>NC_025995.2:111837457-113037457 GCF_000442705.2 Elaeis guineensis
AATTTTCATCACAAATAATAAAAAATTTTCATCATTTTTTTGAAACTATTTATGATGAAAAATTTTAGTTATAAAAAAAGATAATTTATGACGAAATCAATTATTTACGATGAATTTTATTCATCGTTATTAATTTAATTAAAAATTTTTAAAAAATTAAATTTAAAAAATATTAGCGATGTAAATTTTTCATCGTAAATATAATATTTTTTTTATAAAAACTTTTATTCCTAATAAATATTAAATTAATAGCGACGAAAATATTTTTATCACTATTAATTTAAATAAAATTTTATTAAAATCAAATTTTTTAAAAAAAAATTAGTAGCATAAATTTTTTGTCATAAATATGATTATTTTATGATAAAAATATTTTTGTTGCTATTAATTAATTAAAAAATTTTATAAAAATTAAATTAAAAAAATATTAGTGACTTAAATATTTCATCGCAAAATACAATTATTTACGATGAAAATATTTTTATCACTATTAATTTAATTTAAAATTTTTATGAAAATAAAATTTAAAAAAATATTAGTGGCATAAATTTTATGTCGCAAATATTTCAAATTTTGATGTATATTTTTATTACTATTAATTTAATATAAATTTTAATATTTTTAAATTATGAAAAAAAATTTATTTATGATCAATTTTTCATCGCTAATATATTTTTTGATGATTAATATTTTATCAAAAATAATTCCATCGTAATAATTTATAGATATTTTTTTAAAAATAATTTATGAATTATATTTAATTTATATTTATAATATTTTTTATAAATTAAAAATTAAAATAAAAATTTACACAATAAATCTATAAATAAATTTTATCATTTTATTATATTAAATTAAAATTATAAGATATCTAAAATAAAAATAAAAAGCTACACAAATAGGCCGTCATGTGTCGCATCTGCAGAAAGAAAACGGACTGGGGAAGGAGAGCGCTCGGATGAGCTCGGAACGGCTTGCTGCTCCCTCATCTACTCCATTTGCACCATCCGCTCCATCATCTGGATCTGAAGCCGTTGGTACTCATCGACACGTGCCAATTAACTCATCAACTCATTACTCAGCCTGTCTCTGCACTTCTGTCAGTCGAGCATCACAGACAGCATGGATGTCAGCCCTAGATGAGCGTGAGGATAAGGGAGCATGATCCCATGCCCTAAACCCTTAATATAATAGGATGTCGTACCAAGCATCTGATCACAGATCTCATCATCTGTGGGTGCGATCGAGCCTTCAGAGATAGGCTGAGATCTAATGTCTATTATACGATCCTGAAAATTAAAATTATAGCTATTTAATTTCGTACTGAAAATTAAACTACGAATGAAAAAAAATAATTAAAAAAATTTTATAAAGAACTCCTGGCTTCCCGTCGTCCACTTCTCTGATCATCGCTGGTGGGTCCGCTGGTAGATATCGATCCTATCAAGAAGCTCGTCACTCTCAGCATCTCTTTGTAATTTGAGAATAATTAATTAAAAAAATTTTAAATGCTAAAGATTATATACTAATTAAAAATTACCTACCATCTGCTCCATGTGACGAGTGAACGACCTCGAACCCCTATAATATGGTACGATCTATCTAGCCTGATTCACGGTATCTGGGCACATCTTCTCTATACAGTTAGCAGTCAAATTTGTAGGTAACAAACTGAATTTAAGAATAAATGATTCAATCATTAAACTCTAAAAAAAAAGAAAATTTGGATGTGTAACTTGATATGTCGGATCCTTGTAATGTCGGTATATGACAGTCCAATCATCCATAGTGATGCTGTCATAAAGTCGTTGCCGTGCTGCCTCCACCCCATGATCCTGCATCACATGATACCAATGCTGATGGATATGGTGGTGATACTCCTTGAAATGCAAAAATAAATGAGCGTCCACAGCTCGCCGCACACGATCCTCCTTAAATCAATAATATCAAATACACCCTATCAATAACAAATATTATAAAAATATCGTACTAATTAAATATTCACAGTATAATTTATTTTATCTATAATTGGGTGTAGAAAATCTCTTTGAGCCAGTACAATATGCCTCAATCGAAAAGCATCACGAGGGCATAGCTGCGGCATATGATGCCCAGCTATATCTGCCACGGCTCGCACCATCCCCTAATGGGCCTGGTGTAGTCAGATGGTATCTCGATATGGAGATGCTGTTCCGGGTGCTCGCATCTCCAACGCTCTAGAGCAAAATTCTTCAATAGACCTCGTCCTCACCTCACTACTGATAGAGACTGATCTGAAACAACAATAAATAAATCATTAGTATGATAGCTATCCAAATAAAAAAATCAAAATTTATTATATAAAAAATATAATAATACCACTCGGATCTGCCTCACTCGAACCCATCTCACTGGGACCTGCCAGTGCAGGACCCTCTGGCAACGGAGCTGGTGTGGCAGTGGAAATCGATAAAGGCGCCTCAGCCTCCGGATAGACAGCGAACGTCGTCGTCTGTCTCTTGATGCCATACCTGCAATTCTGACATATAAATAAATATAATATTAAATAATAATAATAATAAATAAATTATATTTTAATAAATAGAATTATATCGCATACTATTATTGCAAGAGAAGATTGAACAAAGAATATAGATCTATTCATCAATATTCGTATCTTTCTCGATGTGTAGATCCTCCTCCGAATCACAATAATCGATATATGTGTCGTCTTTTATCTCATCATCATTTATAAACTGATCGTCATCTTCTGACTCATCAAGATTAAATACAAAATCAGCTTCAACTTCATTGAACAGCAGATCAGCCCTATTAATCTAGCATTCATCCAACTTTATTGATATCCATTTAACAACAAACACGAAAATCATTAACAACAAAAAAATTTTCAGTGGTATTCATCCGAATCGGATCTTGATCCAGATTTCGAACGAATTGCGATCCAAATTTCAGATGAAATTTTGATCTGGATCTAGACACGGATCATTTTATACAAAATAGTACGTATTAAAAAATACAGATTGAACAGTAACACAAAAATCTCCTTCCACCAATTTAATAAAGTAAAAATGCATGATCTTATCCATTTCAAATCATTACTAACAGGTGTGGTCATGTCCCTTTCAAAAAAGTAATAATCTTATTATTGTTATTAGTTGATATTTTGTTTCATTATTGTAAAAATTTCGACAGTATCTCTCCATGATTCTCCAAGTATACGACGTAAATATGGTGCCTACGCATCCTATCCACTATATATCCAGAGAATAGTGGATAGATAACTACTGAGTACCACATAATGAAATAAAATATCAACTTTTAACAATAATAAGATTATTATTTTTAAAAAAAATTCGAATACAGGACATTCAAGAGTCGATCTCGATCAAAATCGACTCTTGAACGGAAATCTACGACTCAACGTAATTTAACAACCATCTCTGAATATACATTTAAAAATAGATTTCTAATTTATCAAAAAAGAGTAACACTGTATTGAAATTTTTTCATCAAAAATTTTAGTAAAATTTTCTCTAAAATATAAATATTTTTATATTTAATTATAATAAGTAAAAATATATAAAACAGCACATAAAACAATAAAATTGTAATAAACAACAGCTATGTAATATTAACGTAAAATAATAAAACTATAAGTAGTTAAGTATCCAAAATAATATTAACGTAAAATAATAACAAGAAACCTAATCACGAGGATCTTATGGTTTTTATTTTTTTTCTAAAATATTTTTTATCTCAAAATAATAAATGATTTTTTATTTTTAAAAAATATTTTTTATCTAAAAATATTTTTTTAAAAATATTTTTTCTCTTAAATGAGCTCCGGACTCGGCCTCCCGTGGCCCTCGCTCCCACGACACCGACGCAGTCACACACCTCACACCACCTCGACTCGGCCCCTGTGACCCCCACTCCTGCGGTGCTACCGCCGTCACCCACCCCTCGCGAGCCATCCCCCGCGGCACCGTCGCCCTTTCCAACCCTTCGCAACCTAGATTCCAACTTAGATCCTGATCGGATCTCGATCTAGATCCCAATCCGAATCGGGATCTCGACCCGGATCCCGACCTTGATCTAATTTTTTTTTTGATCCTGATCCAGATTTTATTTTTATTAATTAAATAATAAAATATTTGATTAATATTTTATTTTTTTATTTTTTTATTTCTTTATTTTTTTTTCCTTGTTTCTCTCTTCCCTTCCTCCCTCTCCGCCGTCACCCATCCCCTCCCCGGCCAACCCCCTCCCCACCGTCACCTCCCCGACTGACCCACTCCGCGGCACTGTGGCGCCACCGTGTCGCGACCGACCAACTCCCCCCCCATTTTGCCCCCGACCGTCGGCCGCCCCCTCCCTGGCCCCATCTCTGTTGGCTGACCCCCTCTCCAGCCTCGTGGCACCGCTGGCCACCCCCAGCCTCCTCCCCGACCCCGTCCCGCCCTCGGCCCCCCCCCCCCAATCCCATTCCACCCCCGTTTCGACCTCGATCGCTAGCCACCCCTCCCTGGCCCCATCTCCACCGATCGACCCCCTCCTCCGCCCCATGGTGCCGTCGGCCGCCCACGGCCCCCGCCCCGCCCCCGTCTCACCCCCAACCACCCCCAACCCCACCCCGGCCCCATTTCTGCCCCATCACCCCCCGTCGCCCCCCGACCCCCTCCCCGGCCCCATGGCGCCACCGGCCGCCCATGCCCCCCCCACAACCCCTCCATCTCCCGGTGGCCCGATCAACACAAAAAAAGGGTTGGAACCTTACCTTCGATGGATGGCAAACGATGGTGACGACGATGGCGATGGTGGAGAGGGGCTTGTCGGTGGGAAGAGAGGGGGGGAGAGCATGGAGAGGGAGAAGGAGAGGGAGAGAGGAGAGAAGAGATAGGAGAGCTCAGGGAGAGCACGGAGAGGGAGATGGAGAGGGGAGAGGGAAAGAGGAGAGGAGAGAGGAGAGAGAGAAGGGGAAAGATTTCGCTCGAAGAGATGTCGAGTTGACATGCATTGAATGCAGAACTATTAGTAATAAAAATTTTCATTGCTAATACAATTATTAGTGACGAAAAATTATTTTTGTCGCCAATAATTCTCGTCAAAAAAAATTTCTGCACTAAAAAAATTTTTTTCTAAAAAAATTATTTGTGATAAAAAAAATTTCATCGTTAATAACATTATTAGTAATGAAAATTTTATTTTCATTGTCAATAATTTTTGTTAAAAAATAAAAAGAGTTTTTTACTAAAAAAATTTTCTCGCTAAAAGAATTTCATCCAAAAAATTTATTAGCCACGAAAAAAATTTCGACATTAATAACTTTATTAGCAACAAAAATTTGATTTTCATCATCAAAAATTTTTATCAAAAAAAATTTCATTAAAAAAATAAAAAAATTTATTTATGATAAAAAAGAGATATTTCATCGTTAATAACATTATTAGCAATGAAAATTTAATTTTCATTGTCATTAATTTTAGTTAAAAAAATATTTTTCTACTAAAAAATTTTTTTCTCTAAAAGAATTTCATCCAAAAAAATTAATTTTTTTAATCTAAAAAATTTTTAGTCTAAAAAGATTTTTCAAAATAATTTCATCAAAAAATTTAATTTTTTATTAATAAAAAAATTATATAAATAGTTAATTTATGATTTTTCTTCAAAAAATATTATGTACATAAAAATGCAGCTTGGCTATCCTTTGTAATGTATGCTTTTGTGGATCTAAAATATATTAAAGAGCCTAGTTGATCTTCATATGGTTTTATTAGGGTTGATCAATTAAGTGGCTTGAAAATTCAATGATATTTTTTATATGATTAGAAACTGTGATCGACACAAAGATTTGTCATCTGATAGAGTTTGATTTCTATCTTTGCAGCCATGCTGTTATAAAATTAATATTTTTTTATATTTTTTTTATTATTTTATTTTTCTAGATTAGAAAGGGCTAATCTCCACCTTTTCTATCCTATAATGATGAGCGGCAACTAGTGAACTAATTTTTATAAGTAATCTTCTTAGTTTTAAGTATTTGCATAATCTAGTTTTATCTAGTTTTTAAAATATTTTTTTATCAATTTATTTATATTTTATTTCTATTTAGGGGATCAGTAGGATAACATATTATCATGTACTATTGAATGATAATCATTTTTCTACTGATACATTGCAGATGTTAACTCACAATATTTATTATATGTGAGTTAAATTTTGATCGTGTTCTTATATTTTGACATATACCTTATTTAGATCAATTTTTAGATGATCTGCTAGCCTTAGTTTCTATATAGAGTCTGATCTTTATGATGGAGAATCGATATCAATTAGTGATTCCAGGGATCGGACTGCTGTGGTGCATTATTTGGCACAGATTAAGAACAGCGTTCAAAAAATTATCTTTTTTTGTTAAAAATATTATAGGATTTTATTATCACAAAGGATTATTGGCCAAATTCTTTTAGGATGGTTTAGAAGTAAATGACATAATTTAGTCCATCGAATAATTGATAAAGTTATATTTTTTATACAGTTGGATGTTGATATTTTCTTTGAATCAAATTTCTTGCGTTTAATTTTCTGAGACAGTTTGCTCCTGGATCTTATAGATGATTGCTTCGATTGTGGGTGAAAAATTTTGTTGCATCATCCAATAAAGTCTGAGTATTAGAAGAATAATTTTTTCAGTGTCGGAAGTCATTTTTTTTAATTTTTAAATTTTTAAATATTTTTATAATTTTTATAATTTTAAATTTTTTATTTTTTCAAAATATTGATGATAAAAATATTTTCAGCATAAATAATTGACTATTTAAGATGAAAAATAATTTTTTTATCATAAATAGTCAATTATTTATGATGCAATATTTTCATCACAAATAATCTATAATCTTTATATTTTTAAATTTTTTATTTTTTTCAAAATATTGATGACGAAAATATTTTCATCGTAAATAATAGACTATTTATGATGAAAAATTAATTTTCAATGCAAATACTAAGTTATTTATGATACAATATTTTTATCATAAATAATTCATAATTTTTATATTTTTTTAATTTTCTCATTTGTTTCAAAATATTGACGGTAAAAATATTTTTATCGTAAATAATAGACTATTTATGATGAAAAATTAGTTTTTATTACAAACACTAAAGTTATTTATGATGCAATATTTTCGTTACAAATAATTCATAATTTTTAAATTTTTTAAATTTTTTATTTTTTCAAAATATTAATGATGAAAATATTTTCATCATAAATAATAGACTATTTATAATAAAAAATTAGTTTTTATCACAAAAACTAAGTTATTTACGATGCAATATTTTCATCACAAATAATATATAAATTTTTTATTTTTTTATTTTTTTTATTTTTTTATTTCTCATTTTTTTAAAATATTGATGATGAAATTTTTTTATCATAAATAATTGACTATTTATGATGAAAAATTATTTTTCATCACAAACACTAAATTATTTACAACATAATATTTTCATCACAAATAATTCATAATTTTTATATTTTTAAAATTTTTATTTTTTTTAAAATATTGATGAGAAAAATATTTTCATCGTAAATAATAGCTATCTATGATGAAAATTATTTTTTATCATAAATACTAAATTATTTATAATGAACTATTTTCATCGTAAATAATCTATAATTTTTATATTTTTTAAATTTTTTATTTTTTTCAAAATATTGACCATAAAAAAATTTCATCGTAAATAATAGACTATTTATAATGAAAAATTATTTTTTATCATAAATATTAAATTATTTACAACTTAGTATTTTCATCGTAAGTAATCCATAATTTTTGAATTTTTAAAATTTTTTATTTTTTTTGAAATATTGATGATGAAAATTTTTCATCATAAATAATTTAATATTTATGATAAAAAATACTTTTCATCATAAATATTAAATTATTTATGATGTAATATTTTAGTCTCAAATAATCTATAATTTTTAAATTTTAAAAATTTTATTTTTTTCAAATATTAGCGAAAAAATTTTTTCATCGTGAATAATTTTATATTTACGATGAAAAATATTTTTTATTTTAAATACTCAATTATTTATGACGTAATATTTTCATCATAAATAATCTATAATTTTTAAATTTTTAAAATTTTTTATTTTTAATTATTAGCGATGAAATATTTTAGTTGGGAATAATATTATTTTCGATGAAAAAATATTTTTCATCATAAATATTTAAATTATTTAAGATAATAATATTTTTATCGTAAATATTTAAAAATTTAAAATTAAAATAGATGTTGTATTATTTACGACGAAAATATTCGTCGCAAATAATGAGTATTTATGATGAAATTTTTTTTCGTCACTAATAGCAATCTATTTGCGATGAAAAATTATTTTCATCGTAAATATTTTATTATTTATGATGAATTTAATTTTTCATCATAAATATTTTTATTGGTGATAAAAATATTTTTATCATAAATAATTTTCTCATAAAAATATTTTTTTTTATAATAATGATAGTTGTATCATTTTTTTTGATGCAAAATATACACATAATATAAAAGATCCCTTCTAACCAACCATCTGCGGCAGATTTTACACCCCTTGGTTTTTTTGGGGTCGTCAAAACTTACCACGCCCTCCCATAGGTACAACCGTGTCTCCTACACTGTCCAAAATTCCTTTATGGGAGAGAAGCTTCATCCCACCTCATAATGCGGTGAATATTGTTTCCTCAATTAGCCAGAGCATCTACTACACCATTACCTTTCACCGTGCTCTATCATCAAATTTTTGCTAACTGGCAGGTAAAGGCTGGGCATATTCAACTGGATGACGATATTTTGGGGCAAACTAATGATACCTCCACAGAAATTTCTATAGGAGTAATTGTTTTCTAACTAATGTCCTTAGATCCAACTCTGGCCGGTCAAGTCAGCCAACGCATCGCCACCGCTAGCCGTTACGCCACCCGCTAACTAACAACAATACTTATGGATTAGCATCTGCATTGTGCTACAAAGATTGTTTAATACTTTCAATTATCAAATGCTAGTAATTTAGAAGGAAAAACTGTCGTATCAAAAGGTTAATGTTGTCAACAAAACTATAATACTGATTGAATGGTGGGGCTAATCAATTATACTAGTTAAACACAACCGTGATGTTGTCTAAGCAAATTAATCATAATATCTTAGGTGGATCCTATAAGGAATATCTGCCAACGAAACAAACGAAAGTCTCATTATAACGTGAAGAAAGTTATATTAGATCTGGTCATTACTGACTTTTTCAACATCCCCACCCCAACCCAAAAAAACAAAAAAAAAAAAAAGAAAAAGAAAAAGAAAGAAAGAAATTGCCCCGGTTACCACCTTATGAACCTGGCAGATCATGGGCATGTAAAGGTATTACGATGGAAAAACCATTTGAATCAAAAACAACCAAAACAGAATAATCAACTCCAAAAATATTTATTAGTAGGAAAATATTTAATTGCTTCATATGTATGAACCAACATGAGAATCAAAAACACGGCGGCATACTTGTTCATTTACGGTGGAACATGCTCTAATTTCTCCGGTCATAGCGTTGCAACTCTACAAAGCTAACTGCTTCCGTTCTACCTAAGCTTTGAAGGATTAACAAAATCCTTGATTTATTGACAAGCTACCGATTAGGAGTGGTTGAAATGGAAGGTTCATGTGAGTCCTGGTCTGCTCGTTAATTGATTCAAGCGTCGCCAACCTCCTTCTATGGGCTATGGGAGTTGACTCCACTCTCTCAATGTATATCTCAGAATAGGTTACTTGAACGCAAGAAACATGTGTAGGATACATGTCAGCAAGACAAACTTGCCTCATCCTAAATTTGATAAGATAATCCTTCAAGATAAGAAGAGTACCTTGTGAACATCAACTTTTCTCATTCTTCCTTTCTTTGTGTTCCAACTAAGACAACGGGTTCGTCATGCAAGAAAGCTAGCTGGTCAAGAGCAATGCGGATTTGACCAGCTTGCACCAAATGCCGTGTCAAACCACATCACAGCCATCCAAGAGGGGGAGCCCCTGGAGTGCTAGCGGGTGGCTTCTACTCCAATTCTATTTTTTGAAAAATTATTAATTGAATCAAATCCATCGGCAGAGCAGTAGATCAGTCAACCTACTAACAGACACGTATGAAGGTGGATAAAAAAAAATAGAGGAGAAAGGAAAAAAATAATATAAACATGTTGTATATGTTAGTGCATGGTTGAATTGTTTACACCAAACAAAAATTTTGTTTTCCTAGCAAAATAATAAAAAATTTATTTTCTTACCAAAAAAATAAAAAAATAAAAATTTCACCTATCCTTTCGTATGAAAAAAAATAAATATTTATTGTAATGGTGATATTATATCAAATTTATAATAACTAATAAAAATTTTTATATATATTTTATAGATTATCATGTATTTGATCGATTTTTATAGATTATATCCCATACTATTCATTATCCATGTTTCACTCATTTTTGGTTATTGATTGATTTGTTACAACCGTGGTTACATCATTGCAATGAATATTTTCTCTCTCCACACCCCCTTGGTTCCGTTCCACCGTCTCCCTTGTTCACATGAGACAAACATCATGACGCGCCTATTTTTACGCACACGCTCTCCGTATAAAGAGGGCCCACATGGAGTGGCAGTCGGGCCCTTGTATCAAGCAAGGGTTTACAGCTGGGTCTTTTGAGAGGTTGGTTTGTCGACTGTTTTCGTGGGGGTAGAGATGAAAATGGGTGCAGGGAATTACGGGTGAAGCAGGGGAAGAATCTGGAATCACGTAGATTCTTAGTAGGGAGGAGCGAGGCGACCGCCACCTCGGATTCGAATGTTACTCTTGGCCACTGCTCCACCGACTCAGACACGCTGTCCTCCCCTGGCCCCATGCGGCCAGCCAATCTGACCTGCCAAAAGATTGCCTCAAATCTTTGAGCTGTGACAATCTGGAACTCAGTGTCCTTCTAAAGCCAGTGACCGCCCCAGCAAAGTATTCGATAAAGATTTTTCTTATGTTCACCGTACCACAATGATGCTCGATCTATGTCTTTGAGCTGGTTTTAGTATTCAGGTTATCCTGAAGTCTTCTTTATCTGAGTAGCTAATATTATGCTGCAAGATTTCAAGAATACAAAGACTACTTGGCACCACTCAGATTTGAATTGAGATTTCTCCAGAGTGACTAGTGCTAACCAGCTGAGTCATTAGCTATCGACAGTTTTATGATAGAATTGAAGTACAATTGTTCAAAATATTAAAACCATGCACTATTGTTTCTATGCAACATTGGACTGGTCTGCAACTGATAATGAACTTGATTCAAGCTAGATACAACACTATATGGATTAGTAGTGTTGGGGGATACCCACCGACCGACCGACCGACTATCGGAGGGCCCGACCGGCTGGCGGCCCGACCGACCGACCGACTATCGGAGGGCCCGACCGTCTGGCGGCCCGACCGACCGACCGACTATCGGAGGGCCCGACCTCGGGGCCCCGACCGACCGACCGACCGACTGTCGGAGGGCCCGACCGGCTGGCGGCCCGACCGACTAACCGACGGCCCGACGAACGACTCTGACTGGCCGATCGTAAGTCGGGCGGCAGGCCAACGGACGCCATCAGCGGCTAACCACGGCCATTCCACGGTCTATTCCCGACCGACTGAACCCAGAGGTCCGGTAGCCGACCCACTTGAAGCTCGCCGACCGACGGAGGAGTCCGACGCCACTCTGCTGGCCACCGACCTTGGGTCGGCCGACTCCACCAACCGCCGTACGGCCGCCAGACGTTGTCAGCTCTGACACGGACATGCGGCACAGTTACCTAGAGGTATTGTCCCGCCGAGAGCCGGGTCAACCCTGGTGATTAGACGGCTACACGGCGACATGATGTTTTCACGGCGGCTCTGACAGCCTACAGTGAGTTGACAGTTCCTCACTTGTCCGCGCCATTAATGACGGCGCCATACCGTGCTCCACTATATATACCGGGGAAGGCAACAGTGCAAAGGATCGATCCGCTCGTCTCTCCCACATACGCAGGCTCGCTCCTCTCTCTTCCTCTCCCTCTCTCCTTCTCAGAGCTCTCTGTCTGCATTTCACTGTTGCCCAGTCATCTCCCTGACTTGACCGTCGGAGGGTCCCCGCCGGAGCCGCCTCCCGGCGATCGGGCGACGAGGCGATTGGCCGCAACAGATTGGCGCGCCAGGAAGGGGGGCAGCATGACAAAGACAAGAGCTCAACGATCGAGAGTCACTGGGTCGGCAAGGCGCTCTTCCCGCCGGGAAGAAGCCTCCCCGCCCCCACCGACGGTGGAGCCTAGCTCTCCGCATCCTGCAGTGACCACGGAGGCCCAGATTGCGGCCATCGTACGGCAGATGACCGTACTGACCGACGCAGTCAAAAGCCTCCAGCAACAACCGGCGGCCCGACCTATGCCTTCCAGGAGCAGCCGCCGACGGCCGCGCCGACCTTCGTCGCCTCCATGCGAGCGCTCTCAACAGCGCTCCCACGGGGAGGAGGAGGGGCGAACGCGGCGCGACGACCGACGGTCTCAGCGGCCCTCTCCTTCCCCGCTGGAACGGGCGAGGAAGGAGAAGCGACCGCGCACACCGTCGGCCACTCTTTCAGAATCCTCCGGAGGCTCCACCCCTGGGGTCTCCCAGCATCGACGAGCGGACGACTACGAGCGACGGTTCGAGGAGATCGACCGCCGGCTCGCCCAACTGCAGATGGACGGCCAGAAGTCTTCGAACGACGTCGACTTCCAGACCGCCCAGCCTCTCTCTCGACTGGTCCTCGATGAGCCGATTCCCAGTCGGTTCAAAATGCCGAATGTGGAGCCATACGACGGCTCCACCGACCCAGTCGACCACCTCGAGAGCTATAAAGCTCTCATGACAATTCAAGGGGCAACCGACGCTCTTTTTTGCATCGGCTTCCCCGCCACACTTCGCAAGGCTGCCAGGGCGTGGTACTCCGGTCTTCGATCGGGCAGTGTCCATTCCTTCACGCAGCTCGAGCACTCGTTCGTGGCCCATTTCAGCACCAGCCGAAAGCCGCCGCGAACGTCGGATAGCCTTTTCTCCCTCAAGCAGGGGGAAAACGAGACGCTCCGACACTTCGTGGCGCGATTCAACGCGGCCACGCTCGAGGTCCGGGACCTCAACGAAGACATGGCAGTTTCAGCCATGAAGCGGGGTCTGAGGTCGTCCCGATTTACTTATTCTCTGGACAAGACCCTCCCCCGAACATACGCCGAGCTACTGGAACGCGCATACAAGTATATGCGCGCAGATGAAGGAGCGTCCGACCGACGCTTGGTCGAGCCCAGAGGTCCGAAGGAGAAGCGAAGAAAGGGTCGGGAACCTGCCGAACCAGGCAGGCCCCCGGTCAGCAGTCGGCTTTCTCCACCCCGACAGATCCAAAAATCACCTGGCCGACAGACTCCGAGGCCGATGCGTCCCAGGTATGACTCCTACACTCCTCTCTCCGCTCCCCGTGCGCAGATCTTGATGGAGATCGAGGGGGAAGAATACCTGCGACGGCCTCCGCCTCTGAAGGCAAAGGGCCTCGACCATCGGAAGTACTGCCGGTTCCATCGGAGCCACGGCCACGACACCGAGCAGTGCATCCATTTGAAGGATGAGATCGAAAATCTCATCCGCCGGGGGTATCTCCGCAAGTTTCGAAAGGGTCCGCCGACCCGACCGACTGCCGATCGACGCCCCCAGCCGACTGAAGAGGCGCCGACTAATCAGCCGACGGCTGGAGTCATCAATATGATCTCCAAGCGGCTGGGATCGGGGACGTCTACAGGGGGGGAGCCGACGAAAAAGCCACGCCCGGACGACGTGATTACCTTCTCGGAAGACGACGTTCGGGGCATCCAGACTCCCCACGACGACGCTGTTGTTGTGTCGGCGACAATAGCCAATTATGATGTAAAACGAATTTTTGTTGATAATGGAAGTTCGATAAATGTTTTGTTTTACTCTACCTTCTCCCGAATGCGACTACCGACTGATCGACTTAGTGGGGTCTCCACGCCCTTGATCGGCTTTGCCGGAGACACCGTCACGATAGAAGAAGAAATCACCTTGCCCGTGACGGTCGGTACCGAACCACGGCAAAGAACGGTCTCCCTCATTTTCGCGGTCGTCCAAGTTCCTTCGGCCTACAATGCCATACTCGGGCGACCCAGACTGAACGCCCTCAGGGCAATCGTCTCGACGTACCATCTCCTTGTACGATTCCCGACCAAAAACGGAGTCGGGGAGATGCGCGGAGATCAACAGCTCGCCCGACGATGCTTCCAAATCTCCGCCCGAAGCGATGAGACGAAGGATCCCTTGACAATCGACAAACTGGATCAACGGGAGGAGGAAGAGCGGGGTTCGCCGGCCGAGCAGCTCGAGGCGATCCCGATAGGAAAAAATCCCGACAGAAAAGTTTGGATCGGATCTCAATTGCCCGACACCGAACGCCACCGACTGGCGGAGCTGCTGACGGCCAATGCCGACGTATTCGCATGGTCGGCAGCGGATATGTCGGGCATCCCTCCAGAAACAATTACTCACCGACTCAACATCGACCCGACAATGAAGCCGGTGAGGCAGAAGAAAAGGTCCTTCGCCCCAGAAAGGCAGAAGGCCATTGACGAAGAAGTGGACAAGCTGCTCGAAGCAGGCTTCATTCGGGAATCCGCGTATCCCGATTGGCTCGCCAATGTCGTCATGGTCAAGAAAGCCAACGGGAAGTGGAGGATCTGTATCGACTATACCGACCTCAACCGAGCGTGCCCGAAGGATAGCTTTCCACTCCCGAAGATCGACCAGCTGGTGGATGCGACGTCCGGATTTCGACTGCTCAGCTTCATGGACGCCTTCGCCGGGTACAATTAGATCCGGATGGCGCCTGAAGACGAGGAGCACACCGCGTTCGTGACCCCCAAGGGCCTCTACTGTTATCGGGTGATGCCCTTTGGGTTGAAGAATGCCGGCGCCACCTACCAGCGACTCATCAATAAGGTCTTTAAAGACCAGATCGGGCGTAACATGGAGGTATACGTGGACGACATGCTGGTAAAGAGCACGCAGATCCCGGACCATGTTCAGGATCTCGAAGAGACCTTCCGCACCCTTCGACGACACCGAATGAAGCTCAACCCGACCAAATGCGCCTTCGGGGTGACCTCGGGGAAGTTCCTCGGATTCCTCATTTCTCAGAGGGGGATCGAGGCCAACCTTGAGAAAATAAAGGCGATCCTCGACATGCGTCATCCGAACACCAAGAAGGAGGTCCAACAGCTGAACGGAAGAATCGTCGCTCTTAGCCGATTCATTTCCCGATCAGCTGAAAGGTGCCTCCCGTTCTTCAAGACCTTGCGTCAGGCGAACGGTTTCTCTTGGTCGGATGAGTGCGAACAGACCTTTGAAGACCTGAAAAGGTACTTGGCTTCCCCGCCGCTGCTCGTGAAGCCGCAGGACGGGGAAACCTTGTATCTTTATTTGGCCACGTCTCTCGAGGCGATTAGTTCGGTGCTCGTTCGGGAAAACGAGTGCCGAACCCATCAGCCCATCTACTACACCAGCAAAGTGCTCCACGGCGCCGAAGCCAGATACTCGGAGACGGAAAAGATGGTCTTCGCCCTGACCGTCTCCGCGCAACGGCTCCGACCATACTTCCAGGCCCACGCCATCGTGGTACTCACCAACCAGCCCCTGAGGGCCGTACTGCGCCGACCCGACACATCCGGATGGCTCGCTAAGTGGGCAATGAAGCTTAGCGAGTTCGACATTCAGTACCGACCGAGGCCTGCCTTGAAGGCTCAGGTCTTGGCCGACTTCATCGCCGAATGCCCGACGACCGACCAAAGGTCGGGAGCTGAATGCCCGGGACGAGATTCGGTCTCTGAGCCGGACCCGATCTCCACCTGGGCACTTCACATCGACGGAGCCTCCAACGCTCAGGGAAGCGGGGCCGGGCTCCTGCTCACGAATTCGGATGGGGTAGTCGCCGAATACGCCCTCCGGTTCGGCTTCAAGGCCTCCAACAATCAAGCCGAATACGAGGCACTCCTCGCGGGCTTGAGGATGGCGAAGGAACTGGGCATCGACAGCCTCCGGGCATTCTCCGACTCTCAGCTGATCGTGGGGCAGGTCAAGGGCGACTTCGAGGCACGAGATCCGACCATGATCAAGTATCTTCAGAAGGTGAAGGATCTCGTGGCCCGCTTCGTGCATTTCGAGATCTCCCACGTCCCCAGGACGGAGAACGCCCGTGCCGACGCTCTCTCCAGGTTGGCAACGTCGGCCTATGATTCTTTGGGTCGGACGTTTGTCGAAAACCTCCAACAACCGAGCATCGATCGGGTCGAAGAAGTGCAGCAGCTAACGTCTGAACCAAGTTGGATGGACCCGATCGTCCGGTACCTGTCCGACGGGACCAGTCCCCAAGATCCCGCGGAGGCCAAGCGACTTCGATGGTCGGCGTCACAATATGTGATCATGGACGGCCGACTCTACAAGAGGTCGTTCTCCCTCCCTCTGCTCAGGTGCTTGGGACCGACCGACGCCGACTACGCTCTCCGAGAGGTTCACGAAGGAATTTGTGAGAATCACTTGGGGGGCAAGTCCTTAGCCTTCAAAGTCTTACGACAGGGCTACTACTGGCCGACCATGAGGAAAGATGCGGCAGAGTTGGTCCGAAGGTGCGAGCCATGCCAGAAGTATGCCAATATTCAGCACCAACCGGCCAGCCAAATCGCTCCCATTGTCGCTCCGTGGCCCTTCGCTCAGTGGGGAGTCGATATTCTCGGCCCCTTCCCACCGGCGTCAGGCCAGAGAAAGTTCATCGTTGTCGCCATCGACTACTTCACGAAGTGGGTCGAGGCCGAGCCCTTGGCGCAGATCACCGAGCGGAAGATGGAGGACTTTGTCCAAAAGTCCATCATCTTCAGGTTCGGGTTGCCGCACACCATCATCACCGACAACGGACGGCAATTCGACAACCAAGACTTCAAGGACTTCTGCACCAGATTCCACATTCGTCATCGACTAACTTCAGTCGGGCACCCACAATCCAACGGCGAGGTTGAAGTGACGAACCGAACCCTGCTCCATGGACTCAAGACCCGACTGAACGAAGCCAAAGGCCTCTGGGTCGACGAGCTGGGCTCCATCCTGTGGGCTTACCGAACGACCCCCCGCGTCCCGACCGGAGAGTCGCCGTTCAGTTTGGCCTACGGAACAGAAGCCATGATCCCGCTCGAGATTGGCCTGCCATCTTCAAGGGTCGAGCAATACCGCGAGCCGGACAACTCCGAAAGCCGGAGAGCCGACCTAGATCTTCTCCCCGAACTGCGAGATGAGGCTCAAATTCGAACGGCCTCCTACCGACAGAGGGTCGCCCGGTACTACAACGCCAAGGTCAGACCAAAGATCTTTAAACCTGGCGACCTAGTCTTGAGGAAGGCGCAAGTGTCAAAGCCCTTGGACCAAGGGAAGTTGGCTCCCAACTGGGAAGGACCCTACAAGGTTGCTGACACCTTCGGGCCGAGGGCCTACCGACTGGAGACCCTTGAGGGGAAACCCATTCCCCGGACTTGGAACGCCGACAACTTGAAGCTGTATCACCAGTGAATTTTGTAATTCAATCGTTGGAATACAAGTTCAGTTTGAAAAATCGGAGTTCTAACCCTTCGACTACTGATCGGTGCTCAGCCCCCACGCATCGACACGGATCTGGCACCGACGACACATCAGCCCCTTACACGGGCCGATGCATCTACGATGACGGGAGTTTATACTCCTTCTACGGTCGAATTTTCGGGCAGAATCCATCGGCCGACTGGCCGATCGGGCCCCGACCGAAGAAAGGCTAAAAGCCCACGCGGCTATTGCCGCGACTTCCGACCAGGCTACGGCTGGTCGAGGGATATTCGGCTTATCACCGTCTATCACATGATGCGACCTCAGTCGCACCCACTACTCGCCGATCGTCCTACGGGCGGCTGAACGACACTCGGCTTGCCACCGTCTGTCAAAAGACACGAAACCCGACGCAAGAGCATGGGGACCCGACTTACTATCAAGCCCCCGACACTGCGCCGGATGATGACCGACTAAGTGCGTCTACGAAGGTCCGACCGCCGAACCTTCACTAGGTTCGGTCGGCTCCCTACTTGACGGATACGCCCGAATGGCGACTACAATTATTGGAACCCGACCTAAAGTCGGGACACAAGCTACTTCGGAGCTGTGCAAGCCGGTTGAGTCCTACCGACTTACCCGAGTTGGCGACTTCTCTAAGTTGGTGACTAGGGTTCGACATTACAGCGATAAGAAACATTACAAACAAGAAGCAAAAGAGAAGACAATTTCATTCATTGATTAAAAGAAATTACAAAGTCGGGCCGAAGCCGATTACATGTATTTTCAGGAAGAAATAAAAGGATGACAGTCGGCTGGACCGATCATTCGTCCTGGATAGTCTCTTCGGCCGACGGAGGATCGGGAAGAATCGGCGTCTCGACCATGAGCGGCGCTGGGTCGACGGCAGAAGGATGTCCTTCAGTCGGCGAAGGACCTCCGGTCGGCTCCTGCTCCAGGACGGCTTCCTCCGTTGGGATGATGCCTCCCGACAGATGGTCGGCCTCCTCTTCGGTTCCCTCCTCTTCGGCGAGTAGCGGTGCGACTCGGCTGACGTCCACCTCCGGGTACAAGGCATGGACGGCATCCCGACCGTCCTCAAACCCGACCCGGTAGGAGGCAAAGCCCGACTCGAGCATCTCCTCCTTGTACCGGTCGGAGGCCCGGAAGTCTTCAACCGCACGATCGGCCGACTCCTTCGCCGACCGTACTTCGTCCTCAGTATGGGCCAGCTCCTCCCTCGCCAACTCCGCCTCGGCCCTGGCAATTTCGACGTCGATTTGGGCAATGGACAAGTCCTCTTCGGTTTCCGCGAGCTTCCCCAGGCTGACCCGAAGTTGCTCGCGTTCCCCTTGGAGTTCGGAGGTGGCACTGTCCCGTTCGCGTCGAAGACGACGCACGACCCGACCTTTGTGCTTGGCCTCCTTCTTGGCCGACTTCAGTTCGGCCATAAGCCGGGAGACCTCGTCCGTCAACTTGGCCTCCCGGTCGACCGACTCTTGCAGTTGGTCGACTAGCATCGCTCTTTCGGCCTCGGCCGCCGCCGACCTTTCCTTGAAGGCTGCCCGAACGTCGCCGAACCTTCGGTATCCGGCCTCCAACTCGGACATGGTGAAGATCAACTGCCGACGGAAAAAAGCTTTGTCAGAATTATGTGGCAAGCGAAAATTCTTCTAAGGAAAAAGGTGACGCGAAGCTTACCTCCACCATCGACGGGTAGAACCGCGACAGCATCTCGGTCACCTGCCGAGACCGCAACGACTGAACGTCGGTAGGGAGGAGGATCCCCTGGCACAACCTCCTCGCAAGGTTGTGGTCGGCCAAGGCCGATGCACCCTCGGGGTAGTATGCGCTGGGGGGCATTGATCTCTCCTCCTCCGAGGGCTCCATCGGGGCCTTCCCCCGATCAGCTGCCCCGACCGACGGGGCTGGCAGCGATGGGACGCTGGAGTTCGACCCGGCGCCCCCCGTTGCGCCGGCGGACGCCTCCGGACGATGTTCGGCTCCCCGAACGACGTCCAGCTCCGCCCGCGGCGGCGAAACCGCCGACACTCCTTCGGCCACTTCCTCGGTCGGCCTCTCCTCGACTCGCCTCTCCTCCACTCGGACAGTCGGAGCCGCGAGGGCTATGATTGGCTCCGACCCCTCGGTCGCCGACGCTTCCACGGTCGGCGGGACTGGGGCTGATCTCTTGGAAGGGCGCGAAGGGCCAGCCCCCGACGCTGGCCTCTTCCTCGCGGTGGCAAACTAACGAATTTCGGCGTCGGTCGGCCTCATCCTCGGCGGTGTCCCTGCAAAACCGACCAATGTCAAAGGCCGGACCAGAACTACCCTAAAGCCGAATAAAAAGAAAAGCTGGGGAATCGGGCGATACCTATTCGGGGGACCAGACTCAGGCCGGCATCATAGAGAGCTTGCTCGGTAACAAGCTCCCTCTGCTTCGGGACCAACATGTCTTTGAGTCGGTGGAAGTCCTCCCGGTCGTCCACGTCGACCCGACTGTTGTCGTTGGCCTCAGTTCGGGGTACACCCCAGCGAGAAGGAAAGCCCCAAGAGGAGGAAGAGGAAACAAAGAAAAACTGGTTCTTCCATCCATGAATGGACGATGGAAGACCGGTTATGAAGGCAAGACCCTTCCGGGGATTGAAGAGCCACCACCCTCGGGCTTTAGGGTGGGGTCGGAGCACAAAGAAGGCCCGGAAGAGGGAAACGCGAGGGTTGGTCGGCAAGAGCTGACACAACAGCGCGAAAGAAATGATTAGCCGGACAGAGTTCGGCGCCAGTTGCGCCGGACAGAGTCCGTAGTAATCAAGCAGATTCCGGACGAACTCCGGAATCGGAAGTCGAAGACCCGCACGAAGGTCCTCAACATACAGCGCCAGGTCGCCGGGCGGAGGGTTGTTGACCCGACCGCCGGCCCCTGGAGCGGAGAGCCGAAACTGCTCCGGGATGCGATAGTGCTCCCGAAGCTGATCGACGTTCGGCCCCGAAAGCGAGGAGGCCTCATCTTCCGGAGCCGATCGGGTGTCGTCGGTCGGGTTCCCCGACCGAGCTCCCTGAGTCGGTTTCCTGGTCATTGTGCAGGAACCGAAAGAAGAGAAAGAAGAGAAGAAAGCAAGAAGGGGAAGGAGGACCACGAACCCGATGGACCCTCCGGAAGTAGAGAAGAGCTCTGCCCGCGACGACCGAGAAATCGCCCGGACAGAGTTTCCCCAGCAAATGGCAAATGTGGGTCAGGGTCCGGGAGGTCCTATATATATAGGGCCGACCGACGGCCGAGATGCTCCCGCACCGACCAAGGTCCTCCAGATGCGCGACGCGTGGCGCCCGCCGGTTGGCTAAGGATTCGGCGCGCATCGCCCCGGGGCGCCCGCACCGCCCTTATTAAATGCTAGAGCGGACGCCGGCCAACCACCATGACACGCGGCGCGCGGGAGTTGGCTCCGCAGTCGGCCGCCCGCGCCGGTCCGCGTTCTCGATGGGACGCCTCACCCGCGATCGGCGCCGAATATCCGATCGACTGACGTCGTATCGTCCGGCACCCGATCTTCTGACACCGACGTGACGACTAACGACGACAAGACGCGGCGTCTGACACCGGACGCCGGCGCGACTTCTGGCATCGACTAGACGTTCGGATCACTTGGGATTCGTGAGGTGTCAGACAACGGATCAGCCGGCGGTACGGTCGGATCTGCACATGCGACAAATTCACTCCCAGTCGCCCGGCCTTGCCACCCGAATGAAGGCATCGGCCAGCTCTCCACCCGACTTAGGAGTGGAGGGGGGCAACTGTTGGGGGATACCCACCGACCGACCGACCGACTATCGGAGGGCCCGACCGGCTGGCGGCCCGACCGACCGACCGACTATCGGAGGGCCCGACCGTCTGGCGGCCCGACCGACCGACCGACTATCGGAGGGCCGACCCCGACCGACCGACTGTCGGAGGGCCCGACCGGCTGGCCCGACCGACTAACCGACGGCCCGACGAACGACTCTGACTGGCCGATCGTAAGTCGGGCGGCAGGCCAACGGACGCCATCAGCAGCTAACCACGGCCATTCCACGGTCTATTCCCGACCGACTGAACCTAGAGGTCCGGTAGCCGACCCACTTGAAGCTCGCCGACCGACGGAGGAGTCCGACGCCACTCTGCTGGCCACCGACCTTGGGTCGGCCGACTCCACCAACCGCCGTACGGCCGCCAGACGTTGTCAGCTCTGACACGGACATGCGGCACAGTTACCTAGGGGCATTGTCCCGCCGAGAGCCGGGTCAACCCTGGTGATTAGACGGCTACACGGCGACATGATGTTTTCACGGCGGCTCTGACAGCCTACAGTGAGTTGACAGTTCCTCACTTGTCCGCGCCATTAATGACGGCGCCATACCGTGCTCCACTATATATACCGGGGAAGGCAACAGTGCAAAGGATCGATCCGCTCGTCTCTCCCACATACGCAGGCTCGCTCCTCTCTCTTCCTCTCCCTCTCTCCTTCTCAGAGCTCTCTGTCTGCATTTCACTGTTGCCCAGTCACCTCCCTGACTTGACCGTCGGAGGGTCCCCGCCGGAGCCGCCTCCGGTCAGTGCGGACTTCCTTTTGCAGGTGCACGCTTCCCGGTGATCGGGCGACGAGGCGATTGGCCGCAACAAGTAGTAACTCGCTTTAGCTAGAAAGAGATTGAGTTAAGATAGGTTCTGTTGCGGCCAATCGCCTCGTCGTCCGATCGTCGGAGAGCGTGCACCTGCAAAAGAAAGTCCGCACTGACCGGAGGCGGCTCCGGCGGGGACCCTCCGACGGTCAAGTCAGAGAGGTGACTGGGCAACAGTGAAATGCAGACAGAGAGCTCTGAGAAAGAGAGAGAGGGAGAGAGGAGTGAGCCTGCGTATGTGGGAGAGACGGGCGGATCGATTCTTTGCACTGTTGCCTTCCCCGGTATATATAGTGGAGCTAGGTATGGCGCCGTCATTAATGGCGCGGACAAGTGAGGAGCTGTCAACTCACTGTGGATTGTCAGAGTCGCCGTGAAAACGTCATGTCGTCGTGTGGCCGTCCAATCACCAGGGTTGACCCGACTCTCGGCGGGACAATGCCCCTAGGTAACTGTGCCGCATGTCCGTGTCAGAGCTGACAACGTCTGGCGGCTGTACGGTGGTTGGAGGGGCCGACCGACCCAAGGTCGGTAGCCAGCCGAGTGGTGTCGGGCCCCTCCATCGGTCGGCGAGCTTCATGTGAGTCGGCCATCGAACCTCGGGGTTCAGTCGGTCGGGATGGATACGCCCGACATACCCCCAGTCGGCGATGGGCCGTTGGACGGCCGGCGGTTAGCCGCTGATGGCATCCGTCAGTCGGTCGCCCCGACCGACGATCGGTCGGTCTATCGGCCAGTCGGAGTCGTCCATCGGAGGCGGTCGGGCCACCAGTCGGTCGGGCCCTCCGGCAGTCGGTCGGCGGGTCGCCAGTCGGTCGGCGGGTCGCCAGTCGGTCGGTCGGGCCGCCAGTCGGTCGGGCCCTCCGGCAGTCGGTCGGCGGGTATTTTCCCAACAGGTTCTATTTGGATATATAAGATTCATGCAAAGATGAAACAGTTCCGAACTCCACATAAAACTCATTGTGTTTGGATTGACTTATACAGACTCGAATGAAATGAGATCTCCACCCAAACACCCAATATGAGCGGATTTCAACGAGTTAATATTCATGACATAGAAAATTGCTAATCTCTACTTAACCTAAAATTAGACCAGATATGATTTATATGAACCTACCGCATGAGAGGCATAACTCATTTAAGGGTTGCTTGAATGCGTAACTCTGATAAAATAAATTACCTCTCACAAAAGCCATGGTAAAAAGGTAGGAGATACGTCTCCCAAAAAGGTGATTTGATACGACGAACATCCTCGATGGGAGCGTAACATCCGTAATCTTCGGTGGTTTACGGTGCCCACCACATTCAGGGCTTGGTTGGCACGTGTGGGAGGATATTTGCCACCGTTCACCACGGTGGTAGGCGGTGCAAGGAGACGAAGAAACAAAGCATAAATTTTAAAATTAAAATTTTCCTTTGGAGGCGGTGATAGCGGAAGGTGGGGGCATTCTGCAGATGGTTCGGGTTGTATCTTTTTCGCGAAAGATTTATCGACTTTCTTTGCGATATCAACCGTTAGATGGCGTCTCCCGCAGAACGCAAGCACTCCGAAGGTCACAGCTCTCACGGCGGATATTGCGCGATCCAACGGTGGATTAGCGCGGAGTAAGGTGAACCCTTCTTTCGGACGAAAGATGCAACGCGAACAAGCGCAAACAAGGACGACACCGCGGCTTAGATCCCCGGACAGCGAAGCCACGTGGTAGGGGAGAGTCCCCCATGCGGTCCTCCGGGCCCACCGCAGGAGAATTTTATTTTTTTAAAAAATACTCGTTTCCCCTCCCGATTCCCCGCTCGGTGGGACCCACAAATCGCAGAGTGCCACCCAAGCATGCGTCGGGTTCGAGTTGTAGCTTTCGCTCGAATGAATGATTGATCCTTTTTCGCGTCTTGTCCGTTAGATCGCGCCTTGCACATTTTCAAAGCAATCCGATCCCTTTCTTCCCTGGCCTGCACAGATCTCGGAGCGCATATTGCGCGATGGAATGGTTAATGTCGAGAAAGAAGGGCAATCATTCTTTGGTACAGAAGATACAACCCGAACTCGCATGCGTCCCTCCATCGCCAGCTGGAGCTCTCTTCGTTCCTAATCCACCCCTTTCTAACGCATATTTACAGGCATACCCTTACTTTATACGTAATGACCGTAGACCCTTTGGCGTGCTTCTGGTCCCATCGTGCGTCATAGCTCGCATCATTCACGCCCGCTCAAGGCAAAAGCCGCTGCCCCGTACCTGGCGTTGTGAACCCCTGGGGTGTTATCGTAATTCAAAAGAAATAGAGGGTTGTTCTGGTGGGGTGTCCATCTATATCTCCCTGCCAGGCCTCGTGGCTCCCTGGACATTACTTTTGTTTTTGTACATACGGTTGGTGATCTCGGCTGATTGATCACAAGAGGAGGAGGAGAAGAAGAAGAGAGATCGAGCTGGTGTGTATTCTTCTTCCCATTTAAGTTTCCTTCATATGGTTTGTTTGATATCTGCCGTGGTGTTATTTGCTGTTAATTAGCTTTCTTCTCAGATATTAATATTTCGTCTCCTGCTATTGTTTTCCATATAGACAAGACTATCGGAAAACTAAGGAGAGGGAGATCAAAGTAGCAGACAAAGGAGAGGAGAGATGGGCTACTGGAAGTCCAAACTTCTTCCAAAGATTAAGAAGGTGTTCGATAAGAACGGCAAGAAGGCGGCTGCTGCCGAGGCGTGCAAGTCCTTTGATGACTCCAAGGTGGCGTTTTTGCTTCCCACCTCCTCCTTGTTCAGTGCTTTTCTTTTTTCTCTACCTTATACCTTTTGGTTTGGTACAGGGGGAGATCGACAAGGAGTTTGAAGAGAAAAAGACCGAGCTCCAGCCCAAAGTGGTAGAGATCTATGAAGCTTCTTCAGCTGAGATCAAGGTAATTAAAGCCTCTCCAATCCATAAAAACACCTAAAAAAGCTAATACTAGCAAAATTATTTTTCAGTAGAACTGTTTCAAATTGATATCAATCATCACATACGCCTACAAATAAAAATATTCACCATATGTTCGTACCACAGCTTTATATACCCAACCCAGCTTATTTTTTTAAAAACAATACTGTTTCTGATAATGGTTTCTATTGATACAGTCTGTGGTGAAGGAACGCACAGAAGGAGGAGTGAAGAAGAACTCGACGGCTGTCACTAAATTCCTCGAGGAATTAGTGAAGATCGGTAATAAAAACATAAACATAATCTCTGTAGTAATCAAAAGGCTTTCTTTTATATATTTTTTCTTAAGAAGAAATAAAAAGCTTAGCCATCTGATGGAAGGATGTCATATATATATATATATATATATATATATATATATCTGTCACAGAGTTCCCTGGCTCAAAGGCAGCCAGCGAGGCCGCCACCAAGTGCGGACCTACCTACGTCACAGGCCCGATCTTCTTCATCTTCGAGAAGGTCTCCACCTTCGTCGTGACCGAAGAGGCCCCTGCCCCGGCCGCCGAGCCAGCCGCCCCTGCCGAGGAGAGCAGCTCCAAAGAGGAGGCACCGGCGGCCAGTGAAGAGAAGAAAGAAGAGATCAACAAGGCGGAGGAGACCACCACCCCTCCCCCTCCTCCCACCGAGGAGGCGACCCCCGCCGCGCCGGCCGAGGAGCCACCAAAGCCTTGAGTATTGGTTCGGTCGTCACAACTTCAACCCCAACCCCCATGGACTTGTACAACTACCACCACCCCACGTTTACATGATTTGTTAAATTCTTTCTTTCCTCTATTTACGTTCTCTACTCTCTTTCTTCCTTTATTTCTTCTCTGTATTTATGTTGGGTTTTTATTTCTGCTGCTGTGGAAAAGGGCAAGCTGTATGGTATTATGAACTGCCGCTTGGTATATGTTTGGGCTTTCTCACTTTTTAAAGGTGATTGGTTTTTTTTTTTTTTAATCATATTGTTACTATTATCATCATTGTAGTGTTATGTCTCATAAAGAATAATAAGTGAACAAAGGAAAGAAAGACTTCCGAGGAGAAGAGCTGTGTTTGTTTGGGTCCCTTCCTAATTTTGTGCATGTAGTTCTCATCTCTGTGCTAGCTAGCTGTCCATCTCCCTTTGATCATACACCAAGTCTGTAAGCGTGATACTAAATCGGGGCCATTTATTTCTTAGTTGGTGTATAGAAGGTTGTCCTTGGACTCCTTGATGGATTTCCTTAGAAGGTTATGGAGATAAGAACAGCTTTGATCGAGTTAGAAACAGGTGGGCTGGTTTCATGTGATGGTGCAGCCTATGTCTCCCGAGACCCCACGTAGATATCAGCAGCACCATGATAACCCCCGCGCGCGGGGTTGAGCAGGAGAAGTAATACCAGGCACCAGGGGTTGACAACAGACACCGGGTGAGGTCAGGAGCAGAAAGAAAGGGACGGGAGCTTAATCCTTCGACTGTTTGAACCTTCTACCGGTGCCTCACATATAATTTTTCCCACACGCAACGCCTAGATAGGGAGATTGACGTTTAGTTTGTATTAATATTTTATTAGCATTCTTGCAACTTGGTCGGGAGTTTGGGGGAGAAGAAGGTAAAAAAATGAAAAATATTAATAAGAAGAGAAAGAGAAAAAAATAATATATATATATATATATTGGGAGTTTAAAAGAAAAAATATTTTTTTTAATTTTAATTAGAAATAGAAAAAGAAAGAAAAAAAGATATTATAATTTTTTATTATTATATTATTCAAAAAAAATTTAAAAAATTTAATAAAAAATTTTTAATTTTTAATTTTTAATTTTCTTTTTTTGATTTTTTTCACCTACAGAAACAACAGTCGATCACAGACTTCAAGATGAAAGACTTAAAATAAATTATGAGATTAAAATATAATATTAATTTTATTCTCATTATTAATAAGATAAGATGAAAATTATAAAAAATTTATTAATTTTTGATTTTTTTCTCTTTAATTCTATTCAATTTAATAAAAAATTATAAATTTAAAAAAATTATATTTTTTCTGCTTTTCTTTTTTTTTAATAAAAAAATTAAGCAAAAAAATATTAATTTTTCTCTCAGCCTCTTTCCTCTTCTCTCCTATTTTTATCTTCCAACCAAGACGTTACCTTTTTTCATCAGGGTTAGGAGGGCAAACAAGTGACAGGCAGGGATAGAAGTTATTAATGTGGTGGGTTCCATGATATTAGGAGGGTGGTGAGGTGAAGCGTCTAATCAAGTTGAGAGGCATCAACGTCTCATCTGCTGACGACGTTTTGGGCCAATGGTGATTAGCATATGTTTCATATAGATTTCAGCAACTATAGCCTTTTGATTACTTGAACCAAAGGGCTAATTTGAACGAAGAGATGTTAGTTGTCAGCTGTTATGTCCTGGTTAACTACAGGAACTTGGAGGTATATCCCGTTGGAAGCTATCAAGCTGGTCGTCCAGGTGGGGTTGTGATGTTGAATTGCACCCATGAATGGATCCTAACGAGCAAATCGGTGGGGTCTCAACGTCCCTTCTGTTAGGTGGTTAATTGACGTCAAGCCAGTGTCCCAAGAGCATGTTACAAGCAACTTGAAGCCCTGTATTAATTTATCTCTTACGAGATAAGAACGTCAGGTGTCTTGGATATGTATTGATTTCATTGGCTAGCATGAATTGCGAGTCATCGCAAGCCAGCTTGAATGGGAGTTTCTACCGTCCCAGGATTCTGCCAAGGTCATCCTGGGTCTCGTGGATGTGACAATTAATGTAAGCAAACACACATCGCGTAGTTGCTTGACAGGTCTCAATGTGTTTTGGATTCCTTTGTGATGAGACAAATAATAACACTACTTTCACTAATGAGCAAAGGCAAAACTGTTTTCCTGAAGCAGGACGAGGAAATAATTGTTTCTAATGAACATACTAACTAAGCAAAAGGATTGTCCCTTTTGACGGATTTCCGAGTCATTCAAGTAACTAGAGCTAGTCATGCACAAAAATTTCTTTTAATTCCTTGGCATTTACAGGAGGAATAAATGCTTGCATAAACATTTCAGACTCGTTTGGTTCACGGGAAGTGAAAAAAGAGAAGATGCAATTCCTGAAAAATAGAGAAAATATCTATTGTTTGATTGAAGTTTTAAGAGTAGAGATAATAGAAATTTTTTTCATTTAGGTAGACACTTTTCATATTTCATGAGAAGTGAAAAAATATTAGAGAGTTGGATTTTAAAATTTTTCACGAAATAAAAATTAATAATATTTTTTTTCAAAAATATCTTTTTAAAATTTGATTAAAATTTTATAAAATATCAAAAAATAATTATCATGATAATGATTTTGTAAATATATGATTGTAAAACATATAAATTTTTAAAATTATCATTTAAATATTATTTTTATAAATATTAATATTATATTATATTAATATCGTCTAATCATTACTTATTAACTGGATCTTGCAGGTAGACCAACTCTCCCACTGCTTCCCCTTTCACTAATGGACTTCCAGACCACCACACGGTGACGGTCAATGGCTTCCCTTAGACTCTAAATTACAGAACTTTCTTTCTGCTTGCAGGAATCCAAACAATCCATAAAACATTGAAAAGCTCGTGTCCAAGTCGTGTGCTAAAAATACTTTGGTGGTGACGGCGACCTTTCCAGTATTTTAATTTGCTAATGGTGATTGAGTAGGTGAGGGCAGACATGCAATTCGCCTACGTGAGCCTTGTTGCTGCCTCGGGGTTGAGGGAGGATATATGGTCTCACCAACAGGACAAATGGACCACCTCCCCCGAGGGCTT
Organism: Elaeis guineensis; assembly: GCF_000442705.2. NCBI lineage: Eukaryota > Viridiplantae > Streptophyta > Magnoliopsida > Arecales > Arecaceae > Elaeis > Elaeis guineensis. The sequence goes on from NC_025995.2 coordinate 111,866,579, forward strand.
CGGCAACAATCATCAAGAACCCAAAGGTATGTGGCTGGGAGAGGCGCCATTAATGGCACCTACATGAATGGCTAGAGTTTTGGATTACCCCCCGCCGTGGTTTTGTTTATTACACAAACCAGGACTTAAAAGCGACCATTGTGGCAGCGTGACGTTAATTGATTGGTGTGGAATAAGCCACATGCTTGACATATAGCTTAATATTAGAGAGAGAGAGAGAGAGAGAGAAACCATGGTGTTGACAGCCAAAGTACATTTAAGATTTAATAAATGACTCAAATCAAGCTAGAAATGGTATTGGAACCAAATATGTCCGGACTTGAAAGTTAATTGAGAGCCAACTTATAAGGATGGTAATGGACCGGATAGAAATCGGATTAACTCGTACAGGTAAATAAAAATCTTATATTCATATCTACCTCATACCCGCCTCAAGTCAGATTGAATCTAATCAATTAGAGATGCAAAACAGATCGGATCAGATACATATAAACAACATAGAATTATTATAATTTTAAATGAAGATATATATTAAGGTTATATCGGATTGGATTCAAATCGGGATATATCATTATTCGTATCCGATCTGAACTCGCTTTGAATATTTTCTTTTTAAAATCCATACCAGTCCAGATTCTAATAAGATCAAATAAAACCTGTCCTATTCGAATCGAATTAAGTCGGATATCCGATGGATCAACCAAAATTACCATCTCTACCAACTTACAAGTATAATAATAATACAATTCTGTCAGTCAGTGAGTGCACCAGAAATAGAGCAAAAGGCTCCTGAATGCTATGTTTATGCTTGATTACAAGATTAGTTCTATCCAAAAACCAATTCAAACATTATCTCCACAAGTGGAAAGACAAGCATGTAATAGTTAGTAGGTATTGAGAGTAAAGTTTCTAGAATTTTGGTAAAACTACCGGGATTTCAGTAGCAAACTACTTGCACCTTCTAGCATTAAGGCGCTAATACAATACGGTTGTTAATGATGACATTATCTTTTAACCACTAAACCTGGTGAGAATTAAATAAAGATAGAAGAATAAAAACAGACCATTCTGCTAATTGGGGAACCCTCTACTCAAGCACTTGACAATTCATTCAGATTGTAAACTTACAGAAGTTAATGTAGTTTCTGGACATGCGTTCATCAACTTTAGTTGTCATATTGCTAGTCTCAAAGCTAATGAATCGCCTATCAATGCATGGCATAAATCGAAGAACTGAAAATAGGTTTCGGATTGATGTGATCTGGTCAGGAATTTGGGGTCAATTTTATCTAGTCAGAACAGGGTACTAGATTCAGGAAACTCGACCACATTGCATTTAAAGTTCAAGCAAATCTGATGGAGGACAATGTCCATCCTCTAGATGAAATGAAGCGGGCAAACTGAACAAAAAAAGTCATGGCAACCCAAAGAATTCTGCAATTCGCTGAAGTCTTCACGTCATTTCATATACTTTTTGGCCTTTCCTATAACTTGTTTGGTTAAAAGTAGCCTCAGAAAAAAAGGGGACCAAATTGCCAGACTTGAGTACCAGCAATATAGGAAGTGCAGACTAGATCAGTTGTTTTGCAGCATAGCAGACAGGCTAGGTCCATAGCAATCAAGACTGGAGTTCAATAAAGATAAGGAAGACTCACCCACCCACTAAACAAATCAGTTGGGCTAAATCATAATTTATTGGGTTCTTTGCTCTTCATATTGACAGACAAGAAAATATAAATGAAATGTTAACTTATAAAACTCAACTGTCACTGGACAATGTCATATGGAAGCAAGTACTGTAGCTTAAGCTGCAGTTTGATTACACCATTGTTAAACAGATGCATTACAAGAAAAAACACAACCTATCAGCCAACATAGGAGTAAAGTTTTGTTGATAAACTAAATAAAGCTATCATTCTCTCCTTGATACAATAAAATTCTCACCTGCAGATCACCGGCAAATGGCCCTAATGCTTCTATTATGCAACATGAATCATCCATGCAGAGTGACTCACCAAGTATCTGTTTTCCTGGATGCTGATGAGAAACCCTAGTTTCTGCCATCAAACACAAGCAACAGCCAGCTGCAGTCATAATGTCTTCCCCTTGTATTGTTCCAAACACATCTTCATCATGTTTGATGGCGGATAAATTAAAATTTTATAGGTTGTTTTGTCAATCAATGACATAATTTGGGGCTACAGCTAAAATCCGATTCTCAGAGGATCTCCTTGCTTCACCACCATCTACAGCTGCTGAGCCTGTCCCATCATCTATGACTATCAGATGTCCTTCCCTTTGTATCAATCTCTGCACAAATGCCATTTGCACAGTAAGAGTTTCTTGACAAATGTTTAGAGTGTATAACATGGACTGAAAAAGTTAGCGTTCTTCATTGTTAGGTATACCTCTATAATAGCTTTGATGCACTTGACCTCTTCCCGCACCTCATCAGTGGAACTGTATGCACCTTGGGCATTCTGCTGCTCGACATACCAAACAATTAGATCGCCTTGCTTCATGCCAGCCAAACCACTTCCTGCAAAATTTCAAAAATCACACATTGGAGAAGGGAAAAGAGCTATCCCTCGAGTCGGGAACTATAACATTAACTTGAATCTCCAGATGACACAAAGCATAGAACAAACAAAAAAAAAAAAAGTTAATTTCTCACCGTATCTCCCAAAAAAATTGATAAGAATGAGATCTGCTTGGGATTTACATAGTATTTTCTTATGGCTTTTTGGCTATGCCTATGATGAGAAATCCCAAACCTGGCACACAGTGGAACTAGATAAAGCTATCAGAGAACTAATGCTAACATATCTTCAACAAAACTGTGCTTGAAATCACGCCTCTTGAAAGTTGAGAGGGAAGTGGCTTAATTTGCTTGAAAATAATTTATCCAAATATGCTCATAGTTTTACGAAAGGAGTCCTTTGTAATAGCTCCTTAGGAAGAGCTCTCCCCAAAGAAAATCACTTACTGAAAATAAAAGAAAAGAAAAACTTAACCTAATTATTACATGACATATATTTACATTGAAGGATTAAATATGATCAGAAGCATGTATGCATGTGTATCTGTTTATTAGTGCATGTAAAGTAAATGAATTCTTGTCCCCACTAAAAAAAAGCTTTAAGTCAATAAGACCATGAAGCTGTCTGGGAATTACAACTCTGCAGTTAACAAAGCTGATCTTAAGGATTATCCAGGAACTTTAAAAACTACTAAGAAGAGAAGCACGATAATTTTATGTAAATTTTTTGCCTTAGTGCCCAAGTTTCTGGTGCAAGTAAGGACTGCCTAAAGCTACCCAAATTTACACTCCTAGAAATACTAGGGCTTTGTTCACTGTATAAATTTAAAGAAACTAAATCCCTAAATACGGCAGGTACCTTCCATTCACAAGGTGGGAAACCAAATAAGCATAAATGCAATCTATTCTCTGAAAAGATGTTGCACTAATCCTCCAACAAAAACACCATCTGTTATTGATTACACCAAAAAAAAAAGGGCTTTTTTGGCCACCTAAGTACCCGCCTTAATGTTTTGTATCAGGTTTGAGTATAAGGGCTGAGATTGATCTATAATTGGTATTGAATGTTTTCAAGATGGTACTGCAGATTGATTTAGTGTCTCTTATTTGATATCCTGTGTTTCATTTTCTTTGATTGCAACTGACCACATCCTATTTGATATGCTATGTTTCATCCTTTGTATTCTATTTATTTTTTTAAACATTTCTCACCGTTTATATTAGTTCTGAATTTATTATTTTTGACATGACCACTTGGCACCCACCTAAACACGGTCATCCTTTGCTGCCTGCGGTCTTTTTAAAATATTGCAATCCCTATTCTTAGTTCTCAATGTTATGCAGGGCCAACTTAAATAGAACTTTCCCGATAAAAATTTAAAGATAATATTTTCTCCATATATCATGGTACCCCTATAGTAGAACTGAAACACCAAACAATTAATCATGGTCTTAGTTTCAAAAATTGCGATCATGCCTCTGATCTAAAAGCAGGATAATTCACATATTGAATTCCTAAAACAATTTTTATTTACTTCCAAACTCATTGAAAGATGCTCGTGGGAGCCCACAATGCAACATGCTTACATATAGTTATTTTCATGCAACAATAGCTGTATTTTCTGCACGTACATTTAAAAGCACCCAAACATGTATGTTTTTGTCAGTTCATTAATCAGTCACACTACAAGATGTACATTGGCACAGTTGATGTAGATGAATGTAACCCAGAGAATACATTACCCAGTAAAATCATCCAAGCAAATATGTTATTGTGTATCTTCACATATTTCAGTAAATTTAAGCCCACAATTTTATGGTTCTGTTTTTCTGTTTTGACATGGCCTGCATGAGGGTGAATATGTGACCGTATATTTTGTTTACCAACACCTCTGAATGAATCACTTTCAATTTCATCCAGCAGCATAGTTTCTAGTAAAGCATATACTATGATAAAAAAGGGCTAAATCGGTAATCAGATTACCTGAGGGTTACAATTTCAGTGATGCAATAGACTAATGTTATTTTCAACTGGTGGAAAAAGAAAGTTCATATTTCTAAAAGAAAGAGCAAAGACAAAATATAATGACTAGGAAAAGAAAAAAAAGGAAAAATACATGGCGACAGAATTCCTCATACCATCTTGCACTACTGCCTCTTCATGCTGTCGCAAGCGCATGACAAGAGCTTGAGTAACTCTCTGAAAATGATCTTCTGTTATAACCAGTTTCTTCTTCTGTCGACTATCAGTCCCTTGTTCATTACCTATTAAGATTTTTGCATTAAAATATAAGTAATTAATATAATGATATTAAATTCATAATCAAATGATCTATTGATTATATTGATATAACAGCCCACCTTCATTTTCTGGTACTGGATCAACATTTGCAGGAGTGGGTTCTGCAGCAGCTTGATCTGAAGCCCTGTTCCCGTCACCATCTTCATGATCTTGGAAATCAGAAAGATCGATTTCACTTGATTCAACACTGCATAATATGTTTTATATTAAATTTAAGCATTAGAAGAAAAAACATAATGTGAGTGGAAAAACAGAAAACTTTCTTGCCTGATAATGGATGTTTTTAGCAGCCTTACTGCCATGCGAACATGTGCTGGAAGCACCTAAAAGCATTAATCCAGAAAAGAGTAAAAATGTTGTTAAGAGAGCACCTACAGAGCATGAGCAGAAAACCCATAGCATGACAAAATTGGGCCCACTAAATAGAGTGGGAGGAAAAACTCGCATAACTATCCATGTATTGAGAAACATATGGATATAATGCACAGTAAGAGAGAGAGAGAGAGGAAAAAATTGCACACCACTTTCTCCAAGTGACAGCGAGCAATGGCTTCAGAAAGCCTTATCAATGCCTCCAGTTGCCTAACTGTCATTCTGTAAGCAACTCTGGTTCCAGGAGTACTGTCCCCTCTGCGAAGAGTTACATATGATTCCACTAGCACTTTTTTCGCTTCTGAGCTCAGCTGCATTTATATAGCCCAATCAAGAATTAAGTCATGGAGAGGATCACACATTTTTTGAAGTAAACAAGGCCTCATAAACAAAGCATGTAACATACCTGAGGTTTCAACGACTTTGCATATGTGATATAACGCTTCAACTCTGCGGTGGTAAAGGCAGGGGCAAGTGCATCTTCACGTTTCTGATGAACTCTCACAATGTGGTGGGCAATATGGTAATCAGTGTTTTCATCTGGTTCATCAATCATAACATATACTAGATCGAACCTTGAAAGAATAGCAGGAGGAAGGGCCACATTGTACTGCACAGGAGAGAGAAAATCAAGATTGTTTGTCATGATTTAATTCAAAAGTAGCATAGAAGAACTCCTTTGGTGCAATATAAAGATCACAGATAAGAATCAGAAACCTAGGAAAGTTTAAACAAAATCCATAACATCATTTCCTACTATGTCACTCAATAAGTTAAAATGAAACTTTAAAAAATTAATTTCAAGCTAGATAAAAAAAGATCAAAATTCCTGTGAGAAAGGCATACCTTGAGTGGTTTTGACTTGTCATATCGTCCTCCAGTAGGATTTGCAGCTGCTAAAATGGAGGTTCTAGCATTCAATGTGGCTTGTATTCCAGCTTTTGTGATACTTATGGTCTGCTGTTCCATTGCTTCATGTATGGCAACCTTAAAATCAACTACAGAAGTCAGCATTCCACACACTTGTTAAAAATACAAAAGTACTTGCAGTAAAAAAATCTACCTGGTCCCTTATATCCATTTTATCAAATTCATCAATACAACAAATACCATTATCAGCCAGCATCAATGCACCTGCCTGTAAAAGTAAAGAATATATCATAAACAGTAGCCATCAATTAAAAACTGCCAAAACTTGATAAACTCACAATCTAGACCTAAAAACTTAGTAATGATCCAAAGTTATTGCACATTGATATTTTCTCCATTTAAGGGAAAATGTATTGCATCTGATGCCTAGCTCAAGAAAACAAGAAATGCCAAGATGCTCTAACAGAAAATTTCATCAGTACAACTACCAGTAAAGCAAAACATATATCATACAAAATAACAATCAATTAAAAACAAGACTAAACTTCATAAACATGCAATCTAGACCATATAATACTATAATGATTTTCAGATTTTCTTCATTTAAGAAGATGCACTGCTTTTTTTGTGGAAAAGACACATCTGGTAACTTGATTGAGCAAACAACAAATGCCAAAATGTTCTAAACATTCTCTATTTAGACTCAGTCATTCTTCTGCAGAAGACGTTTGCAAACACCAGATCCATGATAACTTTTCAAGGGCAAGTGTATGTGTATATCCATTTTCTCAACATGTCATGCTCACCATTGCACATAATTGTAATTCACTTTTGAGATCTGTATTAAATTAGATATGAAAAGTTGAAAGATGTAGAATAGCTATTGCCAAAAGCAAATACCTCAATACAAAACTCGCCAGTCTCAGGCTCTTTAGCCACTGTTGCTGTCAAACCTGCAGCAGATGACGATTTTCCTGATGTATAAACAGATCGGGGAACTAGGCTGGCAGTATACCTGTTGAACGGACGCTAATAGGTAAGAATACATCAATTGACAATAACTGTGCAAATAAACATAGTGAAATAATAAATGTAGAAAAGTAAATAGAACAATGTTTTTTATGTATACATTCGAGCGCATCTGGATGGAACAATAGACAAGTTCATATGCACATTATTGACTCATGTTTTAGTAGATCATCAATCTTAATTATTCAACCAGCTGGGCTTTTGAATAGATGTTAGGACCTTTTTAGCTGCCCTGACCATCTAAATTGGACCAAACAACATACATTCATCTAGTTCCATCTTGCATGGGCCTAAATTTTTTATAGTGGTATTATTTAGATTTAATAGCTAATATTGATGGCTGTGATCAGCTGATGATTCCAATGCTGCAAAACTAAGTAGATTAATCAAAATGTTGCATCTATAAAGAAAACAAGCTGTCTGGAATAGCCAAAGATGAAGATATACATACTTTAAAAACTGAGACTTAGCACAACTCGGATCTCCAACAATGCACACATTGACATCACCTCTAAGGTTGATTCCTTCATGGGTTAACTTGTGCACACCACCCAACAACATGAGAAGTACTGCCCTTTTTATTTCTTGGTGACCAAAAACAGTGGGACATATGCTATCAACTAGTTTATTGAAAAAATCAGGAGTGTTCCTCATCCTCATAACCTCATCTTCCTCTTCTTGCTGCCAGAGAAAATTAAGAGAGTCAAATAAAAAGGTATATCTTTAGCAAGACCAGGTGGTGGAAAAAAACAATGCATGCTAGCTTGAGAACAATACAGTATGATGCTTTCAAGCATGCAAAAAAAAAATCAGTGAATTTAGGCTCCAGTTGGAGACTGTGCAAAGAGGTAAGACCTAAAGATAAAAAAAAGGAAATCATATTAAATTCATGGAAGATACAAATTATCCTGACAATCTGGACAGCAAAAATTCTCCAGTTAAATGTTGAAACTGGACAAGGTAAATGAAAAAGGCAAATGGTGCTTCACACATTCAACAAGATCATGAAGGTCTACAGTGGCTGACTATGCGTAAAAGCTAATTGGACAATAATTCTTACGTGACAATGCCTTAAACCTGCAATTCTCAACTCTGACCTTGGAGCGGTACAGAAGCATTAACAAATATTGTCGGGTAGAGAAAATGAATGAAATGAAATGAATTATAACTAGTAAAATTCAGGAACCTACCGTGAACTCCTGTTTGTCATTTTCATCACCATCCATCCTTCTGTCCCTGATGTCACCATCCCTTCTACCATCTGCAAGCTAAACACCAGAAGGATAGAATACAAAGAAAAGAAAACACTAGATTAGAATAGTGGTAACAATAAATTGGATTCCAAAATTGCAGCTCCAAGATATTCAAACCTGCACAGAATTTGCAATGAAAGCAAGGCGATATGAGAGGTCTCTTACTCCCAGAGCCCTAAGGCCCCTGACACCTTCATGACCGCCAGATGCATTCCGACGCTGAGGAGCCTCTCGCCGGCACTCTGCTCTCTCACCTGGTGAAGTCATTGCCATCACATCTGGCACCGCAACCAAAGTACCTGTGAAGATGACCCTAGATATGCCCAAAATATAAGCATTACAAAAAAACTGAATGATATAAGTTGGTTATAAATAACTTAAGTGGTGAGCAAGCTTACGTGTCTCCAGCCCTCGCCTTCTCAACAATCTCATGGCGGAGGATGACATCCAGCGAACGAGGGAGAGACCCAGCAGGTATCTCCTTTGATGTTTCTTGCATCCGTACCCTCTGCCAATCTGTGAACTTGCTTTCTTGCCGGAGCAGTGCCCAATTAGTTCGGTTTGCACACGTTGCATTCATGCAGATTATGGGCTAAAGAAAATGACAATCAATATGATCATAATCGACTCACTAATAACTCAGAAATCGAAAAAATAGCTCATGAAAGATCCTAGTTTTTTTTTTTTTTTGCCTTTGATAAAGTTGTACAACAAACGAACATATCATGACCCCTGATAAAAATTATATGATAGATGAAAATGGAACTAGCTAAATTTACCTCTGTGTATTTGTACTGCTGTTCCACATTCTTTACAACTCCACCACATTCGAGGCACTTGAATGTCCCTTGAAGGAGCTCAGGTCGGACCTCGCTTGTCCGTGTTACCACCCCCATCACTGAGGTCAGCTTTCCAATCTCTGATGTCGTCAGATCTCTCAATCTACGACAATTCCAGTTTTCCAAGCAAGTTATACGTAGTAAAAGAAGCAACTTTCCAACCAACGGAAGGAAAAGAAGGAAAAAATAGCTTTTGAAAGGTACCCAAAAAATAATAATCAAAGAATCCAGCAATACCTCTTCAACAGTGGGATGTTATAGAATGCGACATTTATGTCTCTATTAGGGCTGTCATCGGAGATGATGGCAGGCCTATTCTCGCTTGATTTGTGCTCCATTACGAACCTCTTGCAAGCATTTCTCAGATAGGGCTCGAATCTGGTAAAAACGAGCTAAATTGATACCATGTCTTTGAATCCGAACCAAAGGAAGAGGTAGGGAAACAAGAATTTGACCTGAGATACTCCTCCGCAATGGCCTTCTGGAGAACGTCATTGAAGCGCATGACATGAGAGAAATCCACATACATGGTAGTAGATTCCTTGGACCTCATTGTCTCGATCTCCGACTCGTAGAATGTCTCCACGGCATTGGGATCAGGTTTGAACCTTAGATACATCAACAAGAAGAAGCATAAGAGATCAAATCTAACGGAAACTCCAGGAAAGGAAGGGAAAACCCTAAGAAAAGGGGAAAAAAGGAGAGATTCCTGAGTACCTCTTGAGGAATTCTAGGAAGATGTTCTCCACTCGGACCGCTTTCTCGTCGACGAAGAATCCCCCAAACGCATCCATCTCTCTGTCCCTCTCGCTCTCTCGCTCGCTCGCCCCAACTCGCTCCCTCTGCTGCTATTCGAGGATCTTCCGCGGTGTTATTTTGGCGGCAAGACGAGGCGTTGGCGCCAAAACAGGGACATCGGTTCTGATCTGGTCGAACATGCTACAGCGTAATCTACCAACCATGATTTTGACGAGTGTACATTATTCTGCGCATCAGCTATTGATTCGCTGGTTATGGTACGCTGTAGGATGCTCTACTACCTCGGGAACTCATCGGAGAGTTTGGGGGACCATTGGTTATGCGGCTGTGATTGCTGGAATCGTCGACATGGTGCGATCTTTGCCGTTCGAAGCTAGGGCATCCCTTTGAACCGTAACCCTCTCTCAGTGGCACGCATAGAAATTTCTATGCGCGCGTTTGGAAACTGACCCTTGCCCGACAGAGGGAAGATACCAGAAGAGGGTGCAGATTTATTGTATAGAATAGAAAGGTCTGGCTGCAAAATTGACGATGACACCTACAATTTGATATTAAATCTGTATGTGCGGTAGAAATATCAAAGAGGCATTCAATCTGAGGGTGGCAAAAGTCGACCCAATTCATCGATCTGAGCCATATACGATCTATCTTAAATAAATTTAAATTTGATTTAAATAGATTCAGATCGTAAATAGATCAATCTGTTTAACTCGTTATCAACAATTTGCTTGTGTAGGTGGGGATCCGGTATTTTTTGAGTCCTTATATAAGGAATTATAAAAAAAAAAAATTTCAACAAAGATGTGAATAAGGAAGGATTGGTCGACAAAATATGAACCGAATACTGAATCTTGATATACCTCAGAACAATACATTTTTGTTACCACGAGATGTATTGGCTGCTATGGATCATTTGATCGGAATGAAATTTGGAATGGGTACACTTGACGATATGAATCACTTGAAAAATAAACGTATTTGTTCTATAACAGACCTGTTAGAACAGCTTCCATTGAGTCTCTGCACCTATCCTTTTTTTTATTCTAGTTTTATAAACCCTTGTTTTCTCAAAATAAAGATTTGGCTCAGGATTGCCCATTTTTAATTCCAGGGTTTCTCTGAATTTGGAAGTTACCACTTAATAGGTTTCCATACTAAGGCTCAATCCCATCAAGTCCGTAGCGTCTACCAATTTCGCCATATCCCCTTTTGATTTGAGACCAAGATCCAGTTGGAATTCCACCCATCTCTTTCATTTATTTTGGAACTATTGAATTCATTAGATAATGATTCCCATATCGAAAAAGTGTATGCTGCTATTTGATTTTTTTGGCGATCCCCTATCAGTTTATTTCTATTGGATAAACCTTATTTCAATCAGAAATTATTCTATCATTGATGTATCCGGAACAATAGTATCATTGGAGTAGATACACAACTCGCTTTAAATACAAGAAGTCGGGTAGGCGGATTAGTCCGAGTGGAGAGAAAAAAAAAAGTATTGAACTGAAAATCTTTTCTGGAGATATTTATTTTTTTGGAGAAACAGATAAGATATCCAGGCACTGCGGCATTTTGATACCACCAGAGACAGAAAAAAAAATTTCTAAGAAATCAAAAAAATTGAAAAATTGGATCTATGTCCAACGGATCACACCCACCAAGAAAAAGTATTTTGTTTTTGGCGCAAAAAACCAACCAGATTGACCCAATGGATAAATCAGGAATACAGAAACAAAAACAGCAATTGGAGCAGAGAATGCGATTGCATTATAAGGTCGCAATTGCATAGATCGAGCAAGTTTGAATTGACGTAACATAAAACCTATTAGTCCGAAAACACCATGAAGAGTAACAAAAGTCCACAGACCGCCTAATTGACACCAACGAGTAAAATCCCCTTGTGCCTCAGGGCCCCATAGTAGCAACAAGGAATGTGCTAAACTATTCGCAGGAGTGGAAACTGCAACGGTCAAGAAATTGCAATCTTCCAAATAGGAACTGGCCAATCCATGGGTATACCATGAAGGTACAACTGATTATCATAGTATTATCATACTATGAACAATTTTTTTGGAATTATCAATAGAATCTAATAGTATGACTAGATCCGAAGAGTCTTTCCTACTTTTTTTATGTTATGATTCCATAGAATTTTTTTATTTGATGGTTCTTGTATGAACCCCTATGCGTATATGTACATATATACATATATGCAGACACATATGCATATGCAGACATATATGCATTAAACTCATAATGAAAAATTCATGAATTGAATAAAATGGGCCCTTTTAACTCAGCGGTAGAGTAACGCCATGGTAAGGCGTAAGTCATCGGTTCAAATCCGATAAAGGGCTTTTTCAACTAAACTCAGGATTTAGTCTTCATTTTTCAGCGGAGAATAGAGATATTTTTTTTTTCTAAAAAAAGAAAAAAGGTAACCACCATTATAATGAGTTCTGATTATTATGAGTTATAGTTAAAACCTTTGGTATAGGTTCAAATCCTATTGGACGCAATTTATTTCCATCTATCTTTTTTAAATGGCTATACCAAGAAATCTTTTTTGAATGATTCGAATCAGAAATATTTTTCAATGAGTATTCTTGTACTAAGAATAAGAGGGAGAAGTTGACGCTTGTTCCTGAAGTAAAAACAGTTCGATCTGTTCCTGAATAGCTTCCCTCAAAAGGGCTTCCGCTTGCTCGGTGAATGTCTTGGTAGAAGATATAATTTCTTGGAATTGAGGTTTATTCTTTTTTAAGTAGGTACGTAACTGAACGAGAAATTTCTTTACCTGTCCAATTTCTAACGGATCAAGATATCCATTCGCTCCGGTATAAATAGTAACTATCTGTTCTTCCACCATGAGAGGGTCTGATTGGGATTGTTTAAGCAACTCACGTAATCGTTGACCTCTTGCCAATTGATTCTGAGTAGCTTTATCGAGATCAGAAGCGAATTGTGCAAAGGCTTCTAACTCTGCGAATTGCACTAGTTCCAATTTTAATTTGCCAGCTACTTGTTTCATGGCTCATCTGCTTCCAGAAGAAATCGAAGAATTTCTTGGGAATCCTACAAAATCAATTCGTTCTTTTTTCTCTGACAAATGGTCAGAACTTCATCTGGGTTCGAATCCTACTGAGAGGTCCACTAGAGATCAGAAATTTTTGAAGAAAAAACAAGATGTTTCTTTTGTCCCTTCCAGGCGATCGAAAAATAAAGAAATGGTTGATATATTCAAGATAATTACGTATTTACAAAATACCGCCTCAATTCATCATATTTCATCAGATCCGGGATGTGATATGGTTCCGAAGGATGAACCAGATATGGACAGTTCCAATAAGATTTCATTCTTGAAAAAAAAATCTATTTTTTGATTTATTTCATCTATTCCATGATCAGAACAAAAGGGGATACACGTTACACCATGATTTTGAATCAGAAGAGAGATTTCAAGAAATGGCAGATCCATTCACTCTATCAATAATCGAGCCGGATCTGGTGTATCATAGGGGATTTGCTTTTTCTATTGATTCCTACGGGTTGGATCAAAAAAAATTCTTGAATGAGGTATTCAACTCTCCTCTTTCTTGGAAAGATCGTGCACACGTTCCGTTCCATCTATTTCTTTATTTCTCCATGAATCGTATGCTTGTGACAATAACGACAAAATTTTCTCAATTCTAATCGACCGGATGTATTGTGTCGATTCTTTTGAGTAATATATCTAGAAATACCCAGTGATTCTTTATTGACACCATTTCGGACACAACTGGTACATTCCAAAATAACTCTGACTCTGACATCTTTACCCTTGGCCATGAACCCCCTTTTGATTTTGGATCGACTTAACTTCTTCTATTTTCGACCCGAACTGAAGAAGAATAAAATAACAAAAAAATCAATAAGAAAATCAATAGAAGTTACTAACTTGAAATTCCATTTTCATTTTTAAAGATTTCGTTGTGTTGTATGTGTTGTAATTATATAATTACAATTAATATTAATAGAGTAATAGTAATAATTAATAAAGTAATAATTAATAATAAAATAATAATTAAGTAATACAATTTCTTTCTAACTATCAATTATTCCTATCTTAAATCCCAATATTTCATTTAAGTATCTTCTTTCTATGCTATGATTTCGTGGATTCTGCCCTAGATCTGGATACACATTTCCATTTCTGTTCTCCAAAATTCGATCTTAGATTCATCAGATTTTTGTCGACGTTCAATATATTTTTTCTTTTTTCTTTCCTTCCTATCCTCCTCCTATCCTAAAGAACTGAAAAAAAAAAAGAAAGGGGCGAAATTTTAGTCACATCACGTAGAATTGTATTCCTAATTAATAATCAGATCGAATTCAGATTTCAGACAGCTAACCCATTTAATCCGTTTTAATTTTAGATTGGTTATGAATTAGGCCTTGGATAATAGGCTTAGACTCCCGTCATGCGGGCCTACAGGCTACAACTTGCATTTTTTTTTTCCAAATTCTCTCGGTATCGCACGGCTGCGCCCTCAATCGTATCAAATCCCACAGTTATAGCATGCCACGTTAGGAGAGGGGCACGAGTGTCGAGGGGGAGAGGGGAGGAAAGGCTGCAGGATGGGGCGGCACGAGCACGAATGGGTAGGGTGGGAGGCAGGGCTTGCAGCAAAGAAGAAGCAAGGAGGGGTGGGCGGTGTGGTCGTAGGAGGAGAATGGTGGGAGGCGGCGGCACGAGCATGGAGAAGACCGTTGGGGCCGTGGGGGGGAGGAATGGAGGGGTGGCACATTGGCTAACGACGAAGGAGCTCAGGTGGCTAGGGGGGCGTAGGGGGTGACCATAGGCAAGGGCGGGGGGTGGATGATCCATGAGTGGTCGGGGGGCGGACGAGTTGCGGGTGCCAGAGAGGTTTGGCCGCGGATGGAGGACCGGTGGGCACATAGGGTTCGGGCTTGCACACAAGGGGGCACCATGGGGGGAGAGGGGGGTTCAGAGTTTGCGGATCGAGGGAGGAAGACTGGCGGTGGTGGGGGTGGAGAGGCGGTAATCTCTTCTCCTCGGCCCTTCTTTTCCTTCTTCTTCGTGCTGTCGGAGTCCAGAGGCGACAAGCGCGACTAGGCTGGTTGGTGAAGAAGCGGCACTGAAGGCGGAGCTCAAGGCGGTCGATTGTCGATAGCATGGTGGTCGAGTGGAGATGGAGGCGGTCGACAGCGCGATGCCGGCGGTCGGACAGAGCGGGAGGAGAGCGGTTTAGTGGAGATCTGGCAGGACAGAGGTAGAACCCCTCGTGTTTTTTATTTTTAATTTTTCTTTTAAACAGATTGTCAGGTTGGTCTGGTTGATTTTTTTTTAATAAATTATTATAAATAGATTATAAATAAGTCGAGTCGGATGATCTATTTAGATAAACAGATCGGATTTAAGTTTTGAGTTTTTTGAGTCAATCTATATTCGATCCGATTTATTTATATCCGATCCAATTCGATTGCCATCCTAATTCAATTTGAATGGATCGAGATGAAAGAGAAGTGGATTAGGTAACCGATCAGCGATCTTACACCATTATGATTCATGTACTCCACAAATAAGAGAAGTTAGATGAGGCTTTTCAGTACTATAGCGAGATGAGATCAAAAGGAATGATTCCAGAACGAAGGACAAGGATACTGATAAAAGTTTTTTTTTTTTGAAAAAAAAAGATGGAGAGCAATACATCGCATGACTCTTCCAGTACAACATAGAAGAGGAGGGAAGATTCTCGGATTGATGCTTAACCAAGATTCGTTCCATTAGAAAGATAGAATCAAAGATTACGTTGATTTGAAGCTGACAGTGTCATGTGTGTAGGTCCGTGCCATATCCTTTGTTACAAATCTGTATGCATTCCAACTTAACTTCAGTGATCCCTTTTTTTTTTTTTTTTTTTTGGTAAAAGCTTCAGTAACCCCTATTTAATGTACTTATTTTTCAAACTGTTGAAATTTCATGGGTGTTGTTGGGGAAACCCGCCGACCGACTGCCGGAGGGCCCGACTGCCGGAGGGCCCGACCGCCCGACTGACCGCCGGAGGGCCCGACCGCCCGACCGACGGCCCGGAGGGCCCGACTGCCGGAGGGCCCGACCGTCCGACCGGCTGACGACCCGACCGCCTCCGTCGGATGACTCCGACTGGCCGATAGGCCGACCGACCATCGGTCGGGCCGACCGACTGACGGGAACCATCAGCGGCTAACCGCCAGCCGTCCAACGGCCCGTCGCCGACTGGGGGTATGTCGGGCGTGACCATCCCGACCAGCCGAACCCCAAGGTTCAATGGCCGACTTACATGATGCTCGCCGATCAATGGAGGGGCCCGACACCACTTATCTGGCTACCGACTTTGGGTCGGTCGGCTCCTCTAACCGCCGTACAGCCGCCAGACGTTGTCAGCTCTGACACGGACATGCGGCACAGTTACCTAGGGGCATTGTCCCGCCGAGAGCCGGGTCAACCCTGGTGATTAGACGGCTACACGGCGACGTGACGTTTTCACGGCGGCTCTGACAGCCCACAGTGAGTTGACAGTTCCTCACTTGTCCGCGCCATTAATGACGGCGCCATACCTACTCCACTATATATACCGGGGAAGGCAACAGTGCAAGGGATCGATCCGCTCCGTCTCTCCCGCAAACGCAGGCTCGCCCCTCTTTCTCTCTCCCTCTCTCAGAGCTCTCTATCTACATTTCACTGTTGTCCAGTCACCTCTCTGACTTGACCGTCGGAGGGTCTCCGCCGGAGCCGCCTCCGATCAGTGCGGACTTCCTTTTGCAGGTGCACGCTTCCCGGCGATCGGGCGACGAGGCGATTGGCCGCAACAGATTGGCGCGCCAGGTAGGGGACAGCATGACAAAGACAAGAGCTCAACGATCGAGAGTCACTGGGTCGGCAAGGCGCTCTTCCCGCCGGGAAGAGGCCTCCCCGCCCCCCCGGCGGCGGAGCCTAGCTCTCCGCGCCCTGCAGTGACCATGGAGGCCCAGATTGCGGCCATCGTACGGCAGATGACCGTACTGACCGACGCAGTCAAAAGCCTCCAGCAGCAGCCGGCGGCCCGACCTATGCCTTCCAGGAGCAGCCGCCGACGGCCGCGCCGACCCCTGTCGCCTCCATGCGAGCGCTCCCAACAGCGCTCCCACGGAGAGGAGGAGGGACGACCACGGCGCGACGACCGACGGTCCCAGCGGCCCTCTCCTTCCCCGTTAGAACGGGCAAGGAAGGAGAAGCGGCCGCGCACACCATCGACCTCTCTCTCAGAATCTTCCGGAGGCTCCACCCCTGGGGTCTCCCAACATCGACGAGCGGACGACTACGAGCGACGGTTCGAGGAAATCGACCGCTGACTCGCCCAACTGCAGATGGACGGTCAGAGGTCTTCGAACGACGTCGACTTCCAGACCGCCCAACCTCTCTCCCGACTGGTCCTCGACGAGCCGATTCTCAGTCGGTTCAAGATGCCGCACGTGGAGCCATACGACGGCTCCACCGACCCGGTCGACCACCTCGAGAGCTATAAAGCTCTCATGACGATTCAAGGGGCAACCGACACTCTTTTCTGCATCGGCTTCCCCGCTACGCTCCGCAAGGCTGCCAGGGCTTGGTACTCCGGTCTTCGATCGGACAGCGTCCATTCCTTTGCGCAGCTCGAGCACTCGTTCGTGGCCCATTTCAGCACTAGCCGAAAGCCGCCGCGAACGTCGGACAGCCTTTTTTCCCTCAAGCAGGGGGAAAACGAGACGCTCTGACACTTCGTGGCGCGATTCAACGCAGCCACGCTCGAGGTCCGGGACCTCAACGAAGACATGGCATTTTCAGCCATGAAGCGGGGCCTGAGGTCGTCCCGATTTACTTATTCTCTGGACAAGACCCTCCCCCGAACATACGCCGAGCTACTGGAGCGCGCATACAAGTATATGCGCGCGGACGAAGGAGCGTCCGACCGACGCTTGGCGGAGCCCAGGGGTCCGAAGGAGAAGCGGAGAAAAGGTCGGGAGCCCGCCGAACCCAGCAGGCCCCCGACCAATAGTCGGCTTTCTCCACCCCGACGGATCCAAAAATCACCCCGGCGACAGACCCCGAGGCCGGTGCGTCCCAGGTATGACTCCTACACTCCTCTCTCCGCTCCCCGTGCGCAGATCCTGATGGAGATTGAGGGGGAAGAATACCTGCGACGGCCTCCGCCTCTGAAGGCAAAGGGCCTCGACCATCGGAAGTACTGCCGGTTCCATCGGAGCCACGGCCACGACACCGAGCGGTGCATCCAGTTGAAGGACGAGATCGAAAATCTCATCCGCTGGGGGTATCTCGGCAAATTTCGGAAGGGTCCGCCGACCCAACCGATTGCCAATCGACGCCCCCAGCCGACTGAAGAGGCGCCGACTAACCAGCCGACGGCCGGAGTCATCAACATGATCTCCAAGCGGCTGGGACCAGGGACGTCTACAGGAGGGGAGCCGACGAAAAAGCTGCGCCCGAACGACGTAATCACTTTCACAGAAGACGACGCTCGGGACATCCAGACTCCCCACGACGATGCTGTTGTTGTGTCGGCGACAATAGCCAATTATGATGTAAAACGAATTTTTGTTGATAATGGAAGTTCGACAAATATTTTGTTTTACTCGACCTTCTCCCGAATGCGACTGTCAACTGACCGACTTAGGAGGATCCCTGTGCCCCTGATCGGCTTTGCCGGAGACACCATCACGACAGAGGGAGAAATTACCCTGCCCGTGACGGTCGGCACCGAACCACGGCAAAGTACGGTCTCCCTCACTTTCGCGGTCGCCCAAGTTCCTTCGGCCTACAACGCCATACTCGGGCGACCCGGATTGAACGCCCTCAAGGCGATCGTCTCGACGTACCATCTTCTTGTTCGATTTCCGATCAAAAATGGAGTCGGGGAGATGCGCGGAGATCAACAGCTCGCTCGGCGATGCTTCCAAATCTCCGCTCAAAGCGACGGGACGAAGGATCCTCTGACAATCGACAAACTGGACCAAAGGGAGAAGGAAGAACGGGGTTTGCCCGTCGAGCAGCTCGAGGCAATCTCGATTGGAGAAAATCCCAACAGGAAAGTTTGGGTCGGGTCTCAATTGCCCGACACCGAACGTCGCCGACTGGCGGAGCTGCTGACGGCCAACGCCGACATATTCACTTGGTCGGCAGCGGATATGTCGGGCATCCCTCCAGAAATAATTACTCACCGACTCAACATCGACCCGACGGTGAAGCCGGTGAGGCAGAAGAAAAGGTCCTTCACCCTAGAAAGGCAGAAGGCCATCGACGAAGAAGTGGACAAGCTGCTCGAAGCAGGCTTCATTCGAGAATCCACGTATCCCGATTGGCTCGCCAATGTTGTCATGGTCAAGAAAGCCAACGGGAAGTGGAGGATCTGCATCGACTACACCGACCTCAACCGAGCCTGCCCGAAGGATAGCTTCCCACTTTCGAAGATCGACCAGCTGGTGGATGCGATGTCCGGATTCCGACTGCTCAGCTTCATGGACGCCTTCGCCGGGTACAACCAGATCCGGATGGCGCCTGAAGACGAAGAGCACACCGCGTTCGTGACTCTCAAGGGCCTCTACTGTTATCGGGTGATGCCCTTCGGATTGAAGAACGCCGGCGCCACTTACCAGCGACTCGTCAACAAGGTCTTCAAAGACCAAATCGGACGCAACATGGAGGTGTACGTGGACGACATGCTGGTGAAGAGCACGCAGATCCCGGACCATGTTCAGGATCTCGAGGAGACCTTCCGCACCCTTCAACGGCACCGAATGAAGCTCAACCCGACCAAATGTGCCTTCGGGGTGACCTCAGGGAAGTTCCTCGGATTCCTCGTTTCTCAGAGAGGGATCGAGGCCAACCCTGAGAAAATAAAGGCCATCCTCGACATGCGTCATCCGAACACCAAGAAGGAGGTCCAACAGCTGAACGAAAGAATCGTTGCTCTTAGCCGATTCATTTCCCGGTCGGCTGAAAGGTGCCTCCCGTTCTTCAAGACTTTGCGTCAGGCGAACGGTTTTTCTTGGTCGGATGAGTGCGAACAGGCCTTTGAAGACCTGAAAAGGTACTTGGCTTCCCCACCGCTGCTTGTAAAGCCGCAGGTCGGGGAGACCTTGTATCTCTACTTGGCCACATCTTCCGAGGCGATCAGTTCGGTGCTTGTTCGGGAAAACGAGTGCCAAACTCATCAGCCCATCTACTACATCAGCAAAGTGCTCCACGGCGCTGAAGCCAGATACTCGGAGACGGAAAAGATGATTTTTGCCCTGACCGTCTCCGCGCAACGGCTTCGACCATACTTCCAGGCCCACGCCATCGTGGTACTCACCAACCAGCCCCTGAGGGCCGTACTGCACCGACCCGACACATCAGGACGACTCGCTAAGTGGGCGATGAAGCTTAGCGAGTTCGACATTCAGTACCGACCAAGGCCTGCCTTGAAGGCTCAGGTCTTGGCCGACTTCATCGCCGAATGCCCAACGACCGACCGAGGGTCGGGAGCTGAAGACCCGGGACGAGATACGGTCTCTGAGCCAGACCCGATCTCCATCTGGGTACTCCACATCGATGGAGCCTCGAACGCTCAAGGAAGCGGGGTCGGGCTCCTGCTCACGAATTCGGATGGGGGGGTCACCGAATACGCCCTCCGATTCGACTTCAAGGCCTCCAACAATCAAGCCGAATACGAGGCACTCCTCGCAGGCTTGAGGATGGCGAAGGAGCTGGACATCGACAGCCTCCGGGCATTCTCCGACTCCCAGCTGATTGTGGGGCAGGTCAAGGGCGACTTCGAGGCGCGAGATCCGACCATGATCAAGTATCTTCAGAAAGTGAAGGACGTCGCGGCACACCTCGAGTATTTCGAGATCTCCCACATCCCCAGATCGGAGAATGCCCGCGCCGATGCTCTCTCCAGATTGGCAACGTCGGCCTATGACTCCTTGGGTCGGACCTTCGTCGAAAATCTCCAGCAGCCGAGCATCGATCGGGTCGAAGAAGTGCAGCAGCTAACGTCCGAACCAAGTTGGATGGACCCGATCGTCCAGTACCTCACCGACGGGACCGGTCCCGAAGATCCCACGGAGGCCAAGCGACTCCGGTGGTCGGCGTCGCAATATGTGATCATGGACGGCCGACTCTACAAGAGGTCGTTCTCCCTCCCTCTGCTCAGGTGCTTGGGACCGGCCGACGCCGACTACGCTCTCCGAGAGGTTCATGAAGGAATTTGTGAGAATCACTTGGGGGGCAAGTCCTTAGACTTCAAGATCTTGCGACAAGGTTACTACTGGCCGACCATGAGGAAGGATGCGGCAGAGTTGGTCCGAAGGTGCGAGCCATGCCAGAAGTATGCCAATGTTCAGCACCAACCGGCCAGCCAAATCGCTCCCATTGTCGCTCCGTGGCCCTTCACTCAGTGGGGAGTCGATATTCTTGGCCCCTTCCCACCGGCGTCGGGCCAGAGGAAGTTTATCGTTGTCGCCATCGACTACTTCACGAAGTGGGTCGAGGCCGAGCCCTTGACGCAGATCACCGAGCGGAAGATAGAGGACTTCATCCAAAAGTCCATCATCTTCAGGTTCGGATTGCCGCACACCATCATCACTGACAACGGACGGCAATTCGACAACCAAGACTTCAAAGACTTCTGCACCAGGTTCCATATCCGTCATCGACTAACTTCAGTCGGGCACCCGCAGTCCAACGGTGAGGTTGAGGTGACTAACCGAACCTTACTCCATGGACTCAAGATCCGACTGAACGAAGCCAAAGGTCTCTGGGTCGACGAGCTGGGCTCCGTTCTGTGGGCTTACCGAACGACCCCCCGCATCCCGACCGGGGAGTCGCCGTTCAGTTTGGCCTACGGGACAGACGCTACGATCCCGCTCGAGATTGGCCTCCCATCTTCAAGGGTCGAGCAGTACCAAGAGCCAGACAACTCCGAAAGTCGGAGGGCCGACCTAGACCTCCTCCCCGAACTGCGGGACGAGGCTCAAGTCCGAATGGCTTCATACCGACAAAGGGTCGCCCGGTACTACAACGCCAAGGTCAGACCAAAGCTTTTCAGGCCCGGTGACCTGGTCTTGAGAAAGACGGAAGTCTCGAAGCCCTTGGAACAGGGGAAGTTGGCTTCGAATTGGGAGGGACCCTACAAGGTCGCAGACGCTTTCGGGCCGAGAGCCTATCGGCTGGAGACCCTCGAGGGGAAGACCATCCCTCGGACTTGGAACGTCGATAACCTGAAGCTGTATTACCAGTGAATTTTGTGGTTGGAATACAAGTTCAGTTTTAAATTTCAGAGTCCTGACCCTTCGACGTTCGACAATCCATCGGCCCCTTGCCAGGACCGATGCACCTACGGGAGTCGATACTCCTTCGATGTTCGACGATCCATCGGCCCCTTGCCAGGACCGATGCACCTACGGGAGTCGATACTCCTTCGACGTTCGACGATCCATCGGCCCCTTACCAGGACCGATGCACCTACGGGAGTCGACAGCCCGTCTACGGTCGAACTTTCGGGCAGATCCATCGACCGATAGACCGATCGGGCCCGACCAAAGAAAGGCTTAAAGCCCACGCGATTGTTGTCGCGACTTCCGACCAGGCTACGGCCGGTCGAGGGATATTCGGCTTACCACCGTTTATCACACGACGCGACCTTAGTCACACACACGACTCGCCGACCGACCTACGGCCGGCTGAACGACATTCGGCTTGCCACCGTCTGTCAAAAGACATGGAACCCGACGCAGAGCATGGGGACCCGACTTACTATCGTACCCTCGACACTGCGCCGGATGATGATCGACTAAGTGCATCTACGGAAGTCCGACTGCCGAACCTTTGCTAGGTTCGGTCGGCTCCCGACTCAACGGATGGACCCGACTGACAACTTCGACTACCCGAAGCCGACCTAAAGTCGGGATACATTCTACTTTCAGGGCTATACAAGTTGTCGGAGTCCTACCGACTCATGTGGGTTAGTGGCTTACTTAAGTTAGCGACTAAAGTTCGACATCGCAGCTATAGCCGGCATTACAAATAACAAGGAGAGAAAGAAAGAAGTTTCATTCATTGATGAAAAGGAATTACAGAGTCGGGTCGAAGCCCGATTACATGTATTTTCAAAAAGACAAAAAGTAAAGATGGTCGGCAGGGCCGATCACCCGTCCTGGTCGATCTCTTCAACCGACGGAGGATCGGGGATGATCGGCGTCTCGGCCATAAGCGACGCTTGGTCGGCCGCCGAGGGATGGGCTTCGGTCGGCACCTGCTCCGGGACGGCCTCCTCCACCACGATGACGCCCCCCGACGGCTGGTCGGCCATCTCTTCCGTTCCTTCTCCTTCGACTCCTTCCTCCTCGGCTAGCGGCGGGACGATGCGGCTGACGTCCACCTCCGGGTATAAGGCATGGACGGCGTCCCGACCGTCCTCGAAACCGACCCGGTAGGAGGCGAAGCCCGACTCGAGCATCTCCTCCTTGTACCGGTCGGAGACCCGGAAGTCCTCCACCGCACGATCGGCCGACTCCCTCGCCGACTGTGCCTCGTCCTCGACGCGGGCTAGCTCCTCCCTCGCCGACTCCGCCTCGGCCTTAGCCATTTCGGCGTCGACCTGGGCGATGGACAGCTCCTCTTCGGCTTCAGCGAGCTTCCCCAGGCTGACCCGAAGTTGCTCGCGTTCCCCTTGGAGTTCAGCGGTGGCCCATCCCGTTCGTGCCGAAGGCGACGCACGGCCCGACCTTTGTGCTTGGCCTCCTTCTTGGCCGACTTTAGTTCGGCCATGAGCCGGGAGACCTCGTCCGTCAACTTGGCCTCCCGGTCGGCCGACTCCTGCAGTTGGTCGACTAGCTTCGCCCTTTCGGCCTCGACCGCCGCCGACCTTTCTTTGAAGGCTGCCCGAACGTCGCCGAACCTTCGGTATCCGGCCTCCAGTTTGGACATGGTGAAGATCAGCTGCCGAAGGAAAAAAGCTTTGTCAGAATTATGTGGCAAGCAAAAATTCTTCTGAGGAAAAAGGTGACGCGAAGCTTACCTCCACCATTGTCGGGTAGAACCGCGACAACATCTCGGTCACCTGCCGAGACCGTAACGACTGCACGTCGGTGGGGAGGAGGATCCCCTGGCACAACCTCCTCGCAAGGTTGTGGTCGGCCAAGGCCGACGCACCCTCGGGGTAGTATGCGCTGGGGGGCATCGATCTGTCCTCCTCCGAGGGCTCCATCGGGGCTTTCCCCCGATCAGCTGCCCCGACCGATGGGGCTGGCAGCGATGGGACGCTGGAGTTCGACCCGGCGCCCCCCGTTGCGCCAGCAGACGCCTCCGGGTGATGTTCGGCTTCCCGAACGTCGTCCGGCTCCACCCGCACCGGCGAAGCCGCCGACACTCCTTCGGCCGCTTCCTCGGTCGGCCTCTCTCCGACTTGGACAGTCGGAGCCGCGAGGGCTATAATCGGCTCTGGCTCTTCGGTCGCCGACGCTTCGACGGTCGGCGGGGCTGGGGTTGGTCTCTTGGAAGGGCGCGAAGGGCCGGCCCCCGACGCTGGCCTCTTCCTCGCGGCGGCAAACTGCCGAATCTCGACATCAGTCGGCCTCATCCTCGGTGGTGTCCCTGCAATACCGACAAGAGAGTTAATGGCTGGGCCAAAAGCCGACCAAAAGACGGACAAAAAGAGAAGCCGGAGGATCGGGCGATACCTATTCGGGGGACCAGACTCAAGCCGGCGTCATAGAGAGCTTGTTCGGTAACAAGCTCCCTCTGCTTCGGTACCGACATGTCCTTCAGTCGGTGGAAGTCCTCCCGGTCGTCCACATCCACCCGACTGTTGTCGTTGGCCTCTGTTCGGGGTATACCCCAACGAGAAGGAAAGCCCCAGGAAGAAGAGGAGGAAACAAAGAAAAACTGGTTATTCCATCCATGAATGGACGATGGAAGACCAGTTATGAAAGCAAGACCCTTCCGGGGGTTGAAGAGCCACCACCCTCGGGCTTTAGGGTGGGGTCGGAGCACAAAGAAGGCCCGGAAGAGTGAAACACGGGGGTTGGTCGGCAAGAGTTGACACAACAGCGCGAAAGAAATGATTAACCGAACAGAGTTCGGCGCCAGTTGCGCCGGACAGAGTCCGTAGTAATCAAGCAGATTCCGGACGAACTCCGGAATCGGAAGTCGAAGACCCGCGCGAAGATCTTCAACGTACAGCGCCAGATCGCCAGGCGGAGGGTTGTTGACCCGACCGCCGGCCCCTGGAGCGGAGAGTCGAAACTGCTCCGGGACGCGATAGTGCTCCCGAAGCTGATCGACGTTCGGCCCCGAAAGCGAGGAGACCTCATCTTCCGGAGCCGATCGGGAGTCGTCGGTCGGGTTCCCCGACCGAGCTCCCTGAGTCGGTTTCCTGGTCATTATGCAGGGACCGAAAGAGGAGAAAGAGAAGAAAGGAAGGAAGAAGGAAAAGGGGGACCACGAACCGAATGGACCCTCCGCAGGCGAAGAAGAGCTCTGCCCGCGACGACTGAGAAATCGCCCGGACAGAGTTTCCCCAGCGAAATGTTGCAAATGTGGGTCAGGGTCCGGGAGGTCCTATATATATAGGGCCGACCGACGGCCGAGATCCTTCCGCGCCGACCGAAGACCTGCAGATGCGCGACGCGTGGCGCCCACCGGTTGGCGGAAGATTCGATGCGCCCCGCCCCGGGACGGCCGCACCGCCCGCATTAAATGCCGGAGGGGGCGCCGGCCAACCACCTTGACACGCGGTGCGCGGCCCTGCATTCACGCACCCACGCCGGTTCGCGTTCCCGATGGGATGCCTGACAGTGGCCCTCTCTTCCGCGATCGGCGCCGGATATCCGATCGACTGACGCCGTATCGTCCGACGCCCGATCTTCTGACACCGACGTAACGACTGACGACGACAAGACGTGGCGTCTGACATCTGACGCCGACGTGACCTCTGACATCGACTGGACGTCCGGATCGCTGGGCATTCATGGGGCGTCTGACATCGGATCATCCGACAGTACGGTCGGATCTGCACATGCGACAAATCCACTCCCAGTCGTCCGGGATTGCTGCCCGAATGGAAGCATCGTCCTGCCCACCACCCGACTTGGGAGTGGAGGGGGGCAACTGTTGGGGAAACCCGCCGACCGACTGCCGGAGGGCCCGACCGCCGGAGGGCCCGACCGCCCGACTGACCGTCGGAGGGCCCGACCGCCCGACCGACGGCCCGGAGGGCCCGACTGCCGGAGGGCCCGACCGCCCGACCGGCTGACGACCCGATCGCCTCCGTCGGACGACTCCGACTGGCCGATAGGCCGACCGACCATCGGTCGGGCCGACTGACTGACGGGAACCATCAGCGGCTAACCGCCAGCCGTCCAACGGCCCGTCGCCGACTGGGGGTATGTCGGGCGTGACCATCCCGACCAGCCGAACCCCAAGGTTCAATGGCCGACTTACATGATGCTCGCCGACCAATGGAGGGGCCCGACACCACTTATCTGGCTACCGACTTTGGGTCGGTCGGCTCCTCTAACCGCCGTACAGCCGCCAGACGTTGTCAGCTCTGACACGGACATGCGGCACAGTTACCTAGGGGCATTGTCCCGCCGAGAGCCGGGTCAATCCTGGTGATTAGACGGCTACACGGCGACGTGACGTTTTCACGGCGGCTCTGACAGCCCACAGTGAGTTGACAGTTCCTCACTTGTCCGCGCCATTAATGACGGCGCCATACCTACTCCATTATATATACCGGGGAAGGCAACAGTGCAAGGGATCGATCCGCTCCGTCTCTCCCGCAAACGCAGGCTCGCCCCTCTTTCTCTCTTCCTCTCTCAGAGCTCTCTATCTACATTTCACTGTTGCCCAGTCACCTCTCTGACTTGACCGTCGGAGGGTCCCCGCCGGAGCCGCCTCCGATCAGTGCGGACTTCCTTTTGCAGGTGCATGCTTCCCGACGATCGGACGACGAGGCGATTGGCCGCAACAGGTGTTAACCGTTGAAACATGCATGACACCATGACTACCTCCTTAGTGTTGTAATGGCTCGCGGTAGCTACAGATGTCAAAACCTGTTGGTGTGGTCTTGATAAATTATCATCACAAAATCAGCATGGCATGTAAATTATTATTTTATTTATTTATTTTATCATATATTTTAGATTGGAATCTCGTGGAAATGGAAAACAATTTGATTACCCGATACATACATGGAAGCAAGACCAACAAACTTGCTTGAAACATGAGATCAATATATCCATATGTACATTTGATGACATCAGCAACTGCAACACCAATTCATGTGAAACTTATAATTATGGATTGGCAATTATTTTTCTACTTAAGTTTTGTGAAAGATGTCATCAAATGATGAGAGATCAGGCTACATACGGATATTGGACTAAAAAAAGGTGGTAGTATGCACGTAAACAAGGGCTTCATGCCTGGGAGGAGACTCAGCGGCGTATCCAGAAATTTTATGTGGGTTCAATATATAAATTAAAATAAATAAATAAAAATAAATTTAATAATATTATATTAAAAAAATAAATTTAAGTATATTAATATATTTTTCTTCGATGAATTTTCATTTTTTGAAATCTATCCATCATAACATCATTAGGAATATTCCTAAATATATTTTTTTTATATAAGTCACCATACAATTATTTATGAATTCATCTCCCATTCGATTTTTTAAGTTATTTTTGATAAATTTCATGGTAGAGAATGGCTTTCTATAGTTGCTGTGGTGACTGATAGAATCAATATAAATTTCACAAGTAAATACACATGATAATAAATCAAATGCTTCTTTGTCCAAATTATTTTTTCAAAAAGCTTACCAGATTTTTTCAGCTCGAAAAATTTAAATTACCAAAAAAATAAAAAATTTATACGATTCAAAGATGAACAATCGTTGTTCTGCGGATGTACGAAAGGAAAAAAAAAAAGAGATTGTGGACATACGGTTGGGAAAAGAAAATACTTAGAAAGAGGGGGCTACCGGCATGGGTTTAAAGGCTAAAAAGGAGGATGCCGCTGAACCCCATGAGAACTTTGGAAGCTTAGGTAGATGCTATAATTTGCACTGAAATTGAGGATTCAATTGAATCCCTAAATCGAAATGTCGTTTCACCCACTTACGTTCAATACCTACAGGGTTTTGGGAGTTGGGTGGATGCTATAATTTGCACCAAAAGTTGGGGGTTTAGTTGAACTCTCAACTCTAAACTTGGCTCCACCCCTGAGGAGACTGTTTTAAATCATGTAAATGTGTTTAAGCAACATTAATTAATTCTTACTAATATTATAGTTTATCCTTACTGCAATATCTGACCAAGCAAATATATTAATATAATAAATTAGTTTTTTTATTTTTTTTAGTTTCATTTTAATCTTATATGATAAATTTAGTCATAATTTATGACATATTTTTTAATTTAATTGATATATTTCATTTTTTTTAAAAAAAATTATGCAAGGACCCAGTACATGATTAAATTTCAATAGATGAGAAATGAAGGTCACTTTCTTTGATTATATATTTAACAATTATTATTTATTCGATGGATTGAAAAAATAGACCTTGGCTTATGTTGTTTTTGACTCTTATAAAATATTTTGAAATTTAAATTTATAATTATATTATAAATATTTTAGAGATGAATATGTATTAGAAACTATATTTTTATTGAATAATATATATTTTGATTTTATCTGAATGATTTTTAATTTTATAAATGGATGTAGTTTTATAAGTTGTATATAATTATTATGTATGCTGGTAGAATAAATTTTGTTGGTTATTAATGATAAAGCCAGGGAGCTACCGGTGAAAAATAAAAAAATAAAAAATAAAGCTTTTAAGTGATGACCGTCCATGACACCCTAATCAAACACGACTTAAGCTATATAAGATACGGGGCTATCTGGTTCCTCATTAAACTTCAGTTGTCTGGACTTTTGGATGCTTGCAATCATATTTGCCGCATCTCAACTTACTTTGTTTGGAAAGAAAATTGCAAGCATCCCACCTCTCGGGCATTTCCTCAAATACTTTGCGTGCAATATTTATATCAGCATCAAGACAGGCACAAGCGTCGAGGAACGCTTTGCAAGGGACAACATCTCTCATATCGTTGAACGCCTGGCAGGCCAGATGGAGAGTGCGACCGTTAAGAGAGTACATCGATGAAGGCTTAGCGATGAGGAGGGAACGAAACAGAGGGCAAAGGAGGGTTGCTAGAGTTGTTAATTGGAGCACCGTGGATGATTTGAGTACATAGCGCGTTGGCAATAGGGAGGGAGGCAAGGAGGCCAATGAGAGGGCACAAGAAGGTCACGGAAGTCGCCGTGGAAAGCACCGAGGAGATCATGCTACACTTGTGCAGCACCTTTTCTGCCGCACCTTTTCTGCGATCAGTCCATTAGAGTAAGCAGACGATGGGACATACGATTATCACAAGCGCCTTATTACACGTGACCTAACTAGCAGGAACTTTCTAGCTCACACGTGCCGTTTGCTCAGGCGTGTTCTAGATTTTGGGGCATTCTCATAATTTCTGACAGAATATAAAGGTATAATGGTAAACTTATGTCTCAAAGTCAGATAAAAATATTATCACTTTCGTATTCAAATCAATCCAATTATAAATATAAATTTAAAAATTTTATTAATATCTATATATATATTTAAATTTAAAAAAATATGAATACAGAAAGATAACTATATTTGAATTTATACATAATTTTATATAATATTATATAATTTATTATTATTATTTTTAAAAAATATATAATTATATAAATATATTATTAATTTTATTTATTATTTATTTAATAATATTTTCAATTTTATAGTCATAAATTTAATTATCTAAATAATATCTATAATAATATTTATATTTTTAATATTTAAATTATATTTATATATATTTAAAATAAATATAAATATAAATTTTTACATCAAAAAATATTCACACCCATGTTCGTATCCCTCAAATAAAACAAATATGGACATGCATACGATGGTATCCGATCCGTTTTCATTCCCCAAGAGGTCTGGGGGCAGAGAGCGAGGCCTGCAGCGCTTTGGTTTTATTTTCTCCGGTCGCTCGCTCCTTTCTGTATCCGGGCAGCAGCGGCTGCTCTCAGCTTCGCTTCTCGTCTCTTCTGTACCAGGTAACAGAAAATATATACTTTCCCTTCAGTTTCCTTCCGTTAGTTCGATCTTTTTGCCCCGATAAATCTAAAATTTCCATGTTCCAGCGATTGAATGAGTATTCACCAAGTTTTTTCCCTCAGTCTTGGCGTCTGTGATCGTATGCGTCCTTTTACTCTTCACGTAATGGATCCATTAGCTGGGAGCTCTGATTAGGGTTCTCGGCCTGAATCTGTTTTTTAGTCGATGAAGGGGGTCATGGTTTTGTAAAATTAATCCAGGGTTTAGGGTTACGAATGCCCGGCACTTGATGATATAAAAGGGTTCTCTATAATCAACGGGCGTCTGCGGGTTTGCGGAGTTGGTTTCTTGAATCTGCTCATCTTCGATGTTTTTTATTTTTTTTCCTCTTGTTTTTGTGATCGATTTATTCTAGATATTTGTTCTACCTTGGCTCGAGGGATTATCTATGGTTGGTACATCGGTCACGAATCTGCGTTTCTTCCTTTGCGAGCAACTCAAGATTTTTAGAATTAAGGGAGGGTTTAAGGTTATGGAGACCCATCCCAGAAAGTGCGAGATTTGATCATGCTGTGACGCGTTTTTCTTCTCTCAGGTTGGCTTTATTTTTGTCGATAGGCGGTTTTATTGCTTTTTTGCCCCTGAAAGTTCAAGGCGAGATTGGACAAGAAAACTGTTCCCCCTTGTATTCTCATTGTTTTTTCTTCTCCACTCGGATCTTGCTGCTGTTGAAGTCTCCTATGCTCTTCTCTCGGGTCTCCAAGTCCAGGCCGCTCTTTTCACCCTCCAGCTTCGGTAATTTCCTTTAAATTTCTTCCATTTTGCTTCCTTTTTGCGATCGGGGATTTTATGAAAACTCTCTTTCCACTCTTCCCAAAAAATTTTCTCTTTTTTTTTTTTGCTTGAATTAGAATTTGTGGTCTAATCCTGAAATTTTCCCATTTTTCCCTTTGCAAATTGCTGCTAGAATATATTTTTTAATACTTTATCATCTCTTCTACTTTCTATATAGTTTGCTGATAGATTCCGTATATATGAAATTTCAGAGTCCTTTGTTTTTTACTTGCTAATCGTTATGTCCTCTATTATTTTGCTTCAGAAAACAAACTGCTTATTGACAATTGTTATCTACTTAAATGGACATCTTCTCTATTTCCAAGTTCCACATCATATAAACAAGATGAATTGGGAAGGAAAATTTTTAGGTCTGAAGGAGTATCCGGTCGCATCCAGAATATTCTTTCTAATGGATATGTTCCCTGCAAACATTTCTATGCACGAAGTTCTTCAGGCATCTATACGTCATCGAGATTATGTCATATTGATTCATTTTCACAAATTGAGAGGAATTCACTGCTTAATGCTGATTGTCAGATGCATGCTGATCGCACAGCATCTGACAATGATTCGATCATTAAATATGCTGCCATGATACAAGAAATTCTGAAGTCCCATGAAAGCACAAGTGAGCTAGAGTCAGCCCTCAATCAGTTTGTGCCTATACTCAGTGAGGACTTAGTTGTGCAGGTCCTTCAGAGGCATCGGTCCGATTGGAAGCTTGCATTATCTTTTTTTAATTGGGCATCCACCCAACAAGGTTATGCTTATGGATCAAGGGTTTTAAACGAGATGCTTGATATTCTCGGTAGGATGAAACGGATCAAGCTAATGAGGCAAATGTTTGATGAAATTGCCAAAGAGAGAGGCATGTGCATCATCAATGAGAAAACTTTTTCAATTCTACTAAACAGATACGCAGGTGCTCATAAGGTACAAGAAGCTATTGATATGTTTTATAAGAGGAAAGATTATGGCTTTGAGCTTGACATGGTTGCTTTCCAGACACTTTTGATGTCTCTCTGCAGATACAAACATGTTGAAGAGGCAGAAGCTCTCTTTCTTAAGAAGCAAGGTGAGTTCCCTCCTGTTATAAGGAGCAGAAACATAATTCTTAATGGTTGGTGTGTGTTGGGAAGCTTACGTGATGCTAAAAGGTTTTGGAATGACATAATCTTGTCCAAGTGCCAACCAGATGTGGTCACATTTGGCATTTTCATTAATTCTTTGACCAAGGCTGGGAAGCTAGGTTCTGCAGTGAACCTGTTCACTTCCATGCGGAAGAAAGGGTGTCAGCCAGATGTGACGATCTGTAATTGCATTATCGATGCATTATGCTTCAAGAAAAGAATTCCAGAAGCCCTTGAAATTTTTGGTGAAATGGATGAGCCTGGTTGCCGCCCAGATGTAGCAACCTATAATTCTCTCATAAAGCACCTTTGTAAGATAAGGAGGATGGTAAAGGTGTATGAACTTTTGGATGAGATGGAACAAAAGGGTTGCCTCCCAAATACTAGAACATACTCTTATATTTTTAAAACGACTAAGAAACCAGAAGAGGTTATAGATTTATTGTATCGAATGGTAAGAACTGGTTGCAAAATTGATGGTGACACCTACAATTTGCTACTAAACCTGTTTGTTCAGTGGAAATATCAAAGAGGCATTCAGTCTGTATGGGCTGAGATGGAGAGAAGTGGATTAGGTCCTGATCAGCGGTCTTACACGATTATGATTCATGGTCTTCAAAAACAAGGGAAGTTAGATGAGGCTTTTCAATATTACAGCAAGATGAGGTTAAAAGGAATGATTCCAGAACGAAGGACAAGGATACTAATAAAAGCAATTTCTTTGAAAAGAGGGCAGGAGAGCAATACATCACATGACTCTTCCAGTACAATATAGAAGAGGAAGAGAAAATCTCAGATTGATGCTTAACCAAGATTCATTCAGGTAGGAAAATAGAGTCAAAGATTACACTGATTTGAAGCTGACAGTGTCATGTATGAAGGTCCGTGCCATATCCTTTATTACAAGTCTGTATGCATTCCAACTTAACTTCAGTGATCCTCCCCACCTTTTTTTTTTTTTCAAATGGTTGAAATTTGATGGGTGTTAACTGTTGAAACTTGTATGACGCTATGACTACCTCCTTAGAGTTGGGAACTTATTATCTAAACTGTTGTTTCTGCTGCTGTTGGTATTTTAGGATTTATTTTGGCACTCTTCAATTGTATATGAATGCAGTCATCGGTCCGGATCTCCCTGTGGCTCTTTTTTTTTTTTTTGCACTTAGATGTATGCACCTGCTTATTTGGCCTTTTGATATGTTAGGTTTCAGTATAAATCATCATCTGCATATGATGTGATTCTCATGCTCCTAGTTAATTAATATGTTTTTTCTCCAACGAATCATGGGTACGAAAAATTAGTTTTGCTTATATTTGTACTCCAGAGGTTCGGAATCTTTTGTTTACGTGTGAAATATCTTATAATCTTAGGAAGACTCTTATTTTCCCTCACCAACTAAGCAGGGGTGGCTGGCTGGCGGCGCAACATATTGGGAGGTCTAAAGTTAAATAGTGAAATATAATTTTTTAATTAAATTTTATATAAATTTTTTATTAAAAATTTATTTTTTAATTTTTTAAAATGTAAAATTTTTAATTAAATTTTTATAATCAAGTTTTTTTAATATTTTTTATCAATTGATAATATAGTCAATTAATTTAATTTTTTTGAAATATTATTGGTTTCAAGTAAGATTTTATTAATTTTAGTTTTGAAAAATTTTTTTCCATTGAAGCAACACTTATTGAAATTATTAATATTATTTTAAAAATAATATATATATGTAAAAAAGAATCGAGTCATTGAGTATGTCTATTGGACTGTTATCTTTCATTTGTACAATTTTTTTAAAAATTTTTTGTTTTAAAAATAAATCTAAACTATCAATATCACGATAGTTATTATATTTTAAGGAATATTCAAAATTAAGATAATATTCTTTCAAACTATTATTGTTTAATAATTTCAATTTCTTATCGTTAAATAGAAAATTAAAAATATATTCAATATATTTTAAACTGTTCAAATTTTTTTTGGAGTAAAAAAATTGCTTGATTTACTATATATAAAAAATAATCAATTTTAAATATATTTTTTAAAATTTTTATTGTTTCGTTATAAACATTCTCATCAAATTGTTTCTTTTTACGAATGATACATTTATCATGAAATTTAGATTTTATTTTTATTTTAAATAATCTAATTTTTTTATATATATTTTTTAAAAAAAAATTAATTGTTTTATAGTAATATCAATATGCATATCTTTTGATTGTAAATTTTTGCTAACTAAGTTAACCACAAATAATATATCATATGAAATAGTCATGTCCAACAAAAACTTAAAATTTTTAAGCTTATATGTCGCTAAGCAATTAACTTCACTTTTAATTTTAAATTTTTTATTAATTTCTATTAATTTGAATAAAATATTTTTTATTTGTGGAGCATGAAATCTTATTGCTTTAATACTTTTAATACGACTTTTTCAACGTATTAGTGACAATGATTTAAGAGTTAGATCAGATATACTATCTTATAAAATTTTCCATCGTTTAGTAGAAGAAAATAATAGTAAATATATATATTGTACCACTCTAAAAAATGATATAATTTTAGTACAAGAATTAGTCTTCATATATTTCTATTTGTCCTTCATATTATATCTAATATGAAGTCTTTTTAATACACAGCTATAGGAGTTTATTCAGAAATATATACCTGTGTACAAAACATCTGAACATAGTCCCAATACAAACATTTGCATTAGTAAACGGAGAGGACTGAGTTCAAAAAGTAAAAAGAAAAAAAGGAACAACAACTATGAATAATACAGTACATTCAAAAGGTATAAAAATCGTTAGAATAGGAACATTGATCTGAGTAACCCAGCCAAACTTTGAACCTGAATAAAAAGTGTGTAGTATGCTGAAGCAGGAATAAGTGGCCTTCATCCATAATAGTAAAGGTTTAGCATGATCGTTATAGAAGGCACTATTAAAAGTGAAGGGAATACATAGCACGATTCAAGTTGAACCTTCTTTTTATAAAAAAAATAACAATGCAGCATTATTTCTTCGATCACGCTATTGCCAGTCTCAGTTGCCATGTGTGTCACGACTTGAGAAAGGAAAAAAAAAAAGAAACAAACCGTTGCATGGAGATTCTGATCTTCCGCGTTTCTTGCCATCGCTCAAGCGTTGGAAGCCCGAAACCCCCCATCGCAGTGCTGTCGGAAGTTTGAAACTCCGCCCCATCGGAGATGTTCCTCAAGCGTAGAATATCCGCCGCTGGAGATCGAAAGACGTCCCTCAAGTCAGACCGTTACCGTCGGACGGTGGGACGGATCCGCATCCTCTCCATCGATGATGGTACCATCGGTGCCTTCGATGACCTCCTCATCCGCTCCCGTCTCGCTGCTTCCACTCGTCGTCTTCCGTTTCGCCGTCTCCGTCTTCATCTCTATCTCTAGTGTCGTTCATCTTCTCATGTCCGTAGGTGGATAGCTAGATGCGGTGCATACGAATGGCAGAGGGAGGGGGCCTGGGGCCTAAAGCCCTTGCTTTGGTGGCCTTACCTTTAAGCCGGCACTGAACCAAGGCAGTAGCTCTTTGGAAATCAGGAACGCTTGTTCTATGGTTTTCGAAGCAAAATTAGCTTGGCATCCAATGCCATGCTACAATTTGAAGATAGGTTATCATTTTTGAAACAAGCAGAAGGTGCATCAGGACTTCAATCCGATTGGTGCAGCTGTGGCATAAACCCGGAGTTCCAAAATGTTAAAAAGAGGGCCGTTTATCAATAATGATAAAACCATAAACTACAGTTTACAGTTTGGGTTGGCGACTTATTAGAGAATGAGTTTTTGCGGTCCACTTCCATATCTTGACTTGCATGTACGCAATTCGCAAGATGGATATTGGTTTGTTTGGGAGATGCTTCTGACATTTATCAACATTACGAACTTTTCTTAGTGCTGGGAATATACCGTGTAGCTTCTTCTTCTTCTTCTTTCTTTTTCTTTTTTTCTTTTTTTTTTTGGTGTTCTTACGTCGTCTAATTGCAATTTTTTTTCCTCGGAGAGAACTGGGTTGATTCTCTGTCCAAAGCAACTTCAGATTCCGAGACCAAAAGCACTGAGAGCTGAAAACGGTCTTTTCCCTATATGAACAAGATCAAGTCTATCGTACAGGAGTGTGGAGAAGAAGAGTAAGGCCAATTTGAAGCACAAGTACCAAATAGTAATTTTAATGAAAAGGAAATACCATGATGAACAGGGATACCCCAAATTCTCTCTGCCAAGGAGTCTTTTGATGAAAAAAGTGACTGGTATGAGAAGAAGTGGAGGTGTATTACTCTTCATATGCCTTCTAGCTTTTCATACAAGATAAATTTTCCTACATTAGAAGCTCTTGCGGCGATAATCCAATCAGCTGCATAAATCATTTGATATTTTTCCGTTTAGTATTCGCAAAAGATATTTCCTATTTACTGCCTAGATATTTTGACTACCTCCATGGTTTACCATTATGTTGAGAGAGTATTATAAGACGACGTGGTAAATTAGTTAAATATGAAGGCAAAAAGAAGAAAAAGATACTCCCGTATAATCAAGGAACAAACAGTCACGTACGTTTGCATGTACGCACACAAATAAGTATTTGTTTATTCATTTAGTTGTCTTGTTTGTTTCTTCGCATCAAGAGATAATCAATCTGAAGGTAGGGCAAATAAAAGAAACAAAAAGGAATAACCTCTACAGAGGAATGGGTTGCTCATCAGTTACTGTCCGTGACAAAGCCGCCTAGCTCTACCATCTCCTGGTCTCCTCTTCTTCACTTAACTCACAATTTAACGTCTATGGAAAGAGCTCCCTGTCATCCTCTCTCCCTCCCCCTCCCTGGAGCTGTCTTACCTTCTGCCACCTTCATGAACTTCTCCATGACCACCTCCTCCTTTTTCTTCGTAAACTTCTCCATGACCACCTCGGCTCTCATGTTGATGAGCTTCCGTATATCTTTTTATGTCCTCTTTGTCCTCATGTTGTGCAAGTTGTTTTGGGTTTTTTTTTTTTTTGATTTTGAACTATAGGCAGCTTGATTATTGAGTTTTGGATTTAAATTGTTGTCAGCCTGTTTTGGCCATGACCTCTGTTCGCCCTCTATTATTCTTTGCCAGTATTTTTTGATTAGTTCATGAATGCTAGGTAGATCACACTATAAGAAAAAGATATTTTTGCGACGGACTTCTTTGCGACGGTTGATTTACCGTCGCAAAAAATTTATTTGTGATGGTAAAAAATCTTCATAAATAAGATATAAATTTTAATTACTATTTGCAACGGCAATCAAATTTTGTAGTAAAAAGTAGAGTTTTTACGACGGTAATACACCGTGATAAATAATCTATGATTTTTACCACGACAGTAGACCGTGGTAAATAATTTATAATTTATATATATATATATATTTTGAGATAGTATTTTGCAGTAGTAAAAAATCGAACCATAATTTTTATATTTTTTTTGCGATGGCATTTTATCGTGATAAAAAACCTCCCGCCTACACTTTTTAACATCGCGCCTAATTTTCTTTTTTGCGACGGCATTGCACCGTGGTAAAAAAAAAAAATAAAAACCAATCCCACCACCCGCGCTCAACTCTCAGTTTCTCCTCTCCTACCGCAGTCTCCTCTTCTCCTCTCCAAACCCTACTGCGCCTCCTCCCCCTCTTCCGCTCCAAACCTCGGCGTGCCCCCCGATCTCTCCATCGTGCCGCTCCAAACCTCGGCATGCCCCCCAATCTCTCCATCGTGCCCCTCCCCACGGCGTGGCCCCCAATCTCTTCGGCGTGCCCCAGCCCGATCAGGTACGATCCCTCCCTCTCCTTCTCGATCTCTCCCTCTTCGATGTCAACCGAATAGAGAGAACAAATTAATGGGGAATATATAGTTTGTTCCATCTTCCAGTCTTGGTCTCCGTTTAACCCTTAATTTTTCTATATATGGGTTATCCAGCACCTGTGGTTGCGGCATCTGTGTTGGATAAATAAAGATTAATTTGCTAGGTGGACGTCAAATTTAACTTCGATCATGGTTTTGTCTTCTTCAATGTGATTGGACTTGGGAATTCTGGATTTGAGTTTAGTGTGTCAAATTTCTCCCCTCTTTTTTCTTCGGTTGAAGTGTTGATTTGTTCTTGAAAGCAAAAGAGGCAGAGTGGAATGTCCATAATTAGCTGCCACCTCTTTGCTTATCATTGGGATTCATTTTTAAGATCTTTCTGTTGAAGAGGTAGGTAATTATACTCATATAACGAGGTACTGCTTGGTTGCTTGCATCTCAAAATGCTGTTCTTGGACCAGGAAAGTTGTACCATAGGTCATGGGGAATAGACTTCTGGCCTTCAATGTCCTCCTTTTTTCCTGGGGTCTTGTTTGAGACCTTCAGCTTAATGGGATTAAGTGGTAGAGTTAGGATGTTGATTTCATTAGTTGGTGTAGTGAAGGTGGTTATAACATTCTTACATTTACTGACCCTGCAATAGAAGATGTTTCCATCCATAAGCTTAAGCCAAAAATAGGTTTAGCAAATCGTTTGTTAAAAGTTGTTCAGTTTCAAACCTTATATTAATTGTCTATTAAAGCATAAGTATTTTCCTGTGTCACCCAGTCTTTCACACTTTTGGGAGGGGGTAAACTATTGCTCCAGAATTGAACAAAAGAAAAACAAAGAGCAACTACACTTTTGTGGCTTATTCACTAAAGGTCATTCTGTGTTTCAGCTTTTGGTGCCACTTGTAATGTCAAGATTCTTTTTATTATGCTAGTATGTCATGTCATATATGTGAAAGAGATTTGCTAGTATATTTTTCTTTTTCTTTTGAAAGGTCTAAAATTAGACCCTCCTGCTTAAAGTTTACTTAGTATTTTATTATTCTTTTATTTTAAGAGATCATCTTCATATTACTAAGAAGTTTGTATCTGTTTCGATATGTATCCTCGTAAATTTTTTTTTGATATTTATAAAAAAATTATTGTATATGATTTTCAGGAAATACATAACGATAACAGTATCAGTAGATAGTAGTTATGGATAAAAGTTGGATTGATTTGCGAGAAAGGACTTCACCTACATACATTGAGGGGGTCAATAAATTTTTAGACTTTGCATATGTTAATCAGACAGACGATGCAAAGATTTATTGTCCGTGTAAGAAGTGTAAAAATTATTTTCTTGAGAACCGACATGTAGTGAAACAACATATTATTACAAAAGATTTCTTGACGACATATAAGATTTGGACTTATCATGGAGAGACGTACTATTCTACTAGGTCTAACCAAGATTGTGGAAGTAGAGATTTTTTTGATACGGAAGATGATATGGTTGGAATGATACAAGAGGCAACTGAAATCTTAATATCAAATGACAATATAGAATTTAATCATTTAATGGAGAATGAGGGTCACGAGGGGTCTAATCAAGAAATAAATTTTTTTTTGAGACTTCTTGAAGATGCAGAACGTCCACTTTATCCAAATTGCATGAAATTCACCTCACTGTCATTTATTGTTCGATTACTGTATTTGAAAGTGCTAAGTGGATGGATAGATAAGTCATTTACATTGTTACTAGAATTGTTGAATGATGCATTTTCAGAAGGAGTATGCTTGCCAAATTCATATTATCAAGCAAACAAAATCACCACGGATTTGAGTTTCACTTATGAGATATGGGATGCATGTCCCAATAATTGTATGTTGTTTAGAGGCAAAGATGAAGGATATGATAAATGTCAAATATGTCAGAGCTCTAGATACAAATAATTTACAGAAGATTCAAATGATGATACTACTAAGAATAATCAGATTGCTGTAAAACAAGTGCGGTACTTTCCATTAAAGCCGAGGTTGCAGAAGTTCTTTATGTCGTCAAAAACTGCAGAGTTAATGAGATGACATGAGGAGGAATGAACAAAAGATGGTGTTCAAAGACATCCTGCAGACTCAATTGCTTGAAAAATTTTTGATGAATGGAATCTATCTTTTGCTGCAGATTGTCGAAATATTAGACTTGGTTTAGCAGCTGATGGATTTAATCCATTTAGATCAACGTCTATAGCTCATAGCACTTGGCCTGTTGTTCTAATACCATATAATTTACCACCGTGGATGTCTATGAAACAACCTTTCTTTATTCTTTCTGTGCTTATTGATGGACCAAAAGGATCGGGCAATAAGATTGATGTTTATCTACAACCATTGATTGAAGAACTAAATGAATTATGGGAGAGAGGGGTACTTACGTATGATGCATCAAAAAAAGAGATGTTTCAACTTCATGCTGCATTATTATGGACAATCAATGATTTTCCTGCATATGCAAATTTGTCTGGATGGAGTACAAAAGATGAACTTGCATGTCCTTCTTGTTACAATCAAACAGAATCAACATGGTTGTCACATGATAGAAAATTTTATTATAGAGGGCATCGACGGTTCTTATCGAATATCCATAGATTTTGAAGAGATAGAATATCTTTTAATGGTCAAGGAGAATACAGAAGGAAGCCTGTTAAATTATCAGGTTGTAATATACTAAATCAATTGAATGGAGTACTCACAGAATATAAAAAGAATGACCTCGTAAAGAGAAAAATTGAAGAAAATCAAAAAGGCACTTCCGGTGGAAAAAAGTCTGGATGGAAAAAGAGGAGTATATTTTTTGATTTACCATATTGGGAGCATAATTTGATTCGGCATAATCTTGATGTCATGCACATTGAGAAGAATGTATGTGACAATATACTTTAGACAATATTGGGGGTTACGGGAAAATTCAAGGATAATTTAAATTCTCGATATGATATGCAAGAAATAGGTATAAGAAAAGCATTACATCCACAACAACGAGTGTCTGGTAAGGCTTATTTGCCTCCAGCTTGTTTTACAATGTCCAAAGATGACAAAGATATCTTCCTAAAAGTGCTAAAAAATGTTAGAGTCCCTGATGGTTATGCATCTAATATCAGTCGCTGCGTACATTTAAAGGAACGTAGTATTTGGAGATTAAAAAGTCATGACAATCATATTTTGATGCAACAGTTACTTCCTGTAGCTGTACGCAAAGCATTAGCTAAGGATGTGGTTGAGGCATTGATTGAGTTAACAAATTTTTTTAGACAATTATGCTCAAAGGTGAACAAGATGGCTGACCTAGAGTATATTCAAGGTCGTATTTCTTTAACACTTTGCCACCTTGAGAAGATCTTTCCACCTTCATTTTTTGATATAATGGAGCATTTACCTATACATTTAGCAGAAGAGGCACTCATTGCTGGAGCAGTGCAATTTAGGTGGATGTATCCTATTGAAAGGTAATATTATTTATATAAAATGAAGCACGTCATACTCTTTTGATTTTAATTTATTGTTATATAAATTTTATTTAATTTATATCTATATAGGTATCTACTTACGCTCAAACTTTATGTGCGTAATCGAGCTCATCCGGAAGGCTCAATTGCCAAAGGATACTTGATGGAAGAGTGTATGAATTTTTGTTCAAGATATTTACAGAATATTGAAACTAGATCAAATCGATCGATTCGGAATAATGATGGTGAAAATAATTCAGGTCGTCCCATTGGAAAGGGAGCCAAAATATATATTGATGAAGTCACATGGGAGCAAGCTCATCGTTATGTGCTGCAAAATATTGATGCTATAACTCCTATTCGAATGTAAGTTTTATAATCAACTTGTAAGATATACTAACAAATTTATACTTATTCAAGGTATTGTTTATAATATTTATAGGAAGCACATTGAATATTTAAGAAGACAAATGCCTCGTTCATCAGATGATCAAATTGAAAAGATCCATGTATCAACTTTTCACACATGGTTGATGGAGCATGTAAGTAATCATATTTAATTTTTCTAACAATTCAAATTCAAAACTTTTATTTATCATTTAATTTTTATATAATTTGAAAGTTTAAAATATTATATTGAATATAGGTAAGAACATCTGAAATTCAGTACTCAGATGAAATTCAGCATTTTGCTAGAGATCTAGACCAATTTGTACGACGTTATGGTGGATATATCATCAACGGCTTTCGATTTCGCAAACTTGATAAGGATAACAAGAGAACCACTCAAAGCCATGGTATTGTTGTCAAGGCGCATACAAGTATTGGAGATATAACCTATTATGGAAGATTGATAGATATTATCAAGATTCGATATACCAATGATATGCAATTTGTGCTATTTAAATGTGATTGGATTGATGATATCAAAGGGAAGAAGATAGATGAGTTTAAGATGACACTTGTCAATTTTAGTCATCTTTTGTATAATGACAGTGATGTTTCAAATGAATCATTCATTCTAGCAAGTCAAGCAGAACAAGTATGCTATATTCCAGATCCTGTAGAATCAGGATGGAGTGTTGTTCTCAAGATGACAGTTAGAGATTTGTTTGATATGTATTCAAAAGATGGTTCAAATAATGTTAAATCAGTATCTCAAGCAGAGCCTTTTAACGAGCAACATTTAGATGAGACAATATATACTTGTGATGATGATGTTCATTGGGTGAGAGAAGGTATAGATGAAACAACTGTAGATGATATGAGATCCATCGAAGATGATGTTGAGATGGATGAAGACGAATGACCATTGTTAATTATGAAAATTTGTATGTAAGTTATTATTATTCATTTGTTAGTTAAATTCTGTATATTTATTTTTTGTTAGTTATTATTGTTCATTTGTTAGTTAAGATGAAGATGATGCTTACTTTTTATATTTTATATATAGGATGGCTCCAAAAAGGAAACGTGGTGTATCCATGTTGGATAGATTACAGGCTTATTCATCATCTCAGTCCAATCATGATGAGCCACAGCAACAATCATTTTCAGCATATAATATTCAGCCACATAGACAGCGATCAGAGACCACATTATCTCAGCCACAGTCATCAGATGTTGCAGGTAAAATCACTTGTTCTACTTATGTAAAGTTAAAATTATTGTACTATCTTATCTGATTATTGTATTTAGATACTAATTAGATATTTCGAGTCAGTCAAGTTCTAGACGAAGAGGTCGAGGCATGGCTCATGGTATTGAGTTTTGGGGCACGGGTCAGAAAGTTTCTTTGGTATTTGATGCTCATATGCAACCTTGTGGGTCCAATACAAGTAAGTTCAAGAGTCAATTAGGGGTAATAGCGAAAAATGGGACATATGTCCCATTGACATATGCATCTTGGACAGAAATACCCCAATATATTCTAGACCACATTTGGAAAGAGGTGCAGGTAAAATATATTTATAAATTTTATTTTATAATTATGTATTTAGTTGTAGATTATATTTGGAAGGAGATACGAAATAAGTACTCTTGTCCTTTATATTCATACATTTTATATGATTACTAATTTTGTTAAATTTTATTTTTGTAGGATAACACAGATGCCCCTAGTGAATATAGAGAAAATTATTTAAGGTCGGTTGGTGAGATGTGGAGGAATTGAAAGTCTTATATCAAGCGTC
This sequence comes from Elaeis guineensis, assembly GCF_000442705.2. NCBI lineage: Eukaryota > Viridiplantae > Streptophyta > Magnoliopsida > Arecales > Arecaceae > Elaeis > Elaeis guineensis. The sequence continues at coordinate 111,910,249 of NC_025995.2, forward strand.
ATTACCATGATGAGCACCAGAGGGAAGAAAATCTTATCTCTAGACCTCCTCCACTTGTGAAAGCTGATCAGTGGGAGATACTTGTTCGTTATTGGGGACAAGAAGATGTCCAGATACTTATTCTTTTGTGATTAGTTTTTTTTTATATAATAAAACTATATATTATATTTTTAATTATATTAATAACTTTTGTAGGCACAGTGTGCATGAAACAAAAATAATAGGAAGATGTTGGGAGGCTTGCATAAGATAGGAAGAACTTCATTTTCTGTTATTAGAGCAAATGTATATTTAAAATATTATAAGTTTATACTAAATATAACTTTAGTATAAATTTTTATATATATTTGGATTATTTATGTTAATAGATAGAAGCAGAGGGATTAGAAACAGATCGACTAAGCGTGTTTATTAGAACACGTACTTCAAAGCAGGGTGTCATCGATGCGGATGCACAAGAGTGTATAGTAAGTACATAATTTAAATTCTCGTTATATATAGTATATTTTATATATTAATGTCAATATTATAATTTTTTATTACAGGAGGAGATGAAACGATGACTTGAGGAGGTACCTGAGGATGAGCGCACACCAAAACTAAAAGATCGTATCTTTGTGGAGGTGATGGGAGAAGATGGACATGAACGGATGCGTACTTGGAGTTCGAGCATGACAAAGCGAAGTTTGTATCAGCAATCTAATCAGGCACCATCAGAGGAGACCATTAGGAGGATTCGAGATGAGCTTCGGACTGTGTTTGATGATAAGATTTTCTACTTGGAGGCACAGCTCCATCAGATGCGTGCTCAGATGGCGAGTGGATCTTTTGCGCATAGCCCAGTAGGTACTCCTCATTCGGTGCCATCCAGTAGTGGGCAGGTATGATTTATTTATTTAGTTAGATTTATATTATATATTAATTGATTATTATTTATAATTAATTTTATATCTTTCAATTTTTTATAATATATAGGTTCCAGATGCATCTAGTGCTCACCAAACACATGCATTGGAAAATGAGAGATTCACTCAGGTGCCTGATGAGGTTTGTGATGATATTCTTGTTGTCCGGATTCTCTTTTCTTTCAGTGTGATGGTATTAAATTGTTTCTGCAGACTGGCAAAAGGATACATACGCATACATATAACTTATTAGATTCATTTGTATTCATCCAGTGTGAAGGGGCCTTTCACCTTGGTGGATAGCTTGGTTACAATGGACGTGATGACAATTAATCTTGGGCCTTTTTGTAGCTGAAGTCATTTTGTGCTACCATTACCTACTATTTGTTATCTTCCATCAGCAAAACTATCCTCTTGACTCCATTGGCCATCAAAAGTGATAGGAGGTCTGTCATAACCCCACATTTGTGGCTCTTTTTATCTATATATAGATAAAAACAGAGACCAATTGTGTGGTGAATTTTGGTTATGTTGATTTACCTTGGTATGATATTCCAGTGTGGCCTTTGTTTTGTTTTGTCTGTTTGTATCTTTTTAATTTTGCTTCTTTAGGGCTTAGGATTCATAGATCGCCAGATTAAAGTTTAGTTTCAAACTGTATTTCTAATTTATTGGTCGATGTTTTGGGTCTTTTGCTTGTTGACTTGGATTGATGTGAAGATTGGATCTCCAAAGTAATTTCTATCTGTTAGGAGGGCTATGATTTTTGGAAAGCCTTTGCTTGGCCTGTGGCAGTATATAAGCTACAGTTACGGTTTGTCTTAAAATTTTCAGTTGGTAGATCAACTAGTATGTCTTTATTAATTTAAATTTTACCTCAAAATTCAATTCTACTTTTGTTCATCATTGCTGCCCTTTTTATAAAACCTAAGATGCATGTTCATTTCCAAATAGGAATCATATAGCAATTATGTCAAATTATAATTTCAGTATAGTTGTTGGTAATTTGCTGAGAAATCCCTGCTGATTGGCTGGATTTATCTTTCACAATACCTGTCCTTTTTACAGGATATAGTCTCAGGTTCAATCAAGTGAAATGCCTTTGTCTAGCTCTACCATATGTAGAAAAGCCAAGCATTGCACCTTTTATTGATTTTCTTTTATTCTATTTTGACAGTTGTGTGATTGAAATGTCACAACAGTAAGGTTTTATAGTGCAACCATTGTTCTATCAACACTCCATAGCAGTTCAGATAACTATCAACACCATTCTTAAACTGAAAAAGTATGCATAACAGTAAGGTTTTATAGTGCTACCGACTTTGGTGTCGGCAGGGGTACAAGATGATACTCGAATAGTTGTAGCCATTTTAATGAGGAAGATAATAAAAACTGAAATGTTATGCATGATTGGTAGCTTCAAGCTGGCTGCTAGTTTTAAAGTAAATATGACCATTGTGTAGTATAAAAAACAATAATTTCTTGCATTAGATCTTTGTGCCAACAATATGAACATGTTCATATTGTTGGCACATCCTTTGGTACAGGAAGTTGGAAATTGTAAGTGGATTTCATTGTAACTTTTGTTCTAAAAAATTTATTTTTGTTGGTGATCTCATTTTATATTTTTTTATAATAATTTATTAAATTAATATATATTATTTACTTATTTTCAGGTTTAGGTACAAGTCCATGAAGATGAAGCAAGCGAATTTCTTGTTCTGTTTTGCTTTTTATTGTATTTTGGACAATGGATATGTACTTGAATACTTATGTTATGTTTGAGTAAAATCTGGATGAATTTTTAATATTGGGTAATGCATTTCAAGTTATTTTTGATTGAATAAATTTATTTTCAATATTTGAGTATTATGCTTTATTTTCTTTCTAATTGATAAGCAGGTGTATCAATAATGGTTACAAGTTCATAGGCACATTTATATAAAAAGAATAAAAAAATAAATATAATTAATAAAAATATAATTTATATTTTTTGCGACGGTATTTGCTATCGTAAATAATGTATCGAAGATAATAAAAAAAGTTTTTTGCTATCACTATTTGTGACGGTAAAGTGCTGTAAAGAAAAAAAATTTTTTGCTACCACTATTTGCGACAGTAGATTGCTATAATAAAAAAAATTTTACTACCACTATTTGCGACGGCTATAGTTGTCGTAAAAATAAAATACTTATTTACGACGGTAAAATACGGTGGCAAAAAGTTATTTACAACAGTATCTTCTATCGCAAATAAATGTCACAAATACATCTTATATGACGCTTTTTTATGACGCAAGCATTTACCGTCGTAAAAAATTATCGCAAAAATTTTTTGCGATGGTATTCCACCGTCGCGAAGTTTTTACTGTAGTCGAAACGACGACAGTTAAAATACCGTCGCAAGACCGTCGCAAATACGCTTTTGCGACGGTAAGTCATTATTAGCGACGGCAAAATACCATCATAAAAAATACATTTTCCTGTAGTGAGAGAGCAGGTTTAAAGCAATGATGAGTATCATGGCATGGTTAATTTGGCACTCTTGAAATGCTAGGATTATTTCAGCCCTCATGTGTCACGACATATTTTTTCTTCTAATACTATTGTAGGCAACTGTTAATGATGTATTTAAACTTTAACTTCTTAGCAGCTCATGAATGTGCCGTTTTGTGCTATGTTTAACTTGTTGGCAGTCTTTTCTATTATACATATTTGGACAATTGTATGTTTGTATTTGGATTGCATAGTGGGCTCATATTCCACATACTCATCCTAAAACATATAACTGGATTTTTGGCTCTGCTGCCTTGGTTATTATTTTCCAAATGATGTGTTAATGGAAGCTGAAACTGATGAAAATGGGGATATATTCTCTGCATATTGTGCCTTGATTATTATTTGGAAATGATGCGTCAATGGAAGCTGATAATTGTTCACATTTGCAAATAACTGTCCAGAAACTCATATATTTTGGATCATTCAGGTCTCATGTTAGCAGGTTTGCTATACAAATTATTCATGATCGGTCCTCATTTTAGGTTATCACTATCTTATGTTCTGGATCAAACTGGTATGTCTTCCTTTTGACACTCTTTTTAAGGTTTGGATAACATTTTGTTTCACAGTATTTTAGCTTACTTTGCAATTGTAAACTCTTGTTGGGTTATTTTTTATTCTATTGTACAGTTCTTATTACTTCTCAGTTAATACAGATTCAATTCTCTTTTATCAAACATTGTAAAGTTGAACACAATGTCATTTGAGGAGTCTCAAGAACGCAAGGAATTCAAAAATAAATATCATTAGAAATAAGAAAGAGCTTCTCCAATATTAACAACTACTATTCTAAGGTTGTTGGACAAGCTTGCATTAAAAAAAATGTAAATTTCCAGGCGAAGAGTATTCTTGAGTTTTTGAAAAAATTTATTCTCTATTTCTCATGGAACAGAGGTTTATTTCTATGTCAACAAAACATGGGTTGAAATAATACTGTATTAATTATACTAAAAATAATATGAAATACTAAATTTCTAATTAAATAAAAAATTAAAATAATAAAAATGAATAGTTATTCATCAAAAATTTGTATCTTTATTTTAAAAATAAAATTTGAATATCCCAACACTGCCAAGAAGAACGGCTATAAAGATTAACTCCAATGAACTAACATTTAGAATTTCTGTCCAAATAAGCAAAAGGCGATGGGACAAACTTGAAAGTTAAACTCAGTCTTTTATATGTATTTCAAAAAAGAAACCCTATCTTTTCATTTGACCGTTATGTAGTGTCAGCCTAGCTCATATGTTATACATCTTGCATTTAGTCCCTTCCATTAGTTCCACAGAAATAAATATCTTTTCATTTGACCGTTATAAGACCTCGAAGCTTGCTAATCGAAGAGAAACAATTCAGTGTATTAATAACGAAAACGTAAAAAGAAATTGATATCGTCACTAACCATTATTGACATTCCACCTGACCTAACTTTAGCAGGCAGGTCGCAATGTGATCGCAAACGCACCGTCCAGTCCAATTCGATACGCCTGATCGATCGCACTCGTGCCACCACAAAACGTGTGCATAGCATAAATCATAAATCGGGCGGGACGATAACATCTACTGGGAAAAAAAATCATGAAAAATAATCCTCTGTTGTCTCGGTCTCTCCCATCCGTTTCCCTTCTCCTGCTGCGGAGCGATCTCTGAAATGGCGGGTCTCGACGCCCCGCTGAGGCCGGCGGCCTTCTCCTCCGCCACCACCCAACCAAGCTTCTCCTCGCGGATCATCCTACTTCTCGCCGCGCTCCCCCTCGCCCTCGCCTGCTTGGCCTTCGTCCTCCAATGGCGCGGGGGGCTCCAGCACCCTGCGTCCCGCTGGCCCACCGACACTCCGATGTTCGCTGGCATGGAGAACAGCCCCCTAGGCTCCTCTCCATCCTCGTCCTCCCTCCGCTCCTCTTCCTCCTCCTCCGATTGCACCGAGATCCTCGGCAGGAGTTCGTCCCCCTCCTTCCCCTTCTACCGCGGCTGGAACTTCGATTTCGACCCCGATCCGCGACCAAAGGTCGGATTTTTGCTTTCCTTTTGCTACTAATTTTCGTTCTCTCGGGGTTTTATGATGGGATCTCGGGTGGATCTTGGTAGAATTAGGCGGCAGGTGGAGGAGCGGCGTAGAAGTTTGAATTGGTGATTTGGGCTTCAGTTTAGAAGTGCTCGTGGAATGCCTTCGTGTGTTCTCTTTCTTTTGAATTAGTAAGTTACTGGGGGGCACCTCATCGTGCTTTGAGGATGACACTATTCTCCTGTGGTGCTTAAAATTGAGGAAATTACAAAAACTCCTTTGAGATTTTCCTTTATTACATTTGCATCCAGTTATTTGAAAAATATACAGTGTCATCAAATAAATTAACGGAATCAGTTAAATTCTTTGAATGATATGAAAGGAAATACTTTACCTACCATTTTTATATAGTCACGATGTGAAGTTTGATTAAAAATAAAAAAATATTTTTTTATATATTATATTAAATATAAAAAAATACATAAATAAATCATGTAATCATCATTTTTTAATATATATTTAATATATATAATTTAATTTTTTTATTTAAAATTTTAAATAATGAAAATATATATTCTTTAAAAATTATATATTCTATGATCGGAAAAAGAAATATTTTTGTTATTTAAAAATTTTATAAAATTTAAATAATAAAAATATTTTTTATAATTTTTGAAAATAAAATTATGATATTTTATATATAGAAAATTATAATTTATTTTTAATAAAATAATAAAATTATAATTATTAAATATATATTAAAAAATAATGACCACGTGGGATAGTATATTTCATGCCGAATTTATTGCACCGCATACGGTGCACAGAGGCCTTTCAAGCGATGGATAGAATTTAGGCTCGAGGCCCAGTCCATGATCCTCTAGCGTCAGACGATCATGATAACGGCGGCGGCAGTAGTGATGGCCATCCGGCCATCGATCTGATGAAGTATGCGGCCGTTGACCATCTGCTACCGGTATACTCCGTGCCGATGGGGTTTCTATTTCTTCGGGAGACGGATGGGTTTAGGGTCTTCCGTTTAAGGACCTTGATTGAGGGAGAAGGAAGGGTTGCGACTTGCGAGGCGTGGTGGCGTGGGCAGAAAAGGTTCAGTGCCACCAAGGGCATCGATAAGCATTCGAGGTGGTCCGCACCCAAAGTGGGCTTTTGATACTCATTGGCCACCTCTGGACCAACGCCACCCCCAGCTTCTCCTCCTCCGAACCCACCTTCGGCTCCACGGCCAACTCCTCCACCACCACCAAACCCATTGCCACCACCACCTCTGAACCTGGCCCCCACCTCCCACACCCACTCCAAAGCCAGCTCCGCCTCCGAAACCTCCACCAACCCCACCAGCACCACCTCCACCAACCCCACAGCCATGATCTAACCCAACTCCGCTGCCCAAGCCAGCTCCGGCTCCGGCTCCACCACCTATGCCTCCACCACCAAGTCTACCTCCTCCAAACCCGCCGCCGAGCCCGCCATGGTGGTGAAACCAATTTTGCGAGGTTAGAACTGCGATGTCGACGGTTGGTCCAGTCAAGGAGAAGTCGGAGAGGAGGGCGGAGGGAGGTTGGGGATGGGATCGGACCCAGCAGAGGATGTCGGGGCTGAGGAGGGAGGGCGGTAGCTGAGGCCTGTGGGGGAGATCGCATATGCGCTCGACGCCGGTGGGGAGGGAAGGGTGTGCAAGGAGGGGAAGGCCAAGGGGGCAGGCGGAGGGGGCGGCGGAGATGAAGGAGTCAAGGAGGGGGAGGTTGGCTGGGGTGACGAGGATGGTGAGGGAGAAGGCGGCGGCGGCGGCGGCGAAGTGGTTGGAGAGGTGGTGGGCGAGGTTGAGGAGGGGGATCAGGCGACCCTGAGCTGGAAGAGGGATGAGGAGGAGAAATTTGAAGACCTCAGCAACTATGAAGGTCATTTCCGTCATTTTGAATTTTTTTTCTAATTTAGTATTTGGATCTGACGGTTCGACTAACATTCCATTCAGTATTGAAGTGTTAGATAAAAATAAACCTTAGGAAAGTAAGCGTATGCTTTTCAAATTATGTGATGTAATTTAGCCAGGGGGATTTTGGTAATTTACTCTGAAAAATTGGATTTTGATGGTCTTATGATCAATTTAGTTCATATACTGATCTTATCATCAATACAGTGGATCTTTGCTGGAATTTTGTTTGACATGCTTTGGATCTTAACCTATTCACTCGATTATTCCAGTAATTTTACAGTCAAAGTGCTTTGAACTTTCCCTTTCTCAAGCTTCTCATTGAACTTAAGTAACAAAACTATGTTTACTTCTCCACAGTAGTTCTGAAACCCGTTGGATGTCATGCTACATGGTTTTTTCAAGAAATTAGGTAAAGAGTTTGAGTAATGGTTTCCTGCAAAGATTGTTTTCTTGCATTCTACTTTTTCAACTAGTTTTACTCATATGTCCCTAGGGGCATCCTTTTGGTCAATGCAGATATGTATCACAACGAGCACTTCAGCTGGTTTGGAGCAAATTCTGCCGTGGTTGTATTATCACAAAGTTATTGGAGTTACAACCTTCTTTCTGTTTGTAGAAGGGCAGGCTGCAAAACCTAATGTTTCAGCAGTCCTTGAATCTATTCCTGTAATTTTTTTGTTAAATATAATAACTTTTTCCTCTTTCTTTCCCATTTCGATTTGCTCTCTGTTCTCCTTTCTCAACCATTCTCACTGACTCAAGTGCTGGTGTTCTGAGTAAGATGCTGTTTTTCCATTTCTATGACAGGGGGTCAAAGTCATCGATAGAACTAGTGAGTTTGAGTTGAAGCGGGGTAAAAGGTTGGTTCATTTATATTTGGCCTGATTAGATCTTTAGAGAAGGCTACGATGAATAATAATTTGGTTTACAAAAAAATGCTTAAATATATTAGCAAGGAAGTACGAACAACCATAAATCACCGTAGTTGCTTAAAGTATGTATATATGCATGACAAATAAATTGTTTTCCTTCCAGATTTATGTGAATTTGAACACTATGATGAGTTTATTTTACTTGTTTGAAGAGAACTTCTACAGTTAGTGAATTTTTTTTATCACAATCGTCTGAATACCAGCTAATGTGTATTTGTTTTCTTCTGAACCATAGCCGTTTCCGGAATGAGACTCGGTTGTCAGACTTCTTTTACAAATCATGCAATTATGGACTATTTGTGAAACAATCATTGAATATGGAGAAGGCTACTGTTTTGGCACAGGTATGCCAACTCTATCACTATTTTCATGTCAAGCAGCTTTTTCTTCTTTCTTTCTTTTTTTTTTTTTAAAAAAAATTATGAACATTGTCTTGCCAAATTATTGCATCTGGCCTTTATTATTCTGCTTTATTGCTGGTATGTTAGAGTTGTTTCATTAATTTATGGCTCAATATTGCAGTAGAGGTGATTCTACTCTTAACATCCGTTATCCTTTGTCATCATTTGACATACATTTTCGCTTTAGCTTGCTATGATATTCAAATGGAAACATAATATGCCTTGTTGCTTATTTTCATGGAAGGATGCTGGTATGGACTGGATCATCCATCTTGACACTGATGAGTTAGTACATCCAGCTGGTGCCCGAGAGTACTCTTTAAGGCAGTTGCTGTCAGATGTACCTAGCAATGTTGATATGGTTATCTTTCCAAATTATGTAAGCTGGCCTCCGTTATTATATGAATAGATATTTTCATGTTGTAGATCTGATTTGCTTTTTGGATTTCAGGAAAGTAGCATAGAACGAGATGATATTAAAGATCCATTTACTGAGGTAATCGATGTCTCATATTGCTAATCAGATTATCTGGTTTGTTGTTTACATCTTCTAATGTGGTGAGGACATTGTCTATGTGAATTTGGGAATATATCAAGAATGTTCAATTGAATATGCAAATTCGTTTTGTGGCCCATTAGGTTTCCATGTTTAAGAAGAATTATGATCATCTTCCCAAGGAAACATATTTTAGCTTATACAAGGAAGCAACACGTGGTAATCCATACTACTTTCTTACTTACGTAAATGGGAAATCTGCTGCACGTATTCAAGAATATCTTCGTCCTAATGGTGCACATAGATGGCACAATTATATGAAGCCCCCCAAGTAAGATTATTCCTCTTTATGCAGCCTAATTCATCTTTATAAATGTGACTGTTCCTTGTGAATATTTATTGCCCGAAAGTACTTTAGAGAAGTGATGTTCAGCATTAAATCTTATGTGATTCCATGGCTTTGATTACTCAAGTAGGCTGGGGTTATGACTGTTCATGTTATTTTTGGTAGTGAGATCAAATTGGAAGAGGCTGCCATTCTGCATTACACATATGCTAAATTTTCAGACTTGGCATCAAGGCGTGATAGGTGTGACTGTAAACCAACAAAGGATGATGTCAAGAGATGCTTTATGCTGGAATTTGATAGAGAGGTGAGTGTTCTTTCACCAACTCAAAAGTCTCTTCTAACTATGTTTACAGTGTAAACTAGCAAGGATCAACTTGTGCAGGTGAACTTGCACAACTAAAGTTAAAATTTTTATGTTTGGAAATAGAACCAGGATCTTAACCATTTCTGACATATGTAATGTTCCGAGGATGATAGCCATCAAGCATCTAAACATTTTTTTTTCCAGCGCTACCAGCTTCATCAATCAACCTGTTTCTTGAAACAAAAATTAAGCTGCCTTGTTAGTGCAGGAGGGATCATAAGTGATACGGTTACAAGACTGTGTATATGCTTGAGATATTTTATAGAATAAGTATAATTATAAGCTTACTACATATGAGAAAATGCATAAATGATTATAATAAGATAAAATAACCATTACAGATTAAGCTAAAGAGAATAGCTTTATTTTCATGTAGTTTTACTAGGAAAATCTACTGATGTCTACTTTTCATGTGAATGTATATTAACACATCTCTGAGTCAATCTGTCATATATGCATATATAATCTTTAGCATATCTACCAGGCCTTCAGTTATACATCTTAGTTAGCCTTTGTGGAACTTGTCAGCACATTACTACATGACATCATCTATTATATTAGGTGGGTTTTAGCACTTCCATCTTGGATGAGGGTTGCAAATTCATCAACAACCATATCGTGCTCGAGATTTTTATTTAACATGGATCTTTAGCCGATGAACAGAAATTCAGTATATCTGCCATTTTAACAGACCTTTGAATGATCATGGTAATTAGTTATATTCCATTTATTTTGTGATGGCATGCGCTAACAGCTTCCATGTCGGCATGGTAGGCTTTCATTATTGCATCAACCGCCACCGAGGAAGAAATGCTAAGATGGTAACTCCCTCAACTACCTTTCTTGGTATTATTGAACTATCCTAAAATATTCGTGTTGATTGTCACATAAATATTCTCAATTCATGCTGAGCTTGATCATCGACCCCAGCTTGATGAGAAAATGCTTCGGGTTATGATGACAAAATGCCAAATGTTCTTAAAATTCATTTTGAAGGGTTTCCTAAGCAATATTTGTGGCCATATCTTATTGTTACTTGGTTTCTTGGTTTCATGTGGAAGTAGATTTGACCTTCTCTTATCCACAAGAAAGAAATCCCAGATGGATTCCTATTATGACAAGATGAAGGAATTTCATATAATTAATCATCTGATGTAGCTCTAGTTGCACTTTTTACCTAGTTCCTATTGTGCAGCTAGTTTTAATTCTCCTACAACAGGAGCACTGCTATCTTGATTCCAATATATTGCACTGCTATCTTGGTAAACTTGTCATTTCCATTTCAGGTTCCGTGAACGCGTGGTATGGACTGACAAAAAACTCATTTTGAAACTTCTCAGGAAGGGTATCTTGACCCGAATATATACACCCATGGTAACTTTCATTCTCAAATTAATGAAAGAACTCTAGTTAAAACTCTATCCAATCCGTATTATACCCTACTTCTGCAAACTTGCCATCCATGTATCTAACAATTCTATTTTCAGGCCATTATACAAGGTTTGAAGGAGTCTGGTGTTTTCAGCTCAGCAGTTGTATCAGCAAAAACACTCACCAAAGAGAAATTTTTGTCTTCTATGGAGAGTCTTCAGAACAAAAATTCTTCAGTGGTTCCTAATTTGAGGGCCAGTGCAAGCCAATCGATTTCTGCCAGTACCTTGAGACGAAGCAGTGATGGTGAATCTCAAGCAACTGCAAGGAGGATATTGGAGTTGGCTAGCGTCCACAATAAAACAATGCGACCAATGTCTCCCCCTGGCTTGGCCAACCTCCTCTAACCATTCTTTGAAACCGAGTTACGTACGTGCCGTTCAAGATAGAATGAGAAGCATAGAGTATATCATGAGGCTGACCCTTAACTAGATCACCCAAGTGTCGAGTTAAACTTGCATGCCATTGAGATGGAGTCAGATTGCCAACTATGACTTCTGGCAAGTTAGCCGGCTGGTGGTCTCTCTTCGTAGATGATACTCGAAAACTAGACAGCATACATTGGTATATCCTATCCAGGAGATATGCTCTCCAAACCATGGATACATCAAAAACTAATACGAAATTATAAAATATAATGGAATTATATTTCAAAGGAAGCTCTATTAGCAATTAAAATAGAAAATAATGAACTGCTTCACAAAAATAACAGCTTCATTTGCTTCACACGTTTCAAAATATCGGAAGCAGTGATATTTGCCGCACGTGTGGATACAAGCAGTCCCATGCAACCGGTGGCACAGACAATAACGTAATAAGTTCTGCTCTGATTAAGAACCTTGAGGTCCCTTCATGCTTCCCATATGGAACTTCCAATTAAATATACCAAAGCTATTCCTTGGTATAGCCGATCTGCCGTTGTTCGAGCCCCGCGTCTCCCACCAAGACTAACAATATTATAAGTAATAACGTAGCATGCAACAGATCAAGGATAATTGTTTTTATAAAAAAAAAAATGTTATGGATGTTTTATAATTCAGAAATTTCTTTTATTTTATAAGCTTAGTTTTCGCAGAAAAGAGTTTTTGGGATCAAGGCAAATTAGAAAATTTTTATTCTAATAAAGTTCTATAAAATATATATTTTTCCGTATCAAGATAAAGAAAGAAAAATTCAGTTAATTTGAAATTCAAGATATGGCATGCTTGATATAAGATTTTTTTTTTTTTAAATATTGAAAAGAGTAGGAGAGTTTGTCTGTCTTATATGTTTAACAAATGTAAGATATGCTCAAAATATATTTTAATAATTATTTTTGTAAAAAAAAAGTATCTGATTAGATCTTTTACAGAATAGTATGCGTATGGAATATTTTAAACTTGTCAACAAAAGCCAGTTGTCTTTATAAATTTTTGCTGATTGGTTAGTACTGCTGTCACCAACTAATTTAATAATAGAAAGCAGTCTAAGTATGACTATATTTACCGTCAAAATTATTAGAGAAATAATATCCTATCTTAAAAGAGATCAACATCTTCCGACAAATCTAATAATAAAGATTAATCCCATCAAAGTAACATTTAGAATTTTCCAATGAAAACTAGATTAGCCTACTTGAATACATGCTTTATTCTAACATCTAGAATTTCTATTCTGAATGTGTGCCATGGCAAGCATGGAAGGCAAACTTAGTCTTTTATATGCATTTCAAACAAGAAACTCTATCTAATAACAAAAAAAACAAGAAACTCTATCCCTTCCATTAGTTCCACTTTATTAAATATCTTTCTGAACATTTATATTTGTCCAAAATATATACCTACTTTATATATAATTATAGGCGCTTGAAACTAAATTTAAAACGGCGGCTAATCCAAGAGATACAAATTTTCCAGTGTACAGGAAACGAAAACGAAAAAAAAATTGAAATCATATCGTCACTCACCATTATTGACAATCCACCAGACCTAACTGACAGACAAGTCGTCCAATCCAAACAATTATGCATACCAAAAAAAAAAAAAAAAAATCCACGCAAGTAGGCACTCTTGATAGTTCGTACAGCCACTAAACGTGGGTATATCATAAGTCGGGCGGGACAATAACATAAGGAAAAAAAAAAAAAAAAATCTTAGGAAAAAGAAGTCCTACCCTGCGTCGGTCCCTCAAGAGTCCATTTGTTTTTCCCTTCCTTCTGCTCGCTGGAGCGATAATCTCCAATGGCGGGTCTCAACGCCCCTCTGAGGCCGGCCGCCTTCTCCTCCGCCACCGCCCAACCGAGCTTCTCCTCTCGGATCATCCTCCTCCTCACCACGCTCCCCCTCGCCCTCGCCTGCTTGGCCTTCGTCCTCCAATGGCGCGGGGGGCTCCAGGACCCTTCCTCCCGCTGGCCCACCGACACCCAGATGTTCCCGGGCATGGAGAACAGCCCCCTAGGCTCCTCTTCGTCCTCCTCCTCCCACCGCTCCTCTTCCTCCTCCTCCGATTGCACCGAGATCCTCGGCAGGAGTTCCGCTCCCTCCTTCCCCTTTTACCGCGGCTGGAACTTCGATTTCGACCCCGATCCGCGACCAAAGGTCGGATTTTTGCTTTCGTTTTGCCGCTAATTTTCGCTCTCTGAGGATATTATGATGGGATCTGGGGTGGATCTTGGAAGAGTTAGGCGGTAGGTGGAGCAGCGGTGGTGGAAGTTTGAATTAGGGATCTGAGCTTTAGTTTAGAAGTGCTCGTGGAATGTCTTCGAGTTCCCTTTCTTTTGAATTAGTGTTAATGTACGGGAAGGGTATCTCCTCTTGCTTTGAGGATGACACTGTTCTGTTGGTGGTGCTTAAAAATTCGATTTTGATGGTCTTATGATTAATTTAGTTCATATGCTGATCTTATCATCAGTACGGCGGACCTTTGCTGGTATTTTGTTGGACATGCTTTGGATCTTAAGCTATTCACTTGATTAAGTCCAGTAATTTCACCACCAAATACGTACATGGAACTTCCCCTTTCTCAAGCTTCTTATTGAATTTAAGTAACAAAACTCTGTGTACTTCTCCACAGTAGTTCTGAAACCCGTTGGATGTATGCTATACGCTTTTTTCGAGAAATTAGCTCAAGGGTTCGAGTGATGGTTTCCTGCAAAGATTGTTTTCTTGCATTCCACTTTTTCAACTAGTTTTACTCATATGTCCCTAGGGGCATCCTTTTGGTTAATGCAGATATGTATCACAACGAGTACTTCAGCTGGTTTGGAGCAAATTCTGCCATGGTTGTATTATCACAAAGTCATCGGAGTTACAAACTTCTTTCTGTTTGTAGAAGGGCAGGCTGCAAAACCTAATGTTTCAGCAGTCCTTGAATCCATTCCTGTAATTTTGTTTTAAATATAATAACTTTTTTCACTCTTTTTTTTTCCTCCCCATTTCGATCTGCTCTATCTTTTTACCCCTAAAACATCCTTACTGACTAAGGTAAGTAAGATACTGTTTTTCCATTTCTATGACAGGGGGTCAAAGTCATCTATAGAACTAGGGAACTCGAGGAGAAGCAGGCTAAAAGGTCGGTTCATTTTTATTTGGCCTGATTAGGTCTGCAGAGAAGGCTACAATGCATAATCATTTGGTTTACAAAAAAGCTTAAATATATAGCAAGGAAGTACAAACAACTGTAGTTGCCTAAAGTATATGTATATATGCATGACAGATAAATTGTTTTGCTTCCAGATTTAGGTGAATTCAAACACTATGATGAGTTTATTTTACTTTGTTCAAGAGAACTTTTATGGTTACCTGCTGAATGCTTTTTATCACAATCGTCTGCATGCCAGCTAATGTGTATTTGTTTTTTTGTGAACCATAGCCGTATCTGGAACGAGACTTGGTTGTCAGGCTTCTTTTACAAACCATGCAATTATGAACTATTTGTGAAACAATCATTGAATATGGAGATGGCTATTGTTTTGGCACGGGTAAGACCAACTCTATCGATATTTTCATGTCAAACAGCTCTCTCTCTCTCTCTCATCAAGATTGACTAGCCAAATTATTGTATCCGGCCTTTATTATTCTGTTTTATTGCTGGTATTTTAGAGTTGTTTCATTCATTTTGGGCTCAATATTGCAGTAGAGATGATTCTTCTCTCAGCATTCATGATCCTTTGTCATCATTTGACATTGCATTTTCACTTTAGCTTGCTATGATATTCAAATGGAAACATGATATGCTTTGTTGCTCGTTTTCATGGAAGGATGCTAATTTGGACTGGATCATCCATCTTGATACTGATGAGTTAATACATCCAGCTGGTGCCCGAGAGTACTCTTTAAGACAGTTGCTGTCAGATGTACCTGGCAATGTTGATATGGTTATCTTTCCAAATTATGTAAGCAGGCCTCTGTTATTATATGAATTGATATTTTCATGCTGTAGATCTGATTCGCTTTTTGGATTTCAGGAAAGTAGCATAGAACGAGATGATATCAAAGATCCATTTACTGAGGTAATTGGCATCTTATATTGCTAATCAAATTATCTGGTTTGTTGTTACATCTTCTAATCTGGTGCGGGCATTGCCTGTGTGAATTTTGGAATATATCACTAATGTTCTATTGAATATGCAAATTTGTTTTGTGGCCCCACAGGTTTCCATGTTTAAGAAGAATTATGATCATCTTCCCAAGGAAACATATTTTGGCTTATACAAGGAAGCAACACGTGGTAATCCAAACTACTTTCTTACTTACGGAAATGGGAAATCTGCTGCACGTATTCAAGAATATCTTCGCCCTAATGGTGCACATAGATGGCACAATTATATGAAGACCCCCAAGTAAGATTATTCCTCTTTATGCAGCCTAATTCATCTTTATAGATGCGACTGTTCCTTGCAAATATTTATTGCGTGAAAGTACTTAAGAGAAGTGATGTTATGCATTAAATCTTATTTGATACCGTGCTTTGATTACTCAAGTAGGCTGCTTGTGAGTTATGACTCTTCATGTTTTTGATAGTGAGATCAAATTGGAAGAGGCTGCAATTCTGCATTACACATATGCTAAATTTTCAGACTTGACATCAAGGCGTGATAGATGTGGCTGTAAACCAACAAAGGATGATGTCAAGAGATGCTTTATGCTGGAGTTTGATAGAGATGTGAGTGTTCTTTGACCAGCTCAAGAGTCTCTTCTAATTATGTTTAAACTAGCAGGGATCAAATTATGCAGGTGAACTTGTACAACTTAAGTTAAAATATTTATATTTGCAAATATAACCAGGATCCTAACCATTTCTGACATATGTAATGTTCTGAGGACATTGGCCATCAATCATCTACATATATGTTTTTTCTTTTTTTTTTTTTTGGCACTACCGGCTTAATCAGTAAATCTGTTTCTTGAAACAAAAATTAAGCTGCCTTGTTAGAGTGGGAGGAATCATATGTGATAAAGTTACAAGACTGTGTATATGCTTGAGATATCATTTTCTAGAATAAGTATGGTTATAAGCTTACTACATGTGAAAAAATGTATAAATGATTATAATAAGCTAAAATGTCCATTGCAGATAAGCTAAAGAAAATAGCTGTATTTTCATGTAGTTTTACTAGGACGATGTACCAATATTTTCTTTTCATGTGAATGTATGTTGACTTATCTCTATGAGTCATTTTGTCATATGTACATGTATACTCTTTAGCTTATCTAACAAGCCTTGAGGTATGCACCTTAGTTAAGCCTTCATGGAACTTGTCAGCACATTCCTACATTATATCATCCACCATATTATCTGGTTTTAGCACTCCGATCTTAAATGAGGGTTGCAAATTCAAAAACAACATTATCGTGCTGGAGATTTTTATCGGACATAGATCTTTAACTTATGAATGGAAATTCAGTTTATCTGCCATCTTAACAAACCTCTGAGTGATCATGGAAATTAGTGAAATTCAATTTTTTAAAGATGTTTTTGTTTTCTCTTGTGATCGCATGTGCTAACAACTTCCATATCGACATGGTAGGCTTTCATTATTGCATCAACTGCCACCCAGGAAGAAATGCTACGATGGTAATTCCCTCAACTACCTTTCTTAATATTACTGAATTATCCTAAAATATCTTGTCAATTGTCACATAAATATTCTCATTCATGCTGAGCTTGATCACTGACCCAGCTTGGTAGGAAAATGCTTTTGAGCTATGATGACGAAGTTGTCAAATGTTCTCTTAAATCATTTTGAAGGGTTTCTTGTTCTTAAGCAATATTTGTGGCCATATCTTGTTGTTACTTGGTTTCTTGGTTTCATGTGGAAGTAGATTAGACCTACTCTTATGCACGAGAAAGAAATCCTAGATGGACTCCTATTATGACAAGATGAAGGAACATCTGATGCAACTCTAACTGCATTCTTCACCTAGTTTTTATTGTGCAGCTAGCTTTAATTGTCCTACAACAGAGCACCATTATCCTGATTCCAATATATTGCTGAACATTTGTTGGTAAACTTGTCATTTCCATTTCAGGTTTCGTGAACGCGTAGTATGGACTGACAAACAACTCAATTTGAAACTTCTCAGGAAGGCTATCTTGACCCGAATATATACGCCTATGGTAACTTTCACTCTCAAATTCATGAAAAAATCCTGTTAAAAACTCTGTCCATTCTATTTTCAGGCCATATATCTAACAATTCTATTTTCAGGCCATTATACAGGGTTTAAAGGGGTCTGGTGTTTTCACCTCGGCGGTTGTATCCGCAAAAACACTCACAAAGGAGAAATTTTTGTCTTCTGTGGAGAGTCTTCAGAACAAAAATTCTTCTGTAGTTCCTAGTTTGAGGGCTGGGGTAAGCCAATCACTTTCCGGCAGCTCCTTGAGAAGAGGTAATGATGGTGCATCTCAAGCAACTGCAAGGAGGATACTGGAGATGGCCGATGTCCACAAGAAAGCAATTCCACCAATGTCTTCCCCTGGCTTGGCTGATCTCCACATGGAGACATTGTGAACCTCCTCTAACAAATCGTTGAAACATATACCAGAGTTATGTTCGGGCTATTCAAGACATCGAGAAGCATACAGTATATCATGAGGCTGACCCTTATTAGATCATCCAAGTACTGAGTTAAAGTTGCACACGATTGAGATGGAGTCATATTGCCTGCCTGACTCCTGGTAATTTAGTTGCTATATCTGGTTGCATTGTGGCATGAATTGTATCTTCCTGTTCAAACATTTTTTGTATAGCCATTGTACGATTGATTATCTTCTGTTAGTGAATGGCATAGGCCTCATTTTTTTTTTATTCTGATGAGAAACGTTCTTTTCCCTTTTTTTTTTTTTTTTTTCCTTCCAGAGTTGAGAACTAGTTGGCAATTAGGGGTTCCTGACGGATAGATGAACGACCCTGTTGGTTTAGGCTGCATCCATTACATGTGTTCTGGGCTTATGCATGTTTTTCGACCTTCCGCGCATTGTACCGCATGAGTGAGGCTTAAAAATAATTTAAATGGGCCGCTGTGTAAAGTGGCATCTGCTTAAGAGAGCTTAGGTTCGTTAAGTATAAGCCCGAAAAATTAGCGAAGCTTAGGGCCTAGGGATTCTCATCAATTTTAGTTTGAAGGTAGGCTTTGATTAGCTGTTTCAAAAATAATTGGCTGGTGGCAGGCTAGCATAGATCAAGACGTGCTTGCGAGAGAGACTGATGAAATAAAACTAAACGTTTCAGGGATAGAAACAATAGATTAATCGAGCATCTCGACGAAACTCGATCTCCTTTTTTCTCTCTCCCCTCCATGTGAATTTAAAATAAAAATCCTTGATCCGATTTTCCAGTATCCCTGCACTGCCTAAAATTAAGTGCAGGAAAAAACATTCTCTTGCTGAGATCTCTATTTTTTTTTTTTATAGAATAAAAGAGCGATCGTACCACTTTGATACGAAAGCAGCCTATAAAATCAAGTTTCGCAAAGCCGGCGGATAAGTATCCCTTGTCTTCAGATTCATCTTCAGAGTACTCTGCCACAAAGGATGCAAGTCAATCTGCCGCACTGTTCACCTCCCAATAAACATACTGGATCGATAGCACAGCAGAATGATGAAGAGCAATCTAGATATCAAGGAGGAGTGGATGTGTCTCCAACTGCTTCGTATTGCCTTAGATCCAACCAATGATGATGGTAGAATCTCCCTCAATGAAGATTCTTTTTACTCATAGCTCTTATCTGGTATAAGTGATGTTTACTCAAGCGGCATATAGTTCAACTCTTGAGACAGAAGACTCAAAAAGATAAGAACCTCCAGCAACTAACAACTTAGCATTAGAGCTTCAAATGACAAATCTGACACCGCCCCTACCATCCGTAACACTGCCGTCGAAATTCAACTTGACAAACTCCGAAGGGGTGGCTCCCAGGAGATGAAGATAACCCTGCAAGTCATTGCAAAAGCAGCATGGGACTCCCAAGTATCGGGGGCGTTAAGAGTCGGCCAGTAGCATCGAATTGGCAATATTCCACAGCCAAGTAGGTAGCTCTCTCCAACATCCTGTGAGTAGATACTATCTAAGCTTCAAAGATCAAGTTATTTCTAGAAACCATATCTGGTAGGTGATATAAGCCATCTGACTCCTCCAAGTAGAGGTCGTTCTCTCGGTCACACTCTGATGGATCATGCTCAGAAAGGATTCTAGCCATAGGCCACCACTTCTCCCAAGGTTGGCCACCCGCTCGCCTCCAGATCAGCCTCACCTTTGGACAACATAATATGGCATGCTTCGTTGACTCATCCTTCAATCCGCACATCAGACACGAGGTCGGAAGCTCCATGCCCCTATCTTTGAGAAACGTGCATGTTGAAAGCTGATCTCAAGCAACCTTCTAGAGAAAGAGCCTCACTTTACGGTGTGTGACTGTTTTTCAAATCAAATAGCCTCGATTCTCCTATCCATCATCGGCATATACATCCCAGACAAATTCCTCAAGGAGATTCTAGGGCAATATGATCGAACCCACACCCTCAAATCCCGACTGCAATGAATCGAAATCGAAATGGTGAGGAATCCGATCAATGAATGGACCCCCAAATAGATGGATGATCTCCTGAGTTTTCAACCCCTACTGTCAGTAGTGAATAAGTTGCAGGCACGTAGATTACTATCCACCTAGCTACTATCGTAGGTCGGCCAATGAGAAAGAAATAGGCTAGAAATATGACATCCTGACTCACATTTGCAGAAGTTCCATCCTTAATCAACCATTTGACCTATGCCAGAACAGCAGGCCCACAAGCACAAATCTCCTTTTAGATGGAGAGTCTCGGAGAGCCAGGATCTGGGACCTTTGGCTCCATGCCTCATACCGAGCCCTCATCATCTTGCTCTACAAATAATTAGGCTGGATAAAGAATCTGACCACATGTTTGGCAATCATAGTCTTTCTCCTGACCAATAGGAGCTGAATTCCTAGACCTCCATCCCTCATCGGCTGGTAGACTGTCTCTCAGGATAGCAAGTGGATCCCATGACCATCATGCCCCGATCCCTGTAAGAAGTTTTAGAACCACTACTCTATCTCTCTGAGACAAGAACTTGGCACAATAATATTCGCCAAGAGATATGTCAGGATGGAGCTAAGCACCGATCTCATAAAATTCATCATATCCATCATGGAGAGAATGTTGGCTTGCCACCTCCAAGATGATCCTGAATTTGCTATTCCATAGGTCTGTAGTCGACCCTCTAAAGTCATCATCCCATGATAGGAACACCTAGATAGGTCAAGATCCCATTTTGCTCTCAAATTTCCAATCTTTCCCAAATTGCTTGCTTCACCTGGGTCCTCGCCCTGGAGCTAAAGATGACAGTAGACTTCTGCATATTCAGTAGCTGGTTCGAGGTCCGATAATATACCTCGACAATGGATGCAAAGCATCTCGCATTTTGGATCGAGGTCCATCCAATGAGGAGGCAGTCGTCTGTAAAGAGGTGTAAGAGCGGCTGAACCCTAGAGGTAGGCCAGTAGGGCTCTAGCATCGATCCCTGAATTGCTGCCCTCAACACCCAAGATAGAGCATCAACATACAAAATAAATAGATAGAGGGAGAGAGGGCAATATTAATGAAGTCCTACTGATAAGTGGAAGAACTCTATCAAGCCACCATTGATCAAAATAGCAAAGCTTGAAGACTCCACATAGTCCATGATTTAGTCAATCCACCTCTCTTGAAAACTGAGCTCTCGAAGCATCCGTCGAAGAAAATGTCAGCTCATCCGATCATACGCCCTATCCATGTCTAGCTTGATCGCTCTAAGGTTGTGACGACCATATGCTTATTGAAGATCATGCATGAACTCTTGGACAAGCAAGATATTATCGATGATACACCAATTGTTAATAAGAGTATCCTCTCCGAACTGATCAAATGAGGCACAATCGGCTTCAGATGCCCAATTAAGACTCTGCTGCACACCTTATAAAAGATAGTACAGAGGTTGATCGGTTTGAAGTGCCTCAGGATCGATGCATCAGGTCGCTTTGGAATGAGAGTGACCAACATATTCTTCCACTTCTCTGGAATACCCCTAGACTCGAAACCTAGCTGCACTGCCTCCACCATCTCCCCTCTGACAATAGGCCAATACCGGCAAAAAAAGAGTGGAGGGAACCTATTTGGTCCTAGGGCCTTATCTTCTTCAAGAGACTAAAGGGCCCCACGCACCTCCTCGATGGACACTAGATGAGTCAGGATCTCATTCTCCTGATCAGAGACGTTGATCATAGGTTGAGCCCCTTGGAAGGGAAAGTCTCCACCCAAAGATGTCATCCAGTGATCCCTGAAGAACTAAAAGATTTACTCTCTAAACCCCTCACTATCATCCACAACTCTGTTATCACTCTCCTACAGCTGCCTAATCCGATTGGTAGATCTTCAGATCATAATAGACTGATGAAAAAAATCTGATGTTTCAAACCCTCCTTGATCCACTGAAACCTAGATTTTTGCTTCCATAGTGTCTCCTACTATCTTAGTAAAGAATGATGTACCGAGAGCTTGTGATGAAGTTCCCTCAAATCAGGCTCCTTGTGACCCCCCTCCTGATCCTCCCTCAACTGTAGCTCCATAATATTCACCTTTACCCCATCGATCTACTTGAAGATGTCACCCACCTCAAGATGGATCCATTGGAGAAGTCTGCGCCTGGCTAGCTCCAACTTCTGAATCACCTAATACCTCGCATCCTCATGGATTGACATCCTCTACACCTCTTGAATCAGGTCCCACAACCGCGGATAGAAAATCCAGAACTTCTTAAACCGAAACGGGGCCCTAGACAAGTGCAAGCCATTCGTGGTGATGAGAATCGAATAGTGATCCGCCGCAATCCTCAGGAGGTGTTGAACCTGATGCTCTAAAAAATGCTGAAGCTACTCAGTGATATCAAGCACCTGATCAATCCTCTCTCAAATCTGAGCCATCCCTTACTGGTGGTTGCATCAGGTGAATCGAGGATCGGAATAATCAAGATCAATCAGACCCACATAACTGATGAAATATCTGAATTCTCTAGATTCAATGTTGTCCCTTGACTGACCCTTGATTGCTTGCCACTTTTCTTCTCATAAGATCCTATAATACAATTGAAATCCCTGACAATGAAGGAAGACAAGCCCTACGACACCATCCTTGAGATCTCAAATTCGGATGTTTCACTCACTTACAATATGATAGGACGAAGCTGTTGAATGTATGTCCTAGAAGTCAATCTTGGCTGATACATTTTATATCTCTAAGACATGATTTTGTACTTATTGGGTAGTTATATTTTCATTCATATTTATGTATCTATGAATCATCCAAAGGATTAACAAGATAATGACACATATTCTCAAAGAGTTGAGAATTTGAGATGTGTTATTAATGGTTAATTCCTAAATTGTTCCTGATCATAGGATCATCATGAAAATAGTGATTGATCTGGATAGACCAGTGCACGGATCGCTTCCTTCGGATAGATGAATCTCGAGTCTGCAGTGTAGAGACACTGGAGTGAGAGTGCAAGTGGTTGTTAGAGAATAACTAACACTGAGCGTGATCAACACGAAAAGTTATATGGATGTCTGTTCACTTGTTAGTGACTTTCTCGATGCTGCAGTTGTATGACTGATCCTTTAACCTGAGATGGCATTACTACTCACAGTGAAACTGTTGGAGTTTGACTGACACATCAATATGAATCTCAAGGAGCCCTTGTAGTGGATGTTGGTGACAGTTGATCCACTGTAAGAGTAGGATGTGCATTAAGATGGAATCTATCAATCATAGCAGAAGAGAGTAGTCTTATGAAATTTAAGAGGCTGAGTCCTTAAGTCTATGACTATAGCATTGTGATTGATGGAAAAAAAATTTATAGAGTCACATATGAACTTAAGCTGATTAAGTCTAACATATGACCGATGTTGAGGTTTGACGATTCATCCATGACCTACCATTTGGTTGGGACTCATGATAGAGAGACTGTATCATGCACTAATTGCACCTAGAAGTTCATCTTTTATTCTGCTGGATTGCCACTACATACTGCTAGGTGTCACTGATAGATTGTAAGACTCATAAGGATCATCTTGATGATCAATGATCCTTGGTGGGTTGAATTGGAATTGTTCCAATTCATTAAAAAGAGTTTCAATGATATTGTGATAGAGATCACAATATATCTCACTATCAGATATAATAGAACCTATGGGGTCACATACAAAAGAGACTTTTGATTGATCAGATGGTTGAATTATGATTATGAATCGTAACAGGAATTGATTATCAATTTGATTGATAATTGATCTAATGCAAATGTTGTATTATATAACTCGCTAAAGAGTTAGTGAGTTATAGGAGGATTAATTAGCAATAAGATTGCTAATAGACTCAAGTTGATTGAGCAATGGGGCTTGTATCAAGTCCAATTTAATTGAATTGTATTTGACTCATTTTGGATTTGATTTGATCAACCCTATAGGATTATAGGATAATCTCAAAAAGGATCAAATGATTAGATCCAGTTGAATTAGGATTTGGATTTGACCCAATTTCTAATTAGACTAGGATGTATGTATTCCTATTTGGACTAAGAATCTTCATTTTCATGGCACACCAAATCTTAATGGGATTAGAATTAAAATTCAACATCAAAAAAAAGTTCAATTGGATTAGGACTCCTCCTCCAATTAGGAGACATCTAATTTAAATTAATTAGACTTCAAATTAAATTTAAATTTTTATTTATTTGAATCTAAATTGATTCTAATTTGATTAGAATTTATTAAATTTAATTAAATTTAAAACAGTCATTTAAAAAGAGTCCCATGTTATTCTTCCTCCCTGCGCCAAAAAGGAATCCCACTCAAACCTTGATTTTGTGTGCACGCCCCCTACCAGGTTTTGACGCCATATATCTCCCATTATTAGCGTGTAAGAGGGCTTGAAAATCTCCTTCTTTACCGTGTATAGCTGGACGTGAGATATGGCTTGGGTGGCGTCAAAAATTTCTTAGAGTCCTACATTGTTAGGACTCCTATTTCCTAATTAACATACAACTCCTATTAGCCTATATATACTCCAGCATATGGGACGGTTTGATGGTGATTACCAGCAGGTTTTAGATGCCCAAAATCAGATGTTTACCATGGAAAACCAAAGGAGAAAAATTATGGAGAGAGGGCACGGCATGGATGAAAATGGCGTGAGGTTTGTTTGCCTTGATCTCTTCTTTCTTATACAATCAAAGATTATTTATTTTTGACATCCTCTTCTATCCCTCTTATCCATGTTTAGATATGGATGTCTCATCCCCTTTTATCCAAAAATTAGACAAAATTCTTATATCTCTATTATGAAGATTTGATGCATGAATTAAAAAAAAAAAAAGAGAAGAAAGAGTTCTTCTCATGATCTCTAGCATAGAGATCAAGATCCTCTTATATCTTCTTGTTGTCTAAGAGTGTCTTAGAAAAAAAAAGATTTTCAACCATCAAAATGTGATCTCTGCAAGGGAACTAGCACTCCAGTGAGATCAAAGACTTCTAATTAGATCAGAGTCTCGTGTGGATATCCATAGAAATCGGACACTTGTGCGACTACAAGGGATCTTTGAAAGACATCTATGATCATCTGTTGGCGTTGAAGATTGATCCATGTCCAGGTATGTTTTATGTTTATTTTTCACTATTTGATTTCTGTATCTGGATCTTATCTCATATATGATGATCCTGTTTATGGTTTGAAGATATGATCTTATGCATGCTTAGATTAAATTAAATTTAATCTGAAAAATTTTTAAAATTTCACTGTATATTTATTTTACAAAATCATACGTGTATGTAATCATAAAAATCCAACAGAAGCAGCACTAACGCCTTTAGATCGCAAAAAAGCTCTATAATACGAGTGATAACGCCTTTAGGCCACGGACAAGTTCCATGACACGAGATATAGCACCAATGCCAGCTTAGCTGACTGTTGGATAGTTGTTTCTCTCCGTAAGAATTAAATTTTAGATCATAAAATAAAAAATATTTTCAAATGAATGATAAATTAAATAAATAATACATTAATATGATCATTTATTTTTTTAAAAAAATTATAAATATTATATAAAATTAAATATAATTACAAATAGAATCGAATATTTAGATACATATTGAAATTTCAGTCGGATGCTCAAATTTTTATCCATATTTTAAATATTTGAATATAAAAATAGATCCGAATAGATATCATCCGATCTATTTTCACCCTCTATCAATAAATATTAGTGTCTCCTATCGAAATCATAAAAAATAATGGAGTTATATTCAATTACGATGGAAAATACTCCAGAAAATTAACAGCTTCATTTACTTCATAGCGTTTCACGGAATTAATAACCAAAATCTCCGGAGTGCTACTTGCAATTGTTTGGTTGCACGTGTGGGAAGCATGAGATTGAGTCACCCCGATAATTGCACTGTCTATATTTGTATTTGGGTTTGCACAGACCCTCCAGCATCCAAATTCACTATTGCGGATTGAGTCACCCCGATCAGTCAAAATACCAATTGCAACCAGATTCGGACGCAACTCGCTTGTTTGGGACATGCTTGCACCTATTTATTATCACGTCCCCCAAGCCAGGCTACGGCTGGTAGTACTCGGGTCCGTGTGAACGAGCACTTCAGCTTCAAGATTCGCTGCTTCATTCATCATTAATACCAATCATCGGTTGGGTTCATTTAAAGTTGAACTATATTCATCTAACAACAACCACCACCAAACCCACATATCAAATTGGGAAATAGAGAAACCTGTGCAGAAGCTTTATTGCATTCCTCTTCAGCACCTCTGGCCAGGTGCGGCGGGATTATCCAACCCTAGTTTGTCTACAGATTCATCTAGCATTGACAGGCAACCAGACAAAGGAAAGGTGAACATGATGAACACAAGACAAAATGCCATGCAGACCTTGACAAAGCCAGTCCAATCCCTCAACAATCCAGTCACAAATTTTGTTGGTTCTAAGAATAGCAGAAAAAGTAGCTGAAAAGATATTGACCAGCCAAGGCTTATGGGAGCACCCTCCCCAGAGTCACAAGACAACTGAAGGGAGTGAATACACAGATAATCTACTTGTGGAGCTGTAATGAAAAGTCTTTGAAAGAGAGGATCTCATTCGCATTAAAAGTTCAACGCCATTCTGATATCCCGGCCAGTTCAATCCAGAAACACTTGCACCATAACTGCCCCTGAAGTTTGTACAAACGAGCGACTAGTAATAAATCCTATCATACGCAAATGGTGCAAAGAACAATTAGAAACAAACCATTCACACGCGATCAGAAATAAGATGATTCTCACTATGGTACATGCTAATTCATGTAGCCTTGTTGTCTATCTACCGAGGAGAAAACAAATCCTTACACAAATTGGTTTCATCTAAAAGCTCTAATAATATCTCGTTAGACTACAGTTGGAACACAAAATCTAAGGGAATGAGTTTTATGAAAACAAATTTTTGCTTGTTTTTTCACAAAACCTATTCTCAATACCGTGATAGTCACAAAACCTGAAAAAGGTGTTTAAAAGAACAGATCCCCCTTTATCGTAAATTCTGTTTTACAGGGAATCAAGTATTTGTATTATTTAAAAGGAAATAAATAAAAAACTCAGACAGCCAGATAAACCCTAGCAGTATCAAAAATTACTCTAATTTTGAGGCTTTCATCCTGCTAGAAATATAAAGGAAAATGGGAACAACATCAGCCGTACCTGAAAACATTAAGAGTTTCCATATATAAACCACAATGCTACACGATGTGAATGAGCTCCAGATGCATTCATGAACTCAAACAGTGACACGGTAACCTTAAAATGATGATGGATACAGAATGAGTGCAGCCATACATACTCGAAACAAGAATGGTGGGTAAGATCAATATTTCCAAGGCTAATAGCTGTGGAATAAAAGCTCAACAAGATACAGTTTCAGCTAAGACGGTGATGTTGTAGTATATCTGTTCTGCATTTTGACCTCACATTTCAATTTGCGAAATGTAGGTGAATTCTCACTAACAGTAAACAACGAATTTGTACAATAATTTGCAACATTCCCATTGTGACTCTACCTCTCTTCCCTCTTCTGAAAACTTTATCTACAATTAGATAATGACCATACCTCTCTCCACCCTTTTCCTCATCCACCGGATGACTGCATTTTCACTTGCCAGATAGGTGATTAAGACTTCTTTATTCTTCTGTCAATAACTGAGCTACGTCATCTACTCAACTAGCTACTTGATGCCTTGACATGTTGAGATATCACCCTCCCTCACTTTTCTTGCCCAATGATGATTGGATTTCTGCTTATTAGGTAGGTTATTCACACTTCTCTGTTCCCCATCCACAATCAAGCTGCATCATGGACTCAACTAGCCACTTGATGCCAAGAAAGAGAGGCAGATAACAGCGTTAAAAAAAAGCAGTATCTTCATACTTTTAACATCAGAGTGTAGAAAGCTTTACAAACCTAATTCTTTGTTTTCAACAAAAGCTTTGCTGGATGCCCCTGTACACTCATCAATTTAATGAGATTTAACCAGATAGTTTCATGATGATGAGATTATCGCTGTCATATAAACACTCTTGTTGGTAATTCTGTCAGAGCAATGACACAGCAATGGAAGAAGAGGGATTTTTAGATTTGTGAATAAGGTTGGATACGCAACAAGATGTTTCCTGAGATAAACTGTCTCAACCAACACTCCTACAATGATGAATTACGAAAAAGATAACTCAAATAACCTAAAGAATGCATTGATGCAAAGAATTGATTAGAAGAGAAAAAACACCTGCAAGATTCAATGCAGACTCAGCAAAGAAAGCATGATTGAATTACCGGGGAAGTATTGATCATCCATAGATTTGGTATAAGAGAGAAACATAATCAACACAAGCGATTCATAATGGATAAAAAATAATGGAGAATGCACAATTTGGAAAGGAGAAAGAAGATAGTGCCTATTGCATCTTATCCAAGCAAACAGACAGCTAGCAAATACAAATGACAAGGCAAAAAAGAAAGATTGCAAGGCAGCCAAACAATTAAACAAGCTGACTTCTAAAGATGTTAAGTTTCAAGAATAAATAAATTAAGGATCAAGAAGATGGATGGATGTTGCAATAAAAAGCATACTAGTTCATACAATTGATAAATAAATCATGCCTGCTCATATGTCCCAGTGTTCCATGTTTACCAAAACAGTTATGAAATTTCACAGGACAGAAAGATGGCCAGAAATCAAAAGGCGAGCGCCAAGAGAGGAGGGAGTTGGGGGGGGGGGGTGTTAAAGAGCTTTTGTGGACATCAACAACAGGATGGAACATTAAACAATCTATCCACTCGTCGAGAAGAACATATGCATTGAAGACTACCAAGAGAGCAGCCGTCTGAAAGATACGCTGATTGCATTATATTACGCTTTAACTTGTTGAGGGAAACTAATCTAAAAATGGTTGAAGGAATACTAATGTTTTCATGCTATTGGACTATCAATCTACTCGACTCTATAAAATCTCAGATACCAGAACAACCCAATGATTCTCATCAATTGACTACAAAATCTAGTTCCTAGCATCATATCTCCAAACTAGCATTTATTCAAGATATCCTCTATGCTATAGAAGCCACATAACAATAGCAACCGAATCCACATAAGAAGCATCAAACATAATGTTGACTTTCTGCTACATGCTACACAGTAGCTCAAGTACTAAAAGCAGTATTCCTAAGTAATAAATGTAGTTCCACGATTTGAGAAGTCAAGACAGCCTAGCAGCTCTAGTTTAGGAAAAGTCAACAACAGCTTTGTAGATTAATATACAATTTTACCCATGGAAGGTGATCGCCTGCTTGAAGTTACTGGCCAATAACAAAAGTACAGCCACAGATCAATGCTTCATACAAATCAAATTCATTCAGAAAGGATATCAGCAAAGTTACTATGGGGATTTTTAATCCCATGCACAGTTCAACTCTAAATATGAATATTTATTCTACTTTGAAAGACAGATTCTGAAAGAAATTACAGGTCTCCGGGTGATCAAATGACTTGTCTCCTTATGAAAACCGATTTGCTACTGTGTTTGAACAGAAATAACCTAACCTTCATATATTTGAGTACAAATCATATTTCAGGCAGGGCCATCGCTATAATCGGTGGGACTGAATGAGAAGCTAGGACCAAGCCTCCAGAAACGAAAGTCAGGAATCCAACCAAAAAATCATATTGCTGGGGGCCAATAGGCATACCAATCTTTTAGATAAAGGGACCGGCCATATATAAGATATTGTCATCATGAAACCCAAAGGGTGCATCGACATTTAGTATCACCAAGTCAAACAAACGAGGACTCTGCGAGGCTAAGGCAAAGAGAGGATCAAGTCATAAGCATTATCAAAAAGTTTTCTCATTTAATGATTGTCAAGCTTCAGCTCAATTTATGGATAGGAACTGCTGTCTTGAAACTATTGCAACTCCGGTGCAAAATCAGTTCTGTTCATCCATAGCTTATTGTGGGAAGATAGTAGAAGACCAACTTAATAACATAGCAAGTCCTGCTCGGATTAAGAACACTGAGATCCCCTCCTGCCCCCCATATGAACTTCCAATTAAATCTACCAAAGCTATTCCTTGCATAGATAGTTAATGTCAACAAAATCAGCCACCACATATCTTCGATAACTTATTCAAACCACTGCTTTCACAAAGCATGATCTGATTTTCTTTTTTCTTTTTAAAAAAATCAGGGATTTATCTAAATTACATCGCTGACACCTATTATATAGGGGAAGAATTTTAAAAATAGGATTAAACTCCCCATGTGGCTAAATATTAAGATACCGTACCATCATCAACACATGTAAATCAGCATCATTCAATTTTTTTTTTTTTTGATATCAGGATCATCATAGCATCACACAAACAGATTAACAAAAAGATAAACGGATCAAAATCCGCAATTTAATAAAAGCACTTTTGATCTATTGAACTCATCCGGATCCATTCATCCTAAACATAACCAAGTAACTCCATCAAAACAGTTAAGTGCCAACTACATTAAAAGGTCTACTAGATCCAATAACAAAACCAAATGACACCAACCATAACAACAACGACGACTAAGCAAAGCGATCCATAACAATATAAGAAAGAAACCCTAGACAGCGGTAATCAATCTCATGAACTGTATACCTTTATCTAGAAGCGGAGCTTAGTGAAGAACCACCGGTTCTTGCCGGTCTTGAAGCGCTCCTCGAAGCGGGCCTTGGTCTCCTTGCAGGCGGCCACCTTCTTGTCCCGGGACTGGAGAACGTCAAGGGTGACGACGTCCTTGAGATCCACATCCAGGGTATAGCGGGTGGGCATGATGTGGCTGTAGTTCACCATCTTCAAGAAGGCCTTGACGCGGGACTTCTTGGCCGTCTTCTTGGCCGAATCCTTGCGGATGACCTTCTTGGGGTACTTGAGGATGCCGGCAACGAGGCAGTGGCCATAGGGGCGGTCGCGGGTGCCCTCGTCGAAGCACCGCACGATCACCGCCTTCCGCCCGGCGAACCGCCCCTGGAGGACGATCACCGCCTTCCCTGGTTTCAAGAACTTTACCATTTTCCCTTACCTGACGATGACGACGACGCGTCGACGGCGGCTCTGCTCGGATATCGAGTTATCACTGGAAGGAGGTGCTTTGCAAACCCTAAAACAATTATATAGATGCGGCTAGGGTTTCTGAGGCGTTTTGGTGGATGGGGGTTGTTGGTTAAATTACGATTATACCCTTCTGTTGTACATAACCCATAGAGGCAGGAAGTCGTACTGGCAGCTGCAAATTTTGAGCGGAGGCCCAAGTTCATCCCACAAGGCCCGACCCAACTGAATGCATCTCTGTCAGCCAAGCGATCACGCCCATTATCAGCATCAGCTTTTGAACATTCCAGCGTCTCCAACGGCGCTAACGGTACAGATTACAGAGCCCCTATTTTTCACCTAAAAAAAAAAAAAAACTTTTGCCTTTTTAGACTACTTTGACCACATTGGCAGGAATTCGGTCTAGAAATATTTATTTATCTGTGATTCAACTGCATACAATTAAATTATAGATTATAATTTAACTATCTATAGCTAAAATTATATTTATAATATATATAATTAATTTAATTATATTTAAATTATCTATTTTTTGACTACTTGATAAATAGATTGAGTGTCTCTAAATCATATAATTTTTTATGTACAAGCAGTTTTGAGATAGTATATTATATCCGATGTTTTAAAACATCGATGTAGGTAGGATCTCCATTGTAGAGTTTTGATTTGATTGAGTCTGAATACAAATTCGATCAATATTATTCTAATCTGACCCCCTCCCTCCCCCCTCTCTCTCTCTCTATATATATATATATTATTTGATTGTTTGTATTTCCAAATTCCAAGTATAATTATAATTATTTGATTATACAACATGTAAAAAGAGATACAATTATCCTCTCATTAGGCTATCCCGTTGAGAAGCAAGGAAATATTCACATTTTCAAAATTGCAATATGATATTAATTATATTATTTTGATATGCAATGGAAAAATAATATTGCTATTGAATTATTATTGGATTTGTATAACAGTAATTGCTATAGTAATTATGTCAATATAAAATAACTTGATATCATAATGATCAAACACATCATTATGATGACAGGCATAAATATTTATGATGATAACTTATGTATTTATGTTATATAATTAAATATATATTATAGTAATTATTAACTACTATATAATTATTATATGTAATTACAGTTATTAATAAAATATTATAATAATATTGTAGAGATATTATAAAATTATCATCGTATTATTATTGTATTGTAATATTATAGTTTTATTATTATGAGAAGGAGGAGAGGGGGAATGTTGTTAGTGGTGAGTGGGACATATTTAAATAAGCTTTTTCAATTACAAGCTAAGGTAAGGATGTAAATTTAATAAAATCTAATAAATGTCAACGCTATAATGATCAGTCCTAAAATGAGTATCGCTATAGTACACCCTAATCATATATGAGTTATTGGCTAAGTCTATTATAATAATATTTGTAACAAATCAAGACCCCGTACAAAAATGTTATCAGGATTTGTCAAGGAACGGTCATGTATTTTCTCTCAAAAACAAATAGTAGGAGATGCTAAGATTTGGAGTGTGATTCAAACTTTTTTGCCTTGACAGTTGTTTGGTTTGAGTGCTTTATTATTATTATTTATTTTTCCTTTCGTATAGTATTTCTTCCTCTAATACATTGGATGGCTTGACCGCCCTTTCTCATGTACCAAATCATGCAGACCCAATTTTAATATAGGAGTTTCTTGTTCATAAGACCAAGCTAGAGTCAGTCATGTTTTGATGGCTTGGAAAGGAAGGCCTTTAATCAAAATTGCCATAGAATGACATCAATCGGAAAAATGTATCATCGGGAGAATAATAACATTCAATACTTGGTGGAGCATATTAAGACCAATGGAGTTCTTAACAATGATTTAATATTTTAGAAACATCAGTGGAAGTTATTTGGTTCAAAACTTATTCCATGCAACAAAGCAAGGAGAAAACTAAAGAATAGTTCAGTAATTTTTTTGAGTGAGATTTCTGATCTACCGTAATATTGCTCGAAATTTATTTGAGATGCACATTTTTCTTCCCACATAAAAAAATATTTTTAATAAAAAAATAAGTACACGACTAAAGGTCCATCTTCATAGTTATTATCAAAGATTCAAATAATAAAACCAAAGCGTTGGTTGCACTTAATTCTTAATCGTGCTTAATTTTGATCCAGCTAGGTTCAAATAGGCAGATTGCACCACAATGTAACATTTGAATCCAAACAAGAGGGGTGCGAGAACTGTGGCATTACCCAGTTAGGCAAATTGTCAAACGTTCGCCCACTTCTTGTGCCATAGATTAGTCCCAACTCCCAAATCTCCAACAAAGGCTTGCTAATCGCTAGTCGTTGCTGGCGAATCCCCATCCATTTCGGCGGCGGCGATGTTGCGGAAGACGGTGGCGGCGTGGACGGCTCTGAGGAGGCGGGCCGTGGCATCCATCCCAACGCCGTCGATACCCATCCGCGCCATCTCGACCGCTCCGATCCGCGCTCCTCGCGCGGACCACTCCGTCCATCACCGTCCATCTCATAGACTCGTCCTCCTCCCTGTCGCCGCCTTCTCGCGCGGTTACGCCCGGATGGCCCGCCGTAGCCCGCCCGTGCAATACAAGCCGGAGGAGGACGAGGAATCCGAGTTCGAGGAGAAGGAGGAGGAGGAAATGGATTTGGATTTGGCGCCGGTGGAAGAGGAGGAGGACGTGGAGTCTGAAGAGTGGGAAGGGTTCGTTCTGGACTTTGGATCTGATGGGAAGGACAAGGACGAGCGCGAGGACGAGCAGGACTCGTAAACACGGAATACCCTCGGAGCGTCTCTCATGTCACTCGCTTTTACTCTTCTCCGATCGTAAATGGCCGCCGGCTGAGCCCATTTTTACCCTTTCGCAGTTGCACGTAAGGTGTTTGTGGAAATACCGATCGTCGTCTCTCATGCCCTCGTGTCGCTTTTACTCTCTCCGATTGTATATTTCGTCTTTTAATCCTATGCAACGTGTTTGTGGAAACACGAATGGGCCCAAAAGGCTCAAGTGTGTGTCTAACTCTACTCGCATAGCTAACGATTGCCTTCGTAAAAAAAATGATTTGGATTATATTCTGATGATGAGGGAAAGGTGATTGTTGAGGGGAAAGCAGGGATCATCGCTGCCACTAAAGTGGCAAAAATTTTTCGTGACCGATAATTTCATGCTTCTTCTTCATTTGCTTTCTTGTTCTCCATACGGACATGTAACATGGCATACAGTTTGAGGGACATCTTAGAGTCATAATTTGTTAGTCGCTGTGCCATTGCTTAAACAAATAACATTCTACGATGATGATGCAGTCATCAAGTAGTGCATCTCAAAGGTTCACACCGCTACGGCAGAAACATGCATAGATTAACATTATCAAAAGAATGTTGAATAAGCATAGTCACAACCTACTCACGTATGATTTTTTCACTTTTTCTATTGTTATTATCATTTTGAGACTAATGTTAAGAATTAAATGTGTTGAGTTCTACTGCCGACCCATTTGCTTTGAAATAACAGTAAGATTGCAAAGAGAAACATTCTGAGTTATGACATAGTTTACTGCACGCTTTGGGGGTGTTTCCCCAAGTATTTGGCCCCAATAATTCTGTTGCATCAATACTTTTAGATGATTGGTACTGTATCAATACTTTTTATAAAAGAATAAATAAATCAAAATACTCTGTGGGGCTTCATGTCAAAATGCAATCAACATTATCAATGGATAAACTTTTGGGTGGGAAGGATCAGAGACTGGTTAGAAGTGAAGTTTGATGGTTCCCCTATTTTGCTGGTAAGGGAGGTTTACAAGACATGAAATTGAAGGTTATGCAGAGACTATGTTCGGCTCGTGTGCTCTTCTGATTGCTTTCCGATTGTCAGGCCGGAGCTTGCCGGAAGAGTTTGTGGATGGAAACTGGCACACAAGATGCGTTATTCTCTTGGTGCAGGAAAAAGAGGTTCTATTATTGCTCATATTGTTTCCCACTGATTCTCCAAACCCTTGCAGCATTCATATATGTCAACAGTCCAATCAGTCAGCAATCTTATTGAACAGCATGACATGAAACTGAAACCTTCACAAAATATCCAAAACCTTCTGGATTTCATATATGTCCAGAATCCAATCAATCCGCAGACTGCTTAACAAACATGACACGAAACTAAGACCTTCACAAAATAGGATGAATCCTTGCATGCAAGCACACAAGAATGTACCGTACACCATTTTTTGTTGCTCTCCATGGTGCTCCCGGACTAACAGATTTTATGTTACATCAATTTGAATTTGCTCGATCCATATAATTGCAATCTTATAATACAACCGTATTCTCTGCTCCAATTATTATTTTTATTTCTGTATTCCTGACTTATCCACTAGGTCAATCTGACTGATTCTTTGTACCCAATTTTGATGTAGAAGCTATATTTTGATTCGTTCTCTCCTTCCCAGGATTTCAATGTTCGGACGTTGAACTCGTAATAAGAGCTGATATTCCAATCCAATTTGTTTGAATGCCAGATGGCCGGCTGCCCCTATAAGTGAACTATTTGTAGATAGCCTAAAACAAACAAAAAAACTAAGAGAGTAGATTTAACTACATGATGATCTGAAATGTTTTAAACGCACCAACAGACACCACTGCTGCATACAGAACAGAATATAAAGGAACTTCTTCATAAAGGACGCGTTAATAACATTTTCGATAGAATATACTAAAACTCTTAATAAATAGTTAGGAAAATCGATAGTTTTTAGTACCATAGTTTCTAGTACCTACGTTTCCAGTCACAATCATGATAGATATCGCTGATGAGGCAATGAGATGTACCGACAAATGGCTTTATTAGACTACCAAAAGAGCATTATTTCATTTCATTCCCAAGAGAAACCATCATGACCCATAGTTCTATCAAAATATTAGCAAATAAATATCAGATAACAACATGAGAGCAATCCAAGCTAACCAACCATTGACACAACATTAAACCTTAAAGGCCCCTTTTCCCACAAACCCACAATGGTTACTCTCACTCCGTTTATTCTATTGCATCACCTCTCGTTTTTTTTTTTTTCTCTCCCTGTCAAGGACGCTACTAAATGCCAACCGACAAAAGAAACGGGATCAAAGGAAAAGCGAGACCCTTCGACCAAATGCGAGATCATGAGACAAACTCCTCTCCAATTAATCGGACTCCTCCGCCGATTCGCCGGAGAAATCCTCGTCGTCGAAGTCCGCGTCTTCGGCGCCGTCGGTGTCGTCCCAGGTCTCCTCCTTGTACGAGTCGAAGTTGTCGCCCTTTCTAATCTCCTCGTCGTCGGAATCGTCCAAGTCCGAGTCCTCCTCATGCGGGATGCGATTTCCGCGGCCGCCAGCGTAGCCGCAGGAGAGATCCAAAGCCAGTGGAAAGGGGCGGAAGACCGGGAAGCGACGGATGGAGAGATCCGGCGGGCGGGAGAGGACCGGCCCCGCCGAGACGGCCCGGCTGAGTATCGACGGCCGCGACGAGGCCAGCACCAGCCGCCTCAGCGCCGCGGATGAACGCGCCACCGCTCGCAACATCTTTTCTGTTCCCCTGTGCGGAAGCAGAGTGGGGCTGCTAGGGTTTCTCCAGGGTTTAGGTGGGGTTTAAGTGTGAGCTTTAAATACTCGGAGGTTCAGCAGCTCGATTGTTCCACCAAAGAAAGTTCCAGAGAAGGAACCGCAAACTGAATGGCCTGCCAGGCCCAGCGCCCTCGTTGCAGGAAGGCCCAAACGTTAAGTCCAACAGGCCGTAGCAGGATTGTATTGGAGGTCTTCCTTCTTTGACACAAGTGGCAAAAGATGATACATTTCTAGCAAGCACCTGATGCCTGATGGTGATTCTTAAATGGACAAGAGAGAGTCCAGATTAGGAGAAATTATATTCTACACGGCATGCACCATATACCTATATATGCTGCCAATCACAGCCATGCATTCCTATAGGCTCCATTCGTTGAGTGCTCATTTTCGTGCACTTTTACAAAAATGAGCAGTTATGATTGATAGCATGCGCAGCCATGCAGTGTACGTTGTGTAGGATATAATTTCTCCTACGTTAGAGTCAGGGACCTTTCCTTTTCTCTTCTCCCCTTTCTAGCCTAGTTTGAAGGACAAGGAAGCCCATCTTTTGTTGTTCCATAACAACAAAACCACGTGGACGTCGGCCATTAAGTGTTTGATTACTTGAGATTATAATGGGATTAAATGGGGCTTAGCTCATGTGACGTATCATACCATAAAGCATATCACGAATGAAATTAGAAAATTTTTTGAAATTTTCTCTTGGTATTAGATCTTAGTTTGCTGAAGATTATAAGTTCAATCTCGGTTATCTGACATCCAGATTCTTAAACAATTTTAACTTTGAAGTATATATGTTAAGTCTGATATGCATTGTTGACTCTTTCTTTATCAGCTGAAATTTTTGGAATTTAACAGATTAGTTAAAACCATTTTGATCCCAAGACCCCCCACCAACTATGGACTTCTCGGGCAAGAAGACTCTGTTGTATAAACAGCTATCGACATCTGAGACACCAATGTCAAAATGTAATCCGTTCTGCATCGGATTCAAAAACATAAAGCTAAGGCAGAATCCTAGACTCCCAACCAATGTCCATGGTTCTCACTATAGCGATTGCTCCACTAGTCCAATATAAAGAGCCTATTGGAAATGTACTGGAAATTAGAACAGGAGGCACTAGGAATGCTAGCATTTTTTTTGCTCAAATTTATGATGGGAGCAGGATTCCATTCCTTGGGATATCATTGTGGAGAATTTCTTTTTGGCCATAGGCTAAAAGCAAAGTGGAATCAAAGTCAGTCTTGCTATGGTCGGCACAGGGGATTTTGGAGGGAGGAGAGGAGGAAGAAGGGGAGACGAAGGTGAGGAGGAGGAGGAGGGTAGATCCATGGAGGAGAGAAGGTAGAAACCATAATGCTATCTCTAACGGAAGTGTTGAGGGGGTGGAAGAAGAGGAGCCAGGAGTTGGACCCTTAGGACTCGTGCTTTTCTTTTGGATTTTATAAGGTGGGGATAGAGTGGGAGGACTAGGAAGACCATTTTTTGTAATTATTATTATAAAAATGGCCACATGGACATCGACATTATAGTATTTGATTACTATAGATTATAACGGGATGAAATGGAGCTTGGTTTATGGTAGGTGTCCAAACTACTGCCGAGTTATAATTCAGTGAGTCCAAGGGCTATTTGAAGTTTTCTTAGATTGCTAGGCTTCAATGTATGGTGGAAAAATCGGCCCTAGCCTCGACACCATGAATGCACAGGCCATATTAGTAAATTTTGATGAAGAAGAAAGGCAATACATCAAGAAACAAGTCAACTAGCTAGTCTAAGAAGACAGGAGCACTGGCCTGCGTTAAGAAGGGCTACTTTCAGACATGGTGTCTCCGGATTTTCCCCAGCTCTTCAGTAAAGAAGCACCTGATCGTCAGATTTCCCACAGCTCTTCAGCTGAAGAAAAGGGTAGGCTAGCATTTACTGTGTTTTTGGTGTTGGTCCGGAACCTGTGCATTTGATTTAGATGATGGGAAGTATGCTTCTTCTTCCACTCTTGGAGTAAACAATTCAGGATATGTTCACTTGCCTACTAAAACATTAGAGAAGAGGAAATCCATGAGAAACAATGATTTCATGGTATTACGGCTTAAACCTTCTAGGGTTGTCTTCTCACATCTGGTTGCAGATCTTCTGCACACATCTCACTAGTTTTAGAAGTCAATCGGCATTTTTCTTGCTTTCATTTACTCAATGGAGGTGAGTTGAGCTCCACTAACTCTTTTCTCCAAAATAATAACAATGATGATGATTATCCAATCAAAAAAAAAAGAAAAAAACAAAAACAAGAAGAAGATGATGATGACAGTGATAGTGATGATAATTTGATCACCATTCTCACCTGATTTCAGCCAGGCTTCCTCCAAACTTGGTTCTCAATCAAGACAAATTGAATAAACAACTAGAATCCGCACAGCAGACAAATTGTATTTTCCTGTAGCTAGATGCAAATGGATAGCGTAAACTTGGATATAGTCTTTATTAAAATCATACACCATATTTGGACATATTGATCAAGGTTGCTCCCAATTTAATATGAACATTCAATTTGGATGGGTCACTAAGTGTTGCAAAAGTCAATCCAACGTGAACAGTTCAGAATAATCGGCATATATTCCCTAAAATTGGACTTTGGCATGCGTAAACTAAGACAGTATTCTGACTGACAACAGGACTGAAATACCTATTGTTGATCATTGCATGCAAAGTTCAGACCTATCTCAAACCCAAAAGAAAACAACGGAGCAAATAAGCAAGATTTGTATCCATGTATCATATCTGAAACTAGCTAGGGTCACTTTTAGGCCATGCCATTTCTATACTGATAGACCAATATCCCTATGCTTCGCAAAGGACGACGTACATGCATTTTCCTTTTGCTGTAGATGAGCGAAGCTCAACAGGTTGTGGCTTATAATTTGCAACAGCAACTTAAGACTCAACCTGCTTCACGAAATTCTTCCTGCTCTTTCTCTGGATCCTACACCTCAAACTAAACGATTGTGCTCATA
Organism: Elaeis guineensis; assembly: GCF_000442705.2. Lineage (NCBI taxonomy): Eukaryota > Viridiplantae > Streptophyta > Magnoliopsida > Arecales > Arecaceae > Elaeis > Elaeis guineensis. The sequence goes on from NC_025995.2 coordinate 111,950,499, forward strand.
TCTGACATGGACTATACCTATTCTCACAAACAGCTGCTACAATCTTTCAGTAATGAGGGTGAATAAAAGCAAGGAAGAGAGAACAATCGATTATGCTTCTGTCATGCCCCCGATCCGAGATTGTGAATCGAGGATCATGGCAACCGCCGCATACTTATAGAAAACTCTTCCCATAAGCATGCAAGGCATCTTATCATACTATCCTAAAACAACAGTGGAATAATTAGTCAATAATTTAAATCTAAAATATAACGATCTAAATTTCTTCTTTAATATCTTAATAAATTCAACAATGATTCACAATCCTTGCATCAAATTCAATAAGCCTTTCAACCTAAAATAAAAGTATGAAGATTCTGCTTCTGATCACTCTTCCATTCATATCTTGTATCATCTTAATTCTTCAACATCTGTAAAAACAGTAAATAGGAGGTAATGAGCTAGACAGCTCAGTAAGCAATGATCACTTTTCAACAGATTTCATCAGGCATTTAAGTAAATAATCATTTATAGAAAATAAGCATATAAAGTTTATCAATTCGAAATCAATTTCAATTATGCAACATAATTCATGCCAAATTTATTTCTTTTTCGAAAATTCAAATTTCTTTCAAGATTTCAATTTCTTTTGTTCTTCAATTCTTTTCGTCAACCATGAGCTATGACCATATTTTTCCTGTGGTAGGGTCATAATACCGCGTATCTGCTTGCGGTAGGCTGCGAATCATCTGGCAGCCATGTCTTTTGGAATCGCTGGTCTCGCTGGCGGTTTGTCGCTGGTCTCTCTGACGACATGTCGCTGGTTTCGTTGGCGATATAAACCCTCAAGACAATCAATTGCCAACGTATATGCCCCCATTGGCGGGGTCCTTTACATAGTCAGGTTGTCAATTCATAATATTTCTTATATCATAATTCTTCATAAATCATATTTCATATTCTAATTTCGATAATAAAACATATAATCATGTAGTATCGAAATCAATCAACATAATGCATCATGAAATCAATATGTTCAATCATGCTTCATCATAACATTTCAAATAAGATGTTTTCATAACAAAATACCATTCATCCAATTCATGCATCGTTTCACAAATCATGTCAGAAAAAATATATTATAATTTACCGATAAATCTAGAAAAAGTGAAACATTACTTACCTCGAACACATTCCAATAAATCCACATAATTCTATAAATTTTTCTTCCAAAAATTCTGTTCGTAGATCATATTGCGATATCCCATGATCAAACATCCACAATCCTATACAGAATCAATTTCAATAATTAGAAAGAATACGAATACCATATTTCAACGATTTAGATTGGGTCCGATCATCTAATTTCATCTAATCAAAATCTAATTAGGACCTAAACGATCCAAAGTTTGACTATCAGATCAAATCGGATTCGAAGTGATAGGACCGAGGTTTCTTCATCGATTTCATAAAATCAAATGGAGAGAGAAAATTAGAGGAGAGAGAATTCATGAGGTACAATTCGAATTGATCAGGTGACACAATCCATCATTCGATTGATCCAATATCTCGAGTGGTGAAATCAACATGATCAAATCAAGTCATGACTAGATCGGGATCATGGATGATCAAATCTAAAGATTCATGGTCTGATCAAGGTGGGTGCCAGTACGCTGTCAGACAATCATGGATCAGGATTCTTCATTATAATCAGATTAGGACTATTAAAAAAAATTTCTTCATTCACTAACCTTTTTAGAGAGAGAATCAATCAAGAGAGAGAATATTTTAGAGAGAGAAAATTTTAGAGAGAGAAAACTCATCTTGAATTCTTCAGACAATATGATTCAACAAATTCGATCAATCGGATCAAATCATGCTAAAATTATCATGTGGACAATTCAATAAAATCATGAGAAATAAAATCTAAAAATACCTGATCTGATCAAAGTGGATGTCGGTGTACCATCCGACGATCACAGATCAAAAATCCATCACGAGGATCATTTAAATTCATCATCATTCTTCTCAAAATTTTAGAAATCTTAGGAGAGAGAAATAATCCAGAGGGAGGATCCTAGAGAGAAAATAGAGAGAGAAAGTCCAATTCTAGAGAGAGAAAATACTAGTTCAAGCTGAAGAGAGAGGGAAGAGAGAGAAACTCTCTTTCTCATATTTTATTATTTATATCATTATTTATTACTTAATTTAATAATTTTTCTTTTCTTTTCTTCTTTTCTTTCTCTCTTTTTTTCTTCACACAAGAGAAAGGAGAAAATCCTATTTATTATTATTAAATTATTATTATTTTATTTTTCTTCTTTCTTTTTTTTTTCTTTTCTTTTTCTTCTTTTTCTTTTCTTTTCCTTCTTTTTCTTTTCTTTTTCTTTTCTTTTCCTTCTTCTTCTTCTTTCTTCTTCTTCTTCTTTTCTTCTTTCCCGTGGGTTTCTTTTGGGCTGAAACAGGGGACCTTGAGGTCCTCTCGATGATGTTCCGACCGACGGCGCAACCAGCGTGGGACGGCCGTCGGCAGGAGGAGAGGCGACCCGGCGGCAAGAGGAGGCCAAAACCGGTGGTCGGCGGTGACCACCGGCGATGGAAAAATGGCAAAAAGGAAGGTTCTTCCGCAACAAAATCCGGCGACTCCGGTCGCTGGCGAGCGTGCACATCGGCACAGAAAGGAAGGGGGAGAAGAGAGGAAGGGGAGGAGGCTTACCTTCGTCGTCGGTGAAGCTTTTCCGGTGAGAATTTGGACGGTATAGTGACGGGTCTCCGTGAGAAATTTCTGGTGATTGCCGTCGTTTTGCCCCGGAATTTCTCGATGAGAGAAGAGAGGAGGATTCTCCTCCTTAAATAGAGTCGGAGGAAACTCGTCTCCGACTCCGATTGGGAGCCGGCGAGAGGATCCTGTTTTTTTTTTTTTTTTTTTTTTTCCGTTTGGGCTGGCTGGGTTATCACAGCTTCCAACTTCCTTTCTTTCCTAGTTTGCTTGTAGAAGACCTAAGTATGACTTTTTTCTTCTCTCTGTGGGGCGTTGCTGTTTTTGTTTCTTTCATTACCTCGAAGAAATTTCGTTAGGCTCTTCGAGCCTAACTTTTTCTCAAAAAAGCAGCAGGTATGAGGTAAGAGACTTCTAGTCATCATTCTGGATCACAAACATATCAAATGTATACATATATAAACCGATACTGGATGAACACAAATTAAGACCCATGCATTACTAATTCATGAACAATTTTTCCAACTTACAAGTAGATGAACATTGTGATAAAACAGTGCTTGACACTTGAAAAATAGTACAAGAAGGGATTATACTACTTCCATTGCAACATAGAACTGCACAAAGTACAACAACAAAGAAGAAAATGAAATATTCATGGCCTGCCATATGGCTAGATTTCCAATCATGGGATCAGATATTACATCAATTAAACATAGCTTTATTGTGCATGGTACGAATTTCACACAGTTTATCTGAAAGAGCTAAGGACTAACGACTGTCTCGTACTCACCAGGCTTTCTAAATATTTTAGGAAGGATGCGATCACCACCAAACCGCTGCTGCAAGTATATAAGAAATGCAAAGAGCACTCCCTGGCAAGGAATGATGATATTCCAAGCGGTGGAGTACAAATCTCCATCATGGCGAGCATAGATGTATGACCAGTTTAGATGGGGAACATAATGGTGAGCTCTATAAGCATCATACAAGTGAGGCACCGCATGAAGAATGGTGGTTCCAACATAGAAGAAAGGGGTCAGAGCCTTGTTGTTGGAGTTCCAAAGGATATTAAAAATGATTTGAGGCAGCAGGAAGCAATCAAGTATCAAGCCACAATTTGATGTCAGATACTCCCACAGAGAACGGTGGTGCTCAACCGAATAGTCAGAACTGTGCTCTTTAATTTCATACAACCTCGTGTGAACAAACCAGGCAATTAGTCCACTGGCAAGATATAAAGGCAAGCACAACATGAGAGCTCTCTTCTCGGCAACCCACAGGCCCTTCTTGCCCTCCGCTGATCTAGAAGACCATGCCGCTTGAAGTAAACGGAAGTGCAACAGGAAAGCGACCATCGTCAAGACCCTCACAATAACCTCATTTGCCTCAAGCAATCCACCACTCCAATACAGAAAGTTCTGTGGGTTATGATTCTTATAGAACAATGCTCCAAAGTTCAACATCAAAGGGATCATGTGGCCAAGAGTAAGAACAACAAGCATCGTGATGGATATAGAAGGACAATGCTTCTTGAGATGGTAAAACTGCATTCTGATGAAAATACATGAAAGTGTGAGGGAGATGACAACCATAATGATTTCTACATCCATCCTCCAGACGCTGTGGGCATTTGTCACAAAACCATATGAGAAAACCTCTGCAGGATTAAAGAAAAGCGGGTCCGATTTCTCCCTTGTACTCTCAATTTTGCCGTTAAAACGCTCTCCAAGCTCTGGATTCAGAGGGGGAAGCTGGATATCGATGAGAATTTTACAGTCCATAGAGTTATTCACACCTTTTCCTTGTTTTTTAGCGAATGCATAGCTTGGACACTGACATCCTACCATACAGAGCTTGCCAGTTTTTGCATTGTATATACCTTCTGCTGAGATCTCAGTTGGCACATACTCATCCAGAGTTGAACCCTGGAAGGTATAGCTTATCTTGTAGCTTACATTCCGGTGGGTCTGCTCCGTCTCTACCAATGTCTGTAATGGTCTTGTTGCCATGTAGGAATTGATATCTCGATAGTATGCATCATCGACTGACTTTAGAGTTACATATCCCCGTGAATCAGTATTCTGATGACGCATCTCACCAACTGATATTGGTGTTGCCTGTCCCCATTCACCCTTGCCGTCGGAGTTTGTTGTATAGAAATCAAATTTCATGTTGCTGAAGGATCTTCCATCAGGATATCCCCTCTTCCCCAACTCTGCAACATCATCCACCACACACAAGTTCTTCACGGTATCCAATCTTGTGTACTTATATTTTAAACCAGGAACCAACCCAAATTTGTCACCGAAACTAGAGAATGAAACTTTGCTAAGATAGCCAGTGTCCCTCACGTTCTTTTCACTCCATATATGACCAACGGCGCTGCTGGTACTCTTGATCGACAACACTACAGGAAACCATAAGCTAAACCCAATTGTGCAATCAGCAACCGAGGCAGTTGCCAGAGAATCCGCTTGAATGTAAAGTATGCGACAAGCCATGACGCAGAGCCGGTTCCCACTTGGATCCCAGAACCCCTCAGCAACCAAGGACTTCTCAGGCACCAACAATCCATTGTCTGGATGCTTACTGACATTGGAGAAGCCTATATAAAAATGCAACCTTCCCTCCTCGGTGCACTGGATTTGATTCAAAGACATGAAAATTTCACGACTCGCACCGAAAAAAAGGCCACAATTCGGATTAGAGCAGTCACTGCCATAGTCCAATCTAAAGAACTGACCTTGTAATCTCCGGAGGATAGGACAGTAGGAATGAGAATCAAATTCTGCCGATTCTTCATCAAACGTATGACGAGAGCACGATTTGTTCGCTTGGGAGATCATCGTGTACTCATATTTCTTCTGGGCATAGGCTACAACCTGAATGGAACTGAAGTGGTTTGGGCTATTGGTTGCATCCAAGCTCTCGACGGTACCACTAACCACGCTAGCAGTGATGTTGGATTTCTCAGGATAATTAAGTTTAAGAACAGCAGAAAGATGAAGAGAGCTACCTCCTGCAAAGTGCTCGAGAAAGCCGCGTCCCACCATGCAAAGCTTGCCAGAAGATTTGGACCAAAAGCCAGAGAGGTCAAAGATGGCTTCTTTCCTCACATTGGTGTTATAACGGACAAGAGAGCCGTCTGTTGAATCCGTACGAGCATTTCCACCGCGGAGGATTAGGATCCCACGGACCTGGATGATGCCCGTGCTTTGGGTCTGGCGGAGGTGTGCAGTTTGGAAGTGCAAGGACTTTGGTGTAGAGCGGCCGGAGCTGGAATCTGACTCGAAGAGGTGGCCACCGCCGGAGAAGTAACCGTGCGAGAGCTGGAAGGAGTTGGAGTGGACGAGAAGGTGGGTGGGGATGGACTCGGGGACGATAGAGTTGCAGTGTTCGGCATATGGGATTTCGTTGGATGGAGAGGAGGAAGAAAAAGAGAAGAAGGTGAGAAAGAGGAGGATCGATGGAAGAGAGCGGAAGGGAGAAACGCCAACCCCTTTACTTGCCATGGAAAAGGCCACGAGGGAGGAGAGACGCAGTTCCAATGGGACCGTTGGGATGCTGAGCATGGCGCCAATCTCGAGATACGTAGACACTCGGTAACGAGGAATTAAAAAAAGAACTAAGAGGACAAGAGTGCTATTACAGGAATGCCACCAGCCGGCAACCTCAATTTTCCACTGGATAAGGGCATATCGGGAATATGCGGTGTACGGTGTACATATAATACGATAATGCGAATGGACGCCGAGTTCTGGTTCTTCTAATGGTTGCCGGATTTGCAGGCTTGAAAGAGTGGTGGAACGTTTGCGGAGTCTGAGGTCAGGTGGGTATACTGATTGTGATTATAATTTTCGTGAAGGGAGTATAAGCCAACCAGGCAACAGCTTCTACATAAGATTAGAATACTAGAATTGTGGTCTTCCTCCTTGGCTGAGTCCACACTATTTTTTTTTTTTTTGAATTTTCACACGACTTAGAAGGTAGCAATCACATGGAGCCTTTTGTTCATTGTCCTGACTGCAGGCTATCTTGAAAGGCAAGATATGATTTATATCATTTTTTAATAATTTTTGAAATCAATAATTACCGTATTACACTAATAAAATATTCACGATGGATAGCTTCTTTTGCATTGCTTTTCCATATATCATCCATAGTATTAAAAATTAAATATTATGAAAAACCTTTATGTTATTGTATTAATTATATAGCATTAACGTGTATTCGGTAATTATAATATTTTTTAAAAATTTTACTAATCTATGTGAATAAGAATCGGATGATATAGATATAATATTTCTAGATACAAGGAAATTGTTAAATGTAAAATGGTTATGCTATAAAGCTTTACCATGATATTTGAAGAAAAATTTATTTTCTTATATGGTATGAGAGGACCAATGAAATTTATTAAGCAATCTAAGATATGATAAAACTATGGTGTATCTTTACTTCATATAGAATAATTTTTTAAAAGGCATACATACTCAAAGAAAATTTTAGGCAAAAAATATGACCTAGTCACTAGTATCCTAAAAAAATAAACATAAGCAGTAGTGATGCGGGACAATCCTAAAAAGAAAATCAATCCTAATAATCAAGCTCTCTTCTGTTCATCAACAACAAATCACGTCCGGCCAGGGGCTCATTATTCCCAGGACAGACAGTATAGTTGCCTATACTCTGCTCAGGAGGCGTGATTGATTGATACGAGACTAAAGCGAGATCAATCTAAATGATACAGACGAATGCCATTCGAGAGATCAGTAAACAATTAGTAATAGAAAATTTCATAAACAGATAGCAGAAATTAAACATGCTCACGAGTAGATGCAAAAAAAAGAAATAAGAATGGAACGAGAGAAAATAAAACATTAAACCCGTGAGAAAAATCCAAGAAGATGATAAGAATCCGGATCGTGGTAGTTAAGAAACTACTCTGATTAGGGCTCTTAATCTTTTAACCAAACAGATCCATCGATAAAGAACTAGGTCTTTACCAACATCGGATTAAAAAAAAAAAATCAAAGATCAACTGTTAAGGAACGAAGGTCCTTGACAGCATATGATCTGTAGAATAAGAAATCACTCCTTCTCTCAGCACGACAGATGAAAATTCTGGAGGAGACAGATCTTCTCTTGACGGAATAGGCTTGCGTGGGTAGATGGTGGAGTCGATCAGAGTCGCAAGAACACTGAATCTTAAGTAGAAGGAATAGGATAGAAAGTGGGCCTCACACCCTCCCCTTGTGGGGCGATTTTGGGTCTCACACCCTCTCCCTCTCGGAGCGATTGACACAAGTATTTGTGGAGTTTGTAAAATCATTTATTATTTTTTTCATGAAAGATACAAGGATTTATATAGGACTCTAAGGGTCCTATTTGTTTAGGAATCTCTTATTTTTACAAGGAAGAAATCAACCCTCCACAAAAAAGTAAAGTATTATAATCTACCATAGGAAAGAAATCAGCCTTCAACAAAATAAGTAAGTAGCCAAGAACTCTTAAGGAATTCTAAGGAAGAAATGGAATTTCATGTGGGTGCTTGATGCTTGACACAACTTGGCATGAGCACGGCATATGCTGGCATGCATATTCTTCTCTTGGCATGTGGAGAGTGGTGGCTCCAAAGGTAACGTGGACAAATCCAAGTATGGTCCTATGGACCCAAAGCCAAATGCATTAAAATTTATTGACTGAAAATAAATAACTGAAGTAGAATCAATTTAATGAGGCTTCTTCAATCCAAATCGAACTTAAATCATGTTGCCAATTTTTGATGGCTCTGGTGTCCGCACCAATTCTCCCGGGGTGGGAAAAACTCGACCCTGTCGAGTGTGGGTCGATTCCGTTCTGGTGACGCTCAAGTAGATCGGGATCAATGCATTGCAGCTCTTCTCGAGTGATCCAGGTATCTTCAGACTCCGATCGACCTCGCCATCTAACCAGATACCGCTGATAGCCTCGACTCCGGGTGGAAAGGATCTGCTCATCCAAAATTTTCTCAATCTGATCGTGTTTTGCTGACATTTTGGCTGGTGGACACTCAGGGATAGGTTCGCTCTCAAAGGTTGGTTCAGGCTCAAATGGCTCACTAGGTATCCGAGTTGGTTTTTTTTTATAGGCGACAAGAGCTGTAATGTTAAAAGTAGAGTAATTCCAAAATCAGAAGGTAGGTCCACAACATACGTATTTGATCCGATTTTCTTTATGATCTTAAATGGACCTGCTCTTCGGGCATGTAACTTCTTCACGGTTCCGAGGGAAAACCGTTCAGGCCTCAATCGAACCATCACATAGTCTCCCTCTGCAAACTCTTGAACACGTCGATGAGAATCTGCATTCTGTTTATAAACTTTATTACTCATACTAATTTTTTTACTGATCTCTTTATGCAGACTCTTGACATGCTGTGCAAATGACTTTGCAGATTCGGAAATCCTAGTATGCATGGGTAGTGGGATGAGGTCTATTGATTTTCTAGGTTGATATCCATGAACTACTTCAAAAGAACTCAAACTCTCCCTCACAAATCTTTTTTTTATCAGCTCTCCAACTTGTCTTTGTAGCTCGGCATGCTCATTAGGGTTCAATCTATAGTGGGGCAAGTTGGGTAGGGTAGATTCAGGAACTAAATCAATGGCATGTTGAATGTTTCTCATAGGCGGTAAGTAATCTGGAAGATCCTCAGGAAAGACACCATGAAGTTCAGTAAGAAGGCTAGCTACTTTCTTAGGATAATCCACCTTAGAATCCTCACGAACAAGCATCCAAACTGGTGATCCTTCACTCATGGTCGTCTCTAATTCTTTAGCACCTATCAGATTGAGGCTTTTCTTCTTAAGATTTTCTTTTGGTCCATCGCCTATCTTTCTATTAGTAGCCTTAGGTGGGGAAGGATTAATCGTGATCTTCTTACCCTGATGAGTAAAGCTACAGGAGTTGGTACGGCCATAAATCGTAACATCATTGTCGAATAGCCAAGGCCGACCTAATATGATACTTCCGACTTTCATGGGTAAGACATCGCACCACACATGATCCTGATAGGAATGAAGCTGGATGGGCACACGGCATCTAAATTTGATGGGAATAGAGGAGGAATCAATCCAAGACACACGGTATGGACTAGGATGATCTACAGGAGTTAATCCTAATCGCTTAACCATGTCGGTGGAAATGGCGTTGATACAGCTACCGCTATCAATGATCACCTTACAAATTTTATCGTCAAATTTTATGAAGGTATGGAAAATAGAGGTCCTACGCCAGTCTTCACTTTCCTTAGTTTGGGCTAGGACATACCTAACGACTCCAAGCCTAAGGTCTGACTCAGGTGTGGCATAACCTATGATGTCCTCAGTACTCTCAAATTGCTCGGCTAAATCTGGATCAGCTTCATAAACTTCCTCCTCAATATTGTTTAGAGTTTCTCCTTCTAATTCTTCTACGAATAATGATCGGTTGGGGCATTGTGCAGCAAAGTGACCGTAACCATGGCACTTGAAGCAATGAGATCGAGAACTACTTCCTTTTGATAACTCTCCTATAGCTCCTTTTCCTTTATCTTCTTTTCTCCCAATAGTATTTGTAAGTGGAGGTCCGTTACTAGGAGTTTGATTAATATTAGGTCTCGATCCAGAAGGGATTACTCGGTTGGGTTCAGGACGATGGGGAGTCGAATATCTAGAAAATCTTTCAAAATCTAAGGCAAGTTGATAAGCTTGTTCCAACGTGGTTACCTCTCGCAGAAAGAGCACACGCTGAATATCCTCTCGTAATCCAGCTCTAAATCTAGATAAGGTAACAACTCTATCTTCGGCTACTCCACATCTCATGAGGTATTCATCAAATCTCGTGATATACTCGGTGACTGATCTATTCCCTTGAGTAAGCCTCTGCCTTTGATCTAAAAGTCTTTGTTGGTAAGAGGTGGGGAGGTACTTCTCTCTGAGTTTTTCTTTCATCTCATCCCAGGTTTTTATCGGATCTTGTCTTCTCTGATTGAGAAGACGCTCAACACTTTCCCAATAAAGTCGGGCTTGCCTCACCAATTTCATCCCAGCAAACCTAACTCTCCTTGCTTCAGACATTTCGTACCATCCAAAATAGTGGTCCATACCTGATTTCCAATCTAGGTACTCTCTCGGATCTAGACAACCATCAAAACTTGGGGCTTCGACTTTTACATTCCTAAGAATATGCTCATCTTGATCGAACTGGTTATGGTGCGGGCATGCCCCTATAGGTCGATCAAGTTCTAGATTCCTACCTCTTTGTCCTATAGGTAGTCGGGGAGACTCAGGTTCAGATTGTTTCTGCCTAGCTTCTTCTAATACCACTATTCTCTCATCCATGGCTTTCATAAAATTTTTCATGTCATCAAACTTTTCAGTCAGAGCATTAATGATGGCTGCTATATTGGGATCCATATTGGTATTGGGTGGGAAAGTAGGACGTTGGTACCAGGTACCTGATCTAGTGGTCATGCAACTCTAAGATGCAGAAATAAGGTGCAATAAAAATTAAAATGCTTGAAAGTAAAGTATGAAATTTAGAGTGCGAAAATTTAACTTGCGAAAATTTAAATTGCTGAATTTAAACTAAAGCCCTAATCAACCTGCTCTGATACCAAATTGATGCGGGACAATCCTAAAAAGAAAATCAATCCTAATAATCAAGCTCTCTTCTGTTCATCAACAACAAATCACGTCCGGCCAGGGGCTCATTATTCCCAGGACAGACAGTATAGTTGCCTATACTCTGCTCAGGAGGCGTGATTGATTGATACGAGACTAAAGCGAGATCAATCTAAATGATACAGACGAATGCCATTCGAGAGATCAGTAAACAATTAGTAATAGAAAATTTCATAAACAGATAGCAGAAATTAAACATGCTCACGAGTAGATACAAAAAAAAGAAATAAGAATGGAACGAGAGAAAATAAAACATTAAACCCGTGAGAAAAATCCAAGAAGATGATAAGAATCCGGATCGTGGTAGTTAAGAAACTACTCTGATTAGGGCTCTTAATCTTTTAACCAAACAGATCCATCGATAAAGAACTAGGTCTTTACCAACATCGGATTAAAAAAAAAAAAATCAAAGATCAACTGTTAAGGAACGAAGGTCCTTGACAGCATATGATCTGTAGAATAAGAAATCACTCCTTCTCTCAGCACGACAGATGAAAATTCTGGAGGAGACAGATCTTCTCTTGACGGAATAGGCTTGCGTGGGTAGATGGTGGAGTCGATCAGAGTCGCAAGAACACTGAATCTTAAGTAGAAGGAATAGGATAGAAAGTGGGCCTCACACCCTCCCCTTGTGGGGCGATTTTGGGTCTCACACCCTCTCCCTCTCGGAGCGATTGACACAAGTATTTGTGGAGTTTGTAAAATCATTCATTATTTTTTTCATGAAAGATACAAGGATTTATATAGGACTCTAAGGGTCCTATTTGTTTAGGAATCTCTTATTTTTACAAGGAAGAAATCAACCCTCCACAAAAAAGTAAAGCATTATAATCTACCATAGGAAAGAAATCAGCCTTCAACAAAATAAGTAAGTAGCCAAGAACTCTTAAGGAATTCTAAGGAAGAAATGGAATTTCATGTGGGTGCTTGATGCTTGACACAACTTGGCATGAGCACGGCATATGCTGGCATGCATATTCTTCTCTTGGCATGTGGAGAGTGGTGGCTCCAAAGGTGACGTGGACAAATCCAAGTATGGTCCTATGGACCCAAAGCCAAATGCATTAAAATTTATTGACTGAAAATAAATAACTGAAGTAGAATCAATTTAATGAGGCTTCTTCAATCCAAATCGAACTTAAATCATGTTGCCGATTTTTGATGGCTCTGGTGTCCGCACCAAGTAGCAGTGGTTATTAATTAGATTTTGAAATGTTGTTACATACTTACAACATCAGCAATATGATATTCTTGTCATATCCCAAATCTGGTACATAATATGGCCATGCTACTTAAGGGTATCATCCTACATAACATGAAACCTATCAATCATAATAAGCTAAAATTCATTACAAATAAAATATAATAAAAATTTAATTCTATTATTCATCAAGTAATAAAATCAAGATTAGTTTAGAGCATCTAAATTCAAAATTAAATACCAAGTCTATGTTTCAAAATTTATAAATAATTAACTACAAGTTCATTATCATCCAATAAAGTAAGTGTCTGCAACAAAATTTTCAAGTTTGCTCCACAGATCTCTAAGCATGAATCCTCCATCGTTCCTAATCTTATTTCTCTATCAGAGAAAAAAATAAAGAAGTATGAGCTACATTAGCTCTGTAAGTAAGATATATGCTGCCTTATGGAATCAAATATAAGTTTGTTTAGAATAATATAATATTTAAAAAATAATAAATATTATAAAATAAGATATTTTATAGATCATATAATAAAAAGAGTCATAAAGATAATTATGCATGTATAAATTATAAATATTTCATAAATATGAATCATAAATTATTTTTATCATGTGTTCATCTCATAATTCAAAGATTTTTTCAGATATTCATTTTATGATCACTTTATACTGATGATAGGATTAGTATTCTTAATTGATAGAGCTTTAAGTTTATATACTAATTTTATACTCGCTGACAGGGCTTGTATTATTATGGATGCTAATTTTGGATGTCGATCTTTCCATAAAGATTCGTTTATAATTATAGCTTTTAAAATTTTTATATTTTTTTCTTAAGGCATGCATATACATAGATGAAAAATAATAAAGTTTATATTTCATAAAATATATTTATGGAATCACTAGTCATTATAAAATATATATTTTTATATTATATATGTTGATCTTTATTTTATGAAAAATATGATTCTATCAGTAATAGATTATATACATAAAAATATGATAATTTAAAAATAAATAAGAAATATAAGATTCATTTATTTCATTCGTTTTAGATCTTCAGACTTCGTTACAAGAATCAAATAATTTTATTTAAAATATTAAAAATATGATCAATTTTTATTTGATGAATTTGATATAATTAAATTATAAGAAAAGAGAGCTGTTGATCAGGTAGTCGATTCGACAGACTGTTTGGCCATCGAGGCAATTCAAGACCTCCTGATCGAGGAACAGATTTAAGCAACTCGATCAAAAAATTATAAAATATGGATTAGATCAAGATCAAAATCGATCAATAGAGTTTATCAATAGTGAATTTCAAACATACTTGACATGACTGACATGGGGTTGATATATGGCATGAATATCAAAATGGTTTCACATCATCTTACCAGAGTCAACATGGATCCGTAGAAGAGGAAGGCATGGCTCGATTCTGGAGTCTCTAGATCTTCTTAAAAAGAGAATGTGTAAAGAGAGAGAAAGTAGATGAAGAGAGAGAAAATAGAGAGAGAATAAGTCTTCTTATTTTTTTTACTTTTTTAAGAGAGAAAAATTTAAGAGAAAGAAAGTAAAGAGAAAATCTAGAGAGAAGGAGATAGAGAGAAACAACTCTTCTCTCTCTCTCTTTTTCTTTTTCTTCTTTGTTCTTCTTCTTTGGTTGAATAGGGGAGGAAGGGGCTGATGGCTCATAGTCGAAAGTCCGATAATGGGTGGCGATAGCAGGTTGCCGACAATCGATAGTGGTGGATGGCTGGTCAAAAAAATCATGAAAAAAGCATGAAAATAGGGGATCCTTCATGGTGGATTTCTGATAAAGTCGGTGATCGGCCGTGGTAGCCAAAGCCACGAAAAGAAAGAAAAGAAAAAGAGGAAGAGGAGCGGGGCTTACCTCGTGCTTTAGTGACATCTCCGGCTTCGATTTTCGATGGGCATAGTGCTAAAGAAATTGGCGAAATAAAGAAGAAAGAGGAAGGAATAAGAGAGGAGGGTCGGTGCTTGCCATAGAATTCTTTAGAGGGGGAAGGAGGATTTATAGACTTCCTAAGATTTTTGAAAGCCTTAGGAGTCCAATTTCTAGCTGAACACGATGGAGAAGATTCATCTCTTTTATTTTTTTTTTATCGCTTTAAGATCTATACTATTGGTCTGAACTGAACCAGATTATCATAATTCTCCTATATTTTTTATTTCTTTAATTTATTAACTATATAAATAGATAAACACATAAATCTCCAAAAATATTAATAAATTTTAAAAAAAATTATGAAGGATAATTTGGTAACTCAGTTTCACTTACTCGTATTCGATTACATTCCTATTTTTAAATAATTCTAACTCGATTTTTACCTGTCTCATAGTATTTATTTTTTATAATTTTTTAAAAAATAAAAAAATTATAAAATTGAAGAAGTGGAGTTTTATTGGAACGACAGATTGATGATTTTTTTTTTCTGCATGATCTTGATTCATTGAAAAAAAAATTAATTTAAAATATTTTATATTAATAAATAAAAAATTTGATTTTGAAGATTAAAATATTAAACAGTGTGATCCAATAATAATGAAAAGAAAATTTGAATTCTCACACAAGACAAACAAAAAAGCAAAAGAAATCTTATACATCTTCTTATCACGGATGGTAATTCATCGTAGAATCCTTTAAATATTATCGTATGATCAACATTTCTATTAAAATAAAATAAATAGTGCCCCAATCATCATTTTAATCAAATCAAAATAAAAGAAGATATTGACATGACATATCATTAATATATCGATTGGGACAGAAATAATTGTCTATAAATATTACTTATGCAAATAGCACGCTATTCGATTTACTCTATGCGTTGCCATGTTTTCCTGTGGAAGCAGCGGTGTGGTTGTCATCACAGCTCGCCGGACAATAGGAATTGGAAATGTTCTACGAAAAAGAATAGGAATTAAAAATGCCGGCCAAAAGAACGTGTTAGGAATTGGGACCGACATGAGCGTTTCGTCGAAGCAAGCGGATTCCGGTGCTAGGGTTTTGTATTCCCCCTCGTCGGAGGGGGTTTTGCCATCCGATCCGACCCAGAGAGATCCACCTCCTCAGGGCTCCACCGCTGGAGAGTCCGACCAATTGAAGCAAGTGGGTTTTGGGGCTAGGGTTTCACTGTCCCCTTCATCGGAGGGGGTTTTGTCGTCGGTTCTAGTCCAGAGCGTTTGATCTCTTCATGGCTCCGTCGCTGGGGAGTCTGATCGACCAAAGAATGCTTCGCCTTCTAAATAAAAGAGAGTGGACTCTCCACCCTCTCGTTCGGTGCCTCGTCCGTACATTGCGACTGCTTCAGATTCGCCCCAGTCGTGGGCATAGGTTGTTCAGAGCCGTCGTTGATTCCGTTGGGAGATGCCATGACCTACAGTCGATGATATATCTGCTTTGGAGGCTCGTTTCTCCCAGATGGTTTTATTCTCAGAAGAGAAAATTCAAAAAACTGCTAAGAAATGGCTAGCTGCACTGGTGGGAAAGTTCTTGGGGCAAGGGCTTCCTCTTGAGTTTGTCCAGAAGGAGATAAAGACTCGTTGGCAGATTGAGGGTGACTTTAAGATAAGTCCTTTATCTGAGGGTTTTCTTGTATTTTGCTTACCATCGGAGGAGATCCGCTCGAGAGTGCTTGAGCTGGGCCCTTGGACGCTGGCTGGTCAAATGCTTGCATTAGAATGCTGGTAACCTACCTTCAAACCTACGAAGGATTCTCTAAAATGGGTCAATATCTGGCTTCATCTTCCTGACTTGCCCCTTGAAATTTGGGAGAAGGAGCTGATCCTTAAGGTTGCAGCCAAAGCTGGTCGACCCAAGTCCTTGGATCCCTAGACGGCCGGTTCCTCTCGTCTTGGGTTTGCCCGTGTCTGTGTGTAGGTAGATCTTTCTAAGCCTATTTGTCCAGGCACGAAGCTTCTTATTCGAGATGAAGATCTCCCGGACATCTGTTGCCTCTGTGGATCAATTGGTACCACTGTGAGCAAGTGTTCTTGGTGCAAGGATTTGGCGCATACTGATGATGCCATGGTCTACGGACCTTGGATCCGGGCAGCTCGGGTTCCTGTTGATCCTGCTGCTCCTGGTAGTGGTTCCAGTCCTTCCATGTCTTCCTCTGTTGCTCCTACAGATAACTCCTGGATCACTCCTAAGAAAGTTGCTTCTAAACCTTCTTCCAAGCCAAATAAGGAGATCTTGACTCCTTATGTAGGGGGCTCAAGATTCTCTTCTTTATCTTTGGAAGAGGACTCTACCTTCTCTGCTGTAATGCCTATGGAGGTCCTTCACTCTGAGGGTGATGCTTTTACTCATGGGGTTGCTTCTACCTCTAAGGAGAAACGCAAGCAGTCCCCGACTCAGTCAGCACCTCCTACAAGAGCTTCATCCTCAAACAAAGGTAATTGTCCATGAAGAGGGGACGAAGGTTGAATCTCCCTCTAACATTTCATCTGCTCTTGTTTTATATTCGAGAGGGTTTGGGAAAATAGAGGTTTGGCGGTCAGTGGTGACCAACCCCTCTCGACTGGTTGGGTCATCCTGCTGTGCTGCCTCTCACTCTGGTTCTCAGGTGTTGGTCCATGCTTCGCCTCGACCAGACCTTGTGGACCATTCGATTTTGGTTTCTCAAGTCTTGCAGGAGTTGTCGGCTTCATCTCCTATTTCAAATTCAGATGCTCAAACTGCATGTGGAGGCTGCTCGTCGGTGTGCTTACCCAGGCCAACTATCTACATCTGCTCTTCAATGAAGATCATTATGTGGAATTGTCAGGGCGCAGCTAAGCCCTCGTTTCGTAAGTATTCTAAACTACTATTAGCTAAGTATAGTCCGAATATCTATGGATTTGTCGAGACTAGGCTTGATCAAAGCTGTTTACCTCGTCTCCGATGATGGTTTGGTCCTTTTTCGAATGTTTATTTGGTTCCGTCGGAAGGGCTGTCTGGGGGTATGTTTGTCATCTGGAAGAAAAGTCTTGGGCAGATCACGTTTACTCATACCGATCGACAAATTTGCTTCGGTATTATCACTCCTTCTGATTCATCTTCTTGGATTTTAGGTCTAGTGTATGCAAGCACTAATGGTTTGATGCGCCGTTCCCTTTGGCATACTGCTTCCCCTATCCTTGCTCTTGGTGTGCCAACTCTTCTTATAGGCGACTTTAATTGTATTTTGCAATCTACTGATAAAATGGGCGGCAAGCGGTTTTCTTTAAACCGTGATATCTGCGAGTTTCGCAATTTTATTTCTTCTAATGGGCTGATCGATCTTGGATTTGCGGGCCCTAAATATACTTGGTGTAACAACCAAAAGGGGCTGGCAAGGTTGTGGGGACAGCTTGATGGGACTTTTGTGTCGGAGCATTGGTTTGACATATTTCCTAACTCTGCTCTTCAACACCTTGTTTGTTTTGCTTCTGATCATTGTCTATTACTTCTCTTAGCTCATGTTTGCTCTCAAAGACCCTGCCCTCCTTTCTGCTATTTTAAATTTGGAAAGTGGTATCCTGATTTCCATCATATTGTCTGTAAGCATTGGTGTGCGGAGGTCGACCTCCCCCCTGCTGAGAGGCTATCTTATCTCCTTCTTAAGCTAAAATGGAAGCTTATGCAATGGAGTAAATCTAAAGTTCGTACTCTCTTCCATAAAGCTGAGGACTTATATGCTCAAATCTTGTCTCTTCAATTGTTAGAAACTCAAACGGCGTATCTATCATATGATAATCAATTTCTTTTGCTTCAGCTTCTCCAGGAATATAATCAGGTCCTGTCTATGTAAAAATGTTATTGGAAACAACGATCACGTATTCAGTGGCTTAAAGAAGGAGATACTAATTTCAAGTTCTTTCATCGCACCACTATTCTTCATAATAGTCGTAACCGTATTTCAGCTCTCATATCAGAATGTGGGCGGTGGATCTATGTGGAATTCGAGCTTAGATCAATGTTACAGCTACATTTTCAATCCAGGTGCAATTTCTTGCCTCCACCTGTTGACATATGGCTTCCTCAGCCTATAAATATTTTATCTCCTGGCCAACAACAGCGTTTGGTGTCTCCAATTACGGAAGAAGAGGTATTTAATGCGTTACAATCTATGCCTCCTGATAAATCCCTTGGTCCGAATGGTTTTTCTTCTTCTTTTTTTCAAGACTTTTGGCCTATTATGGGTACCGATGTGGTTCAGGCAGTTCTTTCATTTTTTAAGTCCTCGGTCATGCCACCCTCATGGAAACACACCTTTATTATCCTGATTCCTAAGGTACAGCAGCCATCATGACCATCTGAGTTTCGTCCTATTAGCTTATGTAATACCATCTATAAGCTAGTGGCTGCTGTTATTTCAAATCGGATGAAGCCTTTAATGCCTGACCTGATTTCTTCCAATTAAAGTGCCTTTGTTGGGGGAAGATTGATCATGAAAAATATTCTTATTGCATAGGAAATCATGCATTCTCTTGTGAGGGCTGCACTATCTAAAGGTCTTCTGTTGCTTAAAGTGGATATGGAAAAGGCATACGATCGAGTGCAATGGAGCTTTCTTTTATGGGTGCTTAAGCAATTCAATTTCCCTAAACTCTTCATAAAGTGGATTGAGACTTGTGTGTTTAATCATTTATATGCTTTTCTTGTTAATGGCACCCCCACGGATTGATTTTCTGCTACTTGTGGTCTGAGATAGGGCTGTCCATTATCTTTTTTTCTGTTCCTCTTGTGCTCGAAAATGCTATCTCTTACTTTGAGGGCGGCTGTTCGGTCGAAACTTTTGCACCCCTATATCCCTGGACGGCATGGGCCTCAGATTTCTCATCCTTTTTTTGTTGACGACTGTTTGTTGGTTGCTAAAGCTACCATCCATAATGCTCTTCTCCTCAAGTTATTGCTTGATGCTTATTGCCATTATTCTGGTCAATTGGTGAATATTTCTAAATCTTTTCTTATTATCAGTCCGTTTGTGAATTCTAACATTAGGCAATCTATTGTGTTTATATTTGGTATGCATTGTAAACAAGGTGCTTGGAAATATTTGGGTGTGTCTGTTTCTAATTCCAGATTAACCACATCGGATTTCACCTTTCTTATGGAGAAAATTCTTACCAAGATTCAAGCTTGGAAATGGAGAGCTTTTCCTTTATAGGGTGGGTCACTCTTATTCAATCTGTGTTGACCTCTATCCCTGTGTGTGCTATGGCTTCTCTTCCCATCCCGTTTGCTGTACTGGATTCTCTTGGGCGGAAATTTTGTGCCTTTCTATGAGGTCATCCTTCCTTTACTTGTCGAGCTCATCTTATCTCAGGGGAGACTGTTTGTTCGCCCAAGGAGGTAGGTGGCCTGGGTTTTTTTTCTATTCGGCAGCGTCAATCTATTCTTTTGGATAAATTGGCCGCCAAGCTAATTTTACAACCTTTTTCTCTGTGGGGCTAGTTGGTCTGTTCTAAATACAAGTTCCATCGATCCTGGATCGTCTTCCAACTAATCGTTCTCAAATTTGAAAAAAAATCTCAGCTATTGGACAGCACATCCAATATCAATTCATGCGGCTCATTGGAAACGGGCAGAGTATAAATGTCTAGAAGGATTCGTGGATATCCTCCATACCATTATCTCGATGGCCCTCTTTTATGAATATTAATATTAATTTGGAAGATTTTTGTGTTGCTGATTTTATTTTACCTAATAATATATGGAATACTTCACTTTTAGCCTCTCTGTTTAACGCGGATATGTTAAGCACCATACTTACAATTCCTCTTGTGCATACTAAATGGTCAGATCAGTTGGGCTGGACTAACACTCGATCTCTTATTGTTTCTACTTATGACCTTGCTGATGTTTTAGTTCCCCCTAATTCCCTCTCTTTCAACTTTCATGCCAAATGGATCTGGAAATTATTTGTATCTAAACATGTTAAATGTTTTTGTTGAAAACTCTTTTGGCAACACTTACCCGCCAAGGAGTATTTGCTTTTTAGAAATCTCCTGCCTTTTGGGCCTCTTGTATGTGATCTTTGTGGATCTGCTGTGGAGGATTGTCAACATGTGATTATCACTTATTATTTTGCTCAAGCTTACTGGCACTTTATTAGTCACCAATTTAGCTGCCCTATCCCATCTTTTTTGTCGGATTTGCTGGCTTTCTTAGCTCATCCCAGGGCAGGATCGAGAGAGAAGGCTATTGTTGCTCTCATGGCATCTCTTATTTGGTATGCCAGGAATCAGCGGATCTTTCAAGGCCACTTTATTCCTCCTGCTCATCTCCTCCGGCTGTGTGTCTATTTTCATAAAAATCAGTTTTTCTCCTCTACTTCTTTTCCTCCTGGTGAGCCCACTCAGTCAAGGATCTGGGGTAATCCTCAGCTGTTTCTGCAGTTTTACTCAATGAATTTTATTTCATGGACACCCCCTCCCCTTGGAGTGCTCACTATTAACTTTGATGGAGCAGTCACTGCAGAGCGAGCCGCTGGAAGCTTTATAATTCGGAACCATGAGGGTGCTATGTTGGCGATAGGAGGAAATCTTCTACCTGCTGTTGCTGTGCCTTTTGCTGAACTTATCGAAGTTTGGTTGGGAGTTAAATACCTCTTTACCCATCTCTATTCTCAGTGTGTTTGGATTCAGGGAGACTCCTCGATTGTTATCACATGGCTGAAAAATCTCCAGCGTAATAGGATGAGTCTCTCACCTTGGATGCAGGATATTAAAATTTGACTTGCCTCTCTCCAGTATCTTAAAATATTCCATATTTGTCAGGAAGGCAATCAAGCCGTGGATTGGGCTGCCACGACTACTTTATCTGGAGATTTTTTCCTTTACTTCTGATCTATTATATTTATATCCTGCTCTGGTCCATATTTTACGTGCTGATGCTTATACGGTTGCATTTCCTCGACATGGCTTATAGGTATTGGCTGCATTATCCTCTATCATCCAGTGGATCTGGATGGCCGTGGATGGTTAGTGGTTTAACTTCGTTTCAATCATCTGACCTGATGCATTGTCCCTGTTATCGGATATATCTGATGGTCGTTTTTGAGTTGCATGGACACTTCACCATGCTTATTTGGCTTCTGATCTTACTGTCCCACATGATTACATTTATTATGCATGCGGGCACCTCTGTTGTTTTTTTTCCAGATGATGTTTGCACTGATGGGTCTTCGCCCCTCCCAAATGATGATATTCAAGTGTCTGTTTCTAATGGGAGTTGGCCTTTTTTTAAATTTATTACTCTCTCCCCTTCTGCTGGCCATCTTATCAATGCCGCTTTTATGGCTCGTATGGCTCTTTGGTTGTATTTGCTGCAAAAGAAGATTTTATGGTTGGGTTTTACTTGCTATATCACTCTATGTCAGTGGTCTTATTTTAGTCCAAATAAAGTTTCAATCACTGATGAGTTTTGTGATCTAATTACCTCCCAAATAATTATATTCAATTGGTCCGATTCTGATGGGAGTTGGCCTGGATTGCCTATTGGTTTGCTATTCTTGCTGACGGGGATTGGGTGGTTGGCTTACCCTTGTCTCGTTGCTTTATGCCGCTGGCATCACTTAATCCCAAATGATGACTCATGGCATGTTGTCTGCTGGGTTTCTGAGCATATTATTGGTTTTGGGTACATCCGAGATTTTTGTTCAAAACTATGTTTTGGTACTCTATACACAATTTTCTCTGAAGTATAGGTGCTGCATCATTTATAGCATATCTTACTCTGAAATATCTTATAGTATTTTGGACTCTTTTGCTTTTTCTGTTTTGTGAATTTAGGGCGAGGCGCTTGTTTATGCGGTCTCCATTTTCCCACGTGTCATTTAGCTTGTTCTATTGTTTATTGGATTACTGGGTGTGCTTCTGTTATTTTATTTTATTAACTGTTGGTTCTCCGGATATCAGCCTATTATTTGGGTGGATTACGGATGGCATTTGCTGCATATTCAATTTCTCTCTTTGGATTTTCTTATTCGGTTATTGTGTGCTGCTGCTAATCTCTTGTCCCAGATGATGTATCATTCCATAATGATTTTGATGGATTTGTGTGCATATTATCTGCTTTTAGTATATTGGAGACTCTTGTTCCGGTGTTGCCGTGTTGGTTTTGATTTTTTATGATGCATCTCTTTCACTGTATAAAGGCTGCATAAGTTATAGCTGCTACTATTTTACGAAGACTCCCAGCATTTTGGCTTGTTAGTTATTTACTATTTTAGGATCTTAGGCAAAATTTAGTTTTTTTGCTTACCCATTTTGTGGCCTGTATCTTGGGTTGTTATATATTTTTTGATTTCAGAATGTATTACTATTTTTTGCGGCATGTTCCATGGATTAGTACTTGTGAAATAAAGGTTTTTTTTTTTAAAAAAAAACGCGTTAAATAAAATCCAAAAAAAAAGAAAAAGAAGAAGAAGAAGGATGGGGGGTGATCGGGTTTAAAGGGGGGCGTGTTAAAGGGCGTGAGGGACGTGTTTAAGGGGTGATCGGAGCGTTGTGGTCGTTTACGAGTTGGAAATTATGTGGCCATCAAGGCCTTCAGATAGATGGGATCCCGAGTTTCTCGCTGTGTTATGTGATGCGACATTATCTTCGTTCATTTAATGATGGGGGAGAGAGATAGAGTGACGGAATTCGAAGCAAACAGGATTAATACCGGTCATTTAATGTTCCGCATTCAAAGAAGGCGGGCCTCCGTGGGGTGGTATATAAAGGAACTCCATGGGAGTAGCGCAGGCGAGAATGATTCAAAACCATTCTCATCGTATTAATGCTATAAAAATTTATTGACATGGCATATGAAGATTCTGCCAATACAGAAATAGAGCTCCATTTTAATATGGATATACTATATAGGCGGGGAGCTTTCACTTGCACTGCTTGTGGAGCAATAGTTGAGGTTGCTTTGCCACAGAGGTAACATCCTAATGGAACAGATCTTTGTTCCCAATGAAATGATTTGAATTTGAATTTTGATATATATCGAATTGCGATTAAATATCAGAATGTAAATATCAAAATGTAAATGTCTGTGAATGGAGCATATTTTGATGGTTCCGTTACGGTATATAGAAACAGTATTTGATTTGTTGGTCTTCAATAATACTGGAGTCACGTACTCATTCGTTGGATTCGTCCATATGGTGAGGAGGAGGTTATCTATTTATCTAAATTTGGTTTCGAATCAAATATTTTTCGATGAAAATTGAGGTTCTATGATTACGTTCAGAAGAGATAGATGCATCGGATTGGTCTTCTCGAACTCTTATTTTCTTATCAAAAAAAAAAAAATTGAGGTTGCTTTTACATTCTCACGTCGAAAGCATTTGCCCAGAGGAGAATTTATTACTGAGAGAGGAGAATTTATTACTGAGAGACGGTGATTTTGTAGACAAGACAGACACACACACACACACACACACACATATATATATATATATATATATATATATATATATATATATATGTTTCTGCTGACTTTTATCTCTTTCCTTGCCTTCTGCATGTACCTTGAAATGAAGTAATTGATGGAATATGCGATGCAAGCTATTTTATCAAGAAATACTGTTACAATTTTGTTTCAAAAAAAAAAAGGTTAAAGGTGTTCTCTGCTATCTGGCGGCGAGCAGATAGGATAGGCATGCATGTAATCCTATCAGAATTCATTCCATGTGCGAACACATGGGGCAGGCTTGATCCCAAACTAGAATCTGAGTTAAAACATAATGTTTCAGAAGTCAACTTAACCAAAATAAATTGCACCAGCTCCCAATTCAACCAGTACAACAAAGAACAATAAGAAATGTTGTGCTCATATGACTTAAAGATGATATTTCAAGGAAAATTATGATGATATTTCATTCCAACTGAAACTAGGATATGAGCCAGATAAATGCACTTGTTGCTTATATATTGGTCACATCTTGATCCTAGAATGATTTGATGGAGCAAGAAACCATCAAGTATCAGACCAGCATCACATATTGCATACCCAGAATAAGATAATCAGATCCTCACACAGGGAATGGCAGCGGTATATGATGGCATAGCTAGCCTGAGCAGCTGAGTTTTATGAGAACATTCAGAAAAGAACGCCTCCTGATTGAAATGATCTTGGAGACTTGGAACTCCCAATTCCTCTTATTTGATAAGAAAAATGCTTTGTTATCCATCTTTTAATAATTGGCTATTTTTCTAGTCGTTCTTCCTTCAGGCAGGAGATGGTAGGGGAAACGGTTCAGTCAACAGCATATGCTAGCACTCTGCATCAGCGATGCATGTGCAAGAAGAATAAGAAATATTCATCAATTTATATTTTTAATCCTTCAATCTCTTTAATTATAGAGTTTGTTACCATCTTCTGCTGATCTAGAAGACCATTTCACTTGAAGCCGACTGAATTGTAGCAAGAAAGCAACAATTGTCATGGCCCTTACAACAACCACATCCTCCACAAACCACCTGCTGCTCGACAACAGAACATTCCGTTGGTTGCGGTTGTCAAAGAAGACCTCAAACTTCAGCAATGAAGGGACCATGCAGGAAAGGGTAAGAATGCTAAGCATTATGCTGGAGATGGAAGGAAGAACATTTGGGTGCCTCTTGACATCATAGATCTGTATTTTGATAAAAATACATGAAAATGTGAGGGAGATCAGAACCGCAATGACTTCTACATTCATCCTCCGGATTATTCGCCTGGGTTCTTTAGATCATAGCCATCATTTTTTTTTTTTTTTTTTGGTTGAAATAGAAAAGGCGCTCATTTTAATTATAGAGTTTGTTACCATCTTC
Organism: Elaeis guineensis; assembly: GCF_000442705.2. Classification (NCBI taxonomy): domain Eukaryota; kingdom Viridiplantae; phylum Streptophyta; class Magnoliopsida; order Arecales; family Arecaceae; genus Elaeis; species Elaeis guineensis. The sequence goes on from NC_025995.2 coordinate 111,975,907, forward strand.
TGCTGATCTAGAAGACCATTTCACTTGAAGCAGACTGAATTGCAGCAAGAAAGCAACAATTGTCATGGCCCTTACAACAACCACATCCTCCACAAACCACCTGCTGCTCGACAACAGAACATTCCGTTGGTTGCGGTTGTCAAAGAAGAGCTCAAACTTCAGCAATGAAGGGACCATGCAGGAAAGGATAAGAATGCTAAGCATTATGCTGGAGATGGAAGGAAGAACATTTGGGTGCCTCTGGACATCATAGATCTGCATTTTGATAAAAATACATGAAAATGTGAGGGAGATCAGAACCGCAATGACTTCTACATTCATCCTCCGGATTATTCGCCTGGGTTCTTTAGATCATAGCCATCATTTTTTTTTTTGGTTGAAATAGAAAAGGCGCTCATTATCAACATGCATAGTCAAGAAGAGTCACACTTCGAATCTAACGTCCAAGTAGGGCATACGACGGTGACACACTCCCAAAGGCAAAACTTTAAAATTCAATCTCAAAATCCCGTAAAAATTATTGATCTTAATTTATAATAAATATTTCATATTAGTTAATAAAAAATTTTATATAATTTACAAAACTTAATCATCCAACTGTTATTGATGGTCTCTATCTAATCAAGCACTTTCAAATTGGGATTCTAACTTTAGCCAAATATAAGCATCCTTATAATTCTGAGAAAGAAAAAAAAGAGAATTGTGAGCTTTGCAGCGTAGTAAGGATCTCCACATACTCATATCAATATAATAATAATTTAAAAATAATATATGAACAACATCAAAAAAAAATATAAGCTATAAAATCTCATTTCAAATATTCAATATAATTTAATTAATATATATAAAAATATTTATTAGATAATATCAAAAATTTATTTTTTTTCAAAAGTGATACACTGCACATATGTAATTAAAAAAAATCTCTTTTACTTAATTATGGTTTCATGTTTTATCATCCATATCTCATTAATATGATCTGGATCAATTAGTATTGCCTTTAAGATTTTGGACTAATCATGATCATGCTTCAGTTTGTGACCGGCAAACTCAAGTACCATGTTCTTGCTCATGGTGGGGCTATTCTCAATACCATATTTTTATCCACGATGGGGCTATTGTCACTGTCATTTTTTTGCTTGTGGTAGGGCTATTCTTAGTGTCATGCTTCAACCCATGGTGGGCTATCCTTCAAGCAATTTCTCACAAAAGGGGCTCAAATGCACTCTCTATTTGAGGGATTTCTAAGACAGGTAGAGGGAAGGAATCTTTTTATAGATGGACTGGAGATATATGGAGGGAAACCAGAGGTCATTGAGTGTCCTCTGCCTGTCGCCCGACCGACTTGGAGAAGGAAGGGGACTCAGGTTTGGAGTCATATTTTTTTCTCTATCTCTTCCCTGATTAAACAAGTTGGCCCAAAGGGCCGGCTTTACAAATGTGCCCACAGGCAGATTTATCTTTTCGGGGGTTGGTCTACCAAGAGGCTTGGAATCTTTGGAATTTTCACAACTCATAATAGAAGTCCGGTCTTAGGGTCTCCATCTAGACTGCATGCGATTTGATTTTGATGATCGGAGCAAACCTTCTCTTCAAAAAAGAGACAACAGGAGCGAAGCTTCCACTTCCACTGCTGGTGGAGAAATAATTGAGGTTGCTTTCACTTGTCTTCTCCCAAACATGAGATCAGGGCGAATCATGGAGAGAAGATGACTTTGTAATAATATATGTATATATTTGAAAGGTTTTCTACTGATTTTCTCTCAATATATTTTCTTGTCTTCTGCCCATCTTGTACATGAGCTAATCTATGAAATATACAATTCAAACAAATTTTTCAAGAAACATTATGTTTTTTTTTTTTTTTGAGGGAAGTGGAGACTAATGGAAGCCATTAGTCCCAAAAATTTTATTAAAGTGAAATTATTACAAGAAGAAATGCAGGGAAGAATGTACAAGAACTCAGAAGGTGAACAAGAGGTCTCTACAAAAGTGCTAGAGAATCTACAGGGGAAGATAGAAGGACTCAGAAGAAGTCATGAGACATTGCTGCCAGAAGATCATAGAAGAAACATTCTGTTAGCTGGATAAAAATGGATAGGGTAGACATGCCTTTAGTCTTAACTGAATTGACTCCATATGTGAACACCTGGAGCAAGCTCAGTCCCAAGCTAAAATCTGAGTTTCAATATTGACGTTGCAGAAGTCAGTTCAACCCAAATAAATTCCCCCATCTAATTCACCTAGGCACCACAACGAACAATTCAAAGATGTTCTGCCTATAAAAACTAAGAAAATGTATCATGGAATTTTTTTTAGTAATGTAAACCTTCTGCATCGTAACTTGCTTTTTAGTTAGACCAATGATAAGAAATATACTTTCTATATATTCAAGAATCCTTTATAACTTTTTTCTCCCCAATCAAATCTACAATTGAAGTAAGGAATTCCTAATAAAAATGGTGATGATAGTGATAATGATGATATTTTGAACTGTGATAATGATGATAGTGATAATGATGATAAATTGAAGTAAGGAATTCCTAAATATGAAGTTTGGCATGTGTAAAATAAGATAGTATTCCAACTGGAAATAGGACTGAAGCACCTATTGTTGAACACTTCTCGCAAAATTCAGCCCTAAAACCCAATAGAAAACAATGGAGCAAATAAGCAACATCTGTATCTGTGTATCATATATGAAACAAGGAGGATCATTTTTAGGCCATGCCATTTCTATACCAATCAGATCATTATCCTCATGTTTTGCAAAGCATGTACATTCATTTTCCTTTTACTGTAGATGAGAGAAGCTCAACAGGATGTCACACATAATTTATGACAGCAACTTGGACTCAGCCTGCCTCACAAAATTCATCCTGCTCTTTTTCTAGATCCTGCACCTCAAACTAAAGAATTGTGTCCTAGTGATATCTGACCGGGACTACACCTATTTTTTTTAGATGAATATGGGAGGCTGGAAGCCACCCGGCTTTTATGATAATGGAGAATATATACAGAGTAAAAGGGGCAAAGAGTTACAGATCAAAAGAGGTTGCAGGTCCCACTCGAAAACTACAGCACTGCCAGGTAGTTTTCAGAATTACATGAGCAGTTACAGGCCTAAAGCAGAATTTTTAGAAAGAAAACTACTCTCAAAATCTGACTGAAGATTAATGACTCTACGGCCTTCATACAAGAGAAAATGGATGGTGGATCAAGGGTCTCTGAGTGATGTGAAAACTGTTTTAACTTTGTGCCAAATTTTACTATGTTCCAGTAGCAAGCCTCCATCGCATAAGTTGGACTAAAGGTTGAAGAGATGTAGTGTTTCAAATGCGACATAAGCCGAGCCACTTTCCTTTCTTTCCAACAGCTCCATGTAATAGCTCCAATGAGCATTAGCACCACTGGCCTAGCCACTTTTGGGAAAAACCATCTTATCCAATACAAACGAAGCCCTGCAAAGGATCCATGAGATTGTACCACCCCAAGCTTGATGCAAATTGCTGTCAAGATTGAAGAGAAGAACAGGCAATCTGAAAACAGGTGGTCCACATTCTCAATCAGGCTATGGCATGACACCCAGCCTCCCAAGTTCCTTCCTATTTTCCTCCCAATAACAAAACTAGTGTTAACGACTACCAACCTTCTCCCTGAGAATGCTACCCAACTTCAGAGTTTCGGGAGTTGAGTACAGAAATATGAGCATCTTTCTCAGTAGCCTGTAACAGAAGACATAACTGCAGTTTGCCTCTTCCACTGGCTATGGTCCATTCTATGCAAAAAATAAGCAGCATAGGTCCCTGCTAACAGCTCAATCAGGGTTTGAAAGTCCAGCTGGAACCAAACAAATTTTTGACCAGATTTTTCCTTGGCAAAGAATAGACCAATCATTGAAAAGATTTAGAGCTTCCATAGCCACCGAAGATAAGGAGGATTTCTTGTTGAGAAAAAGTCGGAAGTTACATTCTATCCACCAAGACCAAGCAACTGCTACTAGGAGCATTAGAACCAGCTGCTGGTTTGGACTACACCTATTTTCACAACCACCTGTTCGTTCTTTCACTAAATGAGGGAGAGTAAAAGCAAGGTTGAGAAACCAATAGATTATGCATTAGATTCCTTTCTTTCCTTGCTTGCTCCTAAGACATAAGCATATTTTTTTTCCTTCTGTACGGCGTTGCTGTTTTTGTCTCTTTCATTGCATCCATGAGATTTTGTTAGGCTCTTTGAGCCTAACTTTTCCTCAGAGAAGTAGGTATGAGGTAAGAGATTTAAAGCATAATCATCATTCTGACTGATGGTTTGAGCATGTGTGGGTGCATGAAGTAAGATTACAAGCATATCAAATTTATATGTATATAAACCGACACTGGATGAACACAAATTAAGACACATGCATTACTAATTCATTAACACTATTTTCCAAGTTATCAGTAAATTTACATAGTGATAAAACAGAGCTTGACACCTGGGAAAATAGTACAAGAAGGGATTATACTACTTCCATTCCAACATAGAACAGCACAAAATACAGCAACAAAGAAGAACATGAAATAGTAATGGCCCGCTATACGGCTAAATTTCCAATCACGGGATCAGACATTACGACAATTAAACATAGCCTTATTTTGCATAATACGAATTTCACACAAAGTTTATCTGAAAGAGCTAAGGACTCACGACTGTCTCGTACTCACCAGGCTTTCTAAATCTTTTAGGAAGGATGTGATCACCACCAAACCGCTGCTGCAAGTATATAAGAAATGCAAAGAGCACTCCCTGGCAAGGAATGATGATATTCCACCCAGTGGAGTACAAATCTCCATCATGGCGAGCATAGATGTATGACCAGTTTAGATGGGGAACATAATGGTGAGCTCTATAAACATCATAGAAGTGAGGTACCGCACGAAGAATAGTGGTTCCAACATAGAAGAAAGGGTTCAGAGCCTTGTCTTTGGAGTTCCAAAAGATATTAAAAATGATCTGAGGCAGCAGGAAGCAATCAAGTATCAAGCCACAGTATGTTATCAGATCCTCCAACAGAGAATGCTGGCGCTCAACCAAATAGTCAGGGCTGTGCTGCCTAATTTCATATGACCTCGTGTGAACAAACCAGGCAATCAGTCCACCAGCAAGATATAAAGACAAGCATAAGATGAGAGCTCTCTTCTCGGCAACCCACAGGCCCTTCTTGCTCTCCTCCGCTGATCTAGAAGACCATGCCACTTGAAGTAAACGAAAGTGCAGCAGGAAAGCGACCATCGTCATCACCCTCACAATAACCTCATTTGCCTCGAGCCATCCACTGCTCCGGTATAGAAAGTTATGTGGGTTATGATTCTTATAGAACAATGCTCCAAAGTTCAACATCAAAGGGATCATGTGGCCTAGAGTAAGAACAACAAGCATCGTGATGGACATCGAAGAAAAATGCTTCTTGAGATGGTAAAACTGCATTCTGATAAAAATACATGAAAGTGTGAGGGAGATAACTACCATAACAATTTCTATATCCATCCTCCAGACCGTTTGGGCTGTTCCGACAAAAGCGTATGAGGAAACCTCTACAGGATTAAAGAAAAGCGGGTCCGATTTCTCCCTTGTACTCTCAATTTTGCCGTTAAAACGCTCTCCAAACTCTGGATTCAGAGGGGGAAGCTGGACATTGATGAGAATTTTACAGTCCATAGTGTTATTCACACCTTTTCCTTGTTTTTTAGCGAATGCATAGCTTGGATACTGACATCCTACCATGCAGAGCTTGCCAGTGTTTGCATTGTATATCCCTTCCGCTGAGATCTCAGTTGGCACATCCTCATACGGAGTTGAACCCCGGAAGGTATAGCTCATCTTGTAGCTTACATTCCAGTGGGTCTGCTTCGTCTTTACCGATGTCTGTAATGGACTAGTTGCTCTATAGGAATTGATATCTCCATAGTATATCTCATCGACTGATACTAGAGTTACGTATCCTCGTGGATCAGCATTCTGATGCTGCATCTCACCAACTGATATTGGTGTTGCCTGTCCCCATGTATTCTTTAGATCGGAGTTTGTTGTATCGAAACCAAATTTCATGTCGTTGAAGGATCTTCCATCCGGGTATTCCCTCTTCTCCAATTTTGCAACATCATTCACCACACAAAAGTTCTTCACGGTATCCAATCTTGTGTACTTATATTTTAAACCAGGAACAAACCCAAAATTGTCACCGAAACTAGAGAATGAAACTTTGCTAAAATAGCCAGTACCACTCGCATTCTTTTCACTCCATATATGACCCACGGCGCTGCTGGTGCTCTTGATCGACAACACTACAGGAAACCGTAAGCTAAACCCAATTGTGCAATCACCAACCGACGCAGTTGCCAGAGAATCCCCTTGAATGTGAAGTATGCGACAAGCCACGACGCAGAGCCGGTTCGCACTGGGATCCCAGAACCCCTCAGCAACCAAGGACTTCTCAGGCACAAACAATCCATTGTTTGGATGCTTATTGACATCGGAGAAGGCCATATAAAAATGCAGCTTTCCCTCGTCGGTACACTGGATTAGATTCAAAGACATGAAAATTTCACGACTCGCACCGAAAGGGCCACAATTCGGACTAGAGCAATCACTGCCATAGTCCAATCTAAAGAACTGACCTGCTAATCTCCGAAGTCTAGGACAGTAGGAATTAGAATCAAATGCTACCGATTCTTCATCAAGTGCATGACGGGAGCACGATTTGTTCGCTTGGGAGATCATGGTGTACTCATATTTTTTCTGGGCATAGGCTAAAATCTGAATGGAGCTGAAGTGATTCGGGCCACTGGTTGCATCCAAGCTCTCGATGGTACCACTAACCAAGCTAGTAGTGATGTTGGATTTCTTAGGATAATTAAGCTTAAGAACAGCAGAAAGATCAAGAGAGCTATCTCCTGCAGCGTGCTTGAGAAAGCCGCGGCCCACCATGCAAAGCTTGCCGGAAGATTCGGACCAGAAACCAGTGAGGTCAAAGGTGGCTTCTTTCCAAACCGTTGAGGTATAATGGATAAAAGAGCCGTCCATCGAATCCGTATAGTTCCCCTGGGTACGAGTATTTCCACCGTGGAGGATTAGGGTCCCACGGACGTGGATGATGCCCGTGTTTTGGGTCTGGTGGAGGTGTTCAGCTTGGAATCGGAAGGACCTTGATGTAGAGCGGCCAGAAGTGGAATCTGAGTCGAGGAGGGGGCGACCGCCGGAGAAGTAGCCGTGTGGGAGCTGGAAGGAGCTAGAGTGGACAAGAAGGCGGGTGGGGATGGACTCGGGGACGATAGAGTTGCAGTGGTAGGCATATGGGATTTCGTTGGGTGGAGAGGAGGAAGAGAAGGTGAGGAAGGTGAGAAAGAGGAGGAGGATCGATGGAGGAGAGAGGAAGGGAGAAACGCGAACCGCGCTACTTGCCATGGAATTCTTGGGAGGAGGAAAGGCGCGGATGGAGAAGAGGAGCAGTGGACCGTTGGGATGCTGAACGAGGCGCCCTCTTGATATGTAGGCACTCTGCAACAAGGAGGCAAAAAAATAAAAAATAAAAAATAAAAATAAACTGGGAGGACAAGAAAGTCCATATATTGTTCCCAGCGTGATGGACAACAAATTGAATAATTTGATTTTTTTTTAATTTTTAATAAATATTTTAAATAATTATATATCTAATTATATCCGTAAACTGTTAAAATTTATTTTATTGACGATGATTATTTTTATTATAAAATTTAAAATTTATTTTAATAATATATTTATATAATCATTAGTTGATTTAAAAAAATTAATCATAATTTTATTATTATAAATAGTGAAAAGTTTGTATCAGAAGAGTTGTATCTTTTTTGCATAGGTTGTTTCTGTTTATTAATTATCTAATTATATTATAAAAATTATTATTATTTTATGATATTTTATTTAATTATATAAAATAATTATAATATTATTATATATGACTTTTTTTTTTTTTTTTTTTTCAATGAATGACATACCGAAAATGTCCAGTGTATACTTTATATATAATATGATAATGCAAATAGAGGAAGCTTCTCGGATTTGCAGGCTTGGTGGAGCGGTAGAAAACTGACGTCAGCTGGGAATACCGACTGCGTTTATAATTTTTGTGGAGAAAGTATAAGTCAACAGTCAACAGTCAACGAAGAGTAGGCAACAACTATCGGATAAGATTAGAATGCTAGAAGGACTGACTAGAAAAATTCTTAGAATTTTTCTAGTGTCTTGACTTAGAGGTAGCAATCGGATGGAGCCTTTTGTTCATTGTCCTGACCGTGGCTATTTAATCTTGGAAATAGGAGGGAAGCGTCCGCTTGTACCGCTTGTGGAGCAATAATTGAGGTTGCTTTTACTTTGTCATGTCCGGAATATTTGCCCAGAGGAGAAGATATCACCGAGAGACGATGATTCTGCAGAGATACATGTATACGTTTCTGCTGATTTTTTCTTCTCTTTTTTCTTGCCTTCCACGTGTTCCTTGAAATGAACTAATGGATGGAATATGCAATGCAAACTATTTTATCAAGAAACACTATATTACAATTTTGTCTCAAAAAAAAGAATTAAAAATAAAAAGGTATCTGGATGCGAATGGCTATGATAGGCATGCACATAATTTTATAAGAATTCACTCCTTATGCGAAGACACCAGCTCCCAATTCAATCATCACAACAGAGAACAATAAGAAATGTTGCGCCCATATAACTTAAAGATGATATTTCAAGGAAAATTATGATGATATTTCATTCCAATTGAAAGTAGGATCTCATCCAAATGAATGCAGTTGTTGCTTATATATGGGTCACATCTAGATCCTAGAATGATTCGAGGGAGCAAGAAGCCGTAACGGACCGGCATAAGATATCACTTCCCCAGAATAAGACAATCAGGTCCTCTCACAGGGAACAGCAGCGATATAAGATGGCATAGATAGGCTGTGCAGCTGAGTTTTATGAGAACTTGAAGATCTCTGTTTCCCTTCACTTCCAATAAGCCCCGGAAATCATCAAACATATGAAAATAAAGTGGCTTAAATTATTCCCATTTCAAGAAATATGTACACGTAATATTGATATTGAAAAAAAAGAATGCCTCGCGATGGAAATGATCTCGGAGACTTGGAACTCCCAATTCTTCTTATTTGATAAGAAAAATGCTTTGTTATTCATGTCACGTTCCGAACCCAACATCCGAATCGGATACGTGATGGCCGCACACTCCTGAGAGCAAGTCCTAAAGAATATGCAAGGCCAAATTAAATCATTACAACCTTATCAACCATAATATTTAATTTCAATAATAATTCATAAAACTTGCATAATTACAATTAACATTCCTTCAATCTTCCGATCAGATATCAACGGTACTCTATCTATGCATTCGCTCACTCACAAATCCATACCATAGCCAACCATGGACATCTTGTAACTCTGAGAAGAAAAGAAAGATGAAGGGGTGTGAGCTTTACAGTCCAGTAAGAATTTTCATATCACACTAATATAATAATATAATCTGAAAATAAAGATAAATAATAACACATAAAAGCTGATGTTCACTGTCCAGAATACTACAACATTTATAGATTATCTGTTTTATCAAAAGAGATACATTATCATATATTAATAAGTGAAATAATTTTATTCAACGATTGTTTCATGTCTTATCTTTCTATTTTCTTCTATTATCACATCGTCTTTAATCCTTTTCTTTTTGGCTTTGGCTTTGGACTACCAGGATCATGTGACGATCTTTTATTCGGATCAATTTCTGTGATCTTCCTCGAATCGAAATATTCATGATCTTTCTCGGATCAAAGTGGCCATGATCTTTCTCGGATCAAATCATTCATGATCTTTCTCGGATTAGATTCTTCCACATATAAGCCTGTGGGGGCTGTCCCAGGCATAAGCTCCTGGCAGGCTATTCCATATGACAAGACCAGTCCAAACCATATTTCTCTTTCTTTTCATTTTTATGAAATTATAATATTTGACTTCATTAATCAATTCAAATTTTACAGTGTAATAAATATGTCATACCCATATAATCATGCCATCAATCGCTGATACATATGTATTGATATAACATACTCATGCTCAAAATCACATAAATAAATAACAGTGTCTTAGATATAATAAATTCATCGATCTCAAATCCAACGATGCAAAATTAATGAGATAAAATCAATGATAAAATAACATATATAATGATGATCATGTACAGAGATTCTTATCTTTACCGGTGACTGATCCAAGCACAGAAATTAATGTTCTTCTTTGATTTATGAATTTTTTTAATAAAATATTTCACTCGATATCATATGCAGACAATCATCTCTTCATAACTCTGATCAAATATAAAAATCATATATAGAAAAAATTATCCGATAATCAATCCTAATAACACAAATCTAGAACCTCTCTCAGGATTAACCAAAATTAAGATTTGTCTAAGTATCTGGATCCTCCACTGATCCATAAGACTTTTAGAGAGAGAAAATTCATGAAGAGAGAGAAAATTTTAGAGAGAGAAAGTGGAGAGAGAATCTTCATATCCTTCAGATAAGATAATCATGATCGAGATCATCAGAGGTCCTATCAAGGTGACTCAATATGAATCAAATATTATAAATTTCGAATAAGATCGAGCTGGGATCAGATCTACTGCACGAATTTCGAAGCAATCTCAGATTATCTTATTTTCATCTCAAGTTTATCTTAAGGTCTGTGATGAAATCAAAGAGAGAGAGAAAGACTCTAGAGAGACAAAATTCATAAAAAGAGAGAAAGATCTAGAGAGAGAATTTAGAGAGAAAAAATGGAGAGAAAAAGTAGAGAGAGGAGAGAGGAAAGAGAGAGAAAGGAGAGAGAGGAGAGAGAGAAAATTTCTCTCTTTTCTTCTTTTTTTTCTATTTTTCTATTTTTTTTATTTTTATTTTTTTCTTCCTCTTTTTCGTTTTCTTTTTCTTTTCTTTTTTTTCTTTCTTCTTCTTTCTTTTTCCTTTTCTTCCCGCGGCCTCCCTTGGGCCGAAACAGGGGAAGACCGTGAGGTCCCCCCTTGGTGCCCCGAGCTTCGATGAGGTGGGTGGTGTCCGATCGACGGCAACGGAGCAAGGCCGGCCGACAGCAACAGAGCAAGGCCAGCCGGTAGCGAGGTTAGGTCGGCAAAATTTTTTTTTTTTTAATTTCTCGAAAAACAGGAGATCCGTCCCCTTTTTTCATGATTTCTGACCATTGGCCGATCGTCGGTGGTCGGAAAACAAATGCAAAATGAAAAGAGAAGAGATTACCTTATTCCGGCAGCCAAGGTGAGCTCCGGCGGCCCCTTTCTTCCCGATCAAAAACCCACGGCGCTCTCATGAAAAAATCCCTCAAATTTCTCCAAAATTTCTTTGTAAATATCTAAGTGAGGGAAGAAGGGTTTTATAGAGGAGGTCTCCCATCTCTACTCGGACTCCTAGAGGAGAGGAAGAAGACTCCAGTGAGGAGTCTTCCTCCTCCCATCGGCTTTCTTCTTTTATTTTTATTTTTATTTTTATTTTTTTTTTTGTATGGGCTTTGAGCTTGGTCCAGGGCCCAAATGGGCCGGGTGTTACAATTCATCCTTTAATAATCGACTATTTTCCTTGTTATTCTTCCTTCCGGCAGGAGAAGGTTGGTGAAACGGTTCAGTCTGCATCACAATGCACAAAATAGCATACTAGCACTCTGCACGTCCGATGCAAGTCCAAGAAGCATAAGAAATATATGTTAATTTATATCTTTAATCCATGAATCTCTTTAATTATAGAGTTTGTTACTATCCTCTGCCGATCTAGAAGACCATTTCACTTGAAGCAAACTGAATTGTAGCAACAATTGCCATGGCCCTCACAACGACCTCATTCTCCTCAATCCACCCGCCAACAACAGAACATTCTGTCGGTTATGATTGTCAACAAAGATCTCAAAGTTCAGCAATAAAGGGACCATACGGCCAAGGGTAAGAATGCCAAGCATTATGAAGGAGATGGAAGGAAGAACATTTGGGTGCCTCTTGACACTGTAGATCTCCATTTTGATAAAAATACATGAAAAAATGTGAGGGAGATCAGGACCGCAATGATTTCTACATTCATCCTCCCGATTATTCTAACTGCTTGGGTTCTTTAGATCATAACCATCAAAGGGTTCATCATTTTTTTCTTAAACTTTTTTTTTTAAAATAGAAAGGGTACGTGTTCATTATCAACATGCAAGTCAGTCGAGAAGGGTGGAGCAATGTGTCCGCAGACCGACGTATTTTTTTGAGGGGTTGGTCTACCAACAGACTTGGAATCTTTGGAATTTTCACAGCTCATAATAGAAGCCGGGTCTTAGGGTCTTCATCTAAACTGCATACAATTTGAATTTGGCGATTGGAGCAAATATTTTCCTCAAAAAAAAAAAAAAAAGAGACAACGGAAGCGAAGCTTCCACTTCCATTGCTGGTGGAGAAATAATTGAGGTTGCTTTCGCTTGTCCCATCTAAAACATGAGATCAGAGCCAATCATTGAGAGAAGATGATTTTGTAGTAATATAGGTATATATTCGGAAGGTTTCCTACTGATTTTCTCTAAATTTCTTTTCTTGCCTTCTGCCTATCTTGTAAATGAGCTAATCTATGAAATATGCAACACAATTTTTTCAAGAAACATTACGTTGTACCAAAAGAAAGTGTTTTGTGGTAGCTGGATGCGAATGGAAAGGGTAGGCATGCCTTTAGTCTCAACTGAAGTATTCCATACGCGAACACATGGAGCAAGCTCAGTCTCGAACTAAAATCTGTGTTTCAATATCGACATTGCAGAAGTCAGCTCAACCCAAATAAATTCCACGCTATCTAATGCACCTAGGCATAACAACGAACCATTCAAAGATGTTCTGCCTATAAAAACTAAGACAATGTCTCATGGAAATTTTTTTAGTAACATACACCTTTCCTTATATGGTAATACATCGGCAAATTGCTTTTTAGTTAGACCGATGGTAAGAAATATATATTCAAGAATCCTTGATAACTTTTTTTCTCCCCAACCAAATTTACAATTGAAGTAAGGAATTCCTAATCAAAAAGGTGATTTGTTAAAATCTATATCTAATTAAAATTCCAGAAGATCTTCCATGTTTATCAAATAATTTGCTCTATTACTGACTTATCGAAAACTATTGTAAATTTTTAGTACTTTGAAAATAATTTTCTCTAGTTTTAGTAGTCAATCAGCATTTTTCCTGCCATCATTTTCTTGATGAAAGTTAGTTGAGTTCCACTAACTCTTTTCTCCAAAATAATAACAATGATGAGTGATGATTCTATCCCACATCCCCCCCCCCCAACAAAAAAAAAGAAAAAGATAAAGATGATGTTGGTAGTGATAATGATGATAATTTGAATAAAACAGCCATCTCACCTGATTTCAGTCGGGCACCCTCCAATCCTGATTTTTAAAAAAGATAAATTGAATAAATCACTAGAATTTGCACCACAAGCAAATTGTGTTTTCTTATAGCTAGACGCAAATGAATAGGGTAAACTTGAATATGGTCTTTATTAATCATACACCATATTTGGACATATTGGTCAGGGTTGCCCCAATCTAGTATCAACATTCAGTTTGGATGAGCCATTAAGTGTTGCATAAGTCAATCTAACCTGAACAACTTAGAATAATTGGCACATATCCTCTAAAAATGAAGGTTGGCATGTATTGCAGTTAAGGGCTTATAACTCGATACATGAGGTATTGTCCATTTTGGCCGATGAGCCTCATAATTTTGTCTTTCAAAAAGTGCTTCACGTGAAAAAGATGATCTTTTTTTATATAAGTCAGAGTCCCCTAGATTCATAACTAACGTGAAACTAATGATTTCCTCCCTTCTACACTACAACATAACCTTCCAATTAAAAAAAAATCTGTATGAACGGAAGATGCCTTCCTCCTTATTTTTACCACAGATTGGTATACGGATGGGAGGAGTTCTATAGTCATAGGGGTAATCCCCTAAGTGGCGTGTCATTGTTGTAGCCAAGGGCTCGTGCCTTGGCATGTAAGATATTGTTCGCTTTGTCCCATGGGTCTCAAGGTTTTATCCTTCAAAAAGCACCTCATATAGGAGAAATGGTCCTTTTCTTTCATCCTTCTCGACTCACAATCAATGTGGGACTAATGATGCCCTCTCTTCTACACCACAACAATATACATAAAATAAGATAGTATTCCAACTGAAAATAGGACTGAAGTACCTATGGTTGATCATTGCTCGCAAAATTCAGACCTATCTCAAACCCGAAAGAAAACAATGGAGCAAATAAGCAAGATCTATATCCATGTATGATATCTGAAACTAGTTAGGGTCATTTTAGGCCATACCATTTCTATACCGTTCAGATCATTATCCCCATGTTTTGCAAAGGATGATCTACATGCATGTTGCTTTTGCTGCAGATGAGAGAAATTCAACAGGGTGTCGCTCATAATTTACCACAGCAACTTAGACTCAACCTGCTTCACAAAATTATCCTGCTCTTTTTCTAGATCCTACATCTCAAACTAGAGGATCGTGTTCTAATGATATCTGACCTGGACTCTACCTAGTTTCACAAACACCTGCTTCATTCTTCCACTAAACGAGGGAGAGTAAAAGCAGGGTTGAGAAACCAATAGATTATGCCTTAGATTCCTCTCTTTCCTTGATTGCTTCCAAGACATAAGTATGATTTTTCCCCCATCTGTAGGGCAATATTGCTGTTTTTGTTTCTTTCACTGCCTCAATGAAATTTTCTTAGGCTCTTTGAGCCTAACTCTTTCTCAAAAAAGAAGTAGGTATGATGTAAGAGATTTAAAGCATAATCATCATTCTGACTGATGATTTGAGTATGTGTGAGTGTGTGCATGAAGTAAGATTACAAGCATATTAAAGGTGTATGTGTATAAACTGATACTGGATGAACACAAATTAATTAAGATACATGCATTACTAATTCATTAACACTATTGTCCAACTTATCAGTAAATTTACATTGTGATAAAACAGAGCTTGACACTACGGAAAATAGTACAAGAAGGGATTATACTACTTCCATTCCAACATAGAACTGCACAAAGTACAACAACAAAGAGGAAAATGAGATATTCTGGACCCACCACGCCGCTAGATTTCCAATCACGGGATCAGACATTGCAGCAATCAAACATAGCTTTATCGTGCATGATACAAATTTTACACAAAGTTTATCGAAAAGAGCTGCTAAGGACTCAGGACTCTCTCGTACTCACCAGGATTTCTAAATCTTTTAGGAAGGACGCGATCACCACCAAACCGCTGCTGCAAGTATATAAGAAATGCAAAGAGCACTCCCTGGCAAGGAATAAAGATATTCCATCCCGTGGAGTACAAATCTCCATCATGGCCAGCATAGATGTATGACCAGATGAGATGGGGAACATAATAGTGAGCTCTATAAGCATCATATAAGTGAGGCACTGCACGGAGAATGGTGGTTCCAACATAGAAGAAAGGGGTCAGAGCCTTGTCTTTGGAGTTCCAAAAGATATTAAAAATTATTTGAGGCAGCAGGAAGCCATCAAGTATCAAGCCACAATATGATGTCAGATCCTCCCATAGAGAACGGTGGCGCCGAATCGAATAGTGAGAACCGTGTCCTCTAGTTTCAAACGACCTCGTGTGAGCAAACCAGGCAATTAGTCCACCAGCAAGATATAAAGACAAGCACAAAATAAGAGCTCTCTTCTCGGCAACCCACAGGTCCTTCTTGCTCTCCTCCGCTGATCTAGAAGACCATGCGACTTGAAGTAAACGAAAGTGCAGCAGGAAAGCGACCATCGTCATTACCCTCACAATAACCTCATTTGCCTCGATCCATCCACTGCTCTGGTATAGAAAGTCCTGTGCGTTACGAGTCTTATAGAACAATGCTCCAAAGTTCAACATCAAAGGGATCATGTGGCCGAGAGTAAGAAGAACAAGCATCGTGATGGATATCGAAGGAAAATGCTTCTTGAGATGGTAAAACTGCATTCTGATAAAAATACATGAAAGTGTGAGGGAGATAACAACCATAACGATTTCTATATCCATCCTCCAGACGGCCGTTTGGGCTGTTCTGAAAAAAGCGTATGTGGAAACCTCTATAGGATCAAAGAAAAGTGGGTCCGAATACTCTCTTGTACTCTTAATTGTGCCGTTAAATATCTCTCCACTCTCTGTATTCAGAGGGGGAAGCTGGACATTGATGAGAATTTCACAGTCCATAGTGTTATTCATACCTTTTCCTTGTTTTTTAGCGAATGCATAGCTTGGATACTGACATCCTACCATGCAGAGCTTGCCAGTTTTTGCATTGTATATCCCTTCCGCTGAGATCTCGGTCGACACATACTCATCCGAAGTGGAACCCCGGAAGGTATAGCTTATCTTGTAGCTTACATTCCAGTGGGTCTGCTCCGGCTTTACCAATGTCCGTGCTGGTTTTGTTGCTGTAAAGGAATGGATATGTCCATGGAATATCTCATCGTCTGATACCAGAGTTGCATATTGCCATCCATCAGCATTCTGATTAAGCGTCTCACCAACTGATATCGGTGTTGCCTGTCCCCATGCATTCTTGCTGCCAAAACCAAATTTCATGTCGCGGAAGGATCTTCCATCGGGATATCCCCTCTTCTCCAATTGTGCAACATCATTCACTACACACAAGTTCTTCACCGTATCCAATCTGGTGTACTTATATTTTAAACCAGGAACCAACCCAAAATTGTCACCGAAACTAGAGAACGAAACTTTGCTAAAATAGCCTGCATCACTCACACTCTTGTTACTCCATATATGACCGACGGCGCTGCTGGTATTCTCGATCGACAACACTACAGGAAACCATAAGCTGAAGCCAATTGTGCAATCACCAACCGAGGCGTTTGCCAGAAAATCCCCTTGAGTGTTGAGTATGTGGCAGGCCATGACGCAGAGCCGGTTCCCACTTGGATCCCAGAACCCCTCACCAACCAAAGACTTCTCAGGCACAAATCCATTGTATGGATGCTTACTGACATTGGAGAAGCCAATATAAAAATGCAACCTTCCCTCCTCCGTGCACTGGAGTAGATTCCAAGACATGAAAATTTCACCAAACGTACCGAAAGGGCCACAATTCGTTCTAGAGCAGTCACTGCCATAGTCCAATCTAAAGAACTGACCTTGTAATCTCCGGAGTATAGGACAGTAGGAATTAGAATCAAATTCTGCCGATTCTTCATCAAACATATGATGGGAGCACGATTTGTTCGCTTGGGAGATCATCGTGTACTCATATTTCTTCTGGGCATAGGCTAAAACCTGAACGGAACTGAAGTGACTTGGGCTAGTGGTTGCATCCAAGCTCTCGACGAAACCACTAACTAAGCTAGTAGCGATGGTGGATTTCTCAGGATAATTAAGCTTAAGAACAGCAGAAAGATCAAGAGAGCTACCTCCTGCAGCGTGTTCCAGAGAGCCGCGTCCCACCATGCAAAGCTTGCCGGAAGATCTGGACCAGAAGCCGGTGAGGTCAAAGATGGCTTCTTTCCTCACAGTGGTGTTATAATAGACAAGAGAGCCGTCTGTCGAATCCGTATAGTTCTGTAGGGTACGAGTGTTTCCACCGCGGAGGATTAGGGTCCCACGGACCTGGATGATGCCCGTGCTTTGGGTCTGGTGGAGGTGTTCAGCTCGGAATTGGAAGGACTTTGGTTTAGAGCGGCGAGAGCTGGAATCTGACTCGAGAAGGTCGCCACCGCCGGAGAAGTAGCCTTGTCGGAGTTGGAAGGAGCTGGAATGGACAAGGAGGCGTGTGGGGATGGACTCGGGGACGGTGGAGTTGCAGTGTTCGGCATATGGGATTTCGTTGGGTGGAGAGGAGGAAGAAAAGGAGACGAAGGTGAGAAAGAGGAGGAGGACCGATGGAGGAGAGAGGAAGGGAGAAACGCCAACCGTGGTACTTGCCATGGAATTCTTGGAAGGAGGAAAGGCGAGGGGCGAGAAGAGCAGCAGTTCCGATGGGACCGTCGGGATGCTGAACAGGGCGCCAATCTCTTGGGGTATGTAGACATCCAGCAGCAGCGAGGAGGAAAAAAAAGAACTGAGGGTACAAGAAAATCCATGCATTGCCAAAACTATCACGAGAATGCCAGTACACATCAATCTCAAATTTCCAGAAGACAAGGACATATCAGGAGTGCGGTGTGCAGTGCATGAACCATATAATGCAAATGGACGCCAGGTCCAGATTCCTCTGAAGTTTCCCGGATTTGCAGCCCTGGAAGACTAGTGATAGAAAATTTGCCGAGTCGCTGAGGTCAGTTGGGAATAGATTGGGCAAATTGATCGTGTTTATAATTTTTGTGAAGAGAGTATAAGTCAACAAGTCAAGGAAGACTAGGCAAGATAAGTAGACATCCGGCAAGAGGAGGAAAAGAAGAACTGAGAGAACAAGAAAGTCCTATCTATTGCTGATACTGTTACGAGAATGCCGGTACACAGCAACCTCAAATTTCCGGCAGACAAAGGGCATATCGGGAATGTGCGGTATTTACTATTTAGTGCATGGACAATACAATAACGCAAATAGACGTCAGATCCTGATTCCTCCGAAGTTATCCGGATTTGCAGGTTTGGAAGAGTGGTAGAAAATTTGCCCAGTCAGCTGGGCATAGACCATAGACTGGGCAAGTTGATCGTGTTTATAATTTTTGTGAAGAGAGTATAAGTCAATGAGTCAACGAAGAGTAGGCAAGATAAGTGGATATCTAGCAACAAGGAGGAAAAAACAACTGAGGGGACAAGAAAGTCCTTTTTTTTTTTTGGGGGGGTGTAAAAAAAGTCCGTCTATTGTCAATACTATTACGAGAACATCAGTACATAACAATCTCAAATTTCCAGCAGATAAGGGCATTTCAGGAATGTGCGGTGTGTAGTGCACGTATAATACAATAATGCAAATAGGTGCCAGGTCTTGATTCCTCTAAAGTTTCCCTAATTTGCAGGTTTGGAAGAGTGGTAGAAAATTTGCCCAATCAGCTGGGCATAGACCATAGACTGGGCAAGTTGATCGTGTTTATAATTTTTGTGAAGAGAATATAAGTCAATGAGTCAACGAAGAGTAGGCAAGATAAGTAGATATCTAGCAACAAGGAGGAAAAAACAACTGAGGGGACAAGAAAGTCCTTTTCTTTTTTTTTTTGGGGGGGGGGGCGGCGGGGGTAAAAAAAGTCCGTCTATTGTCAATACTATTACGAGAACATCAGTACATAACAATCTCCAATTTCCAGCAGATAAGGGCATATCAGGAATGTGCGGTGTGTAGTGCACGTATAATACAATAATGCAAATAGGTGCCAGGTCTTGATTCCTCTGAAGTTTCCTTAATTTGCAGGTTTGAAAGAGTGGTAGAAAATTTGCCCAGGTCAGCTTGGCATAGACTGGGCAAATTGATTGTGTTTATAATATTTGTGAAGAGAGTATAAGTCCACAAGTCAAGGAAAAGTAGGCCACAGCTGTCAGATAAGATTAGAATAGAAGGCTAGTCTTCCTCTTGGGTTGAGTCACAAACTGACTTGGAAAATTTCTGCAAATTTCACACGTCTTGACCGAAAGGTAGCAACCGGATGAGTCTTTTGGCCATTGTTCTGACTGCGTGCTATTTGATCCTAAAAAAGGAGGCGTTCTTCCACTTGCACTGATAGTGGAGAAATAATTGAGGTGGAGGATATCACCGAGAGAGATGATGATTTTGCAGCCATACATGTATATTTTTCCTTTGATGTTCTCTCATCTCTTCTCGCCTTCTGCATGTCTTCTGACCTAATGGATGGAATGTGCAATGCAAGCTATTTTATCAAGAAACACTGTGCTACGATTTTGTTTCAAGAAAAAAGGGTAAAGGTGTTCTCTGGTAGCTGGATGCAAATGGATAGGTTAGGAATGCATGTACCATCTAATTCAACTGGGCACAACAATGAAGAATTCAAAGATGTTCTGCCTATAAAAACTAAGATGATGTTCCGAGGAATCTTTTTAGTAATGTACATCTTTCCTTGTATGGTATATCTGTTGGAGAATACCGACCGACTGACGGTTACCGACTGACCGACGGCTGCCGACCGACCAAGGATGCGTCGGTCGGGCGGATCTTCCTCTCTCTCTTGATCGGCTGCACTATGAGGTCCGACGCCCGACTTTGACGACGCGCCCGACTGACTGTCGGAGGGGCTCGGGTTTCCGCTCGATGTCTCTCAGCCAGCCGCCGACCTATAGTCGGTCGGCTCCCTCAAATGCCGTACGGCTGTCAGAAACTGTCAGCCCTGACAACGGCATGTGGCACTGCCGCCTAGGGGCATTATCCTACCTAAGATATGGGTCAACCCTAGCGATTTGACACCCTCACGACGACTCTGACAGTCCTCAGTGAGTTGACAATACTTCAATTGTCCGCGTCATTAATGACGGCGCCATACCATGCTCCACTATATATATCGGGAAAGACAACAGTGCTAGAGGTGGATTCGAAACCCCTGAATTCCCTCCTCTCTAGCTCTCTCTCTCGTTGAGCTCCTCGTTTTCTTTTCGCTGTTGCCTAGTCTCCTCTCTGACTTGACCGTCGGAGGGTTTCCGTCGGAGCCACCTCCGGTCAATGCGAATTTTTTTTTGCAGGCGCACGTTTCCGACGATCAGACGACGAGGGGATTGACCGCAACAATATCAATAAATTATAATTTAGTTAGACCAACGATAGGAAATATACTTTCTATAAATTCGAGAATCCTCGTGGAAAGAATGCAACAATATGCTCTTTAACTTCGAGGAAAATGGAGTAACGAAAACCACCAAGAGAGTAGCTTTTATCTACTCTATCTGGACCTCCAAACAACACAGAAAAAACCTGGATAGGATCGCTGCCAAGCTAACCCACCTCACAACACCTCAGCCAACTTGAAGGAATGAATTCAGAAGCCGAGCCAATGGAATGGTCGAAAATCAGGGGCACAATGGAACCAATCTCTTATGCCGTGCATATATACAAGGACGTAAACTCACGACTCTCGTGCCATGCAATGAATATAACTTGCTTCTCAGGAGATAAATTGGTATTCAAGATCCATTGATAGCAAAAATCCTAGACACCCCCTCTTGACCAGCCTCCTTGTGAAACTGCGATGCAAAAGCTCGCTGGTACGCCTTCCCACTTTATATATATATATATACACACACACACACATATGCATTGGGACAAAGCACTAATCCTCTCCCACCCAGATTGTCAACCATCAACCGGTCTTGTACTTTTGCACAACTTTGAATAAACTTTGACGGAGGAAGTGCTTCACCCCCTTCATCCGTTTCTCAAAAAAAAAAAAAGAAAGAAAAAAATCAAGAATCTCTAATAACTTTTTTCTCTCCAGTAGAATTTACAATTGAAGGAAGGTGATTTCCTAAAATCTGAATCGAATTAAAATTTTAGGTGATCTTAATTTCATATTTATCAAATAATTTGCTCTAATTCTAGCTAATCAAAAATTAATTTATATTTTTACTATTTTGAAATTTTTCATTTAGAAACCGTTGGTGCAAAAATTCGCTTGCGCCGGAGAAGCTGGAGTCGAGGGAGTCGCGGTCGCCGCCGTGTCACGGACTTCATCTCTTGGATGAGCAAATCCGTGCGGCGCCCCGATGTCACTTGCACAAAGGAGCCAGCCAAAATGCACCCAGCAAGATGCACAAAAAAATACAAGAAAAAGGCATGGCAACACGCTCAGATATGGCACTGTAAGAACAGTATTTTCATTAATGAAATCAGAGGAATACAAGCCTATACAACCGCTACTCAGACTACAATTAGGGCTCAGGAGGCAGGGGAGGCAACAATGGACACCGCAAGAATCCACAAGGAAACCGGCCCACTGGATTGTTCTCGCCCACCCTCCCAACACTATACAAGCAGGGCATCCACCCAAATCCCACCCCGAGGGTTCCAAATGATCGAGCGGCATTGCGTTTTCATGGCTCGCCTTCGGAAGCCCCGACATGATGAAAACACCCCAAAACCCATCCAAAACAAGGAAAATTGGTGTGGCGGTGGTTGTTCATGCCATCTAGTTACAAGGTATGTACAAGATTGTGTCAGAGGCCATTGCCAAACAAAGATGCAAGGAAAAAGACCCTGACAGACTCCCCCACTTGATCAGATCGACGTCCTCGTTGATGTGCTCCTTCTGTATGCTTCGATCCGATCCTTCTCGTGCCGTAGCGAATCCTCCAGTTCCCAGCTGGCTTCTGACTCAGGAAGTCCTCTCCACTTCACCAAGTATTGGATTTCTTTTGCACCACTGGGTAAAACTTGAACTCTATCCGTCAGAATGATGTCGACCCGTCTCTCCAAGGAGGTAGAAATAGGGGTTGGACGGCTTGACATGTTCCTCGTGGGATCCACCTGGTCGGCATGGTACGGCTTGAGGCAACTTCCATGGAATACAGGATGCACCTTGAACCATACGGAAAGTTGCAGCTGGTAGGATACATTTCCTACCCTTCTAATGATAGGGAATGGACCTTCATACTTGCGAACCAGTCCTTTATGCACTTTGCGAAAGAACCGAAGTTGAGCTGGTTGGAGCTTGACCAGCACCATGTCGCCTTGCTTGAAGTCCAAAGGTCTCCTTCCCCTATCAGCCCATTTCTTCATCTTCTTAGCAGCCTTCTCAAGGTATGCCCGTGCAATCTCCGTATTGCGATGCCACTCCTTGGCCAAATGATATGCAGATGGGCTATTTCCTGTATACCCACAACCACTGTATGCGGAGTGGAGGGTTGCTGACCAGTGATGATTTTGAAGGGGCTCTTACCCGATGCAGAGCTCCGTTGCAAGTTGTAAGAGAATTGGGCTATATCGAGCAACTTCACCCAATCCTTTTGGTTGGCACTCACAAAGTGCCGCAGGTATTGCTCAAGAAGAGCATTTATTCTTTTAGTCTGGCCATCAGTCTGGGGGTGAAGGCTAGTGGAAAAGTATAGTTTGGAACCAAGGAGTTTGAAGAGCCCGGTCCAAAATCGTCCCAAGAACCTGGAATCTCTATCACTGATTATGTTCTGAGGGATGCCCCAATACTTCACCACATGCTTCAAGAAAAGTCGAGCCGCCTCCTCTGCAGAGCAATGTAGGGGTGCAGGAATAAAGATGCCATATTTGGATAACCGATCTACCACCATAAGGATCGATCCAAAATCTCCTACTCTTGGCAAACTCGAGATGAAATCCATTGAGACGCTCTCCCAAGGTCGTTCAGGTATAGGTAGGGGTTCAAGGAGGCCACCAGGTTTGCACCGCTCTACCTTATCCTGCTGGCAAATGAGACACGTCCGAACATATTCTACCACATCCTCCCCCATTTTTGGCCAGTAGTATGCCCGCTCCAAGAGGGCAAGTGTTCGGTGCATTCCTGGGTGGCCTGCCCAAAGAGTGTCATGACATTCTTGCAAGAGCTCTCTTTTAAGGTTGCCCACCTGAGGAACATACACCCGACATCCTTTTGTGAAGATGAGTCCATCCTCGATCCAGAATCGCCGCGTCTTCCCTTCTTCGATGAGCTGCTTCAGGATCACAGCTGCAGGGTCCTTCAGTAGCCCCTTTCGAATCTTTGGTAGAAGGGTTGCTTGAACTTGGCTGATTTGACTTTGCTCATCCTCCATCAGAGCCGCGAGCTCAGCCTTACGACTTAAAGCATCAGCCACTTGATTCATGCGCCCTGGCCTGTATTCCAAGACCATGTCAAACTCTGCCAGAAAATCTTGCCAACGGGCTTGTTTGGGGGATAGCTTCTTCTGTGTTTGGAAGTAGCTAAGGGCCACATTGTCTGTCCGAACAACAAATCGTGACCCCAGGAGATAATGCCTCCATACTCTCAGACAGTGGACCACCGCTGTCATCTCCTTCTCGTGGACAGTGTATCGTCTCTTGATGTCATTTAACTTCCGACTTTCAAAAGCCATCGGATGGCCCTCCTGAATTAGGACCCCTCCAATAGCATAATCGGAAGCATCAGTGTGGACTTCGAATGGCAGTGTATGATCTGGCAGCCGCAGCACTGGCTCCTCCATCACTACCGCTTTCAAGTCCTCAAAGGCTTGCTGACACCTTGAGGACCAATCCCATGATCGGTCCTTCCGCAATAACTCCGTCAAGGGTGCAGCACGACGGGAATAACCCGTAATAAACCGCCTATAGTAGTTGACAAGCCCGAGGAAGGATCGTAGCTCCGTCACCTTGGTAGGGGTCTGCCACTCCTGGATGGCACGAACCTTCTCCTGGTCCATGCGTATCAGACCGCCCCCAACACGATGGCCCAAGAATAGAATTTCTTCCTGGGCAAAGTAACATTTCTCTTTCTTTGCATAAAGGGAGTTCTCCCGTAGGATCCCGAGAATAGTCCGCAAGTGTTCCACATGTTCCTCCAATGTTCGACTATACATGACAATATCATCCAAGTATACCACCACGAACTTGTCGAGATAGTCATGGAATAATTGGTTCATCAATGTGCAGAATGTGGCTGGGGCATTCGTTAATCCGAAGGGCATCACCAGGAACTCGAATGCTCTATACCTTGTCACACAAGTGGTCTTGCCTTCATCTCCTCCTGCAATTCGGACTTGCCAGTATCCAGATCGAAGATCCAACTTGGAAAAATATCGAGCTCCACCCAACTGATCGAACAAGTCCGCAATTAAGGGGATTGGATACTTGTTCTTCACAGTCACCTTGTTCAAAGCCCGATAATCGACACACAATCGAAGACTCCCATCTTGCTTCTTCTGGAAGAGAACTGGGGCTCCAAAAGGAGCTTTTGAGCTACGGATAAGCCCTCCTTTCAATAGCTCATCAAGTTGATTTCGAAGTTCTGCAAGCTCCGGTGGGGCCATTCGATAGGGCGGACGAGCTGGATATTTTGCTCCAGGCTCTAATTCAATCTTATGGTCCACCGCCCGCCTGGGCGGTAAAGTCTTAGGCAACTCGGGGGGCATCACATCCTCAAACTCCTGTAGGACTCTCAAGACCCCAGGAGGAAAGGGACCCATATCCTTTGGCTCCATTTCCAGCTTCAAGGCAGCCACATATGTTAGTTCTCCCTTCTTTATTCCCCTCTTCAATTGGAGAGAAGAGATTTGATGTATCCTTTCTTGAGTTTGCCGAGCAACAGGAACAACACAGGGAGACTCATCTCCCATCATGCATAAAGCATCTAGAAAGGGCATTGGCACCACCCTAGCAGCTTGAAGAAAATCCATACCCAAGATAACTTGAAAGTCATCTAAGGGTACGGCCATGAAATTGGCCTTCCCACTCCAAGTTCCGACCCGAATAGGCACATCCCTTGCAAGCCCAGCAATGGGCTGTGCTTTCGAGTTCACCGCCTTCATTCGACTGGAGTCCCTCTCCAGCTTCAACCCAAGACGGGTAGCTTCACGATCGGCAATGAAGTTGTGGGTTGCCCCTATGTCCACCATCGCTCGAGTCACATGACCGTTGAGCTCCACTTGCACATACATGAGTTCACTGATCCGTCGGTTGGATTGCTAGTGAGTCTGCTGTGGCTTGAGTTGTTGTTGGTGGTGTGGCTTCTGCTGTTGTTGCTGCTTGAATGGCTTGGACTGCTCCCCCACTTGACCTTTGATGGCATTCAGCAACCTAAGGGCACCCATGCGAGGGCCCTCAGCCTGCTCCTCCTCATCACTGCTATTTTCATCAGGGTTGGTCGGACTCTTCTGCACAGTAGTCTGTAGTGCATTTAGGGCTTGTTTTTGGGGACAGTTCTTCACCATGTGTGGCCCTCCACATAGAAAACACCCCGACTTTGGGGCCCTTACTATTTCCTGATCTTTCATCTTGAAGTCTCTCTTCTTCTCATTAATCACAGCCTTACCCTTGGATAGCTTATGATTCTTAAAGGTATTCGGAGTGGGTTTCCTCCTCTGGTGGTCAGAGAGGAGGTAATCTGTTAGACTCTCGGCTGCGGCCTGGGCAGATGCCAAGTTTGCGACACCCCTCCTTTGTAACTTCTGCTGGGCCCATGGTTTCAAGCCCTCCAAAAAGTGAAACAACTTATCTTTTTCAGACATGTCTCGAATGTCCAACATCAATGCCGAGAACTGCTTGACATACTCTCGAACAGTCCCAGTTTGTTTGAGATGCCTTAAGTTTCGTCGGGCAATGAATTTCACATTCTCTGGCAAAAACTGTGCCTTAATCTCCCTCTTCAAGTCCTCCCAGCTGGTAATGGTACACCGCCCGGCTTGGATGTCTTCATACCGAGTCCGCCACCATAATTTGGCATCCCCGGTTAAGTACATTGTAGCCAAGATAATTTTGGTATCTTCAGAGTCAGGCCGCACCACTCGAAAGTACTGCTCGATGTCGAACAAGAAGTTCTCTAACTCCTTTGCATCACGAGCTCCACCATAACTTTGAGGCTCTGGTGCTCGCATTCGGCCTTGCCCACCATCACCAGCAGTTGGAGTTCGTATGGTACTGACTGCTCGGGTCAAGACTGCGACTCTAGCGGCTAGATCATTGAATTGCTCCCGCAGGTGCTGGATAGACTCCTGGGTGTTGTCACTAAGGTTGTCCACCGTCTCGATGAGCTGCTCTTGATTCAACTCCAGGCTAGTCAGACGATCTCTCAGGGAGAACAAGGGCACCAAGCCCTCCTCAAGCTGGGCCAAATGGGTTTCCACCGTAGAGATCCGCTCTCGATGGCTTCGCGGTTTCTCAATGTCGGCTTGTCCTTCCATAGGGGCTGAGGCGGCAACCATTGCCTCCTCCTCTTGCATCATCCCACTTGTCTCACCACTGTTCTTGCGTCCTATCTGTGTTGCACAGGTTCCTTCGATCGTGCCTGCTCTGATACCACTTTGTCACGGACTTCGCCTCTTGGATGAGCAAACCCGTGCGGCGCCCCGATGTCACCTGCACAAAGGAGCCAGCCAAAATGCACCCAGCAAGATGCACAGAAAAATACAAGAAAAAGGTACGGCAACACGCTCAGATATGGCACTGTAAGAACAGTATTTTCATTAATGAAATTAGAGGAATACAAGCCTATACAACCGCTACTCAGACTACAATTAGGGGCTCAGGAGGCAGGGGAGGCAACAATGGACACCGCAAGAATCCACAAGGAAATCGGCCCACTGGATTATTCTCGCCCACCCTCCCAACACTATACAAGCAGGGCATCCACCCAAATCCCACCCCGGGGGTTCCAAATGATCGAGCGGCATTGCATTTTCATGGCTCGCCTTCAGAAGCCCCGACATGATGAAAACACCCCAAAACCCATCCAAAACAAGGAAAATTGGTGTGGCGGCGGTTGTTCATGCCATCTAGTTACAAGGTATGTACAAGATTGTGTCAGAGGCCATTGCCAAATAAAGATGCAAGGAAAAAGGCCCTGACAGCCGGGACCTGCAAAAGAAGTCTCAACTGGAGGTGGGGTTGCTCCGGCAAGACCCTCCGACGCTCAAGTCAGTTCTCTGTCTCAACAAGAATGGAGTGCTCGAACGGAAATTTTAGCAGAGTTTTGAGATAAAAAATGGAGCTTATAGAATAACGTATCTGGGGTTCCCTTTTTATAGACGGAGGGGATAACAAATTGATAGTGACGCCTGTAACCGTCTGATCGTGGGCCGCCCAGAGTCAGGAAAAATTTATTGCGGAGGGTAGTGGAGCGGGATCGTGGCTATCGTCGTGGCTCGCCACGTGGAATCAGTTACGAGGAGTGGAGCGACTTCCGCTGTCGTGACTCGTCAGGGAGTGGTGGAATCGCACAGAATCCGCCGCAGGGAGTAGAGCAGAATCATGGCCGTTAATACGGCCTGTCAGGGAGTAATGGAGCTACGCAGGGTCCGCCGCAGGGAGTGGAGCAGCGTTGTCCGTTACTATGGCCTGTCAGGGGGTCCAGACTTGTCAGCCAAAGTTCGGTTGGAGTCGGTAGCGAGGCCCGGTACCCACAGGAGTTTGGGCGAGGTCTTCCCACAGTCGGAATAGAAGACGGAGAATGACTCTCGTAGAAGTCCGGACGCAGTCTACTTGTAGTTGGGGTCGTAGGCGGAGTCCGGCTTCCGTAGGAGTCCGGACGGAGTCTTCCTACAATTGAAATCAAAGGCGAAGTTCGGCTCCCGTAGGAGTCCGGACAAGGCTTACCAGCAGTTGAAGTTGGTGACGGAGCCCGGCTCCCGTAGGAGTCCGGACGGAGTCTTCCTTGCAGTAGAAGTTGTGGATGGAGCCCGGCTCCCGTAGGAGTCCGGGCGGAGCCTTCCTGCAATTGAAATCAAAGGCGAAGTTCGGCTCCCGTAGGAGTCCAGACAAGGCTTACCAGCAGTTGAAGTTGGTGACGGAGCTCGGCTCCCGTAGGAGTCCGGACGGAGTCTTCTTTGCAGTAGAAATCAAAGGCGAAGTTCGGCTCCCGTAGGAGTCCGGACAAGGCTTACCAGCAGTTGAAGTTGGTGACGGAGCCCGGCTCCCGTAAGAGTCCGGGCGGAGTCTTCCTTGCAGTAGAAGTTGTGGACGGAGCCCGGCTCCCGTAGGAGTCCGGGCGGAGCCTTCCTGCAATTGAAATCAAAGGCGAAGTTCGGCTCCCGTAGGAGTCCGGACAAGGCTTACCAGCAGTTGAAGTTGGTGATGGATTCCGGCTCCCGTAGGAGTCCGGACGGAGTCTTCCTTGCAGTAGAAGTTGTAGACGGAGCTCAGCTCTCGTAGGAGTAGGGTCGTAGGCGGAGTCCGGCTCCCGTAGGAGTCCGGGTGGAGTCTTCCTGCAATTGAAATCAAAGGCGAAGTCCGGCTCCTGTAGGAGTCCGGACAAGGCTTACCAGCAGTTGAAGTTGGTGACGGAACCCGGCTCCCGTAGGAGTCCGGGCGGAGTCTTCCTTGCGGTAGAAGTTGTGGACGGAGCCCGGCTCTCGTAGGAGTCCGGACGGAGCGACGGGAGTTCACCAACAGTAGTCGAAAGTCGGAAGAGACTTGTGAGGGTCGATCCTGCCAAGAACTTCGGTCGAGGATATTTTATACCCAACAGAAACTTTATAAGAAGATCCGTTCTTCCGAATCTATTTTTCATATTTTTATATTTATTTTATTTATTATCATCCACTATTTGGCGTGCATTGCACGTGTCTGCTTGCTCATACAAAAATGAAGGTAATGATCATTGTACATTACATTTAATTTCAAAATTTGCTGCCCGCTAGAAAATATAAACTCCAATCTCAGTAATATAGTAATTCGAGCCAATAACATTGTTACCTTTTATTTTTCAATATAACAACAAACAATGACCATTATGATGGTCAATGCATCATTTCCTAATAGAGCGGTACTAGAGCTGCGGACAACAAAAACAAAGAAGAAACCACAAACTTACTTACTGGCCCAAGATATGGCTAGAAAATTCCAACAACATGTCGAAAGCATGCATCAACTAGATATAGCTTCATTGTGCACAAGTTTCGTGCCACCCATGATCTCCATCCATGATCTTCTTGTGAACGAGCTAGAGACCAACCATAGGAACCATCTCATACATAGGACCAGGCCTTCTAAATCTTGCAGGAAGGATGCAACCACCCCCATACCTCTGCTGCAAGAATATAAGCATTGCAAAGAGCAAACCTCCACAAGGAATGATGATATCCCACGCAGAGGAGTAGAAATCCTCATCAGGACTAGCATAGATGTATGATGAAATGAGTTGGGGCAAGAAATGGCGAGCTCTATGGGCATCATACAGATGAGGCAATGCACGGACCGCGGTGGTACCGACATAAAAGAAAGGAGTGAGAGCCTTATCTTTGGAGTTCCCAAAAATATTAAGAATGATTTGAGGAAGCAAGAAGCCATCAAGTACCAGACCAGCATAAGATATCAGATTTCCAGAGTAAGATACCAGATCCTCCCAGAGGGAATATTGGCGGTGGTCTTCAATAGCAATACTATGCCTGTGAGAACTTACATCAACCAAGCAAGCAATTAGTCCCCCAGCCAAATACATAGGCAAACACAACATGAGAGTTGTCCTCTCCGGGACTGATGGTCCGTTCCTGCCATCCTCTGCTGATCTAGAAGACCATGCCAGTTGAAGCAAATGTAATTGTAACAAGAAAGCAACCATTGTCAGGACCCTCACGATAACCTCGTTCACGTCGAGCCACCCACCGCTCTGTAGCAGAATACTATGTCGGTTACGATGCTCAAAGAAGGCCTCAAAGTTCAAGAATAAAGGGACCATGTAGCCAAGAGCAAGAATAACAAGCATTAGGATGGATATGGAAGGAAGAACATCTGGATGCATCTTGACGTGGCAGATCTGCATTGTGATAAAAATACATGAAAGTGTGAGAGAGATGAGAACCATAATGATTTCTATGTCCATCCTCCAGATTGTTTCAACTGCTTGGAACGACGTATACCTACTGGAGGATGAGACTTGTAAAGGATCAAAGAAAAGTGGGTCTGATTTCCCCCTCAGGCTCTTAATTGTGCCATTAAAATACTCTCCAGCCTGTGGATCTAGAGAGGGGACCTGGAGGTTGATGAGGATTTTACAGTCCATGGCATTAGAGTCCATACCATCTGCTTTACATCCAACCATGCAAAGCATTCCGGTTCCAGCATTATATATACCTTCCGCTGTAATCACAGTTGGTTTAGCCACAATAGAAGATGCATTCCAGAATGTATAGCTTAACTCATAACTTACATTCCAGAGGGTGTGGTTAATCCCTGAATTTGTCATGAAAGGGCCCCCATTCCCATGATACATCTCAGTCTCACCGATGAATACTGGAGTTGCTTGTCCCCATGAATGACTACCATTCACATCTCTCAGAGAGAGAACAAACATCATGTCATCAAAGTGTCTACCATCGGGATATCTCCACTTCCCCAGCTTTGTAATATTGTTCCCTCCACAAACTTTCTTGACAGAATCCAATTTGGTGTACTTATACCTCAAACCAGGAATTGAATCAACACTGCTTTGCAAACTTCGGAACGAGACCGTGCTGAAGCAGCCAGCATCATTCTTGTTCTTTCTACGGCAGATACGCCCAATGGTGGTGCTCCGAATTGAGATTGACCAAACTGCAGGAAACCCCAGGCTGAGCCCGATAGTGCAATCACCAACAGAGGCATCAGCCAAAGAACTTCCGTTAGCATTTAGAATTGGGCAAGCCATGATGCAGAGACGGTTTTCACTTTGATTCCAAAACCCCTCGCCCACTAAGGACTTGTCAGGCTCGAAGATTCCATAATTTGCAGACATACTGTCATTAGAAAAACCTATGCGGAAGTGCAACCTTCCATCGTCTGAACACTGGATCAGATCGAAAAACATGAAACTTGGGACTATATTGATACCCTTACCGAAAGGGTCACAGTTCCCAGAAGAGCAGCTGCTCCCGGTGTCCAATATAAAGGGCCCATACAAGAAGCGCTGGAGTTTAGAACAGACTGCATCAGGATTGAATCCTGCCAGCTCTTCCTCAAATTTAATATGAGAACACGACTCTTTCACTGGGGAAATCATCGTGTACTCATAATTCTTCTGACCGTAGGCTAAAATTGAAATGGGATCGAAGTGATTCGGGCTATGGGCTGAATCCAAGCTCTCGACGGTGCCATTAACTATGCTAGTGGAGATATTGGATTTCTCAGGGTAATTGAGCTTCAAAACGGCAGAGCGATACATGGAGGTACCTTCTCGTTGGCGTTGGAGAAACCCACTCCCCACCATGCAAAGCTTGCCGGTGGAATTCGACCAGAAGCCAGAGAGCTGAAAGATAAGCTTTCTCCTCGCGATGAAGTTCCCATGGCGGATATAGCGGTTGGCTGTCCCATTTTGGTAGTAGTCAACTCGTCTTCCGTTGAAGACTAGGGTCCCTTCAACCTGAAGAACGCCGGGGGTTTTGGTCTGGTGGAGGCTTTTGGCATGGAAGTCGAAGGAGTAAGGGAAGGAGCGGAGGAGACTGCCACCACCGGAGTAGTAGCCATTGGAGAGCTGGAAGGAGGTGGAGGAATCGACCAAGAGGCCAGCTGGGATGGCTTCCGGGACGGTGGAGTTGCAGTGGTTGGCGTAGGAAATTTCATCGTGAGAGGAGGAGCAAGAAGGGGAGATGAAAGCGAGGAGGAGGAGGAGGAGGAGGAGAAACCATGGAGGAGAGGGGAAGGGAGATGAACCAGTTCTAACCCCATGCCAAAGCTTGGAACTCTTGGAAGAAAGAAGGGGAGGAGGAAAAGAGGGAGGGGCCATTTTACCGTCGAGAGTTGGGACTCGGGACGTGGAACAGGAGGCCCCAATTTGTAGGCGATGGTAGGTTAAGAAGAGCAAGCACTCCACTCCGGGTGTAATTATTAGATGGACCGGTTCCAATGGAACAGTCCAATAGTTCTTGTATTTAAGCTCAAACGAGAGGTGCCTGCTATCCACCATTCATATGACTCCAGATGTAGATTGGTCCAGTAGATCTGGTTTATGTAATCATTTCAGACAATCACCAAACGAGATACGCGGTCTATGATGTATAAGAATATCTTGTTTGATGACCGTCCACTTTTGATGGTGATCATCAAACACTACATCAGAATTTACAATGCAAATCGCACGTCACAGAGGATCTATATTTGCTCAAGAAAGGCCAGCTTATCAACATTGGCTTCTTTAAATTGGAAGAAAGATTAAATTATTTGGAAACTGAATAGTAAAGAAGATTTCTCAACTGTAATTTTATATCAAATTATCGATATAAGGAGGGTTAAATGTATCTTTGCATCCTCTTTAATCTTGATACGCCTCAAATATTTCCTTTGGTTACATTGGAAGAAAAAAAAAAAAAAAAAAAATTGAATACTTGAGATATTCTTGGAAAGAAGCTTGGAAAACATTTAGGTGCCTATAGATTTTGTAGTTAATCATCAGAATCAGTGGATTATTGGTTTTCTAATTGCATTTTCTTCTGAACTATATGGAAGGCAATTTGTCCTTCGCTTGGAGTTTTACCTTCTGATACAACCTTTGAAGGCCTTTGTCTTGGATGAAGAAAGAGAAATTTTTTTTCAAATCAACCCAACCGGTGATCCTTATGTTGATTGCGGCCATAGCCTAGGTATGTTGGAAAGAACAAAGTGCAGGAATTTTTTTTAAAACAAGCAAGCTTCCCTTTTGTCTATTGCTATTGAAGGCATTCATTAATTCAATGGTTGGCCGAGCCTATGTGATAGTAAAACGCAGCCGGCCTTTGGAGGAATATGGCACAAGGTCCAGGGCATTATAAGATTCTTTTCTGAAGGCTGATGTCACATGCAGTTTGAAATTCTGCAGCCCAGTGTTAATTTATTAGGATCTGAAGAGTTCTCTTTGTGAATGCTGAAACTTCTTGTTTTCTTTTTTAGTCGCTGCACCGATCTGTCGCATTCACATTGCTCCTTGTTAACTTGTAGCAGAATCTTGTTTCTTTCTTGAATTGCTGCCTCCTCCACTTGGCAGCAACTACTGATTCTTGTATACTTAGGTTCAAATCCATAAAAGATGGGTGGTTTTAACCTCCCCTCCAATCAGAAAAAAGAAAAAGAAAGCTCACCTTTAATTAGAATAATTATAGGAATGCCACTAAGGCCGTAAGGCATTGGTATTGACCTCGGAATTTTGAATTCCATTGCACAAGATCGTGTAGATGCCAAATCAACTCCTCGGCTATCAGTACTTCCTATAAAAAATAAGAGAAAAGAAAGAAATTTTTTGGATAGGTAGGTTTCAAATATGGTGGTAAAACTGGTCCAAACCCATTGTTCGATCAGGGACGCTTGACAATTACTAAATTTGATGGAGAAAGAAGATAAGTCCATGCAACTCAATTAGGCGAAAGGAGTGGAGCACTTGGTCGTAGAGGAATTTAATATTTTTTTGGTGAGGCTGTTCAAAGTCTACGGAGAGACTTGGAAAAGCTAGATTTTTCACAGCTAGCATTCAAAGAAATGGATAAGGGAGTGTGGAGAAATTGGAGCTTTGGTCTCCAATCATTTTATGCGGCATGATTTTGGTAGGGCTGTTCAAAGTCTAGGGAGAGATTTGGAAAAGCTAGATTTTTCACAGCTGGCATTCAAAAAAAAGATAAGGGAGCAATTGTCGGGAGAAGTTGGAGCTAGGAGTGTTAATGAGCTGAGCCAAGCTCGAACACCCCTCTATTCAAGCTCGAGCTCGTTAAGCTAACGAATACTATCTCAAGCTCAAGCTCATTAAACTTGGCTCATCGAGCTTCTTGACGAGCCAAACGCAAGTTTGCTTGTGAACAGCTCGACTCATTAATATCCTACTTACAATTTCTAATCCTAAAAATCCTAAAGGATGTAACAGTATTATTATACAAATAATATAAAGATATTTTAATCATTGCATATTCTTAACGATACAGACTCAAGAGCTTTCAAATTCGAAGAAGAAGTTGTTCAAGCTGGAGCTCTTTAAGCTAACGAAGACCATCTCAGACTCGAGCTCGAAAGCTCATTGAGCTTGGCTCATCGAGCTTCTTAACGAACCGAACACGAGTTTGCTTACGAATAGCTCGACTCATTAACCCCCCTAGTTGGAACTTTGGTCTTTATTCATTACATGTTGCTTGATTCCTTAATTGTAAAGACTCCTCAATATTATATTAATATAGTGGGTGGATAAAACCTTCCTTTCTCATAAAATTAAAAAAAAAGCCAAAGGCATTGGGCAACAATGACTGCTAAAAAATATTAACTTTGCATTGTTACATGTATTATTAAAATTTGTAATTTAAAAAAAAAAATTAAAAGTTTTATACTAATGTCTTTACCCTATCGGTTTAAACTCTGCCACTTATCCATTTGCATAGACCTGCAAGCAACCAGTGGGTGATCCAGCGATGGACCCATGTCAAGGAAGATGAATTGATACAACCCCCATCCTTCTCAAATCATTTTCATTATTTTCTCCACCTAAAGTGGAATTTACATCGAAAGTGCATTGTTTATTTCATAATAAATCAGATGCAAATGGATAGGGTGGTCTTGTGGATCTAGTATTAACCGATCTCTCTTCTTTTTTTCTTTTCTTTTTTTTTTATGTAAGGGAGGTGTAAGCCGTCCTAAATCCGTTGAATTGAATGAAAGAATATGCAAGTAGGGGTGTATGCCACTTCAAAAGAGAACAGAAGAAAGGTAACCAAGGAGAAGACAAAAAACCCAGAAAGAAGGGGAAGAAGCGAGGAAAAAAGAAAAGAAGCAACCGAGTAGGGTTGGGAAGTCGAAAGCAAGGGAGACAACATTGAAAACACTTGCCCGCTTACCCCAGCCCACTTTAGTAGTCATCGAATTAGAACTCATCATCTGAACACATCATCTTCACTGCCAGGTTAGGATCATTCTTTAATTCTTCCAACTCTTTTTTGGATCATGCACGATAAAAAACAATTCAAAATGCTTCACATGTATTTCCTTGAAGAAGATAACAAATTTTTAAGATATCCAAAAGAAGACAATGTTTGGCTCTAAATCGAATGAGATCAAATTAATTCGTCTCATGGATAAATACATAACATTTAGATCCAAATTCTAGATACAGAAACAGTCTGATTTAGCCACTCTATTAGTTTGGTTACAATGGTTCTACTAGTTTCGATGAAGGATCCTTGTCCCATCTTGTATCAGGCACTGAACTAAAACCTAGACAGGCTGCAACTTCCTTTCTTATTAAAAAAAAAAAAAAAAAAAAAAACCCTAGACAATAGTTATTCTGCAATTTGCTGGGCAATTCCGAATCAAAATAGAAATCATCTCTGTCAAATCTGTAACCTAGAAAGAAAGGATGGAAACTTCCATAAACAATAAGTCCATGCATAATTATTGCTTGCAGTCATGCCAAAATCCAAATTTCTACGTGAATCATAATCTTAGCAGAACTCGCTTAAATGGCTTTCTACCTTCTTTATTCATAATCATAATCATAATGATGCCACATGATTTCCTCAAATGCTATTTCTCACTATATTCTTACTTAAAGATAAGGGTAGATACCATGGCCGGATCCAATCATACAGAACTTCCCATCAGACTCCAACCAGAAAACCTCTGAACTAAAACACCCAAACCCTGCCACAGATAGAAATAGAATCACCCCACCTCCAGAGTCAGGCATCCAACCGAACAGGAGAGCAGCAGGCACTGTCGGCTGTTCTACCAGGCTAGCTTTGAGATGGACAATGCCTAGCACTCTTTCACAGATCACCAGGGAAGATTGTGCTACATAGACTCTGGGAATGTGGGAGGATGATGGGAGGCTTGGAATCGAGATGAGAAAGTTGCCATCAGTGTGGAATTAACCAAGCCAAATGGTGAATGGTTCTGGGTCCGGTCTTTTTCCAATGGGCTAGGGTTGGTGATCTGACAAGGAACTGGCATCATGGGGGAAGAGAGATTGGCCAGCTGAAAGGAGGAAGAGAGGAATGGCAGCTTAGAGAATGGAGAGCAAGAGGAGGAAACTAGGTTGAAGGGTACAGGAGAGGATGGAAGAAGCTCTAACTTGAAACCTCGATTTTATGAGAAGAGTGGAGTGCAGAAGAGATCATTTGAAGGGAAAGTGGATTGCAACTCGACCCTTTGGTACAATTACTAAAATTTACCAGCATGCTAGGCTAACAAGATTTCAACAGTTCAGCCATAACTCAATCGACTGTAATGTGCATTACTCAATAATTGATAAGTCAAATAAGATGGCCACAGTCCCATATTAGGATGGAAAAGAACCATGTAAAGCAACGCATCCTATAATTTTATAATTTTACATAGCAAAATGCCAGAAAATGTCTCCAGGATATTGGGAACACAAAATATACCATAGAACAATAAATTTAAAATAATATGTGACATAGTTCAATATATCATGATGTGCATTGTGCAGTATCATGTTATATGATTTTCAAATGCATTATTATTGAGAGTCTAAATGTTAGTAAAATACATGAATTCCTTAGATATTCAGCATTCAGCAATATGATATAGTAATTACAGCATCATAATATCAGCAAAGAATCAACCTTACATGAAAGCATATCATATACTCATCAGGAAGCAAATACCTAGCCTATCACTATCATCCTAGGAATATCTTGACATATTACTCGTCAGATAAGCAGTATGCTACCAGCCGACTGATCTGAAATGGCATGCTATATATTAAACATATCTCCATGCAAAAGTGCGTCCCCCCTTCCAGATATCAACAACTAAACTTTTGATAAGAAGGATCATGAAAAATAAACGATTAATAGGAAGCATTGTATTTTTCCTAAGCATCCTCCATAAGCATCAAAACCTCATCCTAGGGGTATCTAGATGCCCAATTTACAAGATGCATAAGCCAGGCACAGAAAATTCCACATTGTTACCACTGTCCATTCTAGACTTATATGAAGATGTAAACTATCATGTCTACCTAGGCAAAATTGCTTCATCAGTACTGGAACTCTAACTCAAAGCCTCAGTGTAGTATCACAGTCTTTAGCGACAGCAACTGCTCCAGCTTTGACTTTCTGAGCAAGAAATTCATCACAATCAGCTCCTTTGACGGTGAACTCCATCAAAAGCTCCTCAAAGAGTTTCTTCAGTGTGACCTTGAATCTTGTTATCGGAGTCTTATCATCCTCATCAACACATTGTACCTCGTCCTTGATGACAGACGCAACTTGAGCACCACCCATATAAGCTCTGCATGCAACAAGGATAACACGTCCCTGCTTGCGGAAATGTCCAGCAACAAAGTCCTCAAAATGCTGCAAGGAGCCA
This sequence comes from Elaeis guineensis, assembly GCF_000442705.2. NCBI lineage: Eukaryota > Viridiplantae > Streptophyta > Magnoliopsida > Arecales > Arecaceae > Elaeis > Elaeis guineensis. The sequence goes on from NC_025995.2 coordinate 112,013,862, forward strand.
GATATGAAGTTATGCATGTAAGGCTTCCAATGCTCAAGATATGCTAGTATTCTCAAATGCTTCTTGTGATCATGAATATACCAGAGGGCCAATGAAGCCTTCTAATCTATATATTTTACCTTGTATTTATAGCATGAAGTGTTACAGATAATGAAGAATAGTCCTCACCTTTAAAGGCCTCCGCAGAGAGTACAACATTGTCCTGCAGGACAGCAAGAAGATCTCCTCATTGTAAGCCAAGGAATTCCTCTCTCCCTGGGGTGTGTTAGCAGTCCTAGAATATCCTGGTTCATTGAAGTATGGCTTTGAATTCAGAACCAGAGCTTGAATTGAGACCAAGACCTGCAGCATGGTCGAATTTGATGGGCTCCACTTTTCACAACCGCTGCCAGACCAGGTGTTCAAAAGGCTAAGGCAGACCTTCCCACAAGCATACAAGTTTGGATTAAGTCGGAGTCCACCTGAATGATAGTGTAGAGCCTGCACAACATTTAAGAAAGTTCCCTTATTATTCAAGTTTCAGATAGAGAAGTCAGTAGAGAACACGACCACTCACATACCGGGGGTGATTGTGGATAGTTAGAAGGAAACTGAATGTCAAAAAAGAAGAGGCCATCATGATAAGGAGTTCCTGCTGGTCCTATTATAACAGCCCTCAGCAGGTCCATCCTGTCTTCATAGACTCTTACAGATATCATCTCTGTAGAAATACAACAAAACCAATATGATTAAGATAACTACTAGAAAGTGAATAAGACTAAATGAAATTCGAGGATCAACTTACATATCCTTGTGCAACCTAAAGCATCATAATGAATTAAAGTATGGAAAAACTGATGTACTTATGAATTAAAGTATGGAAAAACAGTATGGATCACATGATTCAGCAATAGCAAATATTATTTCTGGTGCAACAGATATTCAAACCAGAAGGCAGATTACACTACATGCCTGAGAAAATCTAGTGGATGATCATGCTGGAAAAGACTATCATACAACTTTCCACTACAACATATTTCTGGGTGAAACTACTCGAGCAAAATCTCTCCTTTGCGGTTCCTCGAGACTATATTCTGGAATCTGGACTTAAATACATGGTCCAGATTTTAGCGGTAACTACCAATTTTTTCTCAAAAAGCAGGGGCATGGAGGGCTAGACCAGTTATATCTATGCCACTATGTGGCTAAATGTGCAAAGATATCAGCAGCAGCCAGTCTCATAAATAAGTCTAACATTTCCCCATGGCAAATCACAAGACACTGGTTCATCCAGCTTCAAGACCCCACAACATAGTGATATACAAGCAGATGGTGTGGACCTATCCATAAGGCTACTCATCTGATTACATATAGACTTGTCTACAAGATCTACATCAGTAAAGATAATCCTGGTAAACACCTCACCTCTCTGCTTGCAGCGCTCCTTTCCCAAGACCCTTGAGATCTCCCTCTAGTCACCCCTGGACCAGAAGTTCTCCAGAAGGGATGCACCTTATGAACAAATGGATTTTTAGGAAGCTTCCTCAAACCAGTGGATTGCCAGGTTGAACCTCTGGCTGACTATCTAGCTCCAGGCCATACACCTGAAAGTTAGGTTACATACCCACAGGACTGGTTTTGTTGCTCTTTGCACCACAAGCCCTAAACCCCTGCTCCTCTCCATTCAAAAGATGGCTGATGTGACATCATGATCTTATAGCCATATATAAAGTGAATTTTGTGAACCTCCAGAAGAGTAGGAAGCAACAGGCACATTTCACCAGATCATGGATGGTTGGTTTAGAACTTTTTTTGGTGGAAAAACAAGATCACCCTCACACATCCCATATTTTTTTGGTTGCACAATCGTCTTGTGTTCTAACATATCAGCTTAATCATTCTCTCATCCAACCAAGACAAATGGAAACATACTTAACTAGGTGATGTGTAATATTTCCAACAATTAATTATAAAAAAAAAAGAATTTGTTTTAAAATAAATGAGGAAAATATCATTAAAACCATATTAAATAAAGAAATTGAAAGGAAGAAATCAATAGACAGAAACAGTTCCAAACCGAATGCCAAAAAAATTTGCTGCTTCAACAGATCACCAATTGGTTATAGTTGCAACACTTCCAACAGATCACACTCACCTGGTAAGTCCTTCTCCAGGACCTTCCACTCATGCTGAATCCTCTTTGTCCAATCTTTTGATGGCTGATATTAATGTGTCAAAATGGGAAAGAAAAAAAATTAAGAACGGCCAAAGCAGGGAAGCAACGAGAATGTAAATACTTAACAAGCTTACCTTATTCAGTGCAGATGAATTCGCATAATAATGATCTGAGTAATCCTCAACAGTATCGAACTGCTTGAATGATTTAAATTTGCTGTCAATTTCATCTCCAGTCTGTGCCCTCAACTTGAAATCAATTGGCCTTTCAGGTTCAGACTTTTGCAACCATGGTACTGAAGCCTCCACCCCTGGAGGTAGATCCAAATCATCAAATTTAGCAGCCAAACTATAGTTACAATCATTATCAATCAACTCAGGATCATATTCATAGTCTTCATCATCTTCATCATCGTCATATTCCTCCTCTTCATCCATATAGGGAAAATCTTCTAGGTTGAGCTCAGGGCATGTAACAGTATTCATGAGAATATCATTTTGCACACCAATGTTTGAACTATTTGAACTAGAACCTATAAGATCATTGGAATAAACACCCTGCAGAATTTATTTAAGGGAAAAAAGAATCTGTTAGATCCATGTTATTAAATGATTCTGGTACCAGAAATTGCAAAGTCATTATTTTTGAGAAAGTATTCTGTATACATTCTAGAATTATTCACACCTTTGCTTCCTTTTGCCTATCCATATCATATTCCACAGTTTGCTTATTCTTATAATCAGAACTACTTTCTCGGATGATCATAACTGAATCTGGATCATCATCTCCATCAATTTGAATGACCTCATGAGGAACAACCTACAATATGGAAACAAGTTGCTTGTTGAGTAAGTACAAAACTATGAAAACTATTTCAAAAGTCCACTAATCAATGCAACAGAAAAATTGAACCATGGCAGAATATGAGCTTGTACTAATAGAATAGTCGGAAAAATATGCAATAATACTATATGTATGTGTTGTGTTATACAATTTTGTTATACCAAAAATATCGTGATATAATAGATCTCATCATACAAGCTTCTCTAACATGCTTGATGCCTCTACCTTATTCAGCCAAATAAAGCCGCATCCATATGTGAGAAGCATACCAAATAAATAGGAGAGGATAAAAAGGTTTGATTATATAAACATATTAAACAAATTAAAATGTAATAAGAGCATGCAGAGACAGAATGGTTAGATTATTAGATAATCGAATATGGTAATTAGAAAAGGGCAATGTCCAAACATAATTAGAAATAATACCCTCCGATTAATGAAAAATTTATCCAACAGGATTGGTTCAAATTGAGGATATCATGAAAGAAAAAAGTTCAAGACAGAAATATAGCATGTAAGATATTGATAGGTTTCTGATCTACAGAGGCATTCTTATTTTGCTGATTTTACATTTGGAAGAGCATTTTATGTAAATTTGAAAGACAAGAAGAGCTGCAAATTCAGATCATGTGTAATGGAAATGTCATAATGTGGGACAGCCATGACAGAAATCCTTCCTGAATAGCAAATAGAAAATCCACTTTATACAGCCACAAGACAAAACTACTGCTGACGTCATGTGTTTTATTTCATAATATCTCAAAGTAATGACATGAAAAATGACAACATAAACAAAAACAGTACGAGTAATAAACACACTGACAAATATATATACACATATATAGTCAAGTAAAATACTATATAGAGGCATATCACCTGGTTTCTATAATAAGTAACAAAGAAGGGTCCATTTCTTGATCTATAGTATTATCACCAAAATGAAGATTGGAAGCCAATGGACTTACTGGAAACTTAGATCAGCCTTTTATTCAGTAGTAATACATCTAAGTAAATGCTTTTAACCCAAATGACATCCTATAAAATCACGGAGATCCATTCTTATATAATAATCTCATTTGCTATTGGCAAGAGCATTTAAAGAGAGTTAATGTGATTATAGGAATATAATGTAATGGAGATTGTATTGTCATACAATAAACATTCTTCTTAATCTTAATTACAAACCTGCCAAGCATTTTTGGAAAAAAAAAAAAAACTAAGAACATTGAACAGGATTGTAAAACTTACTTTATTACCAACATGGCCAATTCAGCAGATAAAAAATGCAGTTTATTTGCAGGAAAAATGACATTCTCAGAAAAGGTGGTAAAAGAGTTTAAGAGTGACAAATAAATTTAACAGGCCAAAAGGTAGAAATGGGTGGAACGATCTTATTCAAACCCAACAAAATTTACTGCTGGAGTAAATTATTTGAAGGCTTCTTTTGACTAAATGACAACCAAACCATATTCAGAACAAGTTCTCTAGAGTTCAACTTTTAGCATTTCAGAGATAGTCTAGTACAAGTCTACAATATCTTAACAAACAATCCTGTAACTGATTAGATATAATTTACAACTTTCCCTTATTGAATATTCTCTATAGAAGCCAGCTGTTCTTCAGCAAACAGGAGTTGAAATTACTATGCTCAAGATAACACATGCCAAATTCAATATGTTATCCTCAACAAACTTCAAAATCATAAATTGTAATAGCAAAAAGACCAAACAAAACAAGTAGTCTGTCCTTACAGACCCAAGGAGTAAAGCTTATCATTTAAAAGTAAGATACCATGGATCTAAAATCCAAATATAAAATTACCAAAAACAAATTCCTATAAAGGCATAAACAAAACCTTTCAACATACAGCCTCTTACAGGTAATGGTATTGAGTTGAGGTCTGCCTGAGCCTGAACCAGAGATGGAAACGATAGGCTTAGGCCTAGACCATAGTGCAGGTTGAAAGTAGCATCAACATACAGGGCCAGGGCTTTGTTTTTCTGTCAAGCCAAGTCAGGCTGGGCATGAGGCCTGTCTTAGATTTTCTTAATATCTTAAGCCCAAGCCTCCCCCCAACTAGCTTGAGCTTCAACTTCTTAGCCCTAAGCCCTGCTGAGGGTCTACATTCCAAGCCTGGGCTTGCAATTTTTTGGACTGCTCCAACCCATTGACACTGCTCTTTACTATCAGCTCTATAATAAGAGCAAAACTGCATCTTTCTCAGTAAATCTTTTTCTCGTTTTGTTCTGGGTGGGATTCTGGGCGTTTTCATGAGAGGGGGGTGGGATGGTCAGGCCGGAGGATCAATGTGACTTCAATGATATCAATAATTGATACAGAGAATGCTTTGAGGCCAATATTGTGCAATATTACTGCACAGATTAGAGAGCTAAATTAATCCAAGGTAACTTATAAGAAGCACAATTGCAAGAGAGGAAGAGATATGGATAAAGATGTAACAAAGAGAAAGATGATGCATAAAATTAGAATTTACTCTTCATTTATTGATCCACCTTTGAAGTTGCTTTAGTTTGTTTCTCTTTCTTTCCAATGGCCTATATTCGTGTTGTTTATTTAGTCCAGATATGAGGATGTGGGCAATAATAACATGGGAATATGATTACAATTCTTTTCTTAGTCTCTTATAAAGTTTTTGTACACCTTTTCCCTTGACAGTTCCAGACTATGTTAATTTTATTACTTTATTTCAGAATATTCAGATTTTATAATAGTGTTGGGATGAAAGGGTCCATTCATTGAACTATAAAGCACAATCAACCTCATTTTATGTTGTTGTAACCTAATTGTGAAGACAACAAAAGGACAGAAATAAGCAAAAACCCACCCCCACATTAATGAATATTTGTAGATTAATTTTTTAAAAAAAAGTTAAAAATTTTAAAGCAATTGTGGAGAGTTTGCAATTGCATCATAGACTAATCCAAGAAGATGAAGATTGGTAAGTTTTATTTATAAAAGGAAGGTGATATTGGCATAAGTTTAAGACTTTTTTTTTGGTTAGATTTTGAGAAAACATAATGAATGTACCATTTATTTTCCTTATAAGCATGGCACGTCTCCACATTTTTTTCGTGCAACTGGACTGAGAATTCACCTTAAGCATAAATTCAACCATTTTTCTTTCGCTTACCTCCTCTATGAAGGTCTAAGTATCCAAATCAAGTTTACCTCAATTGGTATCAGAGAGCAGGTTCCCATAGATTTATGATACTTTTGCTGTTACGACATACAATAGACTGATTTGACATTTTAGCATTCTAGATGACAGTATGGAGCCAAGCTGACACATCTCTTTGACAAACTGAAATAAGACTAGTTATGAGAACACAAAATTTTGGCTGACATTTTCACATTAAATTGATCTGCTAGAGAAAAAAGGTCCAAAAAATTTGATGACTTTGGGAGATATAACTAGATCATTTGTAAAAACTTTTCCTTCTTGACAACTACCCAGCGAGACATTGGTTTTGTTGATACTGTAAAATGTCTATACCTCATTCTGATGCAAAATTTACAAACTGCATGGATCTCTTAATGGTTCTCCAGCAACATAATAATAATACTAATACAAAGCACAAAAACATTTATCAGTTGAAGTACGCTTGAACATAGATTAGGCTCAAGATCCAATTGATAGTGGGCCCACCATACAATATTGCACATTTACTGATGCAACTTCATCCAAATGCAAAAGCAGTACACTGAAATTATAAGTCATGCCACTTCCAAGCTGATCTGATCATAATTCTCTTATTAGCTAGGATGGTTGTCCAAGTGATGTTTCCTATCAAATTCTGTAAGGATAATCAGGTTGGAGTGCATAGCACAAGCAACATAGTACAAGAAGAGAGGACCAAGCAAATTGAAGTGAACTTCCATTTTATCCCAAGAAGTTTGAAACTAAATCAAACATTATAGATTAAATCTCAAAATCAAAGCAGTCCAATGTTTACCAATGATTTTATCCCACAAGCTCCACCTATTTGGTAGACAGTTTAAACAATAGACAGGTCATAAAGCTAGGTATCCTATTTAGTTAAAAAGAGCAAAAGTTCAAAATTCTTAAGTGATGGGGAGAGATTTAAAGAAACTTGTTGAGGAGGCAGATGTCAATTATTCCACAAGCAGACAGAAAAAGAAAAAAAAAGAATTTAAGTTTCCAATACTTAAAGAAATGTTCATGTAAGGATAAGTTTATGACAGATAGACAAAACATAAAGAATAAATGGAAAGCTTTCCGACATTTCCTGGGTTCATTTTACGCTAAGAATATTTAGATCTTTAAGCACACCATAACAACTGCTTGATCTTAATACTTTTCCTACTTTTGTTTGTAATTCATAATCTATATTGCATATACATGAAGTTCTTAACCAACATGAAGAGAGGGAAGAAAGTAGAAGTGATGGCGGTTTTTTGAGACACCCCTTTGATCCTCTCAAGAATGGTTTTCTTAGTATTCCGCAAATGGAAAATTCTCATCTTTGTTTTTAGCATGGTTCGCTATACCACTGTGTACTGCCCATAACGGTACCATATTATATAGGTACTAAACCAAATCTCTGTACAAAGGGCGTACCAAGTTGAACCCCATACCGGATATATTGACACAGCACCAGCATGGTACTTATATGGATTTGGTATCGAGATGGCAAGTGTTGGTCTTTATCTTCGTTACATCAATCAGGTGCATTAACCATTTCTTTCTTACCCCTGGAATCAATGTTCTACGCATACTTGATAAAAGAAGCACACAACCCAAAGGAATGAGTGGTGATCTATCCTTTGTTCTCTGCATGAATAGCAAAAAATCTTTAATATTTTATTGGTAGAACTCACTCGATACTAGCAATGAAGACCTATAATAAGTCTAAGTTCAATGCCTCAGGATTAATAATGATAGTAATAATGATTGACAACGATAACAATGTTAATAATAATAATAATTATTATTATTATTAATACTATTAACATTATTATTATTGTTGTGGTGGTGCTGCTGTTGTTGCTAAAATTTAACAATGTTACTAAATAATAATGATGGTGATAATCACAACAACATCTAAACAAGGGTTTCTTCTTTCATTTTTTCCCCCTTTTCAGGAACTCAGAATTGTACCCTTCAAAGTGAAGCCCCAGCCAACTTCACCCTGCACGCAATTCTTTCAATTTTCCGATTTACCAAGACAAAAAATGCCCAGCCTGAAAAAGTTGACCCTAGTCAAGTCATCACAAAACTCGAACCAAACTGATAGCAGAAACAAGCATCATCTCGAGTACATGCCCTAAGATCAATATCCAAAAAATAAACCAACAACTTCTATCACCCAGAATAACCAAAAAAACAACTTTTTTCCGCAGTTAACCGCAACAATACCAAACCCTATCTCACAAACAAACATCAAATCAATCATGCATGTCACAAAACCAATCAAATCAAACTACGCTAAACCAGAGAACCAGGAATCCCAAAACAAAACATCAAGATTGCAACTTTGTCGATCCCAACCATAAGCCACGTGCAATCTTGTGAACACAACAAAAAATCCGAGAATTTGAAGCACAAAATTGGGAATTCAAGAAACAAAGAAGAAAGAAAAGGAGAAAAAGAAAAGGGGAATAGAAAGAGAGGGAGGAAAAAAAAAAGCAAAGAGAGGGAGAGAGAGAAAGAGAAGGGAACGGAGGAGACGGCATTAGACCTGACAACGCTTGCGCTTCTGCTGGGCGGAGTTCCATCCGGACGAAGACGACACATCGTGATCCTCGTACGAGGCGCTCCCTCCGAAGTGGTGTTGCCTGCGGATGGAAACCGTTAGAAGTCGACAAAGAGATAACGGCGGTAGAGGGCGGACTAACGGAGATCGCCTTACTTGGAACCACTGTTGGTGGAGTAGTCGGCGTCCATGGAGCCGGCTCAGAATAGCGCGCCCAATGCGGACGACAAAAGAGGAGGGTGGGGGCGAATGATCGGCTCGGGCTCGGCTTTCTGGCTTTCGAAGCCGGCTCGGCCGGCGACGGTTTCGAAGGCCTCCCACCGCGAGAGAGATAGAGAGAGAGAGAGAGAGGCAGGAGGAGGAGGGAAAGAGCTCCAGAGGAGAGAGAGCTTTGGGTTTCCTTTCCTCTTTTGTTTCTATATAAACTGGGAAGAGGGACACTGAATTGTACCCCATGGAAAGACCACAGTGGTTTTCTTGACGCCAGCCGTGTACTGTTACCAGTGGGCCCGATATAAATGATTGTGGTCTAGTTTCGGGTGTGCCCGGGACTGCTCCTTGCTGTTATCGGTATCTTCGTGCGCGGACGCCGCGGAGGACCCTGACTCTACGTTCTTTAGGTGCTCTTCGTCATCGCTCGAAAGAGTACAGATCGCGTATGCATTCTGAAACACCAAACACATAAGTGGACGATAACTGTCTCGAAAGGCACCGTAGCAGCAGATGCTTGTACGCAATTGTGCTTCTATTTCGGCCAGGCGAATAATTGTGATGCTGTTTGAGATGGGCAGCTGATATTCTCGGTCCTAAAACCGGAAGTTATTTTCGCACCGTGCAGCAGCCCTTGAGATAAATGTAACAGATTTTGATACCCAAAAAGGTCACATGGAATTACAGGTTTAGCCCCCTAAAGGAGGATTGGGATTTGCTTCGGAACTAGTTGAGCGATGACCATATGGGAAGAACCTCAAGGCCCTATCATCTTCGAGATGGATGAAACGTTATAAATTGCTGTGTCACACGATCATCTTTGAGGTGAATGTAACGTTGCAAATTGATGTGTCGAGGCATGAATAGTATAATAGGATGGGCTACAAATCATACTACATAGACCATCAACTTAATGCGTTAATTCAAAATAATTCTGTTCTCCCTATAACATGATGAGCATTATACCACTTAGATAAATGATATATTTTTTTTTCCTTTAAATTCACTCGAAAACTTGCATCTGACAATTTTTGTTCCAAAAAAAAAATTAAGAACAGATAAAAATCATGAAAACATCCTTGGAAAATTCTGCCCACTTCTGAGCTGGCATACATATTCTATCCCTTACAATGATTGTTATCATAATTATTGTATTTTTCTTTAAATAGATATTATAACAAACTTTTTTTATCTCTGAATTCATGTTAATCTTAATTAGACTTAGCTGGCATTAGACATTTTGTTCCAAAAGGTTTAAAAATAGACAAAAACTATTAACTTGTTCGTAGCCCGAACCATCTCCCAGGTGGCATGCATATTTCAGTTCATACTAAATGAACGTTACTATATTTTTTATATTTTTATTGAGTCTAAATAATTTTTCTTCCTTTTAAATTCACTATCTACGTGACGACAATTGGCTAGCATCTGACATTCTGTTTCAATGGATTTAAAGATAGACAAAAACTATAACAACATTCACAGGAAACACATGACCGCCTCCTAACTAGCACGCATATTCCATTCCTAACTAAATAAATATTAATATAAAATTTATGTTTTTTAAAATTAATATCATAATAATTATTACTTTTTTCTCTTTAAAGTCATCGTATTTTTGACTACACTTAATTTGCATCTAATATTTTATTCTAATAGATTTAAGGATAAAAAAATTATAAAAACATCGATAGGAAACAGTTGACCATCTCTACGCTAGCACCGCATAGTTCATTTCCAATCGAAATAATACTACGACAATTATTATAATAAATTTTTTTTTTCTTTAAATTCATTATATTTGTGACTACTCTTAATTGGTATCTCATATTTTGTTCTATAAAATTCAATGATAGACAAAAATTATTAAAATATTTATATAAATCACTTGACTACCTTCCCACTGGCACATATATCTCATTCATTGTTATTGCAATTCTTATATTTTTCTTTAAATAAATATTCAGACAAGTTTCTCTCTCTCCTCAGTAAATTTATCGTATTCTTCATTGCAATTAACTAGCATTCAATACTCTATTTTAAAAGACTTAAGAACAAGCTGAAACTATGAAAATATCTTAAGAAAATATATTACCATCTATTTTATATTCATCGCTATTCCTTTATCTTTCTTTAAAATTATTATATTTTTAACTCTATTTGACTAGCATCTAAGATCTTGTTCCAAAAGGTTTAAAACACATAAACTATCAAAATATTCATAAAATCCATCAAACTGCCCCCAACTAGCATGTGATGCATATTTATATTTATATGAATATTATAGTAATTTTTTATTTATCTTTAAATTCATTGTATTTCTCACTTTACTTGACTAGCATCTAAAATTTTGTTCTAAAAGGTTTAAGCATGATAAAAATCATGATCATATCTAAACATATATTTCATTCACACTTAAATAAGTAGTTTCACCTTTTAACTTTTCTTTCAATTTGCTGTATTTTTTAATTTGCTTGACGTGTGTATGATATTTTACTTCAAAAAATTTAGGATAGACAACACCTTCAAAATATCCATGAAAAATATCAAACTACATAAATCAATAATATAAGATTTTTTTTTTTTAAGAGTTATTACATTTTTTGCTTTGCTTGGCTAGCCTCTGATACTCTATTTCAAAAGGTTTAGGAAAGACAAAAACCATTAGAATATCTATATATATATTAAAAAAAAAAAAAGCACCTTACCACCTCCTAGCTAGCATGTGATATTTTACTTATACATAACTAACTGTTATGTTCACCAAAAAAAATAATTATTATAGTAATTTTTATTCTCTTTAAAATTTATTGTGTTCTTTAATCAATCAGCATCCGACATGCTATTTCAAAAGCTCAAAGACTACCATGATCTATTTTAATTTTACTAAATATGTGCTATATATTTTTATTTTCTCTCTATTTTTTTTATATTAGTTGTTCGACATGTAATCTTTTATTTCAGAAAATTGAAGAATAGATAAAAATCATCACATACACAAAAAAAAATATTTCGGTCATAGTTGATGTACACTTTTTTCTTTTCTTAAAATGAATATTATTTTTTTTAAATTTGTTGCACCTTCAACATTTCTTGACTAAAATTTGACATTATATTTCAAAAATTTAACAATACAAAACTATCAACTCATCAACCGAAAACATATAATTAACCACCTTCAAGTTGGTATATAATATTTCATTTCTACTTAAGTGAATATCGCTATAATTTTTTATCATTTTCTTCGTTCACTTTTTACACCACTTCCCTAGCATCTAATGTTATGGTTCAATGGGTTTAAGGATGGATGGAAAACATAAATATGTGTATAAAAAATATATAACTGCTACAAAGCTAGCATGTGTTATCATTCCTTCTTAGATGAATATATCATATATTTTTAGTTTTTATATTGAATCCACTCTTTTCAACTTTTCTTGATCATCATTTAACATTCCATGTTAAAAGTGTCTTTCAAGGCATCAATACGATATATCCAGTCACCTTCTAATTAGCATATAACATTTTTTGCCTAAAGTAAACAGATATTTACTCTATCAAAAGGTTGTTTTAGATGGAGTTAATTTATGGATTACTAGAAACCACAAACTATGCAGACTTCTTTTTATGAGCTTTAACCTTTTTGGCCTCACTTTTCATTTGGACTTAGAATTGAGTGATTTCATCTTTGAGACAATTTACCATTATATGTTGATGTATCATCGACTAGTATTTATTACAAAATGCATTGGAAGCCACACTAAATAGCCCATCAAATAAATCGGTCCATTATTTTATCCTATCCATGCCGAGGATATGAAATAATTAGCATGATTTACCTAAGAATAGTTGATCTATAAGTTACACAAATATTATTTTCATTTATCAATAAAAAGTGGGGTGGACCGTGGACTGCCAATGTTTTACTCAAAAATGAATATTAATTTAATTTAAAATTCTACTGACTTGTATGAATATTAGTTTATTAGCATCTAATATTTCATTACACATATCACTCCATACATGTATAGATAAAATCCATCAGTGCAAATATAAAATGCAAAGCTTAACAAGGTCGACAACTCGATGGATCTAGGCATACATGCAAGCATCTGAATTTATTTATAATACGAAATTGGCATCCTTTCATTAGCAACTGGAGTTATACATCCGATTTTTGGGTGGTGCATCCAAAAAATTTAGACATGGATTATTAAAATATGGACGTCTCTCTCTCTCTAATATATATTGTTGGGGAATACCCACCGACCGTCCGACCGATGGCCGAAGGGACCGACCGACCGACCGACCGACCGACGGCCGGAGGGACCGACCGACCGACGGCCGGAGGGACCGACCGACCGACCGACTGACGGCCGGAGCGACCGACCGGCAGACGCCATCACCGGCCAATTAACGGCCCCCAACCGACTGAGGATGTGTCGGTCGGGCATACTTTTTCCGACCGACTGGACCTGGAAGCCTGATGGCCGACTCACGTAAGACTCGCCGACCAACGGAGGGGCCCGACGTCGCTCAGCTGGCCACCGACCTAGGGTCGGTCGACTCCTCCGATCGCCGTACAGCCGCCAGAACTTGTCAGTTCTGACAGCAACATGCGGCACTGCCACCTAGGGGCATTGTCCCGCCTAGGGCATTGTCAACCCTAGTGATTTGACAGTCCCACGGCGATATGACACTTTTACGGCGACTCTGACAGTCTACAGTGAGTTGACAATTCCTCAATTGTCCGCGCCATTAATAACGGCGCCATACCGTGCTCCACTATATAAATCAGAGAAGGCAACAGTGCAAGAGAGATCCCTCGACTTCTCGACTTAAGAACCACAGGCTCGCTCCTCTCTCTCTCTCTCTCTCTCTCGATGAGCTCTCTGTCTTCATTTCACTGTTGTCCAGTCACCTCTCTGACTTGACCGTCGGAGGGTCCCCGCCGGAGCCGCCTCCGGTCAGTGTGGACTTCTCTTTTTGCAGGCGCTCGTTCTCCGACGATCAGACGACGAGGCGATTGGCCGCAACATATATATATATATATATATGTATGTAAAGATACTAAGAGAAAAGTAATATGAAACTTGAACACTCATTTGAAATCAGATAAAAATCATACAATATAACTGGCGAGAGCTATTGCAGACATTGACGGATATGTTTGACTAATATGTCCATCGACCATTCTCCGTACCAGCAAAAGGCACTGGACCGTGCTTGATGTAGTTTGTGACTAAACAGGCCGTGCCAGATACGATATGTTAGCATCAAACTCTAATATGGTACAATTTTAGGCCCGATGGATAGCGGATCATGCCAGACCTCTCTATATACCAGTGAAGGGCACTAGATTGTGCTTGGTATGGCCCGTTACTAAACGAGCCATTCCAGACACGATATGATTAGCATTAAGATCCAACCCGGCATGGCCCTAGGCTCGATGGGTAGCGGATCGTGCTAGACACGGTCTGTTGGCCCGTGGATCTTTTTTTTTTTTTTAAAAATTACAGACTGACGGTGCCAGACACGATCTGTTTCTATCCGTTACGGACTGTGCCAAGCATGGCCCATTTCAATCTGTTACAGGGGGTGGGGTGCCGGTGCAGTGGTCGATGAAGGGTGGAGGGGGTTCGGGGGGGAGGGGGGAGGGTGGTTTTGGCGTAGATGGATGCCAAAGCCCGAGAGGAGGGGAGGGAGGATAGTGGTTATGCGGAGCAGAAGGCGGACGATGGGTGCGGTGTGGACGGTGGTGGGCAGGGCCACAGCGGGTACCTCGCGAGGAGAGAGGGAGAGGAGGGTGGAGGAGGTTCCGAAAGGGGTGGCTTTGGCGCGGACGGATGTCGGGACCCGAGAGAAGGGGAGGGGGGGTGGTGGTCGTATGGAGTTGGAGGCGGACGACGAATACGGCGCAGACGGCGATAGGGCGGGGCCATGGTGGTGTGACATGGACGACCGCCCCCCCAAGGAACCCCTCTGCTCTCCTCCGACCGCTGCACCCACACCCGCACCCCACACCCCAAATGGGCCATGCCATGGAACGGCCCGTTTCAAGGGGGTCAAGCTGGCAAGTGGGCCGTGTTGGGCCTGAGCTGTGGATTAGAAAATCCCAACCTAGCCTAGCCCTCCTCTTATGATCCGTGTTAGGCACGGCATGGCACTGTAACTGATGGACCATGCCAACCGGATCAGATCGTGTCATGGGCGGTCCGATCCGTTGCCCATCTCCACTCTATGCAGTTCAAATCAATCGCGAAAAAAAGGCATAAAAAAAATGAGAAACATAAAGCATCAAATAAATGCCGCTGTTCCCAGTTTAGTAATCTGCCAAATACCCAAAATTATATTTTGGGATGAACAGACCTCCCCATGTCTGGATTGGTGAACAAGATGTTATTGCTTTGAGATACGTGCATCCGTCCCTAGTCCATCCTCTCCCTGTGGCCCAACAATATAGAGGCCAAGCCCACGGTAAACCTGGCCAGGTCCAATAGCATGTTGGGCCAACCGCGTCCCCTCTCACGTGGCACGCCGACACACTGTTACTCCGACACCGCGTGGGCATCCCTGTGCCTTTATGCGTCCATTCCTAGGGTTTCTATCTCGGCAAAGCACGAGCAGCGGGAGGCATCCACGCGCCTCTTCTTCCATTGTTCTCACCTCCCATTTTAGGGTTCGTCGTAGATTTATTTGACGCCGGAGCCTCCTCTCTGCTTCTCTTTGTGAGCGTGGTTCCATCGTGGATCGGCGAGAGGACGATCTGCTCGTCTAGAGTTGGGGAGAGCGATGGCTGATCGATTGACTCGTATCGCCATAGTCAGTTCCGATCGCTGCAAGCCCAAGAAGTGCCGCCAGGAATGCAAGAAGAGTTGCCCCGTCGTGAAAACAGGTTTGTTAAATTCCTATTTCATGGAAAGAAAGCGTTCTTGATCTAAAATTTGGGATTTTCCTGGTCAAAGATTGTTCGCCTTTGATTATAGGGGAGTTTTATTTGTGTTTTTGTGTTTTGAAGTCTAATTTCTTGAATTACTGTTCTCAAAGAAAAATCTTGAATCGGGAATATTTAACTTGGTTGAGGGAATTTTGAGTTTTTGCTCCTGTTATTTCGTTTCCTGGGATCTGTCGGAGTGGCTTTGCGTGGATCTCAATGAATTTACAATTGTAATCTAAAATCTGTTTTTAATCTAGATAAAGATCATGCTGGTTTTTTGAGCTTAGAAAAAAAGACATATTCTTTTTGGGATGTTGTTAGAGGAATTGGAGATGAGATGCTATCCATATGTTTTGCTTCAGCAGAAGGATTTCGATTATTGTTCTATGGAACATGTCGTGACATTGTACTTCTGACTGTTGGCTTGTAATACCAATCTATGTTGGGCAGAAACCTTTTTTTGGCTCCTTTTTTTTTTATCGTGGCAGCTGGGAGGGTTGATTTTGGAATTATGAGTTGTTAGTTGATCTGGACTTGTTTGCATACAATAATCTGGTTGATTCTTGTGAGAAGTAGAAGTATCTAGCTCATTTTATGACCTGAATCTAAGAATATTGTATTGGCTGAAGGATGATAGGTTGTGATTTGTGTAAATGGGAGCAGAATTGATATAATTCCATTTTTCTGTTGATTCCATCTTGGGCTTCCACAGCTCCTCACGAGAGTCAAGTATTAAAGTTCTTTGTGCAGGTTGATCCTGGCTTAGTCAGCATAGGTATAACTGTATAAGTGATCTTGTTTGGATGCCAGGAAAAGAAAGAAAGTGTTAATGAAAAAATAATGGCTGATAAATTATTGCACCTATATTAGCCCATGGTATGCATAATGTGTCCACAATTGAATCTTCTTTTTCTATTTCTTTTTTAAATTTTCCTCATGGAGCATTGCCAAAGGTAATGGTGTGAATACTGGAGGAAATACCTGCAGCAGGTTTTAATTTTGAATCAAAATTTTTCACTTGAAGCTGGAGACACCAGCACAAAATACACAAAATGGATATTCATACTGGGAGGTATTCTAAAGGTACCCAGGTTTCCTACGACCCCATTAATTTCAATGATTCGCTGTTGTTCTCTTAAGCTGTATGATTTCATAGGTCTCTAGAGCACACAGACACTTAAAGAAATGTTCACATGTGCATTTCAAAATATTGCTTCTTTTACTTATCAGAGAAAAAGTTGTCTAAGAAATAAGGACATGATGCAAGCATCCAAAAAATAGGAAAAACATGGACAAGTGTGCATAATCAGTTATCATAGGACATGGCGAAAGTAGAATAAATGAGTCAGGTTTGCAAAAATTCTGGGCCAAAATCTACCAAGAATCCATAGATTCTAATGCGCATACGAACACGACACCAGCTACAGCTTCTATAGTGGTCCTGGTTTGGTTTGTTTTTATATGGTCTTTGAACATAGAAATTACAAGGGTGCAGAGTTGGGGGGTCTTGTAGGCACAATATGGTTTGGTTGGTGAGAAGAGGAAGTGAAAGCAAGGTTTTACTACTCGATATCTCAAAAATCTTAGTGGTGGTTGATACTTATATTACTTGGACCCTTCAATTTACCCTAAAGTATCTGCATCCGGCACTTAAACATAAATATTGGTATTATACTAGGACATGGTTTTCTAAGAAGAAATTTTTTTGCATTGAAAGGGTCCAGAGCTTAGACATGCACTCCCACACAACTCACAAACCAGGGTCCATCTAACATAGGTTGATAATTAGATGGATCAAGATCTTGGTTTATCTTGGCTGATATTTAAGATCAGCAAAAATGGAAATAGACCAAGATTTTTGACACTTCAATCAGTATTATAGGACCTAAGGTACCGTGATCTTGGACAAAATAGTAAGCAAAAATTTAATGACTATTTGAGGGCATTAATTTGAATATTAATATTGTAATGGATCATTTAGGAAAAATAAGCTGATATTTGAATAAGTTATTGGCAAATATATTGAGATTTATCTATATTTATCGGCCAAGCTAATAAAGGCTGATATGATATATCAGTTAGATCATATCAATGAGTGCCTGATATGGGTGCAAACCGATATCTCGGCTGAGATATTGGAAAGATGATAGCCTTGAGAGGAAAAGAGCACTGGCCGGTGGCTTTTTTACTGCCAGGAGTTGGGGGGGCGGGAGGGAATGGTCATGGAGTTTAAGTAGATTGCAGGGAACATGAAAAGAAAGAAGGACGTAAACAAAGTGCAATCTATTCTTTTGCCTCCATTGTATGTGCATAATTTCATAAGGACTCCACAAATAGTTCTCCCTGTCTAATATATGTGCATAATTTCATAAGGACGCCACAAATAGCTCTCCCTGTCTAACAAGATACTCTTCCAAGTTCATATTTCTGCTTAAGGTATGTTTGTTGCAAGGAAATGCATAGACAATGATAAGGAAAAATCAAGCTTTTTGGTGGAAAAGCAAAAGTTTCTTGGTAAAGTAGTTCTAAACTTTTTGAATTTGTTAATCTTCTAAAGAAACAAGCAATCAAAAAACTATTTTTTTTTTCAAGGAAAATAAGTTTTCTAGGCAATTCTCCTTCCAACCAAACATACCCTTAGTCCCCACCCGCCCTCCTTTTTTTTTTCGTGAACTTCCCACCAAAATGTTTGGAGGAATCATGCTCAAGGTTCCACTTTTTCGATATTTGGATCTTCCTCTTGCAAGCAATGTGCTGGGCTTCACAGGGTCTGGAGTTCTGAATCTAGATAATGCCAAGCAATATGTGCCATTTTCCACAGTCCGATCAAGTTATAGTTTAGACGAATCTCAGAATGCTATTTTCCATGATAAAACCATGTGAACTTGCAGTCAAATACAGTCTGGTCCTTGATTATCAATATTTGCCCAAAAGCTAAGGATGTTCAATCCAAAAGATGGTGTCCAACAAAACATGCTTTAGGATCTCTTCTAATTTTTCCTTGGTTGATTCCCTTCTTTTCGTATTTCTTGCTACTATGTTAGTGGGAATATATGCCCCAAGACCCTGCCTCTTGGAGCGGGAGTTTATCTGTTCTATAAATTCTGTATGTACGTTTTCATATAATTTGCCTAGAAATGCCATTTGAAGTTGGCAATAAACCGTGGGTGTTATTACAATGTTGTAGAGAGAATGCAAATGATGATTTTTTGAATTCTAAGGCTGTACTAGTTTTACTTAAAAATCTCTAGACATTTTATGGGCTGGGTTGAACTTTGGTTAATGAGCTGTGTTGGAATTCCGGAATCCAGAGGCCATCATTAGGTTTAACCTTGCAAATTGATGATTTTTGACTAGTCTTGATGGTCATTTTTAACCTTCCAAATTCTTAGATGCCTTCATCTTACTTCTATACAATGTATTTGTTGTTTAGTTTATTTGTATAGACCTTTGCAGGTTGTAGTATGCTTGTGATAGTCTCTCTCTCTCTCTCTCTGTGTGTGTCTCTTTGCCTCCCCCCCCTCTCTCTCTCTAGTTGGACGGGGTTCTGTCTCTTTTGTTAGTATTAGATATATTAAATTATTTATCATCATTCTACCTACTGTGTGAGAGAAGGCTAGTTGTTATTGTTGTTGTTGTTGTTATTATCATTGTATTATTATTATTGGTATTGTTATTGGATAATAGAACCATTATAGGTATGCTTCTTCTTCTTCTTTGTGGCTCTGTAAGCTAATTTTGCTTCTGTTCTGGCAGGGAAACTTTGTATAGAAGTCACTCCTGCATCAAAAATTGCTTTCATTTCTGAGGAGTTATGCATTGGATGCGGTATCTGTGTCAAGGTCTATATGTTCTCTACTCAACATCTCTGGACATTTTTGGTTAGTATGTCTCCTTAACTTTGTTGTTATATTGCCTTGTGATTCAGAAATGCCCTTTTGAGGCAATTCAGATTATCAACTTACCTAAGGATTTAGATAAAGATACAACCCATCGCTATGGACCAAATACCTTCAAGTTGCACAGGTTAGTTGAAAATGAAATGTTTGTCCTTTTTTTCAAGAAAAAAAAAATTCCTGAAAGACACTGAAACAACCATTCAACTGCAGGTTACCTGTTCCAAGACCTGGGCAAGTGTTGGGCCTAGTTGGAACAAATGGTATTGGGAAGTCGACTGCCCTTAAGGTGTTGGCTGGGAAGTTGAAACCCAACTTGGGTCGATACAATGTAATGCCTATTCAATATATGTTTCTTGATTTATTTATGCGCATGACTTGATTTTTTCTTTCTTCGCAGAATCCTCCTGATTGGCAGGAAATTTTGACATATTTCCGAGGATCTGAGCTCCAGAATTACTTTACACGCATTCTGGAGGACAATCTGAAGGTGCATATGTTTACAAACTTAGTTGATTTTTATGAACTGAATGTGGGTCTGAACCAATTTGTTCTATTAGTTTTTCATCCTTTATATTGCATGTTATATTAAGACTACATTGCTATTGTCAGTGGTTTATATTAATCGTAAACTGTTTACTAGGATATGAAATCTTGCTTTGGGAGATAAGGTGCATTTGTGATGTCCAATGATGTAAATTGTCAGATGACTAAATCCTTTCTTCTGCAACTTTAATTGGACATTGATGCTAATGTATTTTTTTCATTTTTAATTAAGTCATGGCTTCCGATAATGCTTGCTTACATACCTCCATCATATTATATTTGGGGAGTAACTTCATGAAAAGCATTAATTTTAACATTTTGTTTATTTTTTTTCAAAACATATGTCATTATCCTATTTATGATGTAAAATATTTGTATTGCTATGTGAGCTCAAATTTTGTATCATTTGCAATCAAGAACTGATCTACTGCACCCTTAGTAGATATCCTATTATACTATAGCATCTTATACCCTTGGGATGTCTAGGTTTCTATCTGGTGCAGTTTGAACCTTTTCAGATATACTATCAGATTTGCCATTAATATTAGAATGTTGGTTGGTGGAATTTAACCAACTGTGGCCAGTGCCTTCAATTGCCACACCAATTGTCATTTTAAAATAAAGAGCACATGCCTCTCGGTATATACTTTAGAATTTTGATTCTATTTCGGGAAATTCTATGGGGATATTGTGACACATTATGGATGTCAAAAAGATGATGGTTATGATGCTGATAGATGATTGTCTATATTTTTGGATGCGGTTATAACTTCAAGTCTATGGATATCTTTTTAAGAGAACACTTGTATAGGTGATTTATGATGGTTTGGAACCTTAAGCTGAGCTAGCTGCTTTCAGTGATTGTACTCTTTATATTCTTTATATAATGAGGCTAATGCATGCATTAGATTGAATGTTTTAGTCGTTGTAACATAAAATTTTCTGCTGTTGAATACTAAGGGAAGTATGGCTAGTTTTGAGTTTTAAAAGCCCTTGCTATTTAAAACTTTTGCTTGAATAATTTCTTGCACTACAAGTTGTATAAGTAGCTTTGCTACTGCAAGCATTCATCACGTCCATCTACAAGTCCACCATTATGTCGGCATTTCAATCTGCAGGTCCAGTTGTCATTATAATTAATACTGCTTGAACTAGAGTGATCAACTCTGGTTTCTTGTATTTTTCATGATAGAACTATCTCCTTTGCAGCTTTATTCTTTTCTGTAATTACTTTCTGTCATGTAACAGGCAATTATTAAGCCCCAGTATGTTGATCACATTCCCAAAGCTGTTCAAGGGAATGTCGGTCAGGTGCTTGACCAAAAAGATGAGAGAGATATGAAGGCTGAACTGTGCATTGATCTTGAGTTAAATCAGGTTATTGATCGTAATGTGGGTGATTTATCTGGCGGAGAGTTGCAGAGATTTGCGATTGCTGTAGTTGCTATACAAAATGCAGAAATTTATATGTTTGATGAGCCATCAAGTTATCTTGATGTAAAACAGAGGCTTAAAGCTGCACAAGTTATTCGGTCCTTGCTCAGGCCTAACAGGTCCTGGCAATTTCTAATTTATATTACTATATTTTTTTACTGGTTCCATTGTGAAATAAGATTCTATAACTCACTCATTTTCCCGTTTTCAGCTATGTGATTGTGGTGGAGCATGACCTCAGTGTCCTAGATTACTTATCAGATTTCATTTGTTGCTTGTACGGGAAACCAGGAGCTTATGGAGTTGTTACTTTACCTTTTTCTGTCCGAGAAGGAATTAACATTTTCTTGGCTGGTTTTGTTCCTACAGAAAATCTCCGTTTTCGAGATGAATCTCTCACATTTAAGGTAACACTCTC
This sequence comes from Elaeis guineensis, assembly GCF_000442705.2. Lineage (NCBI taxonomy): Eukaryota > Viridiplantae > Streptophyta > Magnoliopsida > Arecales > Arecaceae > Elaeis > Elaeis guineensis. The sequence continues at coordinate 112,036,036 of NC_025995.2, forward strand.
ATTTTGGAGTCTATATTTGCTATACAAATATTCCAGTATAATGGTTTGATATTCTTGCCCCTTCCAGGTTGCTGAGACTCCTCAAGAGAGTGCTGAGGACATCCAGACCTACCAACGTTACAGGTACCCTACCATGAGTAAAACACAGGGTAATTTCAAGTTATCTGTGATCGAGGGTGAATTTACTGATTCTCAGATCATTGTCATGCTGGGTGAAAATGGAACCGGAAAGACAACATTTATTCGGATGCTGGTATACTATTCTATCCTCCAACCTGCATGTGCATGGCTGTAATCTTCAACTTTCTTGACCTGATAATGCTAGCTAGCTTAATTATGTTGGTAATCGGTGATAACCTGAGGTAGGACAAGTTTATTTGGGTATTGAAGAGAAGATGCTATTGCAGGTGAAAGGGATTTAATTAATTATATTTAACTTTAAGCGGATTTGAAATAAATATGCTTGATTCATTTTAGACACTTGACTCACTCAACGCTTCTCCATGACTTGTGATGAGGTTTTGCAGATCATAGCTGTTATCTACTTGATGATCTGGTACATATTACGGAACACGCTTGAACCAGATGTTTTAACCCAATTGAGCTTTATGACCTCACTTGCAAAGCTAGATCCTTATGGTTGCCATATAAGGAGGTTGTTTTCTGGTTATTATATCTCATGAGAGAGGGCTTGGATGGATTGTTGAAATTGTATGCATGAGAGAGGTTAGGTGTTTGCATGTCACATCGAATTGGAGGGTGAGAGAGGTGTTTAATAAGAGTACAGATTTTCTGATTACAATGGATTGCTTGTTGCCTGATGGCCTCATAAAATTCAAGCTAATTAGGTGGGACAGGCTTATAATTCTTTTTCCCCCCTTTTCTTTGAAGGTTATAATTCAAAAAATGGGACAGGCTTATAATTCTTTTTTTCCCCTTTTCTTTGAAGGTTATAATTCAAAATGCTAGTATTTTTGCATGTGCTATGCATGCGCCTATCAGAGGGAGGGGGGTGTGTGTTGACTTTAAGTGCCTATTCATGTTTACATTGTGGGTCCTACTGATGGAAACTTCACTTCTCGATTGTGGCTTTGCATGTCCCACTCCTGGAGTTCTCTTCATACAATAGTGAATGTATGAGTTACACATGCTTTAAAATCAGTCACATGTAATTAAAGGTGGAATTGAGATTTTTGTTATTTAGTCATGTGCAACTGATGATTAAAACTTGGATAACTAGTGGCACAATGAAAGGATTTGGTTATTGCCCAAATGTTTGCATGTGAACAAGATTTACTGCACGTGGTTGTCACTCCGAATGTATTGGCACAATCCTTCTGTACCAACTTGTTGCATCATCACCCTACAAAAAATCGCTTTCATCCTCTCTGTATACAGTATTGGTGTGTACTGTTGCTTGCTCATCTTCTTTTTATGATGGATAGACTCATAAGGGGATGCTATAAAATTTTTTTCAAGAATGAGAAAAATATATTGGCATTGTTGTACTTTGCTTTGATGGCTTCCCTTTTTGATTTTGTTGCAAATTCACAGGCTGGATTGTTAAAGCCTGATGTGGTGGAAGATACAGATGTTGAAATACCTGAATTCAATGTTTCATATAAGCCTCAAAAGATCAGTCCAAAATTTCAATCTACTGTGAGACACTTGCTGCATCAAAAAATTCGGGATTCGTATATGCATCCTCAGTTCACAACTGATGTCATGAAACCTTTGCAAATTGAGCAATTAATGGACCAGGAAGTTGTAAATCTTTCTGGTGGAGAGCTGCAAAGGGTGGCGTTGTGTCTATGTCTTGGGAAGGTTTGTATAATTATTTTTTGAGTAACTTATGCACTTACTGTTGACATTCTTCTCTCTCTCTCTCTCTCTCTCTGCTTTTCTGATTTAATGGTTATGATTTTTGCATAAATTTGCTTTCTGCATTACATATTCAAAATTTAATTTTATTTGGAAAAGAGAATTACAATGGAACAAGTACCTTATAAAATGACAGTGACCTTATAGAATGTTTTACTGTTATTATACTTTAAGAGTTTTAGTTTTTTAAAAAATGGTAAAGGAACTTCTCTTTATGAAATTAGTTTCAGAAGACATGCTGATTAATTACATCTAATGGTCATTCTTTTTTCTGTGTGGAGACTCTTGCAAGATGCCCGTTTTAACTATACTTTTTTTTGGGTTCCTAATGGGGCCTTAATTTTCTTTGAAACAGCTTAAGAATTTCTTCTTCTCAATTGGACAAAAATTAATTTTACTTAGTGTTTGATCTCAAACAGGTTATCTAGTGCAGCTGTCCAAGCATTTGCTTATGCTTATAAATGCCTGCCTTTAGATTATGAAGAATGGCATAATCTGTCTATAAGTATTGGTCTGTCATAATTCTAAAATTAAATTCCCGATATATTGTCCTTGTCCAATTAAAACTCACCTAAAATAGTAAGTGATGTTACAATAATCTGAAAACATACGTAAGGATCTAAACCACCCTCTTATGTTCCTAGTTATGTGGAAAATTTATTGCATACCGTGCATATAGTGTATTATAAGCCTTCTTAAAAATCCCTGCTGGTCATTATTGCACTGTTGCACATAAAGCAAATGTTGTATTTTAAGTCTTGGATTCTGAACATGCCTTGGGCGTTGAATTTTTCTAAAACACTATTATTTAATAACATTTATTCCTAGCTGGGGTTAATGGAATTTCATAGGCTTCTTGACTTGCCATTCAACCTCCCAAGTGCACCCATGGGACAAGAAGAATCTCTTTAATGCTAAATCCTATTATTAGCTTGCTCTGTAATATCGTCAACCTTCTTTTCATGCAAAATGTTCAACATTCCCTATTTCTTGCGAAATAGAGGGATAGGCTAGAAAGTTGAAACTGGTTTATGGCAGTGATCATGATTCAGGACAGAGAGCATGTGAACTGGGAGGTTATTCCTCATTCGGGAAGTGCATAACTTAAATTTCTCCATTTTGAATGATGGCAGTGGTTTGTCCTTCTTGAGCACTGATCAGAAATGGAGTGAGCTGCTTCCTGTTGCTTTACATAGTTGTCTATTGCTTTGTGAAAGCCAACTGCCCTGGTGGAGTGAGAGATTAATCTGGACAAAAAGAAGGAATCACGTGATGAAGCTTCCCTGAATCGGATGGATGAAGAATCTGAAAAATTGATGAAAGATCTTTGCTACATTAATGGCTTCCTATGTCAAACTTAGTTTAGTTACTTTGGGAAGTTTAACATTGTAGGCTGTAACAATCACATAGGTTGACCAAAACCTCTGTACCTTACCATTTGGGAGTAGTCACTGTAGTGGAATTCTTTTTTGCTTAGATATTTAGTCACAACCATGAATATGTCTACCATTCTAATTTCTTCTGTCTGATGTTTTCATAATCTTTATTTCTTAGCTTAACTAAAGGCAATGATTACATTTGAGGGCAAATGGCTGCCAATGGTGGTTTATTCTGCAGACAAATCATTATCTTATTTAAGTAACAGCTAATTTAGTGATTCTATTTGCTCCATGTCTTCACATATTTAGGTTGCATCATACAAATATGCTTATTCTTCATTAACACAAAACTGCAGAGTTGAAATTTAAAACCGAGTAGATTGGTGTGTTATTAAACCTACCCTGATAGTTTAATTTGTGTATTGCTCAAGGGAAAAAAATCTGTTACTGGAATGATTATTGATTTTGCGTTTTTGTAGTTTCATAATACATCAGCTGTTGGATCATAAGAAATTGTTTAGAAGAAATGCATTTTACAAATGTGTGTTTTTTTTTTTTTTTGCCTTTCAATTTTGATGCTTTTGGTATTGATTGGGCTTAATCATGCAGCCTGCAGACATATATCTGATAGATGAACCAAGTGCTTATCTTGATTCAGAGCAGCGTATTGTTGCCGCAAAGGTGATAAAAAGATTTATCCTGCACGCAAAAAAAACTGCTTTCGTTGTTGAGCATGATTTCATCATGGCGACTTACCTGGCCGACAAAGTTATTGTGTATGAGGGGGAACCCTCCGTGGATTGTGCTGCCAATGCACCTCAGTCATTGGTATCTGGGATGAACCGCTTCTTATCTGTAAGTGCCAAAATATATTTCATTTTTTATCTAATGTATTATGTTCATTCATCTATTTATATGTTAGTTATTTTGAATTTGATGATATGTAAGCATAATCACATTTACTATATTTTGATGTTATTAACCTGTGTATGTATATTTGGTTTATTTTGGCAACAGCATCTTGATATTACTTTTAGGCGGGATCCGACTAACTACAGACCTCGGATAAACAAGTTGGACTCTACGAAAGATAGGGAGCAGAAAGCTGCTGGATCTTATTATTACCTTGATGATTGATGTGACAATAGATTATACACAGGTCTCTCTCTCTCTCTCTCTCTCTTTCTGAGTCAGTCAGGAAGGTTATGGTGGTTTTGGTGTGTGCATGCATGCTTTTTCTGTGCCTACGTCCTGTTCCACCTTTTCGGGAGTCTCTGACCTGTTATTGCCCCATTGCTTTGCAGGCTATTTTTTCATCTTCCCTCTTTCCGTCAGTGATGAAGATGAATCGGTTGAGAAAGCAATTTGCAATGATATATGAGGACCCACCGTGATACATGAAGATCTGCCATGATGCATGAAGGCCATCAATGTCATATTATCTATCTGATTTGAAAGCTTTCAGGTTGGAGTTTTTTCTTCCCCTTTTTGCAGTTTTTAATGTATTTCAATGTTCCCCTGGGGGAAAACACTGGATATTGCTTTAGTTCCTATGATGAGGCTGTTGAGTTTTAGAATTGAAGCAGTTTCATATAGGTTGCAATGGCTCTGTTTGATGGTGGAGTTACGCCATCATGTACCCGTTGAAGATGTTGCTGGTGATTAAACAGTTATCTGCATAAATATTGATTGATGCATGTGGATTCAGAGATTATCTTGGTAATAATTTATAGCTTTCCATCACCTTCAGCAGATATTGTTCTAGTAGCAAGCTTTGTCCTGGTTTCATCATGTTACCTGGATTCTTCTTTCTTACTCTGAATTCTTGTTGGTGCTGGGGTAAAACCTTAAGTTATTGTTGGTTTGTGTGTTTTTGGGTTCCGGAATGATGAAGTGAGCCATTACATATGAATATTTTGGTTTCTAAAAAACTCTCGTGAGTGTAGCAGCATTTTATTATGTGGTTCAAGTTGGTCCATGGCAGAATTCTATCTTTACCATTGTCTGCTGGCGTTCGTCTATGCAAAATTCGTTGACGCGAGCTGGAACTCCGTAAGATTAGTGGCTTGGTTCAACAAATGCAAATCCATTCCAGAGCCTGATGCTCTTGAGTTCGGTGCCGAGGGAGGCGTGAGAGGGAGCAGCGTGGTGGAGTATTGCAACTCGATACATGAATTAAATTTAGCCCTTCTTGTTCTCGTGAAGAATAAGAAGTGTCAATTTCTATCTCAGGTAACATATTAATGTAGCCACACTGCAAAATGCTAGAAGGGTTCGTTTATGCAAAGTTTTTTGAAGAAATAACACGATAGCAATATCATAATTATTTAACAAATATGAAGGGAAAAAACGGCATGCATATGATCTCTATTTCCTTTTTATTTTTACTATCAAATCAAAGTTTGCTGTATCAATATTGTATCGGATATATCATATCAGTATGCACTCTCATATCATATACTAATATGAGTATATCTCGCCATCTCAGTATATCTCGTTCTGTACTAATAAGCCTTGCATCAAGTCAATCTGCAAATAGAAGGGGGGAAAAAAAAAAAAAAAGTACATAATGTATCTTTTTTTTTTTTAGTAAGAAACACAATGTACTTCACAGCTAAGACATGAATGACCAGAAATATAAATTATATGATTTGTGGTGAAAAAGAAATACATGTAAAATGATGGTACCCAAACCACCAAATTTTTGCAGATTGCTTTCATCTCCTTCTAGGCTACGCGGATATGGTATGCTTGTGTGATGCAAAGTGGCCTCATGCAATGCAGACCCCTCTTATGCCGATATTGATATAAATGTAAGATCAACTGAAACTCGAACGGTGGCAAGATTTTGGAGACCAGCATATAAAAAATGAATGGCATTCTTCAAAAAATGAATGGCATTCTTCAAGAAATATCTGAATTCGACTTGAATGAAATTTTAAGATTTACTATCTTTATGCCTTTAAATGCATTTCACTAAATAAACTAACACTTATCGAAACCGAAGTCTCTATCATTCAATACCCGATGTCTTTTTCCCAAACTCAGGCACCTTCTTAAAATTCGTATTTCACAAAACCAATCAAACAACCATAACGAGGAAATGAGGCATGGGGTTACTTACACAGCTGTAGTTGAAACCGGAAAATAAACAACAAGGCTTCTGCCAAAAACAAGAAAAGACAAAAACAACAAAACAAATAAGTCACATAAGTTAATTACAGATGCTGATATCCAAATGAAAACAAATTAAATAATTTATTTCTATCAATTTCTATGGTTCTACCCTGTTGCAACCGAAAAACATGTCCAGATAACTACAGATGATATCCAAACACAAATATGACAATAATTTGCAGAATTACAATGTGAGAAAGATTACAATTCCTTATTCCACAATCTGAATTGACAGGATGGTTCATAGATCTAACGAGTTGCCACTAAAAGAAAACAATAAACTCAGAACTTAAATTAACTGCTGTTCCTAGCTTTTGGAATTCCACTCAGAGCACACACCACAAGAAGACAGAGAAAACCAGCGTAAGAACATGCAATGGAGTATTCAATCCGGTTGCAGAACTTCTCAAAATAATTGCACACCCGCATCCAGCCCGTGTGGCTGTTTCCTTTCTTTCCCACATGACCAATTGCTGTTGCAGCCGCAGCCGAAGCCATTACCAGGGACATTGACATCTGCAACAAAGAATGGTAACAAAATATAACATCAAACTCTAATGACACCTGTATCTTTTGTCTACAAGGACAAATCTAGATTGAATGCATTGCATTTTTAGCCTTCGATGACTGCTCCGCATTTGGTTTGGATCGCCATTATATGTTTAATCATTAAAACTGCGTGTAAAAGGCCTGACCGTGTCAAGAAAATAGTCATCGACTTTGTGATTTCAGTTAAGAAAATAGGCTTGAAATTAAAATAAGAAAGCAGGACAAGGGAGGTACCAAATCCATGAAGCTGACGAGCCAATTGGTTCCAGTGTACGAGACCAAAATCAGTGCCAGCATACCATATCCAGCGGCCACAAAATTCCCAATCATGAAGAACCTAAAAACATGTAATCAACGCTGAATTATGTATGAATAGATAACACAAAAAAAAGGGAAAGAAATAACCATGGCGATAAGGGAGGTCTTGGTCTCCTCCCTTTAGCATTAGCTGTTGATATTTGGTTTGGAATCCACCTGAAGGCAGGAGAGGACTTATAGTCGGCGTGCATGGTGAAGCCGGCGATGTCGGTCGTTTGCTCGTCGAAGATGATGACCAGACCGGCAGCGAACGTGGCGGTGGTCGCCAATGATCTGAAGACCACCTGGGTGGCCCATTTGGTTCTTCTCTCCTCTCTCTTTGCTTCGGAGAGGCTTAATGCTTCCACTTTGGAGCTACCTTCCATGCTGCGCTATGCAAGAATAAGAATGGCTGAGAGATTGAGGATATGGATGCAGTATCGGTTGAAATCAAAATAAACGTGGTTACCAAGGTTCCAAGAGATAAGATTGGTTTCGAACTCCCGGAGTTCAAGCGTCCAACGGTCAAAAAACACTTCAAAATCAAAATCCGGCTCGCGTCCGATTCATTTAAAAGATATGAATATAATAAACATAAGATAAATGAATTTCCAAGTATTAGGAAACTAACCGATCTTGATCGAACCGAAACAACAGCGAGGTTACCCCACGTGTAAAATTCATGGAGATTTGTGGTTTGAACCTCCTCTCATCTCAATGATATTGATATGGGAATGGTTCTTGGTTTGTATACGTTAAAAAAGGTAGGCCATGTAGGAAGAAGTTCTTAAGAATTTCTATCAGATCCGGATTGTTTTGTCAACAAGTGCCGTGATACCAAATTTTGTCAAAATATGATGCATATTTAATACCTGTAGATTGATATTTTTGTTTAAAAATTTTATATGATGAAAATATTTTTCATAACTTTCTCATATCTTATATGACTTTTTGTCAAATGACTTCCTGTCATATGACTTTCCGTAAATATATATGACTTCTGTTAATATATATGACTTCTTGTGAACATATATGACTTCTATGAACATATATATATTCACAAAAAAATCATATACATTCACAGAAAGTCATATATATTCATAAAAAGTCACAGAAAATCATATATATTCACAGAAAGTCATATATGTTCATAAGAAGTCATAGAAAGTCATATATATTCACAGAAAGTCACTCACAAGAAGTCATATAAGGTATCAGAAAGTCATAAAGAATTTTTTTATCAATATTATTAAATCCGACCCGAGCTTCGATCCGGACAAGATGCCGTATCAGTAGATCAGTGGTCCAATTGTCGGATCAATGGTTGAACCGGTGTGTCAATGCATAAAGCATAAAACATAAAATTTAATAACCTGTTTATATCCAGAAATACAATAATAGTCCTGATGATATATATTCCAATACTGCAAGTATCAAAATATAAATAAAACACAACTATAATCTCATAAATACAAATAACTAGATTAAAATATTCATGAATATAAAGATTTAATGGCATAAAGTTATAAATTCATAATAACTACTTAACTAATAGTTTAAACTTATTTGATATTCCCTTCGCATAATTCATACCTCCATGGTACCTCATGCATTATATCCACAATAACATAAATCATAAAAAGCTTCATCAGATAACAAACCATGAAGTTCGCAAGCATGTATTATTCAACCAAACAAACGAAACTGGTAAAGATATATGAACCCAACCAACTGCTAACCTTATATCCAGAAATACCAAAATTTGATACAAGCTCAAACATATAATCCAACTTTAAAACATAACCATTCACATCTGCTAGCAAAATGAAAAGTTTTAACAAACAAGTACACAATAATATATGATATTTTATTTCAATATCTTTTAAAAAAAAGTTAAAAGTGATAAACAAGTACACAATATAAAAATTCAAGTTAATGGACTGAAATTTATGTCAATATTTATAAAAATATTTTTTTGACTTGTAATATTTTCATCTCTTCCATCTTCTCTCCTATTGACATCATTTTCATCATTTTCACCATCATCACCATCCAAATCTTCTAAGTTCAATATATCTACAAGGTCACAAATTTAATAAAAAGTTAAAAAAAAATCATATCTCCTGAAATTGTAATGATATTTTATTCATAAATTATACAATAAAATAATTTGCTCACCATTATTATCATTTTTTTGAATAGAATATGATGCCAATTCATGGTGAAAAATTTTTAATTCCTCACTAGTTAACTCTGATGGCTCATCAACTAATACCTACGCATCATTATCACTAAACAATTCAAAGTCAATAGAATCATAGTTGCGACCTTTGAAATAAAATTTATATTTAATATTTGTTAGTTTAAAAATTAAATAACAAGCAATAAATAAAAAAAATTAGATATCATTCATAATAAAATTATCTTTGTTATAGTCTTAAATTGTAGTGCACAAATACCAGATCATTAAGCCTTTGATACTCTAACCTATTTCTCTTTTTAGAATGAATATGTTCAAAGATGCTCCAATTTCTCTTGCACCCGGATGCACTACAAGTTTGGCTTAAAATGCAAATAGCCAACTTTTGCAAATTAGGTGCACAACTTTCATATGTGACCCACAATTCATCTAGATACAAAATATTGTATTTGTTAAAATAGAATGCAGTTGAAAAAACTTTATATCAATGAAAGCATAAGGACATAACTACGGAACAAGCTTATTTGGAGCCAAGCGACTTCGATCATTTATAGCCGATAAGCATCCAAAGTCAGCCTCTGTATTTTTAAATAACCTTATATCTCATTAGTTAAGTTACCCTGCAAGATTGGATTACCAAATGAATACCTCTCTATGATATCTAAGAGTCCAGAAATACTACGATGATATTTATCCATAAGTTCTGAGTCATATTGAAAACAAGGATTCAACTAAAATCCAACTGCATGAAGATTTTGATGTAATTACAGATCCCACCGAGAATCAATTATCCTCAAATAAGGTTCAACTACAGCCTTTCTCCTTCTAAATCTTTTGATCATTTCATCTCTAGTTTGATGCATAGCATGATACAAATAGCCCATTGAAGGTTTATCATCACTGTTAACAATCCTCAAAACTTGAATTAAAGGCTCCGTTAGTTTAACAATGGTTGTACATTCATTCCAAAAAAGAGAATTAAGCACATCATCGACGAGTTTTTTTCTTTTACTATCCTTAGCATAAGTTGAAGTTGTCCACTCTCTAAAAGTCACCATTGTTCTTAATGCATCTTTGCGGTCCAAAATGCTTTGTAAATTGATAAAATTGGTAGCAAAACGTATGGGTGTTGGACTAATTATCTCCTTTCCACTAGTAAATTTTTTCATCAAATATAAAGGATAGCAATGATTACAAATATATTTTATGATACCTGCAGCATGGGCTACTGTGTTCTTAACTGAAACTAACTTACCAATATCTTGCATAATAAGATTAAGACAATGAGCAGCACAAGATGACCAAAAAGAGTAGAAAAGTCTTATTCTAACTTCTTACCAGAAGCAACATAATTTACAGTATTATCAGTCACTGCATGTACCACATTTTCAGAACCAACGAATATAACAATTTCTTTGAACAACTTGTATAACATATCAACTGTCTTTAAGGTATCTGAAGCATCCATGCTCTTCAAAAATATGATCCCTCTAGGACAATAAACTAAAAAATTAATCAAAGTTCTCCTATACTGATCTATCCATCCATCAGCCATGATTGTGCATCCTGTTTTCTTCCATATGGCACGAAAGCTTTCAATATAACTTTTCACCTCATCAACATTCTGTGGAAATTTCAGTGCAGGGGTAAAACGATAATTTTAAAATTTTTTCAAAATTATAATTTTACAGTAAAAATTATTAATTAATCTAATTAATTAACATGTATTAACCCTACATAAGGATCTAAATATGATATAAATAGCATGCATTTAAATTTGAATTTCGAATTCTCTATGATAAATATTTTACTGTTATGTGTTCAGAACATATTATCTTCGTGCGAATAGTCGATCGCCGCAATCTGATCACCGTCGGGAGAGTCTGATCATCGCAACACAACCACACAGTATGTCTGACCTTTGCAGATCATCCACACGAAGCTCCTGATCTGATCGGCTCCTCACGAATGCTAGTTCGTCATAGAACCCTTTTGATGGCTGATGCTGATCGAACTCCTTCGATCTTGATCTGCCGACTCTTCGGATACTCTGGATCGTCAGCAGATATACTTGAGAGGTTGATGAAGCTCTTTCTGAAATTTGGTGGGCTCACGACACTCGTAGCTCATCTTCTCACTTTTCGAACCCTAGGCCAAAACCCTAGGGTACTCACCGAAGAAACTTGCGCCCACTCTGTTTCTTTCTTTTCTCTCCTTTTCTTTTCTTTTCTCATGCAAGAAAGCTTTCTCACACCACCCTTCTCTCTAAGATCAAATATACGCACGCCTTATCTTCTTTTCCTTTTAAAAACAGTGTAAAATGCATCTTTGCAGCGTTTTCTCCACGTGAGAGGATAAAGATAAGTGGTTGCTCATTTGAATTCAAATCGAATTTGAATTCAAATGCCAACCAACTCATTCTTATCCACTTTACATGTGAGAAGAGAGGGGCATGGGCATATTTGTGTGTGGAGACTTTACACGAGAAACTTTTTCTCATGTGGAAGAAGGGGTGCACAAAATAAAGGGTGGGTGCAGAGATTTGTTATCCATTCAAATTCAAATATCTTTTGAATTTGAATGGCCAACCAATCTCATCCTTATCCATTCAAAATGGTGCACAAAGAAGGGGCGTGGGTTGGCTTCTGCATGGGAGAAAATTCATGAGAACTCGTTTCTCGTGAATTCAAATAGGCACATGTGAAGTGAGGTGGCGCAGGGAGATTAGTCAAGGTGGTTTGAAATCTAATTGAACCAACTTTATTTAAAATAGGTTAGACACAATTAGACTAAATTAAACCCAACACAATTAGACTTAATTAGGCTCAATAAAATCTTAATCAAATCAAAAATTGACTAAGCCCAACCCCTGATCAAATCAGGGATCAAACCACTTCGGCGATTAGGTCAACTCTTAACCTAATCGGGTCAAACCCAACTGAATCCAATTTAATTGGACTTGATCCAAAATTAATTACTCAATCAAATTGAGTTAATTAGCAATCAAATCACTAATTAAACCTCTCATAAATACTGAGTCCAAATCCGATGGGTAATCGGGCATCAAAGTCCATCGATATGAAACCCTGATCAAAAAGTCCCAAACCAGTGGGACTCTTGACCCCGGTACCCAAAATGTGTGGTACTCATGATCATAGAATCCCGATTCTCGATCACAGAGTTTCAGACATGTAGGACTCATAGTCCACGAGCATTAGGACTCTTCATCAGCCATCAGATCAGATAGGAACCTCTAATGTGTGTGACCCCGCAGGTTTGAACCTAAGCCGGTAGCATAGGAATCAATTCCTGTACTAATCGAAGTGACCATCTAGCAATGGTACCTGACGTTCGGATAGGTCGAATAGTCGCAATTGCAATACTCAGAACCTACGTGAATATGGTTACTGTATGACTCAGGGTTAAACTGTCAACCCTGATCAGATCATCCGAATCGTGCTCAACTCAAACAGTCCTGTGACTCCTCACTAGGACTACCCTGATCAAAGTTTTACTAAATTGAAACACGACTGTACACAGCTCCTGAACTAGAGTGGTTAATCCTATCTTGACACACGCACCGACAAGTCAAGTACTTGACTACACCTAGCATCCTTCCGTCACTGAATTAGAAATTCAGGTAGCCCAGTGCCTAAGTACAGTGAGTTGCTTGCAAGTCACCGTGGCGGTCTCAGGTCGGAGGGATATTTATATCCATATCCCATCGGAGCAAATCTTGACAGCAGAAATAACTCCAGAGTCGGTCACATTCAGTGCAGATGTATCCTTACATCTCACCTGTATGCCATACCAGTGTCTCCACACTCCTTAGTTAAGAGGACAACCAACCCATATGGCACACAACGATCTTGATAAACATTATCGTCCTTGGTAACAATGTATCATTTGATCGCGAATAGGTTTAAGGACTAAATGACAAATCCTCCTTTGTCGAGTCTAAATAGTCCTAAGAACTTCACCACAACACAGGAGTTCATTAGAAGATGAAATAATTTGTGATGAAAAATATCAAAATAATTTTTATTTATTTATAATTCATATACTAATACAAGAATGAGCACAACCGTCAACAGGCTGACGATTGATTTTAGGACACTATTCCCAACACATTCTTGGTTAACAAATAACCATGAATAGAATAAAAATTTGGAGCTTTGTAACCAGACCCCATACTAGCTATGGCATCTATCATGCACTGATAATACTTAGAGTTGACAGCATTAAATGGCACACATGCATCTATCATCCATTTTGCCACTGTAAGATCATACTTTTCAACTGCTTCTTTATTTTGCAATAAGCTTTTTATAGTTAGTTGAGCACCAAGAGTTGTTCTTGGCATGAAATAATTTTTAAATGTTCTTAATTATTTTTCTTTTCCACCTATATTTTTACTTTTTGCATTACTTGTAGACTTATTTGATGAGTGAGGTATTTCTTGTATGCCATCATCTTCACCCAATTGCCTATAATATATTTGTTCCTCATGTTTCTTATACCTTGTACTAAAGGGATTATAATCTTCATCTATTATCTTTGCTATTTTCTTCTTCTCACCAATAGCTTGAATATTTTGTATCATTTGATGGCGAATATCTGCCAGTACCTTGCGGCATGGTTCTACTTTTCCTTTTACTCCTGCAAGATGTCGTTTGAAGCAATTGATCCCACCACCAGCAAATATCTTTCCATAATACAAACATGCCAACTTCATCTTTTTGGTATTACCACTAAGTTCTGGAGCTTCTCTATAATGATTCCATGCAGAATCACTTTTACTTCTAACATCTAGAAGATGAAGTATTACTTGTATCACCCATGGATGGTATAGTCTCCTCAATAAAGACCATTTTGATAATCTATAAAAAAATTAAATTGAACTATAATTTATAATTTATAAGTAGAAGATACAATAACAGTATTAAATCATCAATAATTTCTCTCATTTCTATTAAAATTTTTTTTTTCCACGATCTCACGAAGTGGGACTCACGGTCACGGACTCAAAGATCACGAGCAGCAGTCCACTGCTTCACTTTGAGTCTGTGACATAGCACTGCAATCATTAAAAAGCTTTTTTTTTCCCTGTGCCGTCCATGGCTTCCAACTCTGAGTCCCACTAATGCCTAGATGGAGGAGGAGGCAGAGAGGGGAGGGGGCCGAACGAAGGGGGAGGAGGCAGAGGGAGGGGATCCCATACGGAGGAGGAGGAGGAGGTGGAGGAGGATGGAGCCGAGCAGAAGAGGAGGCAGAGAGAGGATGTCCTAGACGGGGAGAAGGAGGCAGAGGGGGTCGAGCGGAGGAGGAAGAGATGAAGGGAAGATGTCCCAGATGGCAGAGGAGGAGCTGGAGGGGGGAGGGGGGTCCTGGACAGGGAGAAGGAGGCGGAGGGGGTTGAGCGGAGGAGGAGGCAAAGGGAAGATGTCCCGAATGGCGAAGGAGGAGGAGGTGAGGGGAGAGGGGGCCGAGTGGAGGAGAAGGCAGAGGCAGATCTCGATCGGTAGAGGAGGCGCAATGGGTCGAGCAGAGAAGGAGGAAGCGGAGGGAGGAGGTTGCGGATGGAGGAGGAGGCGGAGGGGCCGATCTGGGGCCTATTCATCAGAGATTTGAAAAAAAAAAAGAGGGTTAGTGCCGTTGTTACTCACTGGAGGCTCCATCATCCTCATCGGCTCGTCCTTAATCCCGGCCACTACCGTTTGCTTGATCCTCATCCCTAGTCTTTGTTTGCTGCAACTGCTGCCGACTTGATCATCGAGGAAAAGAAAGACGCCGACAGGGTTTGAACATGGGAAGCCGGGATCGAAAAGTCGAAGCCCAAGAGACGATCAGGACTTCGGGAGATAAATGCTGAACAGTAAGTCAGTAATTTAACCAGATTTGCCTCAACCGAATTTTATCGGGTTAAATAGTTCGCGGTCTAATCGATCGGTTCGTCCGAATTTCACTGGGTTTTAAACACAGCCAGTTCAATTAAGCAACCGGCCCGATCCCATAGCCGGATCACTGGATTTCTGATCTAACCGACCGGACTGGATTTAATAACTTTACTTTTTATGTATGAAAGAATATCATAATTTTGAACAGATATATTTTTATCATATAAAATTTTTAAATAAAAATATCAATCTATAGATATTAAAAATATAACGAGAAACAATAGCTATGTGATCAAAAAAAAATGGCACACTCCAATTTGGATTTCCTATATGCAAGAGGTGCACAAAGAATCTACTCATACGTGCAGTAGCTAGGAGTCGTCAAAGCATAAGCTGCCACGCCAAGGACCATAGGCCCAAAATACTACCAGCTGGCACCCACTGCACTCTTATTCAGACGGATAATAGATTTCACTTCGTGCAATACACATGGGATGAGGTTGAGAGCATCGCCATGATCACATCCCACGCAGAAGAGCGAGAAACGGGATAAAGATGACCTTTTGGAACAGGAGCACTGAAGAATTTTACGTAGCATCATAGAAACCATAGAGTGGGGCAACAAGATGGGCAATTCAGGTTGAATCTAATGGTCCTCTAAGATCTGTTTGAATCATGAAAAATAAGACATATAAACAATAAATAGAGAAGAAAACTTCTCAGTTTCATTGAACCCACATGCTAATTATATAAGACAAGATACGATTGACATAAGTGACAAACAAGCCCCAAACAGTATTTATTGAAGGAGACAGCAAATTGCACATATGGCCTAAGTTTCACAGTTAAATACAGCAACCTGGAACCATCCTATCTGCAACACCCGAGCATTTTCAACTATATACCTGACAACACATTATGAAAACTGGTAAGGAGAAGTATAACTCCTGCAGCTTGAGGCACAAATGTCATTATTGATAAAGAATGACTCGAGGCACTTCTATTAAGCACCGAACCAGTTTTGATCCTTTTGACTCTCTCTCAACTTAAAACATGTGCTGTTAAAAGCTTCAAAGAACTCTCTTTGAATCACGGGCTGCTGCAATATGATCCTGCAAGAGGAGAAAAAGCATTATTGCACCGCAATCATATTGTTTCCATGCACAAGGATGAATTGGATGGCCCAGCAATGAAATCAGTTGGAGTACAACTAATAAACAGAATTCTAATAACAAAGGGATCAGCAAGAGCATTACTTAAGTACTCGTACATGTATGTGATCCACATGAGCATTTGCAGAAACATGAGGATCAATCAGGAGATGCATGACACTAGAGCTGGAAACTGGAAGAAAGCTTAAGAATATAGAATAAATTTGAAATTAGCAGTACTTCTATAGTAAGTGCATGGCACATATCAAACCCAATTAATAAGGATGCCAGTCTATATGTTCATCCCTAGGATTTAGCTTATTGATTTGCTGCATAGATTGTTCATATGGATCAAATTGCATAAATTATGAGTTGTGACCACATGATATATGTAGACTTGACAAGGAAAGTTTTTCCATGCTGCAGGAGCTCTGCAGAACTGAAGCTAGTGAGCATAATCATCCACCCTTTCCCCAACCATTTGGGGAAAACTGAAGCTAATGAGCATAATCATCCACCCTTTGGGTTGGCTAACTGAAGCTAATATCGCATGGTTTCTTATATGACTAAATCTCTTGACATTCAGCCAGGTATTTGTCATGTTCTCAGTGGAAAAAAACCTACTGAAAGAATGAAAGAAAGGTGCTTGTGTTATCGACCAGAAAACTTTATGCAACAAAATATGACGTATTCACCCTTTTATTTTCCAATATGTGCTGGAAACTGCTAGTCTGATACTAGTTTGACTGTATGAGCATCATAATTCTCTCGTGTGCGCAAAAGTTTCAGCGGTGAAGAATAAATCTAACATGGAAGCGCTCGATTAATCACAGTTACTTCCTAGAACATGGAATCTTCAATATTTGATTTAAGCACACACATGGGAAAATCATACCGATATAAAATCGAAAGCTTTAGTCTCCTCTTTCTTCGAGCTGTTCATGATCGGACCATGGCTTTGAACTGAATTATTTGAAAGCTGGAAGATATCAGGGAGGGCTGAAGAATATCCTCCATTGGCATTTCTAGCCACATGCCCAAATCCGGAATCAAGATTGCTAAGGTTTTGAAATAGTAATTGTTGTTGAGCAATGAAAGATCCCATCGCGCCATAATTCATTGGCTGGGCAGCAAAAGCTGGATTAAACATGATGTTTGGAGGCATGCCATACTGCATGGGCGCCTGAGCATACAAGGTGTCTGAACCAAGAATACCAGTAAATGCTCCTTTTGTAGGCAGCTGGCCTGCTTGACTACTACCATCTAAGAAAGTCACTCCTGGAAAGGCACCTCCAGATGCTCCAGCGGGTCCAGGTTGTTTGTTATCTTGGGCCATTCCATTGAGAGTCAAACCAGCCATCAGATCATTCACATTCCTTCTATCTGCTCCAGTATCCTGCAGAAGCTGCCCAGAGTTGACACCAAGAACATCGAGCAATTCAGACTCATTATCAGCAAGTAAATTGAGTTCAATATTGGATTTCTTATCATCAACTGTCAGTCCAGAGAAAAGATCATCATGCTCCTTGTCTTCAGTGACATGAAATGATACATCTGCAAATGGATCATCCACATTTTCACCCCCAGTGGTACTGAGTCCAGAAATAAGGTCACCTTCAAAAAGATCATCAACCAGAGGAGTGGGCAATGTTAGATTCCCAGTGCTTTGATCCCCCTGCTTCTGAGTGGAAGCTTCATTTCCATAATCATCTGGATCACCTGTATCAATTAGGTCAGACATCTGAACTATAGGTGCAGGCGCAACTTTTGCATCTGATGGCTCCCCTGCATTCCTTGCTCCATTAGTCTGCTCCCCATCTAGAAGACTTAAGACCTAAAAAAAAGAAAAACAATTACAACCTCTCAGAATTGCAGAACTGATAGCAGAAGATACAGAACATTGTTTGTATACTGTGAAGATAGCAAGCCACCCAGTCCTACAACCTAAGATTGTCTTACATATAACATATCTCTAAAGCTAGTAATTCGCTGCCAAACAAGTTCTCTCTTCTTTTGCTATTTTAAAAATAACCAAATTGAAAACCTAAAAAAACAGTTAAAGGGGGATCAAATGAGCTACGTAAAAAGGGCCAACTGACACCATCTTGACCTCATGTCAAGCATAGCTGATGCGAGTGGAGCCCATTGAGATGTGTCAGTAAAGAAACAAGTGAGGGCAGAACACTGAGGGCAACACAGGCCAACCCAATAAACGGAATTGCTGAAAATTGACTTGACAGCATTTTAAGTTATTCAGGTTACCTCTCTCCCCCTATCTCTGTGTGAGTTGAATGGCATAAATGTGAACCTTTTTGCAATCAAAGTCCCTCTCTCTCTTCTATGTTAATTTGTTTAATGGCATATGCATAAATCTTTTCACAGTTGTAACTTAAAGTCAACATCCTATCAAAGTCAACACCTCACTGGAAGGTATGCCTTCAGATTAATTTCATAGTAGGTGTATTCCAATATTAGATAACAGAGCTGAATACCACTATCTTGCTCGGCATTTGGCTGTACTTAATGTAGCTCACATGATGACAAAAGGATGCATAAGATCTCAGACAGCAGCAGTTTTTCTAAATAGTCAGGGAGATCCTCATGAAAGGTATAACCATATTGAGTGAAATTTGACAATTTTAGATCTCTCCCTATTATCTGTCACTAAATGACCCATTCCAAATAATTCACTGGACCGTGAACATAAGCCCTTTTTTTTCCGGGGAGGTTGGGGAGATGATTCATGAAATACAGAAGCTAACATCAATTGTCTAGCATCAGGTACCAGCAGAACAATGTTCTAGTTTGATTGTCATATTTCCTCAAATGGAATAAAATAAGCATTCTTACAAAATGAGCCAAGGACTAATCCCTACATAAACAACCTTTTTTCAGTAAAATCACTAACAGATCTTAGGCACATCGCTTCAGCACAAATAAGACAGCTCCAATTTCATACATGCTAACATGTGCATACTCATGCATCATGCATGCTAGTATTATGTATATATCCACAAACGACTACCAGGCATACTTATGGCATCCTAAGTGCAGACTGCCCTAGGACCTTGACAGTTACTTGAACCTAATTACAAGATTTAAAATGATTATCATACAACAGGAATGCCTGGGATTGGGTACTAACCAACCAAATCCAAAATACCATCTTCATCATGCAAGGCCATTCAAACATTGGGTTCCTCCTGTAAGCCTTTAAGGCTTGATTCTTGCCCTATATTCGTACGCAATATAAAGCTTCATATATAATAAGGAATCGACAAAAACAACTAACTGGAAACAATGGTATCAGTATATCAAAGTTCATTGGTCTAGAGACTCAAGGATTCCCATTAAAAACCATTTCATTGGCCAACAAATTGTAATCCTTCAAAACTTGGAGAAAGCGTACACTAACACCTAAGAAAACTCATTTACAAGAGTGACTAACATAATGATGTTTTTAATACTCATCTTGAACATGCAAGAGAAAACAACAGGAGCAAGAGTTGCCTAAAAGGAAAAACACAATTTTTTGGCTCTTGTGCAGCTTCAAGAGGGCCACTTATAGTAACAACAATAAATTAAAATTCCATCGTATTGGAGGGATGGCCTTTAAATGTTACAATTGAAGCTGGTTTATCTTTCCATTGCTGTATATGTAGCATACATATCCGCCTTTCTTAAAAAACAAAAAATTAAAAATGATACAATCTGAAGCTGAAACATCCATAATTTTTGAAATATTTTCTTCATTTTTCACGGTGTTTCAAGTATTTTGATAAAGTTTCCAGATTTACCAATGCTTTGCAGTATTGTTGAATACCAACTGGCCAAAGCACACAGGGTTTAATTATAATGATGAGCTCTGAAACCAAATTCTAAACTCGCAAGGATAAAACAAGTGATTCCCACCATAACCAGAGACATGGTTAAATTGCCAGAACATGTCAAAGGTGATAATCTTAAGGTGCATTTGGTTAGCCATTAAAAAAGTACTTTTTTTGCTTTTTGATTTTTAAAAAGCAAAAATCAAAAAGCAATGTTTGGTAACACCATGAAAAGCAAAAATCAAAAATCAAAAATCAAAAAAATCAAAATAATTGCTTTATATGCAAAGCAAAAATTTTTTGCTTTCCAAAACTTGCTTTTCTGCTTTTTTTGCTTCTCCATATCTAAAACGCCAAACCAAAGAGTAAAAAGCCCGAACCCTTCTCCCTCGTCGAGCTCTTCACCTCCCCACCCTCTTCTCCTTCCCTTCTCGAACCCTTCTTCCTTGTCGAGCTCTTCACCTGCCGTCCCTAAATGTTGCTTTTTGCTTCATAGCAATATAGTTACCAAACATACTTTTTGCTTTTCTACTTTTACTCAATAGCAAAAATCAAAAAAAAATAAAAAATACTTTTTAAAAATCAAAAAGTGTAACCAAACGGTTGCGTTTGGTGCATTGCCAGGCAGTGGTAATCTGGATTACTTGCAATCTGGATAGATTGCCAGTAACGTTGATTACTGTGTTTGGTACACAGGTAATGTTGTAAAAAAAATTACTGACAATCTTGATTGACATGTTTGGTATGATAATCATATTACTGGTAATGTAACATTAAATTTCTAAAATACCCTTAAATCAAATTATTAGTTTAACAATTTTAAACTATTTATTTATTTTTTAATAATAAAATTATTATATGAAAAAAAATTATTATTTTTTAATACCTATATTATTATTTTTATTATTATTAATTATTTTTTTATTTTTTTTCCTTCTCCTTCCCTCACATGCCACACCCCAACCCCCCTGCGCCCCCTCTCGTGCCTCCGGCACCGCACCCTAACCTCCCGCGCTGTCCTGGCCACCACACCCTGGCCCCCTGACCACCCATCGTGCTACCACCCCTCCCCGACTGCCCGCACTGCTCTGACCACCGCACCCCAACCCTCCGGCCACCCATCGCACTGCCACCCCTCCCTGGCCCCTTGGTCGCCCGTGCTGCCCTGGCCACCGCACCTCAGCCCCCCGACCGCCCGTCACGCTACCACCCCTCCCCGGCCCCCCAGCCGCCCGCGTTGCCCTGGCCACCACCCCCCTGCCCCCTGGCCATCCGTGCTGCCCTGGCCACTGCTTCGTTGCCCCCTGGCCGCCCGTCGCGCTGCCTTCGGCAAGGACCACGAAGGCAGCAGGGGCCATCGAAGGAGTTGGGGGGTTTGAGGGGGGAGGCACGGGTTGGGGGGGAGGCATGTGGTGCCACGCGGGGAGGGGAAGAGAGGAGGGCAATTTCGTCAAAAAAATTTATTACAAGATTACCTCATGGGAGGTAATCTGGATGGCCACCCCTCCCCTTGATAATCCAGATTACTTCATAGGAGATAATCTGGATTACCTGGTAATCCGAATTACCAACCCAAAAAGCATACCAAACATGGTAATGTGGTGGGGCCCTTTTAAATTGCCAGCAATCTGAATAGATTGCCAGCTACCAAACGCAACCTAAGGTCTAAGAGGCAAATACATTGAATTGAGAAAATGAATGTCCTTGAGATAGATTGTTTTGAGGACAAAAAAAATGGTTCACTAAATAGAACATAGTGGTTATGCATAAAAACAGGATCGGTGTGCATAAATGTACTTTAAATTCATGCAAGTACCTAGAGAACATATATATTTTATAAAGATGGACTGCTAGATATGTTTCTAAAAACCAGGGGGAAATCTTAATCCGACCCTCTTTTTAAAACCTTGATTCTTGAGCACCAAGTTTCTAGATGGAAGGAAATTGAGTAAGCATGAGTTTGGAAGTAAGAGCCTCTAATGGAAGCTGCGACGAAGAGATACATGAATAACTGGAAACCATTTAAATGGGCAGGGAGGATTTCTGCTTTCAGATAATAAACATGATTAAGCATAACAATGTGGCTTACCTTGATCACCTTTTCCCTCAGAGAAACTTGAGGTAACTCAGAACATCTGACTACAGAATCTCTGTTTTCACTAAAATATGATGCTATAATAGAACAATGCTCATCATCCGTTTTCCTCAAAATTGCTTCCAGTACACAGATAGCCTTCATCCGGACCTGACAAAACCAAATTAAGTTTAAAACTCCCATGCAAATCTTTCTTTACTAAACGAACTCATCTCTGTGCATGTGCATGTCTGCAGGAAAAGGAGGCTTTTCACATTCAAGTAACATACTGTGCATAGACATCTCATTTTCTACATTATTATAAATATTTTGAACATATGCCAAATTTCTAATGTGCCAAGAAGAGCCAGATATGCAGAAGTGAACCGATAAAGGGAATTATTTATTGTGAAATCAACTTATTTATGTAAAAATCAGATCAGTTTCGATCATTGATCATTCTAATGGATATGACTATAGATTCATAAAGCAGGGTCAACAAAAAAAAAAAATTACAATGAAAAAAGAAACAGAAGGCTTGATGTGAAAAATGGCACATACAATAAATTAAGTTGTAATACAACCTGACGCAATGTTTCTTGCATGCTCTGCAAAGAGCCAACAAGCAAAAACTCATTTCAGTTGAACAGGAAATATAATCTTATTCAAACTATAAATTTTCTAACCTTGGCTTTGAAGTGCTGACATGAGTACACCCTCACTGTAGCAATCACAAATTCTCAAAATTCAATATTAGAGTCATAACATATGCACTCTGAAACCTTGCCAGCACAATGTGGATTTGATTCGAGCAGGTTGATATAGAGGATTTTAAATCACTCTATATTATTTACTTTGATTGCTCAAACTGACTAACCAAATCCAATGTTGTTCAACTGAGTTAGACAATGTGAGATTCCATCAGAAGCTCTTGTAAATGAAGTCAAGAAAACATGCACCCCTCCAAAATAGTATTACAAGGCAAGCTATCAAGTGTGCTTCATATCCTATATTTCTATTTGATACATAAGATGGTTTTCATTTACACTACCCAGATTTGAAATCCCTAACATAGAGATACTATATCATCATAAAATATTAAATACCACTGGAAAGAAAATAATGTTACGTCAGAATGTAGGTCTAGGAAACCATCGACACAGAAGCGCACCACACTGAAGACAGATCTCTATGAAAGGACTCCATCCATCCATCATACATACGTACATACAAACATATATTCAGCACTTATCATGCAATATTTAGTAAGCAAACTATGACAAGCAAAGGATGAAGACAGCACACCTGCCACAAATGAGATTGGAGCTTCATCTCAAGTGCATGACTCATAGATACTGCATCCAGTTTCAATGCCTCAGTAAGAAAAGCCTGAAGAGCATCACGAGTTGGGTGCAGACGAACACCTCCAGAAGTGACAATAGTCTCCAAAAGCCTTTCCTCACGACTTTTAACCCCTGAGTGACTTGAGCTAGTATCCTCATGTGTTGCTGTCCCTGTTATGGTCATTCTTGAATCTGAGCTCCATGTTCCAGAAGCCACATTTTTTGAGACTCCAGATGATGTCCAGCTTGCCCTGTGGTGCTCATCACCTTCATATTTATCAAGGCTATCTCTTTCTGTCGTTAGAGACCACCGCAAATTTGGGCTCTTGTAACTCCCATCGTCAAATTTCCGTATCCCATGGGCAGCAACAATGGTGTTTAATCCCTGCTTGATGGATGCACTACCAAGTTCCACCACTTCACTGAGAAAAGACTTCTTATCTTCTGTTGGCATCTCAAAATTTGTATTACCAAAGCCTTGGATGCGCTTGTTAAGACCTTCGACTGGTGCTGCTGCCTTGTTGTCATCAGTAGCAAAGATAGCTTGGCTTGCCTCATGAGCAGTGTCACGGACAGCCTTATTTGGAGCATCTCCCTTCAGAGAATCCGACTGGCCCTTATAATGAAAAAGCTGTCGGATAGCTGCTGAATGTCGTTGCATTTCCCTCCGAAACTCATTGCCTGACTTTCCCACCGCATATTTGATAAGCCGTAATGCCTTGCGATGAACATAAACAGAATCAGTAACTAATATCATTATAAATTTCCAACGTCAAACAGACTCATCTTTCCTCAAAGAAATACTGGGTGTGTTACGCATCGTTTACTATTTTCTGATTTATTATTTTGCCAATAAATGTAGCATACCTAAAAATTGTGTGACATAGCTGCAGAACAATGAAAAAGACGGTCTTAATGTACAAAAATTGCAGCCAATTAAGACAAACTGTTGCATGAGTGGATGATAGAGTGCATATCACTAAATTATTAAAACTCTCGCTATTATGAACCAATGATGAGAGTTCCAAAGTATCCACCTAAGACATGAATTGCAACAAGATTCTTTTTTTTTTTTTTTTTGGTTGTTCTGGTTCAACCCCGAGATAAACTTTTAGAATTTGGAATGTTTATCTTCAAATATATGACGTTCACTACAACCATATATAAATTAGGATTTTCCAACCAAAACTAATGAGAGAGGAATGACATCAAATCTATACCTTCTGCTTGACGATGGGGCTCTTGTGATCAAGCCGTTTGAGAATATAATCCGACACCTCCTTGACGATGCCCGCAGGAGAGGTCCTCAGAAGCTCACAGATCTCCTCTAACTTGTAGACGGGGGCGACCTTATCTTCGTCCGTCGTCACTCCATCAACCATGCGAGATCTCCAGTACGCTTCCACAGCTCTCCGGCTTGAATCCATATCCAATAATCAAAAGTACCAATATTAAATCGCAACAAATCGCTCAAATCGACTCGAGACCCTAAAGAAACGAGCTATCACTGCACCGCGAGCACCCCACTACAATAATAATAATAATAATAATAATAATAATAATAACAACAATAATTCGATCTTGACGGAAGTACTCCAATAGTATGATCCCCAAATCCCGGATCGCAGCTCGATATCAACAAACCAACCCTAAAGTTAAAATTATAAGATATTCAAGGGAAAACCCCGGTGAAAAACCCTAATATTTCGATCTCGTAAAGAGAAGAGAGGAATTAATCGATCGGAAGGACGGAAGAGGAAGAGGGCCAGAGATTTTGGTCTCTGGTGGAAACCGGAAGGAACGAAAAGGTGATATTTTTTGGGAGAAGCATGGAAATAGAAATTGGCATACAGGAAGAAAGTATGCCTGTGGCACCGACCGACGGACCGAGGCACCAATTGTGTGAGTCGCATACATACGGGTTCGGGTTGTATCGTTCGCGCGAAAAATGATTATCTTGTTTTGCGACGCCGACCGTTGGATCCCATCCCGCACAGATCGGAAAGCATGATCAGCTTGCACAGCTCGCAAAGCTTCTATTGCGCTATCCAATGGTGATTCGCGAGAAAGAAGATGAATCCTTCTTGAGAATGGATCCACGGGGTGCTATGCATGCTTCGTCCATCCAAAAATGAGTGACCCCACACGTGCACATTAAAATATTAAAAAAATAAAAATAAATAAATTTTAAAAATATTTAAATAATTTAAATAAATATCATATTATTATTTATTTTTGATGAATATCTCAAAACATACATAAAATCTTATTATAATTTTTTGAGTATCGCAGAAAATTCTATTCCATCCTTCTTTCTCCTAAAAGATGCAACCACCGTCCCTCGTGCATCACGTTCTCTTCACTAGGCCCCTGCTCTCCCGCACAAGCGGACGGCAAGTAACTACTCTCATCAGAGCAATTACCAGAATTGGGCATGACACAATACTATGATATTATACTGGGAGTTTTTGGTTGGATCGGTATTTTATTAAACGGACAGGAGAGTTTAAGTCTTCAATCAATGACGGAGGGATATTTGAATGCATGGTCGTCTCCTGTGTGTTGTTGGATGGAGAATTAGAGTTGAACTGTCAACTCACAATTTAAAGATTTTTGAGTTACTGCCACTTGTTTTTCTGCTGAATTATGCTGTCTCGTATGCGTGTTACCCATCCGATACACCAAAATATCTTTTGCTCGCACACGATATCTCACGAATATCACGATCAACATCAGGGCACCATGTTAAACGCCATCCAAAATGATTGCTGAGTGTTTCTGAAAGAACATTATAGATTCGATACCGCTACTCATGTTTGATCATAAATCACTGTTATCTGTATCATGTCATGCAATTCATACATTTGATCGTTAAGTCATGCTGCAGAAAAGCATATTTGTGGATCAATACTGCATATTTGGCTTGATTACCAACATTTGGAGCTCTTGAAAACAATTACAGTAGGGGATGGATTATTCAGAGATCGGTCTGATTGTTCTAACTTTCCTCTATTCAAAGAACATTTGATAGTCCTCAAATGTCCTGAGCCTTGCCGGACGGATTTCTTTTGGTACATTTGGCAGATTTTCTTTGAAAGTAAATGTTACAGACAACACAACTGCTTATAAACAATTACTAATAGAATCAAGAGCTTGCCTTGGTTCTTTTCTAGGTGGAGAACTGGAAATATGATTCATTTATCGTAACTGATAGAAATTGATGTATCCTGAATAATAGATACAATATTAACAATATAATCTGTTTTTTTTTTCTTTTTAATGACTTATTACAGGTTTTTTGATCACTAAGTATTAAGTAATACATAACACGTAAAATGATGACTAATCCCTTTTTTTCGCTATATTAAATGGTATTTTGACATCAGGCCATCATAAAAAAACAACCTTCAGCTTGTATCAACACCCTGATATCAATAACCAATCGATATTCTAAAGATTTCAAGAGTTTAAAATCCCCGTGCCATAATCCTAGAATAAACAGATACATGTTACGGTGAAATAAAAACGAAGGATGTTTTGTGGAGACACCGCAGCTCAAAGGAACATAGACCCACAAAGAAAGATGGGGAGACGACTCCAGATGATCTCTGTCAAATTCTTGACTTCTTGTCGGCTATATGCTGTGTGGCGTGCACCCATGTTCGCACGCACACAGTCCACAGAGACACATGCGAGCATGCCCAAACATTTGATGCCTAATAAAATGATCCTTCCACACATGACACGTAGCAACCACAACATCCCACGTGCCCATAACATAAAGACACCAAAAAAGTAATTAAACATCCAAAAGGCCACCGAAGCCCAAAGCCATGATGAGTATTAGCAGAAGAGTGGGTCAGAGCCAGCAATCCGACATAAATCAGAAAGAAAGAAACCAGTGCAATAGCAAGGGACAAAATTATGAGACAGTACCAACGGACAGCACCTACAATTTTTCAAGCGAAGTTAGCTAGGTCTATTGCCCATTCAAGTTAAAACACGCCCATTCAAGTTAAAACGCACAGCAAGATTATTGTATATAGCAACGCATATCAAGTTCAATGCAAAGATGACCAATATCTCAGCACGCAAAACTAAGATCACCAAGGGATGCAGAGATGACGAATGCCTTAGCAGTTAGAACACCAAGAAAAAGATCACTAGGGTATGAAACATGAGACCTTCATGAAATCCAGTGTGTAATTAGCTTGCTTCATTTCCTCAAATCATGGGAGCATAAAAATTCCTAAGCTGGCAAGTCGTGCAGGGATCTGAATCTTCGTACAATTATATGATTCAACATTAACTTCTTACTCCACAATATTTGCACTCAAGAATCACCAAGTCCTTTATCAAATCTGCTCTAACTAATCAAATAAATAAATCCAATTATTATGGGAAATTCAAGCTTTTGAGTTACAACAGCAGCAGAAACAATGCAAAGTTGCAGCCAGACTTATCAGGAGAAATTATAAAAACATGAAAATTAAATTTTCCAAACAATAAATACAGAACCCTCATTTAATTTATTAGTACAAAACATATTCCTGAACATCATCAGATTCATCAACTATAGTTTCATTTCTAAAGAGGACTTTGAGGTACGGAAGAACCTTTGGAAGCACAGGCAAATCTGCTAAATTAACGCTCATTAGGTCAAAAGCAATACATGTTTTGTGCATGTGGGTCTCATCAAAAACTGGGATTTTTGGATATCTCTGGCTAAAATGAGTGAGGATGATGCGGTAGGCATCTGCTGATGTACCCACTCCAACAGCCTCCCTTGTTGTGCTATGGTTCCTTGCTATTGCTTCATCTCCCATACTGTCCTCAAATGTTGCCTGCAAAGGAGGTCAAGTTAGCTTATCAACACAAAAAATAAAAATAAAAAAAAAAAGGCAAAGAGGGAGAAACCCTTAGGGCCTATTTGGCAGTGAAGAGAGATGAAGCATCAGGGAGAGGGAGGGAGGGAGTGAGAAAAGGGAGAAAAAGAACTGCAGAGAGTCTTGAACTCGATTCTAGTGGGGATTTTTTTTTCCTGAAAAAAGAGAGGTCTTCCTTTTTTAAAAAAAAAAATATGGCACGGATCAGCCCCACAACCCCTTCCCCTCTCTTCCCCTCCAGCCTCTTTTCAGATCCAGTGGGACCTTCCCAAACAGACCCCTAGATGTGGTTTCTTACCAAAGAAATATGGAAGATGATGTTGATGATAATGATGATGATGAAAAAAAATTCATGCATTGGTTTCTTTCATTAATATATTGTTGCTTATATCTAGAAACTTCAGGGTGAGATTATAATCACTCCAAGACATGCTAACTTCCCAGGCCATGTCTGTTAAGGGTATACAAAACCTAAAAAGATTATGTCAGTCCATGTCGGTTCAAGATAGTTCACCATACCATGACAAAGGATAGAACATCCACAGTTTGCAAACTAAAAAGAGAGTTGTATAAATACATGACAAAGCTTACGTTGCAACAAGAAGGTAACTGATAATGTGGCATATTATGCATTTTCCTGGTTCAGCATGCTTCTTAACTCTATTGACATCATTTTAGGTTCAAAGACCAGTAGCAGAAGAAGCATCAGTTTGGGCATGTTCTAAAAGAGATTTTAGTGTAGTAGTTCCAGTCCCCTTTAGAAGAGACATGATAACTAAGAAGATTTTAGCATGTAAAAAGTACAAATAACCAGAAATTGTCCCTTAAGATTTCAGAAATCTTTTATGCATTCAAGCAATATCAAGTTCTTAAAAAGCTAAATGTGAGATTTAGATAACGCTGCATTGCAATGGATGAGATGGTAGATTGCATGGAAAGTTGAACAAGAAGCTACACATGCACCAATACAGACTGGACATGAATCCTGGAAATCTGGGATGACCAGAAGACCTAAGCATAGTATGCATTTTATCATGATTAGACATTAAGTTGCTAAGATGTACACAACACCGTAAATTACAAGGTTTCAAGTTTGTATATAGAAGGACGATGCATGATTCAACAAACTATACAGTTTCTGATCCTAAGTAACTCAAAAATACAACAATTAATTTGGATTAGCTTGTTTTAACTTTTTTCTCTCAATTTTCTTTTTTTTTTTGAATTTATTCCAACTTTTTTGACTGAAACTCCAAAACTCAAAAGAAAAACCATAGAAACTGCAAAAACAGGAACTCTACCTAGGGAACAAACCAAAACTGAAAGCAAGTCTAAAAGCTTAATGAATTGCAACACTTATTGATTTAATAAATTATAAAATTTGCATGTAGAAAGAAACTCAAAAACCATGGAGATCTCAAAATTTTCTCAAGTTGCAGTTTTAATTTCACATTTCTTTGTGAGCAATATGGTCGTAACGTGCCACCATCAAGATTTGAAACTTGACCATCTTCCATTTGCAAGCCCTTTAAGCAAGGTTCTAAATCCCATGGGACAGAGCTGTTCCGGTTTTCCTATAGAACAAGATACGCCGCTGTTACAGGAACAGCCCACTCCAGGTCTTTCTTTTTCATTCTATAAACCAATCTTGAATAGTTATGGATATAGGCCTAACTCAGCTTGCATATTATCTAACAAACTTGACTAGTCCAATCTATGAATCCAATGGAACTTTCAACCCATTCATCAAAACAGGCCCTTAATCTTATATATGGTCTCAAAAATCTTTTCTTCTTTTCCACAAACTAAAATCTACATGACTTTCCTTTTTTCTCTTTGCTCCATGCTTTCATTCTTAAATTCTATGAAGTCCCAGATATGTTTTCCTGTTTTTACAAATTCAAAACTTCATGATCTTTTCTATGTTTTATGTCGTTTGCCCTGTGCATTCATTCCTAAAATGGTATGTTTCAGTTCTGCTAGGAATTGAAACTGTACATGTTTCCAAGGTTAACCTTGACAACTACAACAAGTAGGCAAACAACAACGTCTAATACCGCAATGCTACTCACCTCATGTACAAGCACCGTTGCATCACGGGAGGCATCTATTAGAGCTTGGCAGGGCCTTGTATCACCAGAATATACAAGCTTCCAGCCAGGAATAACTTTTCCAACACTGTTTACCCTCTTAGTAGCCTTTAAAATAACACCAAATGCCTGGGGGCAGTGTACAACAGGAACACTATATAAAGCTTCCAAACCTGCTGCGGAGAGCACTTCCTTCAATCTCATCAGAACTGGCAGAGCCATGGCAGCATCAACTGGACTCCCAGGTCTTTTCCAATAGCTTTGCATTCGACTGCTCTGAGCAAATAAATTTGTTTCCAACTGACCAGGTGCAACAGTCTCAACCCCCACACTCCCATTAACCCTGTTGTCTGAATGTTCGGAAGAGCAATCTTCTGCTGAATCACTAGAGTTAAGAAAAGCATCCATTGAAGCTTCTGTAGTGTGCCTGCAATCCAGGAACTGCATATCAAGATCTTCGAGTCTAGAATATGCATCCAGAAATCTCTTCAGTGGTCTTGGCCCAATCACAAGTAAGGGTTCATGGCGTACACCCTTTAACAACTGATACCGCAAGGCAAGTATTCTGGCTAGACCAGTGTGATGATCAGCATGAATATGAGAAATCCAAATACATTTTAAACTTTTGACTGCATCATCAGCACCTTTAACACCAAATCTGGAATGTCAAAAAGATTCAATAGTATTAGTCTATAAAGCCAGGAAGAAGAGAAAATCTGCAAGCAACCATTTTTGCTGAAAGATAAAACAACCTTCTTTTCAGCTGAGCCAAAGTTCCTTCACCACAATCGAGAAGCAAACTTCCTCTTGAGAAAAGATTAACAAAAATTGAGCTGACATTGCGATACTTCGATGGCTGTGATGAACCTGTACCCAAAAGAATGATTTCCATGTCCTCCCTTGTCACATTTTCCAAACAAGCTGGAATATCAGGATTGTGCTTAAGCTTCTCTGTCCAACCATCACTTAAACAAGGAAGGTCCTTTTTAGATGCATCTGCCCCTTGATTTGGAATCAAGGAATTTTCATTCATCCAAGGTTCTTCCATCATAATTATGTTTTCATCCTTCCGAGGCATCATAAGCTTATCTTCTAAAGGACTCTTCTGCCAAAACCGACTAATACATTTTGAAACATCTGCAATTTCAGGGATTTCTGAAAGAAGCTCATCCACAATCTCTTCGTAATTTAGCGAGCATGGAATAACAGATCTGTCCAAACCCAGCTGTGAGTAAGGACGCAAATGAAACTGAAAAACAAATCAAAAAGATGGACAACATCAAACATACAATTTTAACCCTTTACAGGCAACGGTCATAACAGAATTCTTGTTACATTCTCCAGCAATATTCTTGATCGTTCTAAGAAAACTATAATATCAAACTCTAACAGCGGAAAATTAGTGAACAACTAAGAAAGATAAATTTTGAGACAAAAGAAGCATCTGAGTTCAAATAATGAAGCACTTTTGTTTGGTAAAATATGGAGCATTTAACAAATTGTTATATAGAGAAGAAGCACATATAAGAAAGTACACATGCTATTTTTTGCATAATTATGGCATCAGTAGTCACCTTTTTATAGTACATTATCGTTGCATTTTACCATGGTATTTAATTCATAAATTATTTAACTGATAAAGAAACATCCAGAGCAAAATCAGATATCAAAACATCCTTCAGTTATAAACGATTAAAGTAATTTTTATGTGATACGAAGAATTAAGTAATAAAAGATAAGGAGCTAACTGTTTGAAATAAGACATCCCATTCAACAGCTACTGGTTCATCAGGTGACTGACTGACTGCAACTGGAAGCTGCTTGATGTAAATAGTAGATAAATAATATCTTGTTTATCTTAAGCAACAGCGCAGTACATCTCACATTGTCAACTAGATTTTTCACTACATGATCGATTGGTACTAATGAATACCCAACATAAATCATGGAGAAGTCACATCACAAAAACAGTTATGATGTAGGAAACAGTGGTACGAAATAAATTTTATTGCAGGATCCAGCAAACATGGATCAGATAGTCCTGCACTATGTCTCATGTACTACTTTACATATAGCACCAATCCATAACCACAAATCTGGCTAACCAATATAAATTGAAGCAGCCTATTTCTTACCTTAAGAAGATTTTCAGCTGAAATGCTTTCACACAGAGTCGAAGAATCCTGGTAAGAAAAACAACTGATTCAAAATTTCAAAATATTGAAACCTGAAAGCAAATAATAACTTGGATCTGAAAAGTTATGCCTTTTATTAAGCATTTTGAACAAACCTCACATGATTCATTCGACTCAAAAGAGAAGTCATTGATCTGATGAAGAGACCAAAATCTGTAAGCAGGGAAGAACTGAGGGCACAAGTAGCTAAGCCGTGATGAAATTCTTGCACTTGATTTTAGGATTGGCATTTCCATATTTCTTCTGCAGAGAAAGTCAAGAAACTTAAGAATAAGAACCTAACAAGAAATGATTGACCATTTTAAGGGCCTGTCAGAATACAACCATGCAAATACTAAAAAAATATTTAACATGTTTTAATGTCTAGACTTGATGACTTAAGAACATTGCAAATGCTATACATGGTCATCATATGCAAATTTACCTGAATATAAGACCATCCTCGCATTTCTCAACTAAATAAGTAGGTCAAAATATGAATAATAAATGCTTATAAGTGTAAAAATCAATTTAAAATAAATGCACCTTTTCTTTATTATATAATAAATGATATCCCAGTATGTGTTGCATTGGTCAAAATGCTAAAATATAGCTCCAATTCTCTACCAACCATTTTACAAATCATCTCTCAAGCTATAGTTGTCTATAATACCAGGAATGCTGAGCTGTACCCCCACTTCATATAGGCCTTCATATTGATATCCATATTTAACGTATATACCATTCATTAGTTGAGCAACAAATCTTTATGGATCATTATAGTAACTTTAGCTATAATAGTGGAAAACATACTTCATACAGTTTCCATATGCCCACCCACACCCCCCCCCCCAAACCCCAAAAAAAAAGAAAAAAATGTTTTGCTCATTTTTTAAGAAATAATTAAAAGGAGTTGAGACCAGAAACTTGAGTTGCTGAGGTATGGCTGGAAATCCTTTCCAGTTTATTTTTCATTTCCTTTTCTGAAGATCGCTGGTGCCCCTTATGCATCAACTCTAGCATTATTCAGCAAGACAGCACATGACTAGACATTACATCATCTGTGGTACAAAATTGGTCAACCCAAGGTTGTTACAGGCCAATTTCTCAGCCATCTCAGTGGGGATTAATTTTGCAATGAACAAACATATCAGTTTATATCAGCCAATATGGAAACGTAGGGATTTGAAAGAAAATAAAAGGTTCCAATATATCGGTCAATATATAACAACAAAGATAATGACATATTGGTCAAGATAGTTAATAAAAAAAAAAAGATTAACTACCAAATTAGGCATTGAATTAAAATTTAGTATAGAAATTAAAAAACCCATTATAGGATAGTAAAAAAAAAAAAAAAGGACTACTACACCTTACCCAATACATTTGCATCATATCCACCAATATCTCAGTATTTATCACTATGTACTAGCCCATATGATGATACTTTATATACATATACATGCAGACAGACACACACATGTAAGCATACATGCATGAATACACATTTGTGTAATTATATACATATGTGTGTTGCATAGGTGAGTGTCTAATCCCATTACAAAGTGATATCTTGACCAATATGAAAACCATGAATCAGACTCAACTGTAGACAGCTGGATTTGATGTTGGAAAACTACATTTAAAAAAAGGAAAGACAGATGCTTATGATTTGACTTCAACATGCATAGAAACCCCTTCAAACATTATCACTTTGAACTCATACAAGATCCATCTTTTACTTAATATCTACCCTTTGCAAAAGACTTTTGGGCTGGCATGGGCATGTTCCATGAAGATTTGAGATTGCATGTAGAAAAAGTAATGCTCAAATTTATGTCAAAGAGCTAGCAAAAATGGAAAGGTCTAATCTACCATGGCGAAGAAAATTGTAGAAAGGATTTGGTCATGCTTGAGGCAATCCTTAGTAGGGATAAATGGCAAATAAAGATTTATAAAACCCGCAGCATATAAATAGAACAAGGCTTCTTGGTTATGTCTATGGCTATAAAACTAGACTATTCTTACTCCCTTATCACACATCAATCCTCAATCTATTATTTCCAACCAGACCATTAATATGAAATTGATAAAGATAGATATGCACAAGCAATTCACAATTGGATGTTTGCGCTATATTTTGACAATTGATAAGCATAAAGAACCAGTATCAAGCAAATCTCACATTTCATGTCCTGCCATGATATGTTGTGCACCACCAAATTTTTTCATCCACCTCTGATAATCTACACTCCTTGTCACGGAAGCTGGACCCAGGTGAATTATACAATTTACAGTTTTCAAAATCTCTCTTGGTCGATCAGCAGAATCCATGTAATAAGGATTAAGAGACTGTATGGACAGCAGTTCAAAGATATGAAGCGGTGTAGGGCAGTCCACCAGAAGTACAATGGGACCAGGGGATGAAGGCCCAAGTACATCACTTGGATGAACCTACAAAAACATGGCAAACAAGCAAAACTTTGCAATGCTTATATGTATGCTTAGACCTGGAAATTCATTATAGGTCAACTGAAAAGTGGAAGTAGCAAATGCTGCAAGAAATTTAGAAAGAAGTGGCAATTTTCTACAGAATAAGGCTTAAGGACAATATGTTTTTCATAAGAGGGATTAACAAGATCGAGAAAAAAAATAATACTATTTACTATATGGAAACGTGAGACGACAAGTGTTCTTCATGTAAGTTTTACGGAACCAAAAGCCCATTTTCTTTAGTAAAAGCTGAACTGAAAGCTTTCAAAAGATTAAAACATTCAAATGACTGACCATAATGTTGAGGCGATCTGACATGACTGAGTTCCCAAGTTGCAGTTCACGATATTTTGGTCCAGGTCTCAACCCAAGAGATGCAGCTTTAGCTGGGTCAAATTTTCCCTTTATTTCTGGCAGTTCGCATGCATAGATCACAGCAATCTCACCAGGCTTTAGTGCTGATCTTGTTTCAGCGTCCAAGCTCTGTAGACATGGGGCACATTCCAATCTGTTAACTGACTTGTGTTCGCTTCACCAACCAAATAAAATTAGGAACATTAGAACTGACCACAGTATTTTCTGAAGATCTTGGCCTCAACGGAATAGCAGATATCCGAACCACTTCATCGTCAATAAGAACAATAGGATCTGTGGATTTCCCAACTTCTGGACCAGAAAAGTTAGCTCCACCATCTGGTGTCACTCCAAAGCTGTGTGTGTGAACCATGGCAGCATTTGGGATGAAAGATCGCATTGCATCAACTAAATAGTTAAGATCAGAAGGACCCCATACATTGATCTAAAATACAAAAAGCAAAAGAACACCATATGTTATTCTAAAAATATGTTAAGTCAAAGGCATTTATATGTGAACATGAAAATGAATCAATTTTCAAGCAGAAGGGGGGAAAACTATCCTATTACTTACCGACATTCCTTCCTCTCCAACACCTGCTAAAGTAAGCAGAAGACCTACACACAAGTGAAAACAAACCATCGTTTATGCATTTTCTATTTTAAGGTATAAATAATAGTTAGAAATCAGAGATTAAAAGGGTGACATCTTCTACTTGGCCTTCTTAGTCACAACATGTTCAGTTACATATATCCTCAATCACTTTTAAACCCATAAAAAGAAATTTAACTACCATTCCAAGTAAAACAGTCACTTACCTGGAAGTCCACCTGCAGTTTCTGAGCACACTCGAGTCAGAAACATGTGATCAATCTGAGAGAAGAGGAGAACCCAATCAAAATTTGTTCTGAAAATGTAAAAAGCCACGGCTATGACCACAGGAAGTCCAGCACCATCTTGGTAATTACAAGAGGATGCGAAGAAATATAAAACAGAAGAAAAGAAGTTGGTAAAAATAAACCACGGCCAAGTGACATAACTAAAACAGAGTAAAAAAGGAGAAAAATGGAAAAAAAGTAAAATTATTTGACCTCTCAGAGATCCCGTACCTTTGATAACTTGATCTTGTGCTCAGTGCAGAAACGCTGCAACCCCTGAAACCAGATAAATTCAGTTAGAAAATGGGAAAATGTCAGTAGATGAATAGTATTCTCCAACATAGTTTGTCTCCATTTCTGAGTTGCAAACACTAATGCCAAACACACCTTTCTCAACCTTTGAATATTGTTGTTTTCTCGGCAACATAATCCTACAAAGGTTTATATCGGGCTTGTTGCACAGTAGAAGAAATTCTATCATCACTCTATCTGACAACATAAGATGAGGCCCTGTTTTTGCAACCTGCCTGAATGGAATTCACATCTCCTTCATCTAGTCGAGAAGGGAAAAAGTCCCGCAGGGAATTGGACCACAAATCGATAGGAATTCCCTAGGGATTGCCTTCACATAGATGTTAAATGGCTTATTTAAAATCTTTAGACCGACCGACCTTCTTTCATCATTCCATTCATTCGTCTGCCCTCTTTGTAGCCCCTTTTGGATCAGCTGGGCTTTCCTTCTGCATGACTTAAGAGTAGATTTCATTTGACATATAAAGGAAGAATTCATTAGTGACCTCTTAATCTCCTCCACTTGGGACTTGTCAAGAACTTTATAAGTCTCTCCAAGACAGCGCCCAGATCATTACACCTTTCGTGGACTTTAAAGCCATTGGGCAGTTGGGGTCATAAAGTAACCAGTCTTAAGGTTCTAGGAGAACTGTAGGAAGGTTTCTCATACCAAACCAACCCACTGAAATGCAAATAGGGCAGGCTGAGTCTGAGAATTAGTTTCCAGCAGAGTCAATATCTTGTTAGTGAACATCACATCACCTTTCAGTACGGTAACTTTTTTACGACTTCACTCCAATAGCTAGCCCCACCTTCAACATCCCCCTCCTTGCAGTTCAAGTAACGACTTCAAGCAAGAGCCGTTTCTTTGAGTTGTGTCTATGCTTGCCGCTTGCTATTACTAAGCACACTCTTTAGCAAGAAGCTTTGTTCAATCAAGTAGGCTAGTTCGAAGGAAGAAAGGGAATGTCATTAAGCAACACTTTTGGCGCTAAGGTAAAGCACTCTTGATGGACGGAGGTAAAAATCGCTCTCTATGTTAATTTCTCTATGGTAAAAGAAGTTCAACGAACCCAACACCATTGTATGAGATCACAATTCACCCGATATGTTCATTCAGGGTGAACAAGAATTGGGGATTGGATGTGGGTGAAATTCCTCCCAATGGTTGAAATGTTCGGTCAACTCCCTCCCCCTTTGTGGGGGTCCGAACCCCTACGAGTGAATAGAAAAGGAAGGAAAGAGGCCCTGGTGAATTGTCATAATAAGTGAACAAGTGTAAGCTTCGCTGCTCGATTGTATGGAGTACTGACCACACTGAGGGACGGGCCCTAACTAAATGTCTCTTTGACATTTTATTAAGAAGTCGACCGTAATCAATATCTCAAGATAGATTATGCATTTCAGTACTTCTGCATACAATATCATGAAAAAAAGGAAAAGAATTTATCTTCAGATTTAGCCCACAAAAAATTCTAGAAGCCTAATTCTTATACATTATTCGCTCTTGCCTATTCAGTCATATGGTTTGCAAGATTATGCATATGAGAACATATTGTAAATATCAACATTACAATGATTTTGTGCATAAAATAAGCTACTATGCTATCCATCCCCAATGCTTCACAGCCCAGGAAGTTCTGACAAGAATCAAGGTTAAAACTTAAGTGTCACTGGAGGTGGAGTTTGAAAGACGAGGCAAGCGGATGTTTGAGAATTCAAGGCCATTAGAAGCATTCACATGCAAGATGATGCATTTGAAACGATAAGTACAATCCTAGGGCATAAGCCAGTTGAGATATCATCATCAAGAAAAAAAAATGAGGCAAATAGGTAGTCAACATGGAATGGAACCCACCTAGGTATAGATTTTTCAGCTGCAGCACATATATCGAAGGGAATTTGTTAATATGATGAGCCCAGCAATGAAGAACCCAAGCCAAAGGGATGATGATACAAGCTAGCAACAAAGTTCTTTGGCTAGCAAAGACAATCTCTAGGGAGGTATGCTGATTGGCCAGTAAAGACAACCTCTAGTAAAGATGCTGTAGGCAGAAGATGCTATAAATCTCTAGAAAGCAGATGAGTTAACAATAAATGCCAAGTGCACTAGAGAAGACAATCAAGTCCCAAGGAGTGGAAGAAGAGACAAGCCAATAGCTAATGAAAAGCATGATACAGGTGATTATGTCTTCATACAGACATCCTGGGATGATAATGCTGGAGTAGAGACATCCACAGCATGAGAGCTAAAATGCACATAAAAGAAGTTTGTCTTAAAACTCAAGACAGTAAGCAGAATGATAGCAGCAAGAAACCCAATTTTACAAGTGGTATGGTGGATATGATGAAGAACATGTGTGATTTATAAAATAAAGATGTCAACTACAACTGAAGGTCTCCTGATAGGTATATAATTTGAAAACAAGGTATTCCTAATTTGCCTGAAATATAATTGGTGATGAAGCCTGCGATGAATTCCAAACCCGTTAATCCCACCCCCCACTCCACCACCCACAGCCCAACCTCCACCTCAAGTCTTGCTTTTAAGCCTGTTCACATAATGGATGACCAAACCAGGGAACTGCTCCAGGATTCTGTTTCTATGTATGTGTGTGTCTCTGTGTATGTACAATTTGTGTAAACACACATAAGAATACATATTGACACAAATAAATACATTATGAACAAGAAAAGTGGGCAATGCACTAATTTCTGCTTTCTCTATTCTTTCTACCGCAACTTATCTGATCGCATTCAAGCTTCAGTTGCCATGATTGTTGGGTGGACAATAAAGATGAACAGCAATGGATTCGGAAGGATTGGTTGGCTAGTTAAAAGGGCTACGCTACAAAACAATGGTATTGCAATTATGTCAATGGAATATCCACCCTGGACCATTAACCACTGCAGTGGGGTAGTAGTAGTGCTTGTTGTGTTTTTTTTGGCCCTCCAATATAGTGTCCACCACACATCATGCCTCAATGTACATAATGTGAGCCAGATTAAAACCTGCCAATGCATGCCACATGTGTGTCATTTATGTCGGACACCCCGAGGGTGGGATGTCAGATTGAATCTCTATTGGATGATTAAATGGCCTAGTCAGCTTTGGAATTTACTTGTTTCCCTGATTGCATGACCTGCAAGCTTAACTTAGTCAAAGGAGAAAGGAAGAATCACGGTGGAAGGGCTTTACATTTTTTGATGAAGGAAAACAAATTTGTGTTTCTGATGGGAGGAACTTAAGGTGATCCCATTATGCTAATAAAGACTAGGTTGTCAGGTCAACAGACTGAAAAGCAGTTACTGCATACTTGAGGAGAAGATGGCCATCATTTCTACACTCACCAAAGATGTCTCTGTATGCTAGTTGCACTTGCAATTTGTTTAGCTCCCATAGCCAAGGTCATGCTCCTATCAAGATAATATTTCACAAAATAATAACAGCTAGTCCATGAAAAGGAACCTAGTAATGTATCTTCATTTTGTCATATATCATACCATATCCAATTCCATGATTTAACTCTCAAATCCAATATCACCTCATGCATCACCACCTTTCTTTTGGCTGAGTTATACCTCCATCCTTCTCAATTGGTACCAAGAAAGCCCAAGGTTAAACCCAGTCAAGAAAGACCTCAATTAATTATCCGCAACCCAATCAATTAAGAACCACAATAGCCCCGAATGCTTAGAATCATCAATCGACCTCAATTAATTTAACATAAATTTGACGTCTTGTTGCAACTTTTTTACACCAATCACTGAGACAATAAATATATTGGATTGCTTGAAAATGCATTTCTAGAAAAAATTATGTAATTTTTATTGTAAAAATTATAATGATCTTGTATAATGAAACCCCACTTTATCTACATTCTTCAAAGAGGACTTTAAAGAAATGCAACTAAAAGTAAAGATGGCTGGAATAAAAGAGTTGATGTTTCACTTTAGCCAAACATACCTCACCAGCATTAAAAATAAATCTCTGTTTATCAAAGAACAGCAAAACTGATGGTGAGGTGTCCTGTGTGTCCATTCCTGTCCCCAATATCTGCAGAACGAAACCCAAAACAAAGGAGATAAATCTATTCACAGTAAAATGATTCTGCATTATCTAAAACCATATCAACTACAAAATGATTATAATACAGGATCTCTAATTTCAAAACCATGAATACAATCTTGAAATTTAGTGTAGCCTACCAAAAAGGAAGTCCTAATCCGGCCCAAAATGATATTAGACACGGGGCAAGAATAGACGAAAACATGAAACCGGTACATCAATAAATTTTCAACGACAAATATAAAAAGCAGAGAACTCAAACAAGTCATTCGAACATGCTGTCTGAGAAGATTTAAAGATAGGAAGTAAAAAAGAAAGAAACAGGGGAAAAACGGAAGAAGCCAGAAAGAAAAACCCATGGCACTGAAAATTTCGCAGCCCTGACTTTAAAAATGTTTCCTTTGGAACTTTTGATCAAGAAAAGGATTTAAGACTAAAGAATTTGGAGATCTGGAGAAATTTAAGATGTTCAATTTTGTACAAAGACCTGTGTTACAAAATCATTATAACAAACAAATCTAAGGCCTATTTTGAATCTTCTCTTTACCAGAATCGAAGCATTTTAATACTTTTTTCTTCAATATCGTATCATTATCAACCAG
This sequence comes from Elaeis guineensis, assembly GCF_000442705.2. Taxonomy (NCBI): domain Eukaryota; kingdom Viridiplantae; phylum Streptophyta; class Magnoliopsida; order Arecales; family Arecaceae; genus Elaeis; species Elaeis guineensis. Next base: position 112,077,649 of record NC_025995.2, read on the forward strand.
CCAAATCTTTGAATCTTTTTACCAAAATCTGATCTTTTAATTCCTTTTGCTTAAATTTTAACAAGATACGAGATTCAAAGTAGGAAATTTGGACAGACTATAAAATCGGATTCCCAAGATTTCAAGAACCCACGAGAAGAAGATCCCAAGAACAAGAAAAGATTGAAGCAATCCCCACCTGAACGTAACAAATGGTGTTGACAGGATTCAGCTTCCGCATCTTGAGCTGGAGGGTCTTGGGCTTGCCGCTTTTGTCCCTCCCCTCCGCCCTCCTCTTGTTGAATCCCAGTCCTTCCTTCTCTTCCATCTCCGGCGCTCTCTCCCTACCCCTTTCTTCCCTCAACGTACTGTTGCCTCTCCTCTGGGGTAACACGCCGCGGCGGCCCCGTTCTTCCCTGATAGTACTCCTGCCTCTCCTATGGACGCCGCCGCCGCCGCCGCCAGCCCTTCTTCCCCTCCTACCGGAATAGGAGAGCACGGAGGTGAGAGGGAAGTGACGTTTGAGGGGAGTTCTGGGCTTGGAGAAGAGAAAGGGGGCGAGGGAGAAGCGAGAGAAGGGATTCTTGGAGAGCGGGGACGTGGAGGGGAGGAGCAGCCTAAGGCTGGAGGAAATTTGCGGCATTCTGCGTGATAATGGGAGCAGCCCCTAATTTTAAGGGTTTTTGGGGTTTGAAGGAGCCGGTTGGGGCACGAGGGTGAAAGCCAGAAAATTTTAGGATTGGGTTTTCTTGGGTCCGCTCTGGATGGAGGGCGGTGATCAGTGAACATGCCAGATATGCGTGATGCCCGGAATGTCGGTCCAAGTGTGTAACTTTGCCGACTTTGAGCAGGTTGTAAGCTGCTCCCATTGTTGTGCACCTGGCTCCATTTAGTTCTGGTGAAGATTATATTTTTGATATTATATATGAAAAATGTGAACAAAATTTTTGTTAGAAAAAATAAATGAGGCTATTAGATTTGGTTTATGAAATTGTAATCATCCAAACAAAATCTTTCACAATTACCTTTCTATCTGTAACTCCCCAAACTTGTATTCCCCTTGATTTATAACCACCAATAACAAATATAAATCCCTCTTTTGAAGCTTTCTAATATATATGTGTGTGTGTGTGTGTGTGTGTTACAAAAGAAATCTCAAAATAACTTCATATCAAATTTATCTATAGGCATATTAAAGATCGTGATTTGATCTAGTGATGGCCAATAGAGTGGTATAGATACTCAAACCATAACAGTGGTACAAAATCCCCAACTATTTTCTAGAATTGAAAATTTTCCAGTAACTTCACATAAATTGCTGATTTACCTATTTCCTCAGATTGATATGAACTTTTTGGAAGTTTAGAATAGTGGCGAGAAATGTTGGATTTTACTAACTTTATTTCATGCGAAGATTTTGATTACAAACTTTGTGGTTTACAGTGGTATTCCTCAAATGACGCATAGAATATAAAGGGGGTTTGTGATCTATGCAATATTTAAACATAAGGAACTTTTATATAGATTAGCTTAACCCATTTAAGATTATTACCACTTCTTTTTCTTTTTTGGAAAAAAAAAAGGATGATCCAAACTTTGGGTTCACGTATATGGTCATTGTTGACTTAAAATTAGGTAATTTTGTTGTGTTAGAAAAACCTGCATCTAATACTAGATTGCATTGCATTTGATTTTAAATACTAGCCAATTAGACTACTCCAAAAATTTATAACATGTCTTGAAGCTTTCAACAATGTATAACTTAAATGGGGTCCAAATCAAGAGAATCTACTAATGATTAAAGATTTGGCAATAGATCACAACTTGACTAAATTGTTGGGATTAGAAATATTAAAGTTGGGCCAAGCTCAAGTATGGATGGTTAACTTCACAATAATATTATATCTAATCAGCATCAATTATTTCATTGCAGTAACAGTTTTGCCTAGCATTGAGGACAAAGATAGGATTTTTTTCATTCTACTAACAAAAAATCTGCAACCTAGTTAAATTACCATCCCATACAATTATACTCTTAGCTAAATTATCCACAGATAGTATCCATGATATCATTTATAATCAATTACTATTTACTTTTAAAAATGAATAAAACTTTTATATGATTTTTTAGGTTTAGATTCTGGTTAGAATGGTCTATGCAGAAATCCCCTATCACACACACACACATCTGTGCATGCATTATAACTATTGTATATCCTAAAACTATGTGTGGGAATGTTTGATGTGAATTTTTTTACATCCCTCTGATGATTTCTATCAACAAGTACCAATGCTTTTTGTCAACAAATAATTTTGTAACCATTAGATTTAGTTAAAAGTACCATAGCGATTGAAATAAAAACTTTTAAGGGTTTGCTTGGATGTTTATGGTTTATAAACTTAAGATAAAATTCATGATAGAACGTAGAATTTGATCCTATGTATAAAATTTTATTAGAAAAAAATTCTATGTAAATTAATTTTATCCTATATTTAGATGATAAATTAAGATTTTTTTCTCCTCCTATCTCTGTCCCTTCTTTTATCAAAATAATAAACTTATCATTATCAAAACATCATATTAATCATTGTAATTACAAAATAATTTATATCAAGAAAAAGCTAGTATATCTTTATATATCTTTGGAGTGTAAAATTAAAACTCATTTGGGAGTGCAACAGACACTACTACAATAAAGATTTATGGTAGTGGTTATTACGGCAGCGGTTTCAAAAACCGCTACCATAGAGCCAATGGCAACAATTATTACAAATCGCTGCTGTAGGTCAATGGTAGCAGTTATCACCAATCGCTGCTTTGGATTTGATCTACGGTAGCGGTTCGCAATAACCATTGCCGTTGGTAGAATATAATTTTTTTTCTAAATATGATATAATTTTAGAATTTAAAATCCATCTTCATCATTCATTATCTAAATAATTATTACTAGAGTATCGTTACAAAAGACTGCCTCGATCCGATAGCCCTAGCTATATCGAACATTAAAATTTTATTTCAATAGTCACGAATGATCGTATGATGATCTGATAGATAGAGACCATCGATGGGTGTCGAAAGCTTTCAACGATGATCTTGATAATATTTCTAATATACTATCCAAATTTTATTTTCAATCGGACATCATTAGCATGATCAATTTAGCATGGGATAATTTCGACTATTAATTAAAAAATGAATGATCAAAAGGTCAAACGACGTCCGATTAAGATAATTTTTTAGATAAATAATTTTAACTACTATTTTAATCATTTGTACGGTGATGATCGTAAAATTCAAACTGTACGTATATGAACCATCCACGTTAAGCAGATCTTATAAAAGTCCAAGTATAATTACTTAAGGACTTTAAGAATGAGAATCAAGAGATATATAGTTTTAGATCGTTCATATATGCGCGTTAATCATTTTTACGATCACTACTATACAAACAATCAAAGTAGTAGTAAAGATCATTTATCTAATCAGATGCTTTATAATCAAATACCGTTTGGTCTTTTGATCACTCATTTTTTATTTAATAGTCCAAAGCATTACATGTTAAATTGGTCATGATAATGATGTCCGATTAAAGTAAAATTTTTATGATATGCTACAAATATCACCAAGATCATCTTTGCAAGTTTTAGGATCCATCGGTGATTTCTATCTATAAGATCATCATGCGGTCGTTTGTGACTGTCGAAATCAAATTTTATTGATCGATGTACCTAGGGCTACTGGATCAAGATGATCTTTTGTGATGATACTCTAATGATAATTATTTAGATAATAAATGGTGTAGATGGACTTTAAATTTTAAAATTATATCATATTCAGAAAAAAAATTTTATTCTACCAACGACACCGGGTTATTGTGAACCGCAGCCGTAGGTTGGACCTACGGGAGTGGTCAAGGGCAACCGCTACCGTAGGTTGGACCTACTACAGCAGTCAATAGCAACTCTACCGTAGGTCGAATAATGGTTGATTTTGATAGTCCCACATTGGCCATGGAAGTAATGAATGAACGGTATATAAAGGCTTAAGTTGTCAACCACCAATAATATGTGGTTGAGCATCTCACTGTGGGTCCCACCACTGCGGGCTTTGTTTGCCACTGCCGCCCCACCGCCACCGTCGCCTTGCCACCGCCATCGTGCCCCCAATCGCCGCTGCTGCCATCCCGCTAATCACCGCCACTATCGTTGCGGGTCCCGCTTGCCACCGTCGCTGCCCCCTCCTATCGACTGTCAACCGTCGGCAGGCAGCTGGCCGGCAACTGTTGGCAATCGTCCGACCCTCGATCGATCATTTTGACTGATCAAAGGCTATGGCAGCAGTTTGCCAACCACTGCCATAGATCCCTATGACAGTGGTTGACATAACTGTTGCCGTAGATAAAGGCTACGGTAACGGTTTGGCAACCGCTATCGTAGCTTAAAAAAATTACTGTCATAAATTATCTATGGTAACGATTGACATAACTACTGCCGTAGCTATATGTTAACCGATTAAAAGCTATGAAAGTGATTTGTGAACCACTGCTGTAGCTTAAAGAACCGCTGCGTAGCGGTTGGCATAATCACTGCAATAGGCAAAAAAATGACTGTCATAGGCTACGACGATGGTCATAATAGCAGCGGTTAGATAATCGCCGCCATAGGCTACGGTAGTGGTTTTTTGAGCAACGGTAGCGATTTCAAATGGCTGTCATAGGCCTTTTTTGTATTAATGAGATTTGAAATTTGTCCCTATGGATTTAGGATTTTTTCTCAAATACCTGCTTCTTGAATCCAATACACACACACACTATATATATATATATATATATATATATATATATATATATATATATATATATATATATTGCGGGGATTTGAACCTAATCTGACTCAATTCAATCCAACCCGAATCTAATTATATATTCCAAGGATTTGAACCCAATTTTTTTTTATAGCTAAACCACTATCTTAACCAATAAGCCATATTTTGCATTTGATTTTAAGTAACTTGATATAATATTTATGCTGTTTAAAATATTATATATAAACACCCATTAGAAAACCTTAGCTATTGTCTAAGCTTCTCTATTCAACGGCCACCCATTGATTGAGACTTCTGAGGACATAAAAAATAGAAAAAAATTATAAAAAAAATCAATAAAAAAAATAAAAAAATAAAAAAGACAGAGTCCTCCATAATCTCGATGAAGCCAACCATCAAGACCAAGACTGGGGGGCAAGGCTCTGAAGATTATCTTAATAGTAAGTATTTTAAAGTCAAGTGACAATCAGAACAATCATGCAATGCCACATATTGGAACATAACATATAGAAAATGAATTTTCTATTCAACAATTCCAATTACAAGGTTTTAGCTCAATGCTCGAGCATAATTACATACAAGAAACCAAAAGGGAGTAGTTGGCGGATATTACACCTCATTTCCTCCCCCATGTCAAGTAGCTCGAGAATGACTGGACAATCATATTTAAAAGGAATCCGCACTTTACCATGAGCTTCCTATCCTTTAAGGCCACAGAGGAGATCTTCATCAAACTCCATAAGATTTAGCCATCTCTCTCTCTAATTGAGCTGAGAGTTCACACTCCGTCACATATGCAGCCCTTCTCTCAGCCTCAACTTATTGACGAGCCATCTACAATTCCTTCAATAAAGCAGATACCCTCTGATATGCCTTTCTAGAACAAAACTCTGCCATCCTAAGTGACCATCTCAAAATGAAGGGACGTGATCCATGTCTCTAAGATGAAGATAGAAGTTGCACGACCTCTATAGGTTGCTACAAAGATGGGCCCTTTGGCGGCCGAGAAAAGATAACCGTCAAGAACACCTCAGCTTCCAAAGTCCCCACTTGGGAGCTCTCATTTGCATCCAACATCGCAACTGCTCGGTTCACAACCTCTAATGACTCAACCAGCCCCACGGTAGGTATCTTGGCAAGAGCGGTCTCCAAAATCTTCAAAGAGGGAGTTAAAGTTAATGCCAGCTTGGCCTAATCTTACTTCCTCGTCTTGCCTCACTATCGAGAAACCGATCTTTCCTCGATTGGATTTCTTCTCCTTTTGAGAGGCACCCTTAAGCTCTTCCATATTGAATCCCATTCCTACATAATAAGTAGATAATCAAATCTCAAGAGAGCTAATATTGATTTAATAGCTTAATGATAATGAAAGATATCAGGAGTCTTAGACCAATCTTCAGAGCCTCATACAAGGCCACCTGACCCTCCCAAGGAGACATCATCTGATAAAAAAAGTCAAGCAATTCTAAGAGATACTGCTAGGGGATGAAGTACTCAACTCGGATTCATTCGAGATCAACCTCATCTAGGATGCTCTTAATAGCGTCTGAACCTAGATTGACTTCGAACGAAGCCTTATCAGACTCTACAGAGGCTCGATGAGGATGTCCTTGACCGACAGCCTCCTGATCTGCAAACCTTTCTTTAGAAGATCCTATCAAAGAGTAGAAAAAAAAAGAAAGTAATGAGAAGAAAAAACTAAGGCAAGAGATAGAAAGTTAGAAGATGGACTTGAGAACCTACCCAAGATCAAGGAGGACCAAGGATTTCGATGGGGCTATGGCAAATATCGAAAGTCGACGGTGAGGGTGGACAACAGTGAAGGATGAACTGAAATCTTTCTCATTATTTAGCTCTGATAAATAAGATGTCAAAAGTAGTAGCTTTATCCTCTTCAAACGTTGTATAGGACTTCAGAGGGTCCAAAACAATACGACTTTTTAAAACCCATGTATTGATCATTGGACACGTATTGACCCACCATTTGATACTGAGTCATCACTGGGATCATATGTGGCAAAGCATCCAACCATTATCCTAAAATGCTTGCTAGTTATGATGTCGTTTCGAGAAGTGGGGATGTCGGCACGTCTTGCATTGATGCAACATTCAGAATCTTCCAATGGCAGCTTTAAGAAGTAGCTGAGGTAGTACAACCTATTGTATAAGCACCTAGCTCGATTACCACAACCGGCTTAATAGCTTGATTCATGGCTTCGCGGCTATATATCGCAGCTTGGTATACAGTGCCACAGTTGATCACCTAGGTTGGCATCTCTACTTCCATCACCCAAGCTCTCAAGGAGCATCTCAACCTCGAAAGTGGAAGGTAAGTGATACACGTCGGATTTGACCTAGTTGATGTGGTACTATCAATATATCAAAACCTGACATGATAACCAACAATGAAGCCCTTCACCTCGACCAATCTATTCCCACTATATGATTGTACCAAAGGGGCATAAAGATGTCCAAATTTTCCTCCATTTGGCGATCCTTAGCCCATGACGGTAAAACTCTTTCTCTAACCGCAATGTCTGAATCTGATCACATCATTCATATCTTTTGGACACATAGGCGGTTAGCCTCAACAGTCTCCATTGCATGTCCCATGACCTTGATTGCGATGGGCTCCAATTCTCATCTATATAAACCACCCATTAGGGGGATCCTCCAAATAAGTCCATTGAGTTCAAGCTAAGCCAAGTGAAATGAACTCTCTTTTTTCAGATATCTCTCCTTCTTACTCATGGTATATAGACTCATGATCTCCTTCACTCTGATCTTTTTGCTTTATCTCTCTTTCTCTCTTTGCCTTCTCCCACTCAGAACTTTTTTTATTTTATTTAGGTAGTCTAACTTAGGCATCGGAGGGTCTCCCATTAGGAAACTCTTGATAAGTGAATTTTCTATATTTATGATGTTTCAAGATCGATCTGGATCTTAGAGCGAAGATCCAGCCATCGACAACCACTTTGACATCTCCAGCTAGCTGTCTAGATTCTTTGATCACCTCATCTAGCTCTCCAACTCATCTTCCAACCCATCAGTCTTAGCTAGATCGAACTTGGTGACAATATATTTGATTACAAATAGATTCTCATTAACACTCTAGATTGGATCCGAAACTTTAATAAGTCTCACTTCAGAGAGAGCTACAATATAAAAATCTAATATGATGAATTTTATAATGTTTATTATATTTTACTATCTATAAAAATATATTTGTGCGTAGTATTTTAGTAAGATTTGAAAAAATAAGTGAAACTTTAGTCAGAAGAAACAACATAGTTTTATCTCAAGTTATTAAGGATAAATTACAGGAATACTTTCCTCAACTTTAGTCCAATTTTACTTATATCCCTCCAACTTTAAAAAGTATCAAACTATTTTTTTTTAAATTTTTGAGATATTCTAAAGTGATTCTACCATTCACTTATTAATAAACAGTATTAGCTTGCCATTTCAATGGATAAAATAGCCCTCGCTCATATGGGAGTGATTGCAGATGGAAAAAAGGTAGAGATAGAGGAAACCATCATGGAGGGAAAGGATACGATCACGAAGTTAGCATGGAGGGGGAGGATGGTGTCAAAGAGCTCATGGATAAGATTAGAAGAGGAGGAGGAGAAAATAAGGAGGAAGGAGATGAGGGAGAGGGGTCATTGATAAGAAAGAGATGGAGATGGAAGGAGCCATCATAGAGGGAGAGGGCTTATAGGTAGACTAGGAGGAGGAGGGGGTGAGAAGAAAGGAGAGAGGGAAGGATGGGTTATCAGCAAGAAGGTGCAGAGGTGAAGAAAATCATCATGGAGGGGGAGGGCTTATGGGTGGACTTAGAGGAGGAGGATGAGGAAGAAAAATAGATGAAAAAGGAGGGAGAGAAAAAGACCATCAGTGAGGAATAGATGGAGGTAAAGAAAACCATCGTGGAGAGAGATGGCTCATGGGCAGCATTGGAGGAAGTGGACGATAAAGAGGAGAAGAAGATAAAGAGGAAGGAGAGGAGGGAGGATGAATTGCTAGTGAAAAGGGGTAGAGGTGGAGGGAGAGGGACCATAGATGGCTTGGAGGAGGAGGATGAGGAAGAAAAATGAGTGAGGAGGAAGGAGAGGAGAGGTAAGAAGGGATTGCTAACAAAAAATGATTGGAGGTGGAGGGAGGCACTTTGGAGGAAAAAGAGCTTATGGGCAAGCTTAAAGGAGGAGAATGAGGAGAAGTAGGTGATGAGAAAGTGAAAGAGAAGAAAGGAGGGGTTGATGGTAAGAAATGAATGGAAGTAGAGGAAGCCGCTATAGAGGAGGAGAAGTGGATGAGGAGGAAGGAGGAGGGCGAAAGAGGATATCGACAATGGAAGGGATTAATTGAAGAGGAGGGAAGAAAAAAAGGTGGGGATAAGAATATTTTGATAATGTTATAAAACTATGGTGTCATATGATGGTCATGTATCATTATTTCATTAATAGAGATAAACGATAAGATTATTTTGAAATAATTTTAAAAATTTAAATATCTAGTTTGATATTTTTTTAAAGTTGAGAGGGTGTACATAAAATTGAACTAAAGTTGAAGATATATTTCTATAGTTTATCTAATTATTAAATATATTTTTTTAAATTTTATCCAATGTTGAAAATTTAATAGCTACTAACTTACCATTGATCTTTAATTCAAATATTCAAAGCTTTGCCAAGAATATTGTTATTTAAAAGTCCCTATTATGGTTTTAATTTAGTTTTAATGTATTAAGTCAAACTTAAATCAAGACAATCAAACCAGGATAACATATAATGATCAGATATTTATTAATGTAGATAATAATATAATCTCAATAACTAATAGTTATAAATTTCATGCTTTATAAATGATTAATTCATGTCTTTTAGTAGTTCACACCTTTCACATCTTTTTATTAATTATTTCTTCACTCATCCTATATATAGCTAAGTAACACAAGTAATGAAGAATATTTTACATTTTTATATTTATTCAAATGCAAAAGTATTTGATTATTTTATGTCACATAATTATGATTATTATGTTTAATGATGATGGTGATGAACTTATTTTTTCTATTTATGATATGACTCTTAAAATATTGGAGGAAACTGACTTTAGGTATGTATATCATTGATATTATGTCAAGGACTTTAATATGATAAAATTTTTGATTTTGTCGAGGATTATTTTTTGGGGTTTCATTACTATAAATTGCTTGTTACTTTAATTATTTAGTTAAAATTTTGAATTTCACTAAAAAAATTAAAAATTGGCTTAGCCTGCCCCAAGATAATTATATATATTTAATATATATTTCATATATTAATTATAATTATATATTATAATAATAAAATATTATACTATATGTTCATAAATATATCAATATCAGTCTATTAGGTAGGTTTGGAATTGACCTTTCAAGATTGGGCTAGGCCTAGATAAAAATAAGGCTTGATGTTTGAACCAAGCATAAGCATAAACTTTGGGCCTAATTTCTACTATAGAGCTCGACTTAGTCTGATGTTTGATCAACTTTAGTCTAGATATATATATATGACTTTTAGCTAAATATATTTTTTAAATTTTTAATCAATCATCATTATATGGTTTACTATTTTATTTTTTATTATTTAATTTTTGGAGTATTTGTTGATAGTTGAAGCCATTGCAACAAGCCATATTTATAATAATAGTTATAACCATCAATGTATAAAAATAATAATGGTGATTTTTGACTACACTACTAGGTGAAAATTTTATTTAGGGTCTGTTTGGATATTTAAGATTTATAAACTTAGAATAAAATTTATAATAGAATATAAGATTCGATTCTCTAGTATGAGGAAATAACTTCTTTCTTTCCTTAAAAAAAAAAAAGATTTGACTCTATAGGATATATATAGAAAAATCCTATATAAACTAATCTTATCATATGTTTAGATAGTAAATTAGAATTTTCTCCCCCTCTATTTCTCCTATTTTCCTCCTCTCTCTGTCTTTTTTTATCAAAAATAATAAATTTATCATTATCAAAATATCATATTAATCATTATAATTATAAAATAATTCATATCAAGCAAAAGCTATCATATCTTTGTATATCTTTAGTATCTAATATATATATATATATATATATATATATATATATATATATATATATATATATATATATATATGTATGTATGTATATGTGTATATATTAAAATGGAGGTATATGTGTTGGCAGAGCCTTTGCCTGGTATGTGTGCAAAAATAAAGAAAAATATGACCATCAACTTCGAACAGTGGGTGGCACTCATGATCGCCGCCTTCTGTGGCCGCCCCACCATGCTCGCATACATCTTCTCAGCTCGCCCCACTAAGGCCTCCCACCACTCCCCTTTCGACGGTGCGATCGCCTCTATTGTGTCAAGATACTAATGGACGTCATCATCGACACTATCGTGAACCACTTCGACAACATAATTGATCATCACTTCTCCACCTTGACCATCCAATCCCTCGAAGTCCTCCTCGATATCAATAATAGGATCTACAGCACGGATGAGTTCTGGATGTATACCTTCAAGGTCAAACCTTGTACCAAGACCTATGCCCATGACCAGACGGAGTGCTTTTTCATCAACCTGAGGGAGAACACTTGTGCTGCGACTCTTGAAAGGACTTCTACAATTGTGTCTCTATTTGAAAATACTTCTATGGCTATATCCCCTATCCAAAATTTAAGAAAGGGTCATACCAGAACGGAGATGCCCGCGATTACGCCCATGGGGCATTTGAGAGCTGATTTTTGTCTTTTTTTAGTCAAAGTAGAGATTGTATTTTATCTTGTATTTTTAGAATTATCTTCATAATTATTATATTTATTTATCTTTTTAAATGCTAATAAATAATTTTAATTAATATCAACTTAAATATTATTCTGCTTATTCCATTAATGTCATCCTTCAAAAATAGGTCCATCTTAAATGTTAAGAAATAATTTTAACTAATAATAACTTAAATACTTTTCTATTAATGCCTATTATGTTCATGCATTGTTTGTTTGGCTAGCCCAATCATTTATCCTAATTCTCATATTCTCAGATTTTTTATTAATTCTTGACCGTTATTCTTATCAAGTAAATTCTTGATAAATTGAGAGCATTAATTGTCACTTTTCATTATGCATGGATTATAAAAAATAATTTTAATTAATCTCAACTTTATATTATTCTATTAATGCTAATTCTATTAATGTCATCTTTCAAAAATAGGTTCATCCTAAATGCTAAGAAATAATTTTGATTAATGATAGCTTGAATACTATTCTATTAATGCTTATTCCGTTCATACATTGTTTGTTTGGCTAGCGCAACTATCTCTTCTAATCCTTATATTCTCAGATTCTTAATTAATTATTAACCGTTAAGATTCTAATCAAGTCGATTCTTAATAAATTGAGAGCATTAATTATTGCTTTTTTTTTAAGTTATTGTGCTTGAATTATGAGACCATCATTCTTAATGATAGTATTTAGTACTCTAATGTAGACTTAATCTTGTTCCATACGTACATATAATTAATTTTTATTTTCAAAGTTTAGAAAGCTTGAAATAACAAATATGTCTATTTTTTAATTATATAAATATCTTTTTACTACAACCAATTTCTATCATCGTTAGAACTTCCTAATAAGAAAAATAGGTCAAGTTTCTCCATCTACCACATATATAGCATTTAATTATATATAAAAAAATTTTTGGATGAAGAAAAGTTTAGGGGAGCATATATACATGCCTTTGACAAAATATTAGCATTTATTGATACTTACTAGCATCAAATATCATTATTATTTTTTTAAACCAACATGAATAGGTTAGGAATTAGAATCGAAAAATGTTAACATTGAACTAGAAAAGATTTTGAACTTATCAAATTTGGTAGGTATGGATAAATATATTATGATATTTTATAATAATAATTAAGATTAATATATTAATATGGTGAACATTAGGTTGCATTACCAATTTCATGTTCATGTTCATGAAATATCAACAATAAAATCTTTTAAAAATTTAGACTAATTTCATATGAAAAAATTATTCACATACGGTGACTAAGCAAATAAATCAACTATCATAGATATATTTTTTTAAAAAAAAGATAAATGAAAGAAAAGCAAGAATAGACAGATGTGAATATGAATGAGTCCAAGATAAATCAATTGAATTTCAAGTATTTCTCCAACTTTCCAACAATAATATACAAAAATATTAAAAAAAATTAAATTAAAAATAACACCTGTTGTCTACAAAAAATAAAAAATTTGAAAAAGAAACCAGACTGAGAAACTTCAAATTTAAAAAAAAATAAAATAGCTTATAATCCGCACTATGAATAAAATATATTTTTTTATTATTTTAATTATTTTTAATATATATATAATATTTATAAATCAATAAAATAAAATATGTTTTAAGAAAAAAATGCATCATGTGCATGGCGGGGGTTATAAGCTAGTTTGAACTTAAAACTCATTCGATTTTAGGATGGATTTGAAGTCTGCCCCTTAAATACCCTATTTGAATCCAATTATATATATATATATATATATATATATATATATATATATATATATATATATATATATATATTTTAAAAATTTTAGTCATGGACTCGATCCGATCAAACTCAATCCAATCTTCTATTAGGTTGGATTTAACTCTAACATTATGACCATTTTAGGAATGGTAATTATAGCCGACCTGTCAGATACCTGGGTTGAATGAGGCAAATTTTGGTTGACCCGACTAAAATTCGAGGTGGATATGTGTTATAATTAAAATCTCAAAGTAGATTTGGATCGAATAATGGTACACTCTATCTCAAACCTGATCTGATATAATATTAATCCAAATCCATGTTTTTAACATTATAATTATTTATAATACTAGCTTATAATCCTATGCGATGCATGGGATGCTATTTAAATTTTTTTAAAAAAATTATGTGTGCTCTTGTGGAGATAATTGGGGACTTTGCATTTTATTTCATAAGAGGACTTGACAGAAGGAATCACTGCTAAACTACTGGATGGTTAGGAGAGCAAAGCATTCTTAATGTATGAAGAATCTTGATCCAACTATTCCAAAGCAGGTGTTGCTCTTGTAGAAATACTGGTGGAGGCTTCTGTGGCAACAATTGATTAATAGTTGGATGAGGCTTGCAGAATTCTAGCTTTGGTGGAAGTAGTAGATCATTCACAAACCTTGATGGGCATGGGTGAAGCTTTACCATCCAATATTTTAAGGAGTTCAAAGATGAGTTGCTTCCAAAATTTTCTGCAATCTTATATTTGAGGGTCCAATTGGATGGAAAAAGTATTGAGCACAAACTTCTGGAAGGAGGACCAAAGAATACATCTTGCTTTGACCAGATTGCCTTTGCTTTTCTAATATAGCAGCAGTTTTGCATTAGGAAGAGTATATCAATAGAAGGAGAAGGTTCTAAACTGGACCAAAGGCCAAATGAATTATAGCAAAATGGAAGTTAGCATCATTCAAATATGATTTAATATAGTTATGGCACGGTTCAACATGAACGACAGTCCTAATACCTCGATATAGAGAGGTTCACTATGGGGGAAAAAATGAAAAAATAATTAAATAAGGGTGTACTTCAGAACAAAAAAAGATCCCATCTGGTTGCTAGATCATTTAAACTATGTGGATACTTTGTATTCAAGCATTAAACGCATCATACATCAAACATCTCAGTCCCATGATAGAACCCTGATTGCATGCATCCGTGCTTTCTCTCAAGAAAATAACCATTGATATGATCATAATGTTAGAATTTGATATCTCAAGATTCGGTCCACATTGAGCCCACAGCGAGGTTCACGATGAAAAACAGAGTCCAACGATATCAAGAACATCCAAAACAGAGCTCGGACGGAGAAAATATGTACTTTTTAAGTAAGCACGCAATCCGCGACGACGGAGGACTGCCAGCGGCGGGCCGGCGGAGCGGCGGTGGTGCGGCCGCAGGAAGCGGGACGCCGCCCAGCATGCAACAGTGCGTGGGCTAGGCGCGCAGGGTGCGGCCTGACGTGGGGCGCGTGGCCCAGGCGCCCGAAGCGGGCATGGCCCATGACCGCGCGTGCGGGCCGGTCCAGGCCCAAGCACCGCTCCTGGGGCCTGTACCCCGGTCCATCATGGACCAGGTGATCCACGGCCCAGTGCGTGGACTGTGTGGGTGTTTTCCATGCGTTTCGTGCAGTCCACGATACTATTCCATTGACCGATCACGATCGGACGATTCTGGGACGTTCCGATCTTGATCCAACGGCTTGAGGCTTGATTTGGGTTGGTTTAGGAGTTCTAAACATAATCTAACATGGGATTAAGCCTTTTAAAAGGGCATGATCGCATGAAACAAGATGGTGGTGGTCTTTTTGGCTTGGTTTCTCACGGGAACGGAACCCATGACTTGATTTTTTCGTATGGCGTGGAGATCAGAGACTCGAGAGAAGAGAGAGAGCCGCATGACTGTGAGAGAAGGAGCTTCAGGGAGGTTTTTGGACAGCGGACAGTGAACAGCGATCGCTTCAGGGGTTCAAGGGGATCTTCCAAGAGAGAGAGCTTTTGTGAGGGAGAACTTCATGTGAGGAAAAAATTGGATGTACGAGGGTTGAGGGTGAGATCTCCTCTTGTAAACTTTTTTTCATAGTGAAGTTTGCATACCCCATAGAGGCGAGTCCTTTTGTGGCTGATCCACGTATTTTGATTGTTACTGTTTTATTTCTTCTTTCTTCCTGACCAGACATCCATCCAACAAGTGGTATCAGAGTGAGGCGGTACAAAGATGCAAATTGCAGTGGTGGTGAGCAAGACTGAAGATGGAGAAGACAGGAACAATCAAGATAGAGATCAACAAATTTAATGGAAAGAGCAATTTTTTCTTGTGGCAGGCAAGGATGAAGGACGTGCTCATCCAACAAAGATTGATCGATGCTCTTTTATGCGAGGGAAAGCCGACTACCATGGAGGTACAAGATTGAAAATGGCTACAGATGCAGACAGTGAGTATTATCCGCATGTACCTAGTGGATGAGGTGGTGATCCATATGCTGAGTGAGACTTCTCCGACGGTGCTATGGTCGAAGCTCAAGGAGTTGTACATGGCGAAGTCTCTCACCAACACTCTTTTTCTCTGAAGGCAGTTTTACCAATTGCGGATGACTGAGTGAGAGAGCGTGTAGGAGCATCTAAGCCACTTTCAAAAGATCCTCACAGATCTCCTCAGCATTTGCGAGAATGTTGAGGAGAAGACCATGATACTGGTTTTGCTAGCGTCGCTTCCCCCTTCGTACGAGTCCTTGATGACTGCTCTTCTAATGGAGAAGAGCACTATCAAGATGGACGAGGTCACCGCGACGATACTCTAGAATGAGGTTCTTAGAAGGGAGGCGGTAGCTCAACTTTGATGGCTTTTGAAGGTGCAGGAGATGGTAGATGGAGCGACAGGAGATCGTGACGAGGGCGGTTCAAGTCCAGGAGGGACTTGAGCAAAGTCAGATGTTATTGGTGTGAGAAGTTGGGGCATCTAGCCAGAGATTATCCTCAACTCAAAAATTGGATGGTGGCTGTTGTAGCGACGGCCGGCAGCGATTCAAATGGAGATATCTGACGAGATATCTACTTCTTCCCAACAGTGAATATTAGATTCTACATTTCCCTATTATGTATGTTGCAGAGAGGAGCAGTTTGACTCCCTTGAGAACAATGAGGATACAGTATATTTGTCGGATGGAAAGAGCTGTGTGATCAAAGACATCAGGATGGTCAGCTAGAGGACACATGACGGTGCAGTGAGGAGATTGAGGGAGATCCGATACATATTCGATTTCAGACAAAATCTTATTTCACTGAGCAAACTGGATTCGAGAGGCAACAAGACGGTAGTTGGTGGAGGAATCCTGAGGATGCTATGTGGCGATAGGATTGTGCTAGAGGAGAAGAATGAAAGTAAAGGACATTATTACATGACGGGGAGTCCAGTGCGAGGTAGAGCTTCGGGAGCTAGGTGGAGTCCAGAGCGAGGTGGAGCTCAAGATGGAGGTGGATTGAGCATGAGACAAGAGACTCGGGAGGAGGAAAGGCAATGTTGTAATGTGAGATTCCTATTGCTGTAGGATGATGCCCCGAGTAGGTCTCAAGTCAAGAGGAGCACAGCATACCATGGAGATGGGATCGAACGGTCTGGCTCGACTCCCATATTTGTCCATCCATGATCAGCAGGCAATTGCCCCAGAGTATGGGGGCGAGGAGATCCAGAAGCTCTCGGAGTTAGGAGGAGATCGAATATTGAGTCGAGATGAAAATTATTAGGATTTGATATCTCAAGATTCGATCTACATTGAGCCCACAGTGTGATTCATAATGAAAAATAGAGTCCAACGAGATCAAGAACACCCCAAACAAAGCTCGGAGGAGAAGATAAGTGCTTTTGAAGTTGGCATCCAACCCGAGATGGCGGAGGACTTCCGACGGCCGGCGGTGGGCCGGCAGAGCGGTAGCGATGCGGTCGCAAGAAGCGGGATGCCGCCCAGCGTGCGGCAGCACGTGGGCCAAGCTCGCAGGGCGCAGCCCGACGTGGGGTGGATGGCCCAGGCGCGGGCGCGCTGCTCGGCCCAGGCGCGCATGTGGGGCACGGCCCAGGTCCGCATGCGCGGGCCGGCCCAGGTCCAAGCGCCGCACCTGAGGCCCGTACCCCGGTCCACCGTGGATCGGATGGTCCACGGCCCAGCGCGTGGACCACATGGGTATTTCTCACGCGTTTCTCACAGTCCATGATACTATTCTGTGGATCGATCGCGATTGAACAGCTCTGGAACGTTCTGGTCTTGATCCAATGGCTTGAGGCTTGATTTAGGTTGGTTTAGGAGTTCTAAACCTAATCTAACACGAGATTAAGCCCTTTAAAAAGGCCTGATTGCGTGAAATAAGGATGGTGGTGGTCTTTTTGGCTTGGTTTCTCACGGGAACAGAACCCGTGACTTGATTTTTTCATACGACATGAAGATCAGAGACCCGAGAGAAGAGAGAGAGTCACGTGACTGTGAGAGAAGGAGCTTCAGGGAGGTTTTTGGACAGCGAACAGTAGTCGCTTCAGAAGTTCAGGGCGGTCTTCTAAAAGAGAGAGTTTTTGTGAGGGAGAACTTCTTATGAGGGAGAAATTGGATGTACGAGGGTTGAGGGTGAGATCTCCTCTTGTAATTTTTTTTTTCATAGTGAAGTTTGCATGCCCCGTGAAAGCAAGTTCTTTTATAGCTGATCCACGTATTTTGATTGTTACTATTTTATTTCTTCTTTCTTCTTGCTGTATCGTGCAGTACCGAAAAGATCTTTGGAGGTGGTATCCTGGCCAGACATCCACCCAATACATAATTACTAAAAATCTTCGATATCTAATGAAATCATGTGGCCATTCTTTGATCGATCCTATCGAATCCGATAGAGAAATCATTAAAAAAATCAATTGAGAGGGAGAAAGTGGAACTCATGAGGAGCTAGAGATGTGCATTCACTTGTGCTGATGCAAATTAATCATCTCAATCTTTGATGTTCAACAGTGCTGGTCTGGGAGGGCAGCAAGAGCTAGAGGAATCCAGCAAGCCGACGACCAAACATCTTTCCTTAAGCAAGAAGGAGGCAGGTGTTAGACTTTACCGATCGATCGGGTGTGGGCGTGAGAAGATGGAGGATCACGTTAGGGTACCTGTGGATGGGAAAAGGATATTTTTCCCTTTGATGGAAGTTTGAGATGGGCAGCCAGGCCAACCTCTGGGCAGCAGGGACCAGCGTCACCAGCAGCTTCGGCATAAAGGCGATGCCCAATTTCATCATCATCACCACCATGGCCCCTACCTCGATCATGAACTCAATCTCTTTTCCTCCATCTCGAGAAAAGAATACCCCTAGCATCTCCGATCCAAACCCTAAAATTCTTTGGGAGGGTTATGAGTCGTTGGGAGCCATGTCTACATACGCCAAGGTTCTCTACTCGAGCTCCCTCTCCCCTCCTTGGTCCTCTCATTTCCATTGCCTCACCTCCTCTTCCTAAGTGAGGCTAGGGCTGAGCATGGTCAGATATAGCCAGATTGAGAGAAAAATTTCAGCCAATCGAATCAAATCGGATTGAAAAAAATTCAACTTACTATCGATAGTTTATCATGTATAAATCATTTAAAATCGAAATGAATGGTTTGTAGTGGGTTTGGATGGATTGTATTGGTTTGGGCTTCAATATAGATCCAATATTGATTTTAAGTCTAATGTTGGTTCACTTATGCTTATTTACTTTTTTTTTCAATTAATACAAAAAATATTTGAATTTTATAAGTTATAAATTTTGAACTTATTTTTGAATTCATACAAAATAAAATAGAAAAAAGAAAGATTTACTCATCTGAAAGTAACTACATCTGAAAGCTTTCACTTTAGAATTATCTCAAATTGATGTGCTTCCATCAATAATTCAACATTAATATTTTTATGAATCCAAATGGTGATGGGGTGTCTTTTAGAATGAAGTATTGAAGTCTAAACGATGCTATCTCAAAACGAAAGTGAGTTTGTAAAATATTACATCGGTTGGGTTCGGTTTCATATGGTTTAAAAGTGTGGAGACCGAATCCAATAATAAATAATTAATTTTTTACAAATTCTAACCTGATTCCACCTGATTTATATCTTTCAACAGATCAAAATTGATATTTATTAAGTCGGATTGGATAGATTTCTTCAAGTTTTGGTTATTTGCTCAGCCCTAAGTGAGGCCTACTTTGGCCGTAGAGGTAGGATATGCTTTGGAGTTCAACTCATTTTGAACAGACTCGCCCTGCTATTCTCCTATCCCCACTACTGGACTCTACCATCCTCCACCTCCTCCGCCGCCCCTCTCTCCCCTCCGCCGCCAAGCTCGCCGTCTTCCAATGGGCTGCCTCCTCTCTATCCTCCTTCTCCCCCTCAACCGCCATCTTCTTCATCCTCCTTGTCTCCCTCCTCCACTCCCCTTAGACCCACTTCATCGGAGTCGGCGACCTAACGATCTACAATGCAAACGTGAATCTTGTATTCTGACTCAAACGATGTTCCAGTTCCCCTCCCCACTAGATCAAAACCTTCTTCGATGTGATGGGCATTCCTTTATCACCATCGTCCACCATAACATAGCCTCGCGAACTCGAGATGGGATCGGAGGGGTAGGGGTTGGAAGGGAAGAGGTCATCATTGTCAGGTCCACGATGGGACTCGAGATGCCAAGACTAGGACGACATGAAAGAGTGTAGAGCAAGTGGATGATCGAGGGTAGGTGCTTGAGGGAGCTCTGCAATAGAGCCATGTGTCAAACCCATGACTCACAGTGGAGCCACGTGTCAAATGGAGGCTTCTCAATCCATTTTTATATATATAAA
This sequence comes from Elaeis guineensis, assembly GCF_000442705.2. Taxonomy (NCBI): domain Eukaryota; kingdom Viridiplantae; phylum Streptophyta; class Magnoliopsida; order Arecales; family Arecaceae; genus Elaeis; species Elaeis guineensis. The sequence continues at coordinate 112,097,916 of NC_025995.2, forward strand.
TGATGTTCCAGCTACTTTCCCCACTTGATCAAAACTCTTTTCGACGTGATGGGCAATACCTTATCACTATCCTCCACTATAACATAAGCCTTGTAGACTCGAAATGGGGTCGGAGGGGCGACGATTAGAAGGGAAGAAGTTGCTGTTGTCAGGTTCATGATGGAACTTGAGATGTCAGGATTGGGGCAACATGAAAAGGCATGGAGTGAATGGATGATCGAGGGCAACCGCTCAAGAGAGCTCTGTAATAGAGTCACATGTCAAACTCGCGACTTGCAATGGTGCCACATATCAAAATAGAGGTTTCTCATATATATATATATATATATATATATATATATATATATATATATATATATATATTAGATTCGCTTGATAAATTTTTTATCTGATCCAACTCGGTTTGATTCGAGCTCTCTTATCTAGCTGATCTGATCCAAGGCGGATACCGACGAGTATGGCTATAAAAATTTTAGTTATAGGATAGATATAGATATTAACTAATATGATCTATATCCGATCTGCTATCATTCTTAAATCGTTTAGTAGAATTCTATATGATTTAGAAAGAATGTAAAATTTATAATTAAAATTTATTTAAATTTAGAAGTAATTTAAAATTTATCTGTTGTTACTCGAATCTAATTTTAGGAAAGAAATCTAAATATTTAGATGGCCTAACCACGACCTTAACCAATGGGCCACTATTGCCGATTTTACGTTGATTGATGATAGATCTGTATTGCTTAAACTCATACATATAAACACCCAACGACTTTACCAAAAAAAAAAAAAAAACACCCAACGCAAAACCCTAACCATCTGAGCTTCCCATTCGGCCGTTACAAGCCGCCCACACGATTGAGACTTCCGAAGACGTAAAGAACAGAAGAAAAACCGGGGGAAATCAAAGGAAGAATCAACGAAAACAAAGGATAAACGAACGAAAAAAATTCAAAGGTAAGACCTTTTTTCACAAAGATTGATCATTTTTTTTTCTATTTTCGTATCTTTTTCTTTTCATTTCATTCTCTTTTTCGGAGAGAACTTGAGGGACATCGGAGGGTTTTTTAGATTCCGATTGGGGTTTTCTCTCGCGGTAGAGGACGGCGACGAGGAGGTTGAGGGCAGTGGCGTCGAGGGGGCCCTCGCGGCGGCCGGCGAAGGCGGCGAGGAGACGGAGGGCGTGGGGGAGGGAGATGAAAAGCTGGAGTAGGATGAGGATTGAGGGGGGGCGCACTTGGAAAGGGGGAGGAGGCGGGCGGGGGAGGGGGAGGAGATTGCGCGTCGACACGATAGGGGTGGGAAGATAGAGCCCGATAATCGTAGGAGAAAAATAATGACCTCCGGAGCTCATTATTTTTTTTTTATAGGATTAGCCACATTTTATTGATTTTTTATCCCATAATTCAATCCCCCAAACAGTGGCTAGGAAAGAAAATGGGATTTTAATCCATAGGATTTTCAAATCCTATAGGATTTGGGTCAATCCTATCCTTTCCAAACAGGCCCTAAACTAATTTACCGGTCCTTTATAGGATTCTAACATCTCAACTCAGGTTTCATCATACATTTTTATGGAAGTTAGACCAATGATCCAATGACTTTTGTCATAACCTATTGTCAAGGAAAATACAAACACGAACTCCTTAGAAACCCTTATCCCAAGTTCTCAATGTCTCAATAAAAAAGAGCCCACCTTAAAACGTTGAAATTTATGAAATTATTTGATTTTGTCATTATTATTGTTTTGCTTAGATATTTTCATATTCTTTTAGTAAGGTTTTGACTAAAAGATGCTACATATATCCAAATCTCTTACCTAATTGTTTCTAGCTCTTTTAATCAATCTCTTACCTATTTGTTTCTAGCTCTTTTAATCCTGCTCTACATGTATTCGCATGTGCTTTATTACCAGTATAACATAGATCCATACATCTCTTGTTCACTAAGGAATATAATTTTTATCTTCCTGAGCAGTATCATTTCAGTAGTTAATACAATCCAACGGATGATATATGATGCCCACTTAAAAAAAAATTAGGAGAGGCAGCATCCAGCCTGTCCTTCTGTCACCCTAGACAGGCCAAAATTCCAATCTTCCAGCTCCGCTGTGTTGTTAGAGAGAGCTGGGAGAGGGAGGAGAAGAACAGGATGCTGAAGTTTTTGTCGAAGGTGAGGATCGAGTGCAACCCCCTGGACCCACGGAAGACGGCGTGCATGGAGCTGCTGGCGCAGTGCAATGCGCGCAAGGCTAAGGAGTCAAACCCAGCATGCCAGGTCGAGATGCACCGCCGCACCGACGACCACCCCCCGCAGGTCGTCGTCACCTACGTCAACGGTGTCGAGGAGGCCATCGATGCTGCCTCCACTCCGGCCCAGGCCATCCGCCAGCGCATCCTCGACCGTGGCCAGCTCCTCGAGACTGAGCAGATGTTTCGTGAGGCCGGCGAATCCTGGCCCGTCATCATCCCCGAAAAGGAGCTCCACCAGAGCTTCCCAGGCATCAAGGTAAATACAGGCGTGACAACCTTTTTCCTACCTTCCCTCATCGAGGCATATCATCGAATACATTGTGTGTGCTATTTGTTTGCCCGCCTTTCACTTGTTACCTTTTCCAGTGATGCATTTAGCATGTTGTAATGTGGAACAGGAACCGAAAGGTGATGCATAAACTTGTTAGCTAATGGCGATGTATGACTTTGTGTTAGAAACTTTCCTCAACTAATTAGGCTATGCGTGACCTCCAATAATATTTGAAAGAAAAAAGTCTGCTTGCCATGAGAAGACATCTATATTTCTATCAATTTTTTGGAGAGAGAAAATGAAAAAAAAAGTTTAATGGTTAATAGAATGATTCGTATGAACGAAAATGTGCTAGGGTTTATAGAGTCCCTACTTTAAAGATTAGAATGCTTCCTCGCTTTTTGATTAGCGTTGTTAAGATGGATATATAAATAATACAAATGCATTGGTCAAATTTCTCCAAGTTATTTGTTTTTCTTTTAAGAGAACATTTGCCAGCGGCCCTCAATTAATTAGTTTTGTAATTCCTTGGTAGTTTGTTGTCAGAAATTTGACAGGTTGATGATTTCATCTTAGTTTGAGGTGGGATTCTCAATTTCATATTCTCTATGGCTTGTTTTATTGTTTCTCAGATTCTTTAATCCATGGATTTTGATGTAAGATAGAAAATTAACCTGACAACAGTAGAAGTATACTTGTTATTTTCACAAATTTCACAGCCTCTTTGAATGAGACCAGCTAACCTGGTATGGCGCATAAACCAGTTACGCTGTCTTAAATGTATATTTCTTGATCTTAGAGTCTGATGTGTTGAAATCTACCTATGGAAGGAAAATGCTAAAATATCTGGAATTTGATCACCTGTAGGTGCAACTTTAAGATTGTCATGTGTCAGCATTTGGAAATGTAGGAATGGAGCTCTCACAGGATTGGAGGCTTCATAATATGCTCAGTAAGCAGCTTGTCAACTTGATCTTCTTTGAAATCAAACAGAAAAATGGTTAGTGACTGAGCAGGATTTTCTTTTAAATCAAACAGAAAAATGGTTAGTGATTGAGCAGTTAGCGTAATCTCCTGATACTTTACTGAGAGAGCGGAGGGCAGTCTCTTCATATCTTTGTATCAGAAAAGCTTTAGTATAAATCATTGAGTTAGGTATCTTTAAAAGGGATTCCTAAAGGATTATGGTATAAGATCAAGAAAGAGAATATTGGCATGTGCTGAGAACAAAAGGTTATGACAAATGTAAGGTTTAACCACATTGATTGCATCACTTTAGTTTCGACAGCTCTTATGTTGGGCTAGTGGAGTCTAAAAAGTTCGAAGTAACCCGTTTATGTATTACACTGCAATATTCTGATATTAATCTTTAGTTAATTTCTGCTGCTTATGTTTTCGAATTGTATGGATGATTGTACTCTCACGTTGGTCTATATTATGTTTGATAAGGTGATAGCTGTTTCCAGTTTGATCAATAATAAATTAGCAGAGTTGTTTTGATATTAGCAAGAAAAAATATTGAAAAGCCAGGGGAATTGTGCTTTCTACAACCTTGTGTCAATCTATGTTTTCTGGCACTCTATTTAAGCAGAATTCTCATTTCTTCTATAATCCTGTTGGTGGTTTTCCATCATTGAAGTGGCTAGTTGAGTTTCCATCAGAATAGTATTGAGCAGTAAAGGGGACCAAGTGCATCCATTTCAGCATTTGTACTCGAGAGACAGAATGAAAAAGTGAAAACCTCTAACTCCTTCAAATTTTGTGTTTCCTAATTAAATCAATCCCTACTATTACCACATGTCACTTAAAAATATCTCTGCTATATGTTCTTCATTGAGAATGTCTAGATGCTGTATCATTCTATAGTCTGCCAGATGTAAAAATTTCACCCAGAATTTTCATTTACCTATTCAAGCAATTTTGATTCTGTTTTTGTTTTTGGTGTTATTTAAACTATTATTGTTAAAGTAACTTTAGATTTTTCATCCACTTTGTTCTTTGTCTAAGAATTATTTCTAATATTTTGCTCTTTTACAGCCAAAAAAAGCGGAAGAAAAGAGCCAGTAATAGTGCATTGTCATTTTGGGATGTCCTGTAGTTTGTCCATGAGTGAGATGTTATTAGGCTTCTGCACTCCTTGAAGTCCGTTTTCTGGGAGACGTGTTCCTTATGGCATGTTTGAGCTTCTTATTGCTGGCAGGACTTATAATTGGAAATATCTAAATTAGATATCATTTTGATGTTATTTATGTTACTACTTATCTTAACGGGTGAAATTCAGTAACCCAATGGACATGGAATTTTATCCAACCAGAACAATTTAACACAAGGGTGCTGGTCAGTTCCTAATGATTGCTGTTAAACCATGTCAGGATGCACTAAACCTTTAGTGCTTTTATCCTTATTAGTCATTGTCTTAAAGTACGGTCCAAATTCTTCTAGCTGACAAATTAATCAGATTCCAGTTTGCAAATAACTTGGACTTACCAATTTTTTTTCCCAATTGCCTAGGCAAGGAAGTCTTCTTGCTTGATCAACCTGTTTTATGTTATGGAGGACCTCATCAATTTCCTTCATTTTTGTTTAACTAGTATCTTAAGTTTAAGAAGCCTATTGCCATGGCATCACAAAGTAGGTCGTCTTTATCATAACAATTTTAAAAATTCTATTACACTGACATTTGGAAATGATTAACTGACAAGATTACTTTGATCCTTTGGAGCATTTTTCTACTCGGATGATTTTGTTGTCATGAGAAAATGCCATGAAACCATAAGGCGCCCTCCGGGTTAAGGTTATTTTAGACACTGGCTTCTCTGTAAATGTATTTGCATCAAGTATGTACACCTGCAATAGAAGAAAAAGAAAAAAAAAATCAGTGGGATCATAGGAAAAAAAAATATCTTATCTGTTTTATATGTGTGCCTCGTTTATAAAACGTGCATGTTGAGTGATACCTTGAAACATTTGCCATATCATCATAGACATAACAGATGAGCCATCTATCATCTCCATCGACGCCATTTTGCTTTTGCTTCTCAACAAATTGAACTCCAGAGCAAAAGACTTTTATAATCTCTTTATTCTCCTGAAATAGATACGCATGACTTGGTATAAGCATACTTGTTTCCAAGACGGACGAAGCAGTTGTTAATCACTGGGAAATCCATTGCAGTATCTTTCTTGTCGGGTATGCTTCTTTCAGCGCTTCAGTTTTCATGTTGAGTCTCCACTCACAGGGACGGGAAAAGAGAATCCCACCCATGCAAGGATTAAAGCCTTCGGAATAGAAAAGCCCTTTGATACCACAGGGCTTTATCAACCTTATGATCAGGACGAGGAATCACTGATCCTAGTGTTTGAAGGACCCCCACGACAATCTATTTGCCAAATATTTTTTTCCAATTCATTAAGGTTATCTTTAAATTAAGAATTTGGACCAGATAAAGTAGTGGTTAATCAACTAATCTCCATCTTCCAAGGAGTTGATGATGTCTGCAATGATCATTTACATTAAACCAACAAACAGACTCTGCACCCTCAAAACAAGGCATTACTCCAAGTTTGATCTTCCATTACCGTCATATTGCATATAATTGCAGATTGGATGAATGGTTCCTCGTTTCGATAATTCAAATGATTATCTTTTATTTGAAAAGAATGAAGATTAGAGGTTGTTTATGGTTTACCAACAAGGGCTTTATTAATGCCAAACTTTAGTGGACAGCCTTGCTGATATTGTAGCTCAAAACATGACCAGTCAAAAATCATTAGACAATCGTCTTCTTTCTCAACCAAATAAAACACAATCATCTCAGCAACCCTCATGTAAACTTAAGTACCAAACCGTTCCCTTCAAAAAGATAAGTACTGAAGCATCTTATGTCGCATTTCATTACAGTTATCTATTTAATTATTGGATTACATGTCAAGGTTATGGTAACTTAATTTCCCCCAAAGTTTTGTTTTGAAATATTCATATCAAGGATACGTAAAAAAAAAAAAAAAAATCACATTAATCTCTAAAGTTGCGTTTAGTGTATTATCAAGCAATAGTAATCTAGATTATCTGATAATCTGAATTACCTGCAATATGGATAGATTGTCAGTAATATTGATTATCGTGTTTGGTATACATAGATAATGTTGTAGTAAAATTACTGAAAATCTTGATTAACATGTTTGATATGAGAATCAAATTATTGATAATATAATATTAAATTTTTAAAATATTTTTAAATCAAATTTATTAAAAATCATATTTCCTTCAAATTTTTTTTAATTTTTTAAGATAAAATAATAAAAATATATTATATATTATATTATATTATTGTATATTATATTATATTATATTATATTATATTATATATTTATTATATATATAATATAATATATAATATAATAATTATTATTTTTATTTTATTTTCTTTCCCACATGCGACCACCCGCCCCACAACCACCCCCAACTACCCCCAGCCTATCACCCCTGGCAGTCGCATCTCTGGATAGATTTTGTAGAATTTATGTGCTTAAATGTATTTATCAAGGTAGATTTTGAATTTTTTCTTAGGTCCATCCTTTTGGTTCCCTAAATAATATCTTGAGTTTCAACGTCAATTTCTTCACTGTATTCGGCTTTGTTGCTATTTGTCCTGTTCTGTGAAACCCTTCTACTCACATTTATTAAATTACACATGTAGTTTTTTTTTTTTTTTGATAAACTACGGAGCCAGTGGCTGTGCATTACAGAAAACTGAGAAGAGTATTACTGAATATAAGTAATTAGACACTATGAGTATCAAAGAAACCAAAATCTCCTGCGAATAATAGACAAGAAGGAGGGAGGTCAAACAAAAGTATCAGCTGAAAAGAAAAGAGTATTATGAACTCACAAACCATCAATGTAAAGAGATAAGGACAATAGCCCTTTAACACCAAAGTATCAGTTGATGATTCGCTAGCTTGTATTTGTTGATGCCAGCACTGTGGCATGTGAGAATTTGGTAGTTCAAAATAAGTGCCAAAGTCTTCCAAGTTGAATACAAATATGAAGTAACAGCAGCACCTTGATGCATCACTAGAGACAAATTGTTGAGATTGCAACATTCATAACTTGAGATACAGAACATATGTGAAGACCAATGCACATCAAATAAGAAATAAATTGAACTCTGTTCATATACAACTTCATGAACTTGCAAAGATGCTATCAAGTACAATAACAGATACTTGTTCTTTCTCACAGATACTTGTTCGTTTCTCCCAATGAAGTTGCATGCAAATGAAGACTTAAAGCAACATAAAAGTTGAGCCCATTTAACCCATTTGAAATAAGCTGTAGAAGCTGCTGAAGTATGAGACGTATAGAGACCTGCCATAGCCAAGCAAAATGTCGTTTAACCTATCTTTCCCATTGGCTGGATGACCTGCAACAGAAAATGGAGCAAGGACAGGCATACGATGACATTGTGGCATATAAAGCAAGACACTGAACTTGAAGTCAGCAAAAGCAAATTGAAAAATGTATAACCAATAACACTGAATACTCTGCAATATAGACTATGACACAATTGAAATGAGGCAAGTATAGCAAATAAAGAAAAAACAAACAAAAATCAAATATTAGCAAGAAACTTTGTAGTTTGTTGGAACAACTACACATCACAAAAATAAACATATTCAAATCCAAAAATTATCAATTGACATGAGAATAGGTCCAAATACTCAAAAGTATATCAACGTTCAAAATAACATAAAAATAACCAACTAATTAGATGATAAATATAGTAACCATCCATAAGTTAACTAGTCCAAAGTATCTAAACAAACAGATAAAGAACCGCTTTCCTGCATATAAAGTCATCGAAACGACAACCATCACTACTAAAGAAGCTACTATCATTCTCTAAAATAAATATTGAGGCATGTTACTCATATTAAACCAAGCTTCTTCAACACATATGTTTTCCTCGCACTCATGGGCAATGAAAACAAGTACTTCGAAATATAGGGATCGTGTGCAATGATCTCTCCTACTTCAACCATCTGTGACTCATCTAGACCCAAATCCTCAATAGCAAGTAATCCTCCATAAACCTTTTGCTAGAACTCACTGCAAGTAGAGAGGTTCTTGAAATAATTTGCTACATCTCGAATGCCTTGACTCGTATCCTCGCACAAAGTGCCAATATTCTTCACCGACTCAATTAAAGAGCCTATGAGAGCTTCCTCTGTATTAGCTTTCCTCTTTCTAGAGGTGGATTGGTTTTGGACTGAAGAGTTGCTCTGATGTTGTGTATTGTTGACCGGTGGTTGGGGTGCTGGGCTATCACTCTCAAAGCCTTCATGACTTCTAAACTGGACCTCCTCATCGAGCTTGATAGTATCTGCGAGAATGTCAGCTGTCACATTTGTAGGATCTTCGGCCCTCTGACCTGTTGCTCGATCTTTTTCAAATATGATCGAAAGACTCTTCTAATGAGGAAATAGCTTGTTATGAAGGCCAGCTGTAGTTGGATGACTCTGTTATAATACAAAAAAGAAAAAAAAGAGTAATTCAATAAACTATATAATAAGCATCAAAACTGTAAGTACCAGTTAACATTTTATTTATATACCTTAACCCACTGGTCCCATACTTCTTGCTCTCAGGTCACACAACACCTAGTTGTATCCCATCCAAATTCGGATGCCTGATACAACATATCATAAATAGCATTGTACTATGTCTTCAACAGTTTATGCCTTGAATGAATATGCGGCCGAGCCTTGAGACCGCATCCACGTGATTTTGCTTCCATCATTTTCTCAAACTGCATGCAATAGGAATCCAGGTTTGAAATTGTTACCTTCTCCAGCACTCCAGAAAGGGTCATTTTTCAAGTCAAGCATGCAATCAATTAGCAAAGCATCTTGCTCCATTGTCCATTGATGCTTCTTTCCCCGATTACTATTCTAAGTCCCTCTCTGACTTTCACTGGCATCCATATTCATATCTATACAATCATAACAAGTTAAGATCGTATTGCAAATAATATTTATACAATGAAAATAGAAATTCCATAACATTACACAATTTTAAAGGACCAAAACAAGATTCCAATTACATTACATAAGTCCACAACATTAAAGTTCAACAAAAATTATAAAATTAAATAAGTCTACAAAGACAAATTCATTTAACATGCAAAGTTCAAATTACATAAATGATATCACTACACTTCAAGCTATGGAGTCATCCCACATTTTCTATGCTAGATTATCCCTAAACTGATTCCAAGTATCTGAAGTCGCAACATGATCTATAAAATCTCCTTCAATGGCATTGTCTTCCAGTGGAATGACCTCCGGCACCTCATTCTCAAATGGGTCAACAAATATCTCTCTCATAATATGATTATAGAGTAGAGCACAAGCAGAAACAATTCGTGCATGAGTTTTTATAGGATAAAATGACCTTTCTGAGAATGGCCCATCTCATCTTAAGAAATCCAAAGCATCTCCTGATAACATTTCTAGCAGATGAATGCTTATAATTGTAGAACTCTTGCGGTGTTCTAGGTTGATGATTTTGTCTCCAATCATTCAAATGATATCGTTGACCTCCATATAAAGTTAAAAATCCTTCTCCATTTGTATATCCAGTATCACATAAGTAATAGAAACCTATTATAAATAAAACTAGGTTAGAGAAACAAACCCAATATCTATGTAATCCTAATATGTTTATTTGCAAAATGAGTAAAACTATTATCTTGGGGCACTTTTAAATCTCTCGATCTTGATATTGCATCGCTTAGCACTCTACCATCCGTAGCTGATCCTTCCCACCTAGATAAAATATAGATAAATTACATATCTTGAGTACAAATTCTTAAAACATTCATAGCTATTTCATCTTTTCTTGTTCTGTACCTAGGCTTCTCAATATCATGGACAGCGCATCTAATATATATTTCATCTAAAGCATCTAGACAATTCTAAAATAAAAAATATAATTAATACAGTGCTTTTGTAAATTACAAAATAATATAAAAATCTCTCAACCAATATTAAAAGATACCTTAAACCACTTCCATCTGTAGTCGGTTGAATTTTCAGGCACAGGCTCTGGTTTCTTGAGTAATATCTCATGGTAAAGAAGGATAGAGTTCAATACAGTAATAAAGTGCCTACTGATAGTCTCACCACTCCTCAAAATTGTCTTTTGATTATCCTATTTTTTGCATGATGAGCACATATATGTAAAAACATCGCAACCACCTCTTCCACACACATATTCTTCGTACTTGATAATATCCCAACAGTTTTCAATATATCACACAATTTATGAAAACTTCTCCGATCCATACGTGTATTCTCTACACATGCCAAATCAAAATCAAAGATGATCCTTCTCAAACTAATCTCCCTGATAACTTGTTGATCATTCTCACTAATCCTTCTTTGCTTATTTCTTCTTTTAATGAATAAATAAGTATAATATGTTTCCAACAAACCATTCAATGAAACAAGGGCCGTATGGAGATTTATGAGCCTTGCAACGATAGAGGCCAATTGTACTTGCAACTCTTCCGATAATTCATCCATCCCACTAATACTGTTACAACAAAGTTTCATGCATCACAAACAAGTCTAAAGAATTAAGCAAACCATATAAAAATGAAAGATTAGCTTGATATCATATCTATACAAGAAATTAATCTGTTTCCCCTTTTTCTTTTCAGATTTCTGACAACAAAAACATGTTTGGTAGTCACTATTTTTTTTTCTTGACAATAGAAAGAAATAAAACTGTTTGGTAAAAGCAAAAGAAAAAACTCAAAGCAATTGTATTTTCTCTTCTATTCACTCATTCCTCTACTATAAGACCTACAATGAGCAATAAACATCATGTTTAACAAATCCGGACTCAAAACTGGGATCCTATTTCCAACTCTTCCCTTTATCGATCAACCAAATATAAATCATGATCATCCAAACCATGTGCAAAAACATCTCAAATAGAGAAAAAACACTAGCCAACAAGTCTATCATTCTGAACCAATATGAAAGAAGGGGAGAGAGCAAATATCCCTTTAGAAAATAGCATCTACACATATTTCATAAGCCATTGATCAACATGTCATGATCCATGAAAAACAGGCTCAAAAATCTAAAGATGTCAATCCACAGTTTATAATCTGCAAGCCCAGAATATGTAATAATCCACAAACAAAAATCATGTATGAAATACGTAAAACATTACAAACCAAAAACCGAGACTAAACAAAAGCAACCACAGTACAATGCCTAGATCATAACCTCCAGTTGGACCCTTCCCTTGTGTTGTTTCTTGGGGGCACTCAAAGCATTAATTAATCACCATCAATATTGCAATCCACCACCACTCCACGGAAACGATAAGATAAAATATAGAGATACAAAATCCTTCACGCGCTCGCCGATCTCCTCCCCCCTCACTAGCTTCTCCTCACCCTCCCAGCTCCACTCCTTCACCCAAATCCCAAGCCCACCCCTTGCCATGACCTCCGCATTCACCCTCCGGTCCCCAATCCTCGGCCACGTCAAGATCGGCATCCCGTGCAACGCTGCTACAAGGTGTTGAAAAATAATATTATTTCATTTTTTTTCTTACCTTGGTTGGAGAGAGAGTCGGAGAATGTTGAAAAAGTCGTCGACGGCGTCGGAGGTGGCATGGGAGTCCTTGTTGTCGGCGAGGGAGGAGCCTCTATGGTGCCAGCGTTTCACAAGGAGAAGAGGGAAGAAGACCAACAGCCAGAATAGAGGCAAAGGTAGGGTTTTAGATGAGGGTACTTTTGTTAAAAAAAAAAAAAATCCAGATTACTACTTTGATGGTAATCTATGAAAAAAAAAATCAAGATTACTACTTTAGTGATAATCTATACAGACACCCCTCCAAAGATAACGGAGATAGCTATTTTGGTGGTAATCTAAATTGCCAAAGCAATTCACATTATCTATCAAAATAAGATATCAAATAGGATAATGTGGTGGGCCTAAATAATTTAAATACAGGATTACTGGCAATCCACGTAGATTATCTCGTATCAAATGCAACCTAAGCACCATTTCTCTATTAAATGATTATCCTAATATATGGTTTAGGTCTTCAACTAAATAGGTGATCATGGCTGGTGACAACCACTAAAGTTATTCTAAGCTGATAGCTGCACTATTCTGTTGCGCCAAACTCCTTCAACTGATCGTTATAAAACCTTTTTCATACAACAGTTTTATTGTAGTCATAGGTCAAGAGATCGAATAACTCAGATGGTTGGCTTATACTTCCACCTCTGTATATGTGAGGTATTGTCCGCTTTGACTCATGATTATCTTTAGGCTTCAATGGGTTTTTAGGCTTCAATGGGCCTTGATCATTTAGAGCCTCACGATTTTGTCTTTTAAAAGACACCTCACGTTGTGAGAGAAAGTTCCAATCCATATAAGTCATATTTCTTCTTGACTCATAACCGTTGTGGGACTAAAGAAGCTCTCTCTACACCACAACAGAGCCCTCTTGACTCATAACCATTGTGGGACTAAAGAAGCTCTCTCTACACCACAACAGAGCCCCCAATAAAAAAGGAGTATGTATGGATAGGAGGCATTCTCACAAACTCATGGCCATCTTTAGGCTTTAGTGGGCTTTTAGGCTTCATTGGGCCTTGATCATTTAGAGCCTCACGGTTTTGTCTTTTAAAAGACGTCTCACATTGGGAGAGAAGGTTCCAATCCATATAAGCCATATTCCCTCTTGACTCATTACTGATATAGGACTAAAGAAGCTCTCTCTACACCACAACACAGCCAACTATTGGGGTAAGTCAATCGACCCCCGACTTAAGTCAACTAACCCCCGACATCCGACTCAATAAAGATCGACCGACTGAGTATACAATTTTGACTATTTATCAGTGGACACCGACTCATGGTCTGCAAACTGATTGACACTCGACTACTACCGACTAACAGCAGAACAATCTTCGACTTGAGACCGTCAGTATATCAGAACTACTAGTTGATAGTCATTCGGACGTTCTATCGACATACCAAAATAACCGACGTATAGTCGGCCAATCTACTCAATGTGCTGTAACCGTTATAAACGGTTATCGACTACGTGTCACGATAATTATCGAAAATTAACAATCCACTAACTCCACAATTATGGTCCGATAATTTAGCACCATAAAAAGTGGGATCACGTGCTCGATGGTTACATCAGATTCATCTATAAAAGGAAGATAAGGGAACAATACTGGTAAGACACTTTTGGCCAGAGCTCTACTACACTCGATATTTAAATCTATTACTGTTCACCAATTTTCACTCTGACTTAAACATTGGAGGGTCCCCACTGGATATAATTCCGGTCTATGAGGATGCTGTTTTGCAGGTGCTCACACCGACGACAGATGATAGGGAGTTGGCTGCAATAATTTTTTTTTTTAATGGAAAAGGAGGCAGGGACTATCACCTGTCATTGTTGATCATGAAAAAGTATTTACAGAAGCTAATTATAGGAGGAATTAGCTAAGAGAAGCTTAGTAAAACTGAGAATATAGCAGGCTTGGAGTAGAAAAGATGGAAGAGGGAAGTAATGACCAGATCAACAAGAGTTTCACTGAGACCTCTCTCCCTAGGATAACTTGCTCTTTTACCTTCTCATAGTTTTTGTTGGTGCAAGATTCCTCTGGATGCCAGGATGTTGGATGAGATGATGAGACTGGGTCTCTTGGGGGTGTGACCTGCAAAAAAAATTCTGGCCGAAGGTTGCTCCGATGGGGATCCTCCGATGCTCAAATCAAAACTCTTGTCCAACAGATGAAAGAACATGAGAGGCAAAGTGATGGTATATCTTTTTTTAAGATCCCGTTTGGGCCTCCTTTTATAAACGGAGGTGGGAGCTTTGGTTGGTATGTTGGTTGGCATGATCTCATTCGGATAGGGTACGATTTGTGTATAGTGGCAGAATTATCATTTGAGACTCTTGAGATATAGCGGTTGTGGTTGCCTTATCCACTTTGTAATAGCTATCGCCTGGCAGGTGTTGAACTTTGAACTGGTATACCAACTAATGTCAATGAATTAAGGATTGGTCGGACACTGTCAGAAGTTGGATGCTCTGTGCCATCCTCAGTTGAGGAATTTCAGAACTGGGGTTTGTTCAGTAGTGAAAAGTTGGTCGGTCGGATTTAATCGATCGAAGACCGTTATCTGATCAAATTGAATTAATCATTCGAGCGTACCGATGATCCTTCAGCATAATCGATCGGCAGTCCTGGGAGAGTATTATCGAGCACTGGTCGGCAAATCTTCATCTACTCAAGCTGTGGAGGGCCAACAGGGTAGAAGTCGAGCATCAGTCGGTGATGAAACAATAAAAGACGTGGCCAATGATAGGTCAACGGAGGCCGGTAGGTGGGCCTACTAGGCTGGAACATCTTGAGCCTTGAATTTTTTTATATCATCAGTCCATGCGAAATTTTTCTCAACACTTTCATTCCTATATATTCTTCCCCATTATACAAGGTGACAGCACTTGCTTTGTTTATGCAGCCACCTCCAACCTTTGTACTGTACCATTAGAATTACAAAATACGCTGTTCTGTTATATATGTTCTCCATCATCACATGTTAAATGGCTGCTGAGGGGAACGCAAGTCCTCTTAAAACCTACCTGCGTGGATGTCTAAAAATTGAAGGTACGCAAGAAAGATATTATCGGCTATGCAAATCTAACCTCCCTTTCCCAAAAAGGGGGAAAAAAAAAATCTCTGGCCCGCGTCCAGTCCATTTGCGAGAAGTTGCTTTACCTTTTTTTTTTTTTTTTAAGCAAAGGTTGCTTTACAATGGAACAAAATATTATCAAAATTCTCTTCTAATCTTTCAACATCCGCCATTGGTATCAGTCACTGAGTCGGATTGGATTGGAGCGTTCTTGAGCCCGAATTGACTTAGTTTTATGTATGATCTTTGATTTTAGACCCACAACAATATAATTAGTTGATCAGGTTGAGCCAGGTCCCTTAGACCTAATAGGTTATTCGATTATGTCGAGGTAAATATGGATTGGATCGGATCCAAAATATTCATATCAAAGTCATGATCTAGTTGGATTAGGTCTTTAGGTCAACCATTTAGCATTCTTTTATAGCTAAAAATATAATAATTGATTAAATATAAAACTACTAAAAAATTAATAAAATTAAAAAAAAAATTAAAAAAAAATGAATATCTATTAAAAATTTTTTACCAGACCAGCAGGTCTCCTAATATATGAATAAGAAAAGGTCTAATTGAGTAGGAAACAGATTCGGTCATGGCTTAACTCGAACCAATTGCAGTCTTGGTTAAGGATCCATTTGCAGCTAGGATTGATAGGATTACCCTCCAAAAAGCTTGCGGGATGTCGGCAGCATTGCTACTTGCATAGAGAAAAGCTTGCAGGATGTCGGCAGCAATACAACTGGCATACAGAAGTAATTTGGACTTCTCTTGCACCTCTCTTTCAATGGCCTATGTGAATGGAAAATGCTAGTAAATCATGAAAACATTTGGAATCTTATGACATTGGAAACAGATCGTTCCTGTATATTCCAAAACAATAACCTTTTAGCCTAGCTCAGGTGCTCAAACTCCTGAAGGTAAAGCAGTTATCTGGACAAGGAAGTCCATGTACTTCTCGACAATCACTAAAGAACCTCTCACGTGAATCCTAGATGCCCAACACTAATCCAGTAAATCATCATTGGTTAATTGACCCGTATAAATTGATGGTGAGTCAACAGCAGAGGATCCAAACTTGTAAAAAGCCAATTCGGGAAAGTCCTTGCCCCCTGCTACATGAAGCGTTCTCTATATACCGTGCTTCATTACTTACAGAAGAAGAAAATCGCTTCTGTCATGTAAATTGAGGTCTCAAATTTATATTCCAATACTGAGAGGGACAGTGTTGACAGATCGGGATTTGGTCCTTCTTCGAGGTTGAAGGTTAGAGTTGCAAAGTTTTGTAATGCCAGAAGCTCCGTTAGTACAGTTTAATTAGCTGGATTTTGATGAGTGTATTATTATACTTATGAAAGATTACATGGAATCGGCTCCTTTGTTATGGTTTTCTAGTCTAGCGTGGATTACACATTTGGAATCTTTGTGACATTTGTCCTGATATCGAAGAACTGATCTCTCATATTAATTATTTTAAATTATAGGATGGCGACAAGCCCCGCTTGTTAATGCAGCTAATGCATTATTGTTTTCTATGAATAAGTTTCCTCAGACAATTACACAAAAATCTTTTTAGTAGCAATAAAAGGTATGAGGTGATGTATGTCTCATATTGCTCATCAAATTTGGTAGGCAAGGAATGATAATATATTCAAGAAAGTTCATTGTAATTCTGGATTGATTTTGATGAAAACTGTTTCCCTGGCTTAGGAATTTGTTTGCACAACCACATCGAAGCAATCTTTGATGGAAAGAGGAATCCATAGTTCTTGCTCTTCAAATTTTTGTATTTTATTTATTAATTTATTTCTCCTAGGAGCTACTCCCTTATTTTCTCAAGATCAACTTCGATGAAAATATTCATAATAAAAATAAATATAAAAATTATCAAATTATTAGAAGCTCAAGTGGTACGTTAGCGGCAGCTGATAGAGTTGAACTTTTTTAAAATACTAGTTCATACGACTAAATTGTGTGTTGTGTGGAAAAGATTAATATATACAATAAAGCACATAAAGGCTTCCCATATTATTTTTGGAAGGAACTCGTTGACAATAATTATGCAGTAATTATCAAATTAATCCACAAAATTTTGAGACTTTCCATCCATTAATATATAATTGCTCAAGAATAGCTTCTGCTCTATTTTTTTTATGAGGTGACACACGGTTTTATGATAGCTAATAGTATTGTTGATTGGTTAGCAATATATGTCACTAATCATATAGAAACTATTTTATCAGCTATTATATCAAATAATTTTTTTATTTTTCTCTTATATTTTATTCTTTTATTCATATGGATGTATTTTATCTAGATTGTTATATATAAAATCTGGTTTTATCAAAAAAAAAGCCTTAATTGTTTTATAACTTAAATTAAGATCTTAATGAAGTGGCAAAGCTGGACTAGAAAATTTTTCATTCCAAAACAACATCACGTTTATTATACTCAAACTATTTTACACGCCAAATCCAGCATTGATGGATATAAGTGGAGAAATATGGGATCAATTGACCCCACAAAAAAAATCACACACATAAAATTCACACACACGCACACAAAATTGACCCCACACAAAAAAAATTGATCCCACACACAAAAAAATTGTCTCCATAAAAAAATTTATCTGTCCACCCGCACACACACGCACATGCATGCATGCACACACACACATATAATATTAAAAAAGCCATGTTGACCAGTGAAAAAAATTAATCCCACTAATTTTATAAATTGACTCCATATTCATATAAAATTTTAAAAAAATAAATGATAAAAAAGATTACATCAAAAGAATAATTATGACCTGTATTCTCTCTTTTTAATAACTCACATGTTCTATCTCTTTCTTTTTTTTCTCTCTCGCACACTATTTTGACCTCTCTCCCTCTCTCTCATTATTTTTTTTTTATTAACTACTTCTTTATTTATCTTTTAATACCTTACCATAATTCTATCTGTTTATCTCTTATATTTAAACTCCATATCAATTTATTTTTTTTATCCTAAAAGAATCGCATCAAAAGATAAAAAGAATAATTATGATTTATATTCTCTCTCTTTAATAATTTATATATCTCATCTCTCTCTCCTTCTCTAATGCCACTTTGATCTCTCTCTCCCTTCCTTATTTTTTTATTTATTATTTATTTATTTATTTTTTAATACCCCAGTACCCCAATCCCATGGTCTTCATTTGTCTATCCCTTAAAACCTTACATCAATTTATTTTTTACATCCTAATCAATCTAAATGCAATAAAAAATTATATATTATTCCTGTCTGTCTTTTTAATTTGAATTACGGATGTCTCTTTTAGCTTTTTTTTTATAATATTTTTTTAATTTTTTCCGTCTCTTCTTTTTTTCACTCGTATCAAATATATATGATTAGAATAATTTTTATTTAGTCATTATAATTTTAATATTTAATAATATCTAAGATTTTATTATAATATTTTTTTAAATATTTTATTATAAAAAATATTTAAAATATTATATATTATTATATATTTATATATTTTATTATTTTTAAAAAAAATTCTTTTTAATTTATTTAAATTTTTTTAATATTGATCTCATGAAGTAAAATTTTTGGGCTCGACACTGACATCCAGCAATTATACGCACCAAACTTTCAGTGGGAGGTGCACAATTTGTCCAGGACTTGGATAGGTGCAGGTCCAGCGCGTAGCTTTGCTGCGCTTCGGGTTGGTCGATAATATTTCCACACCAAAAGGAGGCCATATAAACCACCAAAATGAAGCGCAAGAATGACCAAGATGCCCACGGCACCCCGCGTGCTCATACGCGTTTTAAGTCGAAGAACCGACGGATGAAATAGGTAGCTACACGGGAAAGCTTCAGTTAGGTTGCTTGCATTGCATGGAAATGTCGCAAAGGAAGCTTCTGGACAAGCCCCCGCGAACCTCCCAACCGGCCCCGTCCCATTTGCCCCTTCTTTGCTCGGAGGAGGAGTAGTATTACATACCTAGCCTCAAGCCAACCCCATCCAAGCCGTGACAGTATCACCTAACCTCAGAATTAACCCACCTCTGTTAACCTATGGATCGCAAGCTCTATCAGGCATCACTAACCGGAGACGTCCCCACCCTCCTCGAGCTCGCTCGAGAGGACAAGCACCTTCTCGAGCAAAGGGTCATTCCATCCCTCAACACCCCGTTGCACCTTGCCTCGAGGTTGGGGCACATCCGGTTCGTCTCGGAGCTCATAAGACTGCGGCCCGAGTTGGTCATGTCGGAGAACGCCAAGCTGGAGACGCCGTTGCATGACGCCAGCCGTGAGGGCCACCTCGAGGTATGCAACGCCTTGTTGGACGCCGACCAAACGGTTGCTTATAGGCTTGATTGCGACCACCGGAGCGCGCTCTTTGTTGCCTGCAGCCGAGGCCACTTTCCCGTGGCCAAGTTTCTCTTGGACGTGCCATGGCTGCTGGCCTCCGAGGAGGATGGCTCGACCACTTCTTTACACGTTGCAGCAACGGATGGCCACACAGGTAAATATTCATGCGCTATATATACTGCTTTTAACTTATCATGGATTGATCACAACTTGATTAATACATGCTTGAATGATGTGACAGAGATCGTTCGAGAAATATTAAGAGTTAGGCCGGATTTTGTTTGGAAGATAGATGGGCAAGGGTGCTATCCAATTCACCTGGCCTCGAGCAACGGTCGTTTGGAGATCATCCGAGAATTCCTACGGGTCGACCCAAACCTCTGCAGCGCAACCGACAAGCACGGCATGACTCCCCTCCACATAGCCTCTAGCAAAGGCTATCTGGAGGTCACCCGGGAGTTCCTAAGGATCGACACGGAACTCTGCAATGCCGTGGATGAGGACGGGAAGACTCCCCTCCACCTAGCTACAATCAAAGGCTTCGTCGCGATCCTCCACGAGATCCTCTCCACCTGCCGCGAATCCGCTGGGTTGCTAACCAAACAAGGCGAGTCGGTCCTCCACCTTGTCGTGAAGAACAACCGGCATGCTGCTTTGCGGTACCTGATGGAGAACTTCGACATCGCGGAGCTCATCAACCTCCCCGACCGCAACGGCAACACCATCCTCCACCTCGCCACCTTAGCCAAATTGACCACGGTAAGAACGTCTCGACTCATCTGTTTCCATAACAAATTAATCGAGATCTTCGCTTTGATGGTATGACGAAGGCGTTTGAAAGCTATCTCCCTTGGCTGAGTCCAGATGGTGAAGTACCTGGCTGCCAGGTCCGAGGTCAACGTCAACGCCGTCAACCGCAGCGGCCTCACCGCCCTCGACATCATCACCACCAACAGTACCAACAGCTCCGGAGCGCTGCAGCTCGTCGCCATACTCCAAAGCGTGGGGGCAAAGCGGGCTGTGGATCTCCCACCGGGCTCATCGCTGGTGGGGGTGCAAAATAAAGCTGTTAGCAGACAACCTGCTAGGTCGCCGTGGAACTTGCCATGGAAGAAGAAGCAACCGGAGTCTCCGGCCCGGCGGCGCCAGCGCCGGAAAGAAAGGCGGCTGGAGCTCCACAACGAGGGCCTGCGCAACGCCCGCAACACAATAACCATCGTTGCGGTCCTCATCGCCACCGTTGCCTTCTCGGCCGGCATAGCCCCGCCGGGTGGGGTCTACCAGGACGGACCACTGGTCGGGAAGGCCACGGCCGGGAGGTCGACGGCATTTAAAGTGTTCAAGGTCAGCAACGACGTCGCGCTCTTAGTATCGCTGGGGATCGTGACCGTGCTCGTGAGCATCATTCCCTTCCGGCGGAGGTCGATGATGAGGTTGCTGGTGGTGACCCACAAGGCCATGTGGGTGGCGGTCACGTTCATGGCGGCAGCGTATGTGGCGGCGACGTGGGTGGTGGTGCCAAGGGCGAGGGGGATGACATGGCTGCTGGTGACGGTGGTGACTGTGGGTGGAGGCGGGGTGGGGTCGATGTTGGTGGGCTTAGCGGTGATGTTGGTGATGCATTGGCTGAGGAAGCGGGAGTGGAAGAGGACGAACAAGGAGGAAGCGAGAGGTAACAGAGTGACTCCAGAGAGTAGCATCAGCCGGGTGGAGGAGCTACGCGAGATCAGCACTAAGGCGAGCTCGGGGTCTAGTAACAACTCTGATTTAGAGAGCTCGGAGAGGTCCGGCTACCACACGTACTAGATACTGGAAGTGGAAAGCGGTTGGACGCGTAGGGAAGGGGAAATTATTAGGAAAGTGACAAAAGGCATCAGTTGTAAGAGGACGATAAAGTTTTCAGCAGTGATTATATAAACTAACAGTATTTCATGCGTATGTTGACGGGTCTACCAACTCATCAGCCGACAGCTTTTTCTTTCCGCGCATATGCTGTACAATATGGCCCAAGCAACTTTCCTCCTTGACTTGACGTTTTATTCCTTCTCCTCTCCGTCAGTGCATAAAAAACTGCATGCTATAATTATAAATAAGACATATTCTCGGTTAAGATAGCCTGCAGTTTGTGTTTCGCAATGTTTAGTACACCTTGAGTTTCGAAAATACCATCTACTATAAATATTTCATAGTAATCTCGTTGCACCATACATCTTTTGATATATCCAGATAATAGATAGAACTGCAAGTTGAAATATTTTCAAGCTATAAATATGGTTACCGAACTGTTAGAGTTGCTATTAATATGAATATATAATAGAAATTATATTTCTGTACATTCAACGCGCTCCAAAGCTATTTAATATAGTTATAAAATAAAAAATTAAAAAATTTCACTAAAATTGTGTACTTAAAATATTTTTATAAAATAAATTATAAATTTTTCTCTCCATTAGAGCAACAATGCTGTTATGCTCATCGTTAAACTGGTTCACGAGATTAATAGAGCTAAGATGTATTTTCTTGATTAGATATTGAATTGATCAATAAAAAAAGATAAAAAATTATAATATATTTTAAGATTTTAGAAGTTTCACAGAAGAAAAATAAATAAAATGTTTTCATAAAAAAATTTATAAAATCAAGAATGAAGATTTCATTCTATTCAAGTCAAATTAATCAGTAACTACATCCAAGCTAGTTTTGAAAAAGTTCCAGTTACTTTGAATTTTCAAAAATGATATATCTCATAAATTTTTCATGCATTCCGTAATACATGATGGTAGTACTGTTATCCCAAAGCCTACTGCATATGGTATTGGATCAAAAATGGGAACTGATTAGTTTTCATTTTGTAATAGATCTAAATTGCATCTAATTTAGATAAGATTAAATTTGAGCATAAGGCATATTCTGATATGCCAAATGAGAATATGGATGGGAATTTCTTTCCAATATAAAACAATGTTCCTATTAATGCAGGTCATACGACAACCAATATAATTTGCTATATGCCTCAATTTTAAGAATCATCAGGGTTAGCGGAATTCACATTTAACTTCTTGGTGATCTTGCTAACGTATGCCCCTATAAATTTACAAGCTTTCAAAAAAATAAAAACCTTAATTTTTAATGGATATTTATTGGCTATCAGTGCTGTTGCCGTAAAGCTTTGGAGAAGAATTGACGAGGTCGATCTTAAACCGAGCTAGAGGACTGTTAAGGGTTAAGTCAATGAAGATCATGCATGAACCTACAAAAGAAGTCCTAAGATCGGTGAGGTACCCTCCGGTGTAAGGCTCTCCAATACTTAAGTCAGTCGGAATCTTGAGAATAGATAGTGAAAAATAGAGAAGTGAAAAGCAAAAAGAGTAATTTTGAGTGGAAAGAGTGAGAATTTGAGTTTCCTTCGGTGGAAAAAAAAAAATTCAACAGAGTTTTGGCTCTTTGAGTTATGACTTCTGACTTTTCTCCTAGAGAGTGTCCTGCCTCCTTTATATAGGGAAGATTACTTAGCTATTAAGCCATGGAGAAAGTTTGTCGCAGTTAATAACCACTTGATTCGAAGAATCTGTTTGTTAGGCCGTTAATTTGTTATAACAGAATGGCCAGCTGTATAGAGATCATGGTGTCGTTCACCTTATATGGAGAGTAGTTATAACATTGTTGAAAGATAGCTGTAGTAAAACTGAAGAGTAACTGATTTGCAGTATATCTGATTTTAAATTACATCGACTCGGGACTGATGTCCCAAGTGGCAGATCGATAGGTGGCTTAGCTGATCATAATGCTCAATTGAGTTAATACAGATCAATTTAGATTGGTATGCAATTAAGCTGAAGGTTAAATCAGATCGGTATTTCACAGATTTGGCTTTGAAGTTGACTTGATCAATATAATTCTCAAATGATCTTTCTTGATGTTGCCGCGTGGCCAAAAATAGATTAGTTGCACCAATAAGAGCCAATACATGCCCAATGGCAGAAACTTAACAAGAGAGACGACATTTAACACTACCAACCAAGTTGTACATAATCCGTTTTCATACCGATCCAAGCTCTAGGCTTGGATGATACAAGATCATAATTGGTATTCTAATCCTCGAGGTTCTGCATGCGCTTCCACGTTCAACCAACCTCATGAATCATTACTCCCTATGCTAAATATATCTCAAGCTCGGGCATGCACCAACTAAAACGTACCGTGGGCATAACCCCCACTAGGGTTTCCTTCCAGTTTGGAGCTTCCCCATTCGACCCTGCTGCTGACAGCTTTAGTCGGAGCCATATACATGCATGAAGTTGATGATGCATGTACCTTACGTGATTAAATAATAGCCGCATTGCCATCTTGCAAGCCTTTGCTATAGCAGCTAGGTTTCTTTTCTTATAACAATATCCAGATTAAATAATGTGGCGCTGACATCAGTGATGGGTTGGTTCATGGACCCACCCAAGAATGGGCTTTGGCACCGACAGTGAAACCAAAGGCGACTGGGGCAATGGTGCCCAGTGAACCCTTCCTAAGAACAGGCCTGCAGCTAGCTAGTCTCCATCACCACTCCCTTACCGGCTCCCGCTCCTGCTTCCAAGCCATGGGCAGCCTAGAGCATAAAATAGCCGAATAGATATGCTTCTATATATAAATTTAGATTATTTGGGCCATAAATGGGCTGCACTTAGGCCCACCAGCCATCATAATTCGGCCTGCTTGTCATTGTGTTTCTGTGTTTGAATTGCTCCAACTTCGAGTAATCATGAAGCTTAAACCCTTTTATTAGTCTTAGATGAAAAGATAATAGATCTATGAGAAATTCATTGAGATCATGAACGTAATAAAGCTGAAACTAACCATTCTAGTGACCAATCTCCCACAATAGCACCACACAATTGTGCAATCTAATACAGAATGCCGGCAGGTGAGAATTATAGTAATTTGGCCCCCAAGTGTCCACCCAAAGGTGATCGCCAGGTCGACATGTCCACCGCGATGAGCCAGTGGGATCAGGAGCTGAACCTGACGTCAAATAGTCTGCAGTAAAACCAATAAATCGTAAGTTTATTAATAAGTCAAAAGTGGTAGACCGCAACAAATGAATCCTCTGTAAGCTATGGTTAATAGAATGATTCATATGAAAGAAGATGGTCTACAGTCTACAGAGTCCCTACTTCAAAAATTAAAATGTTTCCTCGCTTTTTGGTTGGCGTTATTAAGATGGATATATCAATAATACAAATGCGCATTGGTCAAACTTCTCCAAGTTATTTGCTTCTCTTTTAAAAGAGCATTCGCCAGAACTCCTCGATTAGCTAGCTTTGCAATTCCTTGGTAGGTTTTCGTCAGAAATTTGACAGGGTGCTGATTTCATCCTAGTTTGAGGTGGGATTCTCAAGTTCATATATGATCTGTTCAATTGCTATCACATTCCTTAATCTGTGGATTTTGATGGAAGATTAAGAATTAACCAAAAAACAGTACAAGTATTCTAGTCTTATTGCGGATAAGGACTCGGCCCATCACGTAAAGTATTGTCCGTTCTTATCCATGGACCTCACGATTTTGTCCTTTAAAAGGCACTTCATGTGAGAAAGATTTTTTCCTCATAAGCGCGAGTCTCTCTTTAACTTACAATCGATGTGGGACTATTGGTGTCCTCCACATTATTAGAACCACAACATAATCCTGCAGTCAAGAAGAACTCCGATGTGTATAGTCCGAGGAGTCCCACAGTCAGCCGAGGCGGACCTCGACTTCTACCTAATGCGTTATTGTTGCGGATAATAGCTTGGCCCATCAGGTGAGGTATTGTCCGCTCTGATCCATAGGCCTCACGGTTTTATTCTTTAAAAGGCGCCTCACGTGGGAAGGATTTTTTCTTTCTTATAAGTATGAGTCTCCTTTTGACTCACAATCGATGTGGGACTATTGGTGTCCTCCATATTATTAGAACCACAACAAGTCTGATATGTTGAAATCTACCTATGGAACGAAAATTCGAAAATATCAGGAATTTTATCACCTATTCTTCATGGAGGTCCCACTTTAAGATGGTCATGTGACAGCATTTGGAAAATATAGGAATGGAGATCTCACAGGATTGGACGCTTCATAATACGCTCGGTAAGCAGTTTGTCAGCTAGATCTCCTTTTACATCAAACAGAAAAATGGTTAGTGACTTAGCAATCAGCATACTTCTCCCAATACTTTTATGAGGGAGCAGAGGATGGTCTCTTCATATCTTTGTATCAGAGAATGAGCTTGAATATAAATGATCAAGTTTAGTATATTCAATGGGGATACCTAGAGGATTGCAGTGTAAGATCAAGAAAGAGAAGATCGGCATGTGAGGTTTAAGCACATCGATTGCATCACTTGTAGCTTCGATAGCTCTTATGTTAGGCTAGTGGAATCTAAAATGATTGAAGTAACTCGTTTATGTATTATCCTGCAATATTCTTATATTGATCTTTAGTTAATTTCTGCTGCTTATGTTATCGGAACTGTATGGATGATTGTACACCCTTACATTGATCTATATTATGTTTGATAAGGTAATGGCCATCTCCAATTTGATCAATAATAAGTTGGCAGAGTTGTTTTGATATTAGTGAAGGAAAAACATTCTCATGAAAAACTAGTCAGCATATTTTTTGGAAGACTGACAGTGCGGCAGATTGGGTTGCATCTTATATTATGAAGCACTTTAAAGACTAGACTTGAAGATAGGGTGAGATGTACCTGCCGTTCCTACGGGATCTTTTGTATTCTCATTTTATGGACTATACTCATATTAAAGTAGTGTGATTGTCCATTTGTATCCAAAAAAATAAAAAAAAAAATTCATGAAAAGCTAGATAAATTGTGCTCTCTGCAACTTTATGTCACTAATGTTCCTTGAAAATCTATTGAAGCAGAATTTCTCCAAGTTTTGATCTTCCATTATTGTAATATTGCATAGAACTGCAGATTTAATGAATTGTTCCTCGTTACAATAATTCAAATAATTATCTTTCATTGGGAAAGAATGAAGATTAGAGGTTACTTAACGTTTTACCAACAAGAGCTCTATTAATGCCAAACCTTATAGTTCATGATGATATTGCAGTTGAAAAGATGACCAGTCAAAATCAGTATACAATCATCTTCTTTCTCAAACAAACAAGACACAATTGTCCGTCTCAGCAATCCTCATAAATTCAAGTAAAAGCGAGAACCAAATCATTCCCTTCAAAAGGATAAGTATATTGAACCATCTTATTTGATATGTCATTACGGCTATCTATTTAATTATTGGATTACACATCAAGTTTATACTAATTCAATTTCCCTCAAAGCTTTGTTTTGAAATATTCATCTGAAGAATACGTTGAAAATAATTTCACGTTAACCTCAGAATACATTGAAAAAAAATTCACATGAGCCCGTACGCACTAGTTCTTCATCTTGCACAATTTTGAAAACAATTTATTATCTTTCTTCCATCTATTTGCACAGATGTCGAAATGATCATTGTGCAATCTAAAGATTGGTGTCGCAAAAAAAAGTCAAACATTCTTTCACACGAATGATATAGCCTCTACTCTCGAACTAAATAGGTGATCATGGCTGGTGACAGCAACTAAAGTTATTCTCGGGCAAGTAGATGGTTGCACTATTTTGTCACGCCAAATTCCTTCAACTGATTGGGATAAAACCTTTCCCATTCAAAAGTTTCACTAGGATCTCTCCCTGGGATAACATGCTCTATCACCTTTTTATGGTTTCGTTTCAGTATTCTTCCCAGTGATATACAAGGTGATGGTACTCATGCTTCATGCCACCACCTGCAATTTCTATATTATATCATTAGAATTACAAAATGCTCGTTTACATTATATATATTCTCTATCGTCACTGGCTAAATGGCTGCTGGGTGGAACATAAATTCTCATAACACATTCTTGGGACAATCGAATTTGCTCCTCCAATTTTTCGTCAGATTTGATACTCGAGAACGGCCTTTTGTTCCATACCTATATAAGAAGAACTAAGAGAGCCCAAGAGAAGAGGTTTTGAAAAGAAAGAAACTTTCAGAATTCAGCTCTCATGAGAGTCACCTGACCAAAGCAAAATTGTTATGACCGAATCAGAGTCATCATGGCTGAAGCAATATTTTTATAGCCGACTGAATATTTTCATGTCATGGCTGATTGACCATCTTCATGTCATGACCGACTGACCATCTTTACGGTCGATTATCAAACAACCGACTGTTGACTGTCGATTGTCAAACGACCGACTGCCAAACGGCCGATTAACAAATATATAATCATGATACTACAATCGTAGATAATAACTATATGCCATGATCGTTAGTGGATATAAATTATCCACTAACTATATGATTATAATCCGATAATCAAGGTAACTACCCTTAGTGCAATAAAAAGTGAGACCACGTGCTCGACGATTACACCCGAGCCACCTATAAAGGAGAGATAAAGGAACAGACAAGGGATAAGACACTTGGGCTAATACTCTGTCACTTTGAATATTCTATTTGTTGTTCATCACTTCTCACTGACTTAAGCACCGGAGGATCTCCATCGGATACAATTTCGATCAATGGACTTCTTTTGTAGGTTGCTCTTCGTTGTAGCTAAGTGTAACAAGGGATTGATTGCAACAGATTGACGCGCTAAGTAGGGGCAAACAAACCCTAAAAGAGCAATGGCAAGAAGAAAAATTCAGAAGACATCCATCAACAATGGCTGACGATCTTCCTGTGGGAAGAGGCTGTCTAAGCCAGAATGTAGAATCTTGTGATCCACAGCAACAATCAAGAGAGACCCATCCTGGATCGCTCCTTCAAATCGATTTGATATCGCCAATCATTGGCTGCCTCATTTCAACATAGCCAACAATCGATGGTGGCATAATCTCGAAGACAGTCTCATCGGCGGGATTGACCATACCACTCAGTCCATCACTCTCAATGCATCGATTGTTACCTATTTTTCTCCACAAAGCTGATAAGAGGAAATAACGATGTATATTTAGAAAGCTTCTCCAAACGACAAATCGATCGTGATCGAAGATTCTAAAAGCTTTTTCAAACGATGAATCGATCGTGATCGATGGTTTTAAAAGCTTCTCCAAATAATGAATCGATCATGATCAACGATTTCGAATACTTCTCCAAATGATGAATCGATCATGATCGACGATACGGAAAGCTCCCTCCAAATGATGAATCGATCCTGATCGACGATTCACAAAGCTCCTCCAAATAATGACTATGCTTCTTTACAATGGAACGGCTTACGATCATGTTCTGAATCAACGGAACAATCTACAATAATATTTCTCTACGACGAAATGATTACCCTTCAGACATGGAATGCCAACAATCTACGACTGTATCTTCAGTAAAGTTATCCTTACGATATAATATATTCGAACGATATATTTGATTTTTAACATACTTACAACTGAAATATGATACAATGAGCTCTGACTCAAGATGAGTCGACGATAAATATGAGTTGCAGCTCATAGATGATTTGATGATAAATACAAACTCTAGCTCAAGCCCCGAAGGGCCAAAGCAGAAAAATACTGATCTTCCGATCAAAATGAGTCTCAAGAGGACCAACATACCAACTCGACTCCGATCGACGGTACAACATGCCGACTCGACTCCGAGTAGACGAAACAATATGTCGACTCGACTGTGATCGGACAGAACAATATGCCGACTCGACTACGATCGGTCAGAAGAATATGCCAACTCGATTCCGATCAGTCAGAAAATATTCAATAGTTATTTATGATGAATGATGATCACATTCAAAGAGACAATACAAAGAATTTTTTTTTTCACTACGAATTGAATGCTACAAAATTGGATTAAGGTCCGGTAACAAAAGAAAATTTTTTTTCATTATCAACTGAAATGACTACAGAATCAAAACTCGAAGTTATAGCAGAAAATATGCTGACTCTCATCATCCAATGCGTCAAGCCACCTTGAACTTAGGAGTGGGGGGCAACTGTTGGGATAATTGGATTTGCTCCTCTCGATTCTACGTCGGCTTCCATATTCGAGATCGGCCATTTGTTTCATACCTATATAAGAAAAACCAAGACATCCCAAGAGAGAAGACTTTGGAAGGGAAGAAACTTCCAGAATTCAGTTCTCATGAGAGTCATCTGACCGAAGCAGAGTCATTATGACCGAACTAGAGTCATCATGCCTGAACTTGAGTCATCATAGTTGCAACAACATCTTCATGGCCGACTGACCATCTTCATGTCATGGCCAACTGACTACCTTTATGGCCGACTGACCATCTTCATATCATGGTCGACTGACCATCTTCACGGTCGACTGTCAAACAACTGACTGCCGACTATCAAATGACCGACTGCCAAATATATAATCACGATACTACAATCGTGGGTAATAACTACATGCCACGATCATTTATGGGCATAATTATCTACTAACTCTATAATTATGGTTTGATAATCAGAATAGCTACCCCTTAGTGTCATAAAAAGTGGGACCACATGCTCGACGTTTACACCTAAGTTATCTATAAAGGAGAAGTAAGGGAACAGACAATGGGTAAGATACTTGGGCTAACACTCTGTCATTTTGAATATTCTATCTGCTGTTTACCACTCCCAACTGATTTAAGCATCGAAGGATTTTCATTGGACATAATTTCGATCAGTGAATTTTTTTTGCAGATTGCTTTTCGTCAGAGCTAAATGCACTGAGGGATTGGCCGCAATACACGTACTTGTATAGTAAATAGTGCTGCTGATTGGATGGCGAGTTATATAGCTAATCACACGAATACTACTCTATAGAGTACTGTATTAGATGTTGCTTCTAATTTTTTGAATATTTTATTTTCTAATTCATATGGATATATTTTTGTCAGATTAATTTAATTTTATTTTATTTTTTTTAAAACTTACATGGATGCCTAAAATTGAAGTATGCGTTCATGAAGATTTTATTGGCGTGCAAAATCTAGCCTGTTTTTATCAAAAACAATAATAAAAAAAAATTCTCAGGCCTACATCCAGGCCATTTGCTAGAAGTTACTTTACATTTCTTTTTGGTTGAAAAGTAGAGGTTGCTTTATGACGAAAAAACTCATCAAAATTCTCTCCTAGCCTTTCAACATCTACCGTCCAAGGGCTCTAGAATCTAGAGGATGGGTCTGTAATTGAGTCGGATTGGACTGGAGCATTATTCCTGAGCTGGAATTGACTTGTTTATGATTTTAGACCTAGAACACTACATTAGTTGATTAGGTCAGGTTAGGTCCATTAGACCTAACGGGTTATTCAATCATGTCGAGGTGAAATATGGATTGGACCAAATCCAAAATATTCAGGTCAAAGTCATGAAGACCTAGTTGGATGAAGTCTGCAAGAGTTTAAGTTAATCATAGCATTCTTTTATAGCTAAAAATATAATAATTGATGATTAACATTGAAAATTTTTAATAAAATTTGAAAAATTAAACATGAATTGTTATAAAAATTTTTAGTTTCATCCAAGAAATTGTTCATTTTAACATATACAAATTACAAATTGTAATTTTTGAAATGCATATTAATATACTTGAAAATAGTGTGAACAAAAATTTATCAAAATAATAAATATGAAATATATTAAGTAAAAGAAGATGGGATGAGATGAGGTTGTTGCGATGAACAGAAAGGAATTATTTCAAGTAAGCATAGTTCAGTGAATGTATTGAAAAAAATATTGTGAAGGAGAAATGTTTCTATATAATTAATTTAGATTTTCAGATAAGACTACATCATAACCATGCCATATTGAACATAAATCCAAACTAGTTTTTAAATTGGTTTCAATTTTTGATTTCGACCAGTCCCATGGGTCTCCGAATATATGAATCGAATAAGGTCTAATTGAGAAAAGGCCATAGAAATGCCACTAAATCATGAAAACATTTAGAATTTTATGATAGAAATAGATCATTCCTATATATTCCAAATCAATAACCTTTTAGCATAGCTCGGGTACTCAAAACCCTGAGGAGGCGTTTGGTGCATTACATAGGTAATGTTGCTATAGTAATATGATTGCAGAGGGAATGTGATTATCTGACAAAATTATATGGAATCTTATATTACAGTGTTTAGTATATACGGTAATATTGTTGTAAAATTATAGGAAATCCTATTTTGTAGTATTTGATATACAATTTAGATTACATGAAATATAAGTTAATTTTTTTCAAAATATCCCCATCCTTGCTTATTGATTATTGTCTATTTTTTAGAGGGACAACTTAATTTCGAGATTAACTATTTTTCGTAACATCATCCATTATATTTTCTTTTCTATTTTCACCAACTGAGACTACCCATAATTTATTTTGATAGAAGATTTTGGTCTTGAAGTTATCTTATTGCAAGATTGTAGGATTGTAAGATTACATGTAATCACATAGCCATCTCTTCTTAGACAATCAGATAATCTCTTTTTGAGATAATACTGCATTATATGTAATACAGCATTACCGATGACAGTGATAAAACAAACGCAGAATCTGATTACCTGTTGTAAAATTATCTGTAATCCCGTTAGGTTTACATGTTACCAAACGTCCCCCGAAGGTAAAGCAGTAATCTGGACTAAGACTTTCATATACTTTTCCACAATTACTTGCAAACCTCTCACATGAATCCTAGGTGCCCAACATTAATCTATTAAATCATCATTGGTTAATTGACCCGTATTTATTGGTGGTGAGTCAACAGTAAAGGATCCAAACTTTGAAAAAGCCAATGCAAGAAAGTTCTTGCACCCTACCACATAAAGCGTGCTCTCATTACTTACAGAAGAAGGACATCGCTTCTATCATTAAATTAAGGTCTTAGTTCTATTCCGATAGATATGGACAGTGTTGATTGACTATGATGAGGTCCTTCTCCGAGGTTGAAGGTCGGAGTCATATAGTTTTTTAAACTTCTGATGCCAGAAGCTCCATTAACACAAATTTAGCTGGATTTTGAAGATTGATATTTATCTAAGAACTGTACCATTTTTTGTTAAAGATTGCATGAAATTGGCTCCTTTGCTGTGGCTTTTCTAGTCCAGCATGGGCTACACATTCCGAATATTTGTGACATTTGTCCTAATGTTGAAGAATTTATCTCTCATTTAATTAGTTTGAACTATAGGATGGTGACATGGGTTTGGCGATAGGCCTCTCTTGCTAATACAGCTAATATATTTCTATGGATGAGTTTCTTCCAGAGAATTAAAGAAAAATCTTTTAGTAGCAACCGAAGATATGAGATATTTGATGTCTTGTATTGCTTATCAAATTTAGTAGGTAAGGAATGATTGTATATTTCAGAAAGTTCATTGCCGTTCTAGATTGATTTCGACAAAAATTGCTTTGCTGGCTTAGAAATTTGTTTGCACAACAGCCTTGAAGGATTTTTAATAGC
Source organism: Elaeis guineensis (assembly GCF_000442705.2). Lineage (NCBI taxonomy): Eukaryota > Viridiplantae > Streptophyta > Magnoliopsida > Arecales > Arecaceae > Elaeis > Elaeis guineensis. The sequence continues at coordinate 112,131,042 of NC_025995.2, forward strand.
AGGAGAAATCTGAAGTTCCTACTTGCATTTTATCGCCCGATTTGTTTCTCCTAGGAGCCATCACCCTCCTATTTTTCATGGTCAACTCTGATTGTTGCAGAATAGCTTTTGCTCCACTTTTTTATGAGGTGACACATGTTTTTTTGATAGCTAATAGTGTTGTTGATTGCATGACAACTTATATGACTAATTATACATAAACTATTTTGTGGATTTATATTATCAAAATTTTTTTTATCATATTTATTTTCTGATTTGGACAGATATATTTTATCTAGATTGGTATAAATAAAGTCCATTAAAAAACAACATTGTGTTCATCATGCACAGTTATTTCACACACTAGAGCAGCCAACTTTATACCCACCAAGCTCTCATTAGAAGCTGCAGTGCGTATAAAGTGCACTACGCGGTTGGTCACTAATATTTCTAGACAAAAAGGTGTTCCCATGATGGATATACACCACTAAAATGAAGCATATATATGAATGACCGAGAAATTAGCCATCAGTCCACACGGAGGCTGTTGATATTTTAATCATAAAAAACAACAGTACTCCGCGTCTCAATACGCGTTAATTCGAAGAATCGATAGATGAAATAGGAATCCAGACGGGGAAGCTCCAATGAGGTTGCATGCATGGACATGCCACGAAGGAGGCTTTTGGAGATTCTAGATTCTTATGGCCCAAATTAGTCGTCCCGCACGTCAACCAGCAGCCCCTCCTCTTCTCCCACCCCACAATTTCCCCTAACTTGTTTCGATCGAGTGGTATAATTAGTATGACATTCTTGGTCTCAAGCCAACCCCATTTCACCGGTGTCAGTGTCACCTAACCTCAGAAACCTGCCCCTCTTAATTACCTATGGATCGCAAGCTCTATCAGGCATCACTAACCGGAGACGTCCCCACCCTCCTCGAGCTCGCTCGAGAGGACAAGCACCTTCTCGAGCAAAGGGTCATTCGATCCCTCAACACCCCGCTGCACCTTGCCTCGAGGTTGGGGCACATCCGGTTCGTCTCGGAGCTCATAAGACTGCGGCCCGAGTTGGTCATGTCGGAGAACGCCAAGCTGGAGACGCCGTTGCATGACGCCAGCCGTGAGGACCACCTCGAGATATGCAACGCCTTGTTGGACGCCGACCAAACGGTTGCTTATAGGCTTGATTGCGACCGCCGGAGCGCGCTCTTTGTTGCCTGCAGCCGAGGCCACTTTCCCGTGGCCAAGTTTCTCTTGGACGTGCCATGGCTGCTGGCCTCCGAGGAGGATGGCTCGACCACTTCTTTACACGTTGCAGCAACGGATGGCCACACAGGTAAATATTCATGCGCTATATATACTGCTTTTAACTTATCATGGATTGATCACAACTTGATTAATACATGCTTGAATGGTGTGACAGAGATCGTTCGAGAAATATTAAGAGTTAGGCCGGATTTTGTTTGGAAGATAGATGGGCAAGGGTGCTATCCAATTCACCTGGCCTCGAGCAAGGGTCGTTTGGAGATCATCCGAGAATTCCTACGGGTCGACCCAAACCTCTGCAGCGCAACCGACAAGCACGGCATGACTCCCCTCCACATAGCCTCTAGCAAAGGCTATCTGGAGGTCACCCGGGAGTTCCTAAGGATCGACACGGAACTCTGCAATGCCGTGGATGAGGACGGGAAGACTCCCCTCCACCTAGCTACAATCAAAGGCTTCGTCGCGATCCTCCACGAGATCCTCTCCACCTGCCGCGAATCCGCTGGGTTGCTAACCAAACAAGGCGAGTCGGTCCTCCACCTTGTCGTGAAGAACAACCGGCATGCTGCTTTGCGGTACCTGATGGAGAACTTCGACATCGCGGAGCTCATCAACCTCCCCGACCGCAACGGCAACACCATCCTCCACCTCGCCACACTACAAGAAATTTAATTTTTTGCGACAAAATTTTAGCGACGAAATATTTTTCGTCGTAAAAAAGTAGACTTTTGCAACGAAATTTAAATTTCGTCCCCAAAAATTAGGTATTTGCGACGAAAAAAATTACGTTGCAAAAAGTTATATCTTTTGCAACGAAATTTTTTTTTTTGTTGCTAGAAGTTCATTTTTAGCGACGAAATTTTTTTTCGTTGCAAAAAATAGTTTTTTTGGCGACGAAATTTTTTTTTCGTAGTTAAAAATTTATTTTTTACGACGAAATTGATTTTTCGTTGCTAAAAAAAAGATTTTTGCGACCAATTTTATTTATATTTAGCGACGAAACTATTGCGTCGCTAAATTTTATTTTATTAAAAAAATTTTAAATATTTTGCGACGAAAATTTAAATTTCGTTGCTAGAATTGATTTTTAGCGACGAAAGTTTTTTCATCGCAAAAAATTTTTTTTTTTGGCGACGGAAAAATTTTTCGTTGCTAAAATTTTTTTTTGCGACGAAAATAATTACGTCGCCAAAAATTTAATTTTTAGCGACGAAATATTTGTTTCGTTGCGAGAAACTTGATTTCCCGATCATTTGCGACGAAATTAAATTTTCGTTGCCAAAAATTAATCATTTGCGACGAAAAATTTTTCGTTGCTAAATTTTTTTTTTGCGACGAAAATAATTACGTCGCCAAAAATTTAATTTTTAGCGACGAAATATTTGTTTCATTGCGAGAAACTTGATTCCCCGATCATTTGCGACGAAATTAAATTTTCGTTGCCAAAAATTAATCATTTGCGACGAAAATATTTTTGTTGCAAAAAATCAAATTTTTTGGCGACAGAAAATTTATTTTTTGCAACGAATTTAATTCGTCGCTAAATATGCTTTGCTTAAAAATAAAACCGAAGGTATATTCTGCCCTAATTTGATTTTTTGCGTTATCTCCCTCCCGGCCCGATCTCCGCCGCGCTCATCCAAATCTGCTCCCTCCCCGATCTCCGGCGACAGTCGTCGTTCCCCGGTCGCCGGTCGTCTTCCCGGTAAGTCCTCTCCCTCCCCGCCACCATCCTCTCTCTCTCTCCCTCCCCACCGCCGTCGAGCCCTCCCTCCCCGCCACCGTCGTCGCTCGAGCCCACCTCCCAGCTTGCCGGCCATCTCCCTCCCGCCTCGCCACCCTCTCTCCCGCCTCCCTCCAATCCCTCTTCTCTGGCCTCTCCCTCCCTTTCTCAGTCTGTGTTTTTTTTTTTTTGTAGGGCCGCCGCAGCCGCCGCACCGTCGCCGCCGGGCCGCCACCGCCGCGTCGCCGCCGGGCCGGCACCGCCGCGCGATCGCGAGATCGCGAGATCACGAGGGTTCTGGATGAGTGCCGGCTCTCCCACGCCGTGCACACCCGGAAGCTGAGAGAGATCTCCGCCCTCCGCCCCTCCCGGCCTCTTCTTCCCTTCCTTCGCCCGAGCCCTGACCCCTGTCTTCGACTGCGCCCGCCGCTCCCTCGCCGCCGAGCGCACCGTCCGATTCGTCTCCGCCTTCGCCGCCCTTCCCGACGCCAAGGACGCGGCCGTCTCTGGTGCCTTCCTGGAGGAGTTCCTCCTGTTCCTCCTCGTCGCCTCCGGTGCTGCGAACCGGACCGCCAGGTTCCGATCGTTCCAGATCATCTCCGAGGTTTTGTGCCCTTCCATGATTCTGGATCTAGGGTTTTAAATTTTTTTTTAAATATTTTGATCCTTCATAGTTTATCTTCTTATCTTGTGGGATTGGGATTAATTCGGTAGATAGTTTATCACTAGCACATGATAGTCGGAAGCTTGAGCTGAAGGGGTTGCAAAGCACTCAGGCATGGGATCTAATGAGACGTTGGAAATTTCCTTAAGACCGTTATCAGGGAAAGTAGAAAGGGGAATAAAAAAAGATAACTTGGACTTTTTTTTTTTTTTTTGATGGAAATGTTGGGAGGTTGAGAGTAACCACCCAAAGTTTATTGATAAAAGCAGCTCAGTACAGAGGTTTTCAGATTTTGGTGAGGTTCACAGCTGACAATGCCTGTTCGTCCCCACAATCGACTGCCTCACGGAGACCATAACCCATTGTTAAATCTAAAGTGGTAAGTACAGTAATTTGGAGAAGAGAGAGATTGGAATATATGGTGGGTTTGTGAGGCTGTTACTGTAAAGGTTCGTCATTGAAGCTTCATGTTGTTTTGTTAATTGCTGAGCGTCTGAGTAAGTTTCTGAATGTTTAGTTTCAGTTCTCCATTATGAGCTTCAGTCCAGCTTTCCAATAGGTTGATTGCTTTCTTCAGAATTTGCCAAGGCGAATTTGCTTCCCATCTAAAAATTCTGACGTTTCTTTCCTTCCATATCAACCATATCAATGTTGTAAATAAGCAGTCCAATTCATTCGGTCTTGTGGTGTTCTTTCTTGATCTCCATGAATTCCACATGTGAAGCATGGTGTCTGGTAGTGTATGAATAGATAACTGCCTTTGTATTTGAGACCATATTATTTTCGTGTAAGCACATGTAAAGAAGATATGGTCTGCTGTCTCATCCGCTTCTCCACACATCACACATGCCGTTGATTGAACCCAGTTCTTCTTTCTCATGTTTACTTTTGTTAGTAATTTAGTATTCTGTTGTGAACAGCTAACCAGTTGAAGACTTTGGTTTTTTCTGGGAAAGAGAAAGTGAGAGAATGTCCTAAAGAGCTGGAGGAGTTGGGGGAGAAAATTGTATCAAAATGTCAAGGGTTGCCACTAGCTATCGTCTCTTTAGGCAGCCTGCTGTCCCTGAGAGAGAAAACCAAGTCAGAATGGGGGAAAGTTTATGATCGGCTGAGCTGGGAGTTGAATAACAACCCAAATTTGGACAATGTGAAGCATGTTTTGAATCTCAGCTACAACTATCTACCGAGATATCTTAAGAACTGCTTCTTGCATTGCAGCATGTTCCCGGAGGATCATGTGCTTCGGAGAATCTTTATCTACCTTGTTTTATTTTATTTATATATATATTTTTTTTGTTCATGTTGGTAGTGTAACTGTAGAAATTAGCTGTTTTTAAACTGTGTTGCATCCTCTATCTGCAAGCTTGTTATCTTCCTTGTCATATGTGCACGATATACACCTATACTTCTTTTCTATACGGTTTACTACATTTACAGCGCTACCTGATACTCAAGCTTGTCTTTCTTTCAAAGCTCTCTAAATTTATAAGCCTTAGAATTTCCGTTCGAGGATAGCGTGCAAAAACCAATATTTTTTTTTATGAAAAAAATATTGGTACTTTACACACTATTCTCGAATTGTCCTCGTGGATAGTTTGGGCACGTGAATGAATTTAATATTGCAACACATGTGCTTGTATATCGCAGAGTTTTGTCGGTATTTTCGATCATGTTCTCTGGATACATAGCACAATTTTAATGCTTGTGTATCTGGAGAACTGCGTCGAAATGCTGCCGAAATTTTTTTGGTATACAAGACATGTATTGCAATATTAAATTCTTACGTTCCTGAATGGAATAGGACCATCACCCTATAGGTAGGAGATATAAGGCGTTAGTCAACTATTATTACATAAAATTGATTGTATAGTTTGCATCATAAATATGTAGGTATGGATCGTGGTTGGATGTCTTTGCGTGATAAGTTCTGTCCCGAGTATATTACGGGTGTGACGACTTTTATGAATGTGGCGTCCAATCATACTAGAGAAGATGGGAAAGCTCGTTGTCCATGTCGTCGATGTAGGAATTTATTTTGGTGTACCTTATCGGACATTCAGAATCATTTATACGAACACGGTATAGATGTGACTTACAAGAGATGGACTTGTCATGGTGAAGATTTGCCGACTAGCTCGAACATGTTGTCCAGGAGTCCCATAAATCCATCGTCAGTCGGTGGATCATGCAGTCGTGAAAGACAAACACTTGGTGAAGAAGATAGAGAAATTTTAGAAGATCTTCATCCGAAATTATTTGAAGTAAATGTAGAAGCGAGAGCAGAACATCAGCATTCCATTCCGAGACAAGAAGCTGAAGAGGACATTAATATATCTATAAATGATAGATTCGAGCGTCTATTAAGAGATGTACAAAGTGATGTTTATCCTGGTTGTAAGAAGTACTCTCTGTTGTCCGCCGTAATAAAGTTATTACACATGAAGACACTTGGTAAGTGGTCAAACAACTCGTTTAATTGGTTGCTCAAATTTTTGAAGGACTTACTGCCAGAGGGAGAGTTACTTCCGTCAAGTCATTATGAAGCCAAAAAATTATTGAAAGGACTCGGTTTGGGAGTCGATGACTTGGGCCTACGCTGTGAAAAGATACATGCATGTCCGAATGATTGTGTTCTATTTCGGAAGGATAAACAAGATCTACAAGCATGTCCAATTTGTCATTCAAGCAGATGGAAAGAAAGTCGTGGTAAGGATAAGAAGAAAAAGAAAATACCATGCAAGATTCTGCGGTACTTTCCGATTACACCACGATTGCGTCGATTGTTCATGTCGAGGCATACTGCTTGTGACATGCGGTGGCATAAGGAGGTAAATAATATGGACGATGATGTCATGAGACATCCATCAGATGGAGATGCATGGAAACATTTTGATCGTGAACATCCATGGTTTGCAGCTGATTCACGAAATGTCAGGCTAGGGTTGGCAACAGACGGATTTAATCCATATGGTAATCTTAGTACTGCTTATAGTATGTGGCCTGTTATGGTATTTCCTTATAATTTACCATCATGGAAGTGCATGAAATCACCTTTTAATCTATTGGCCTTGTTGATCCCGGGTCCCCGTGCCCCTGGAAGAGACATAGACATATTTTTAGAGCCATTGATCGAAGAGTTACAATATTTGTGAGAACAAGGATGCGAAACATATGATCATGTTGTAGGAGGCATCTTTCGTATGCATGCAGCATTGCTTTGGACAGTTAACGATTTTTCTGCATATGGCGATATTTCTGGATGGTGTACAAAAGGGTATAAAGCATGCCCAACTTGTAACGATGATATTACATCGGACCGTATTCGCGGAAAGATTTGTTTTACCGGCCATCGACGTTTCTTGCCAGATGATCATAGATGGAGGAGAAGTCTTAAGTTCAATGGCAAGCATGAACGACGTGCGCAGCCAAGATTCTGGTCTACGGACAATATTTTAAATCAGTTACCAAACCCACAGGATGTCATATTTGGTAAGGGTCTGGCCAGCCAAGTAGGGGTGCGAACAAGTATCGGAAATTGGAGAAAAAAGAGCAAGTTGTTTGATCTTCCATATTGGAAAACGCTTCTTCTTCGACATAATCTTGACGTCATGCATATTGAAAAGAATATATTTGATAATGTATTTTATACCATTCTCAATATCGAAGGAAGAACAAAGGATACCGTGAAGGCTCGTCTTGACTTAGAGGATATGCGGATTAGAAAGGAATCACATTTGATTCGACGAGGGGATAGGCTGGTGAAGCCATTGGCATGTTATACACTGAATCGAAGAGAGAGAAATCAATTTCTTTCATATTTGAGATCAGTGAGGTTTCCTGATGGATACGCCTCAAACTTGAAACGGTGCATCAAGTCGAAAGATGGGAAGATCGTCGGGATGAAAAGTCATGATTGTCATGTACTTCTACAGCATGTGCTCCCAGTTGGTTTGCGCGGATTGTTGCCGGATAATGTGTGTGATGCGTTACTTGATCTGGAAACTTATTTTCGAGACTTATGTGCGAAGACATTGAGACGAAGTCAGATCGACATATTGGAGAAGAAGATTATCATTACTCTCTGTAAGCTCGAGATGATATTCCCTCCCGCCTTCTTTGATATCATGGTGCATCTTTCTGTTCATCTTCCACATGAGGCTAGATTGGGTGGGCCAGTACATACAAGATGGATGTACCCAATTGAAAGGTAATTGCATGATATTGTAATATTTATTATTCATTATTGTATTCTTATTATATGTGATATCAATTGATAATTTATTGAATAGGGAGATGCGTGAATACAAGAGTGCCGTCACTAACAAAGCACGGCCTGAAGGTTCAATAGCAGAGGCACATGTTATGAATGAATGTCTGACGTTCTGCTCTATGTACCTTCGACGAGTGGAGACCAAATTTACAAGGCCACAGCGGAATATTGATGTTGATGAGATTCTGACCGATGGATTGTCCGTGTTCTCCAATGTTGCCCGACCATATGGTAAAAAAGATTTTCGAATGTTGACACCACAAGAAACGGATGACATGCATTGGTATGTGCTAAACAATTGCGAGGAGGTAGAAGCCTACATGATGTGAGTATATACATTTAATTTTTATTTGTTGATATATCAATGAATGCACGTGGACTCTAAATTAAAATATACATGGTATTACTGTATCACTTCAGAGAACACGAAAGTGAGCTCAGAAGAAGTAATCCTACATTAGCAGCGGCACGACATAGGAATCAATTCGCATCATGGTTTGACGAACGGGTAAGTTATGTTCATGTTCATACATGATTAAAAGTTTGTTTATATAGTATTTATCTTGTCAAATTTAACCTGCTTATTGTTCTTTTAATTGTAGATAGCTCAGCTACGTATAGACAATCCTAACTGTATCAGTAATGACTTAGCTGCACTTGCACGAAAACCTGACAGACGTGTATCAGTATATTCAGCATGCATAGTCAATGGTGTGCGATTCTTAACGGAAGATCGCGATCGTGATCGAACCACACAGAATTGTGGAATAAGCGTGGAGGGCGAGCACAAGGGTGAAATAATAGATTTTTTTGGTGTTCTGCATGAGGTTATAGAGTTGAGATATAGTGGTCTTCGACGGATTGTGTTATTCAAGTGTCGATGGTATGACTTAGGACGACACAGGCCAATTGTTATAGATCCTCAACTCGTCAGTGTCCACACTGGTCATGTATGGTATGAAAGTGATCCTTATATTTTTGCAAAGCAAGCAAGACTAGTATGGTATATTGATGATAACAAAATGAAAGAGCCTTGGCGAGTTGCAATAAAGGCTCAGCATAGGCATTTGTTTGATCCTGCACTTTTCACATGCCCGAACGATGAACATCTTGAGAATGAAGTCTGTGCAATTATTGAAAACGAAGCATATCAAATGCAAGCACCAGATAACATATTAGTGCCAGATGATACGATTGACATAGGACAATTACAAAGAGACGACTATGAACCTGAGGATGTTTCTGTTGTTGGATCGTCCATAAGGGCACGGACACGAGCACGATCCAATAATGACTTCGTTAACGACAATAATGATAGTACTTCAGGGTCGAAGTCTTCTATGACTCCCGTCGAAGATGACTATATGGACACGAGTTCAGAATCTGAGGACAATAATTAATATGAATAAGTAATTCAAATTTTTTTTTTATTATATCATGTAATACTTGAGTTTTGTTGATTACTTACTGATTTAAATTATTTTAATCATTGCAGCATCATGACTGGTCCTGGACGTAGACATTCACGGGATAGGCAGCAGGCTCCGCTTGATGATACACATCCTCACTTTAGCATTTTGCATGATGACTCAGAGGATTTAGATGAGACTCAGTTGCCCGAGTCCACAGAGCCGCCTAGTGCTCAGCCAGAGCTTGCCCAGTCGGAGGCCATGGTACCGCAGCATCATCCCCTTACAGGTACATCTCTATCAATTTATAAACCATATATATTTTTTTGTTATATGCATTTAGTGATACATGATATATGTTCATTTCATCAATTTTTACATGTAGGAACACAGCATCGACGTGCAGTGCGTGGTCCTAGTAGGGGTCTTGTTTTGGAAAAATATGTGCATACACACAATGAAAAATCGAAGGTACATATATTTCGAGATCATCCGGTTGGCACAGAGGCCAGTATCGTCGCAAATGAGATCAGTTTGTATATGTGGAATCATTTTCCGTGGGCTGCTGAAAGTTTCAAGCATGTAGCTCCTCGATACCGTGATGCTCTAGTCTCTCACATCAGGGTAAGAATTAAATTTGGATGTCTTGCATATCATTACATGATCCATATTATTTTTGGTTATATAAATAAATTTTTTATTATATGAATAATTTCATGTATTTGCCTTTTGGTATGATTACTGTGTAGGATAATATTGACTTCGAGGATTGCACTGACGAAGAAGTGACGGCATGTATTCTCAAAATGGCTGCAAATAGATACAGAGATCGGCGATGTAGGCTTCATAAATACTGCAATGAGCTGCAGGCGAAGGGGATTGATCCTGTGACCCAGCCATACAGAAATTGGGCTGGGTCTAGTGACGATTGGCGGTGGTTATGTGAGCATTTTGGAACTGAGGCATTTCAGGTATGTCTAGTGTTCCAAGTTTTTTAATTATGTTATGTCCTTTATTGGTTATAATTGTATGTATTTTGTAGCGACGATCGGAGGCGAATAAGGTGAATAGGAGCAAGATTGATTCTATTCACACGCAAGGAAGTGCCTCTTTTGCACAGGGAATGAAGAGGATGGTATGTAACTACATTTGCAATCATACTTTGTAACTTTTTATTAAATATTTATATTATTTTGATATCTTTTTTTTCTTTTTTTTTGTTTGAACAGGGACTATCCGGAGTCGACGCCTATGCTAAATTCTATCAAAACAAGAGTGGCGAGTTCGTGATCGAGGAGGCGAGGCAGCGTCATGTAAGTATCATTACTCTACATTTTGAATACTTTTAAAGAGTTTGAAAAAAATTTATGATTTTATTTTGTTTATTGTGAAGGAAAAAATGTTAGAATTGAGAGAGCAGGCGACGAGGGAGGTGGGATCTGATGGTGATACTGGATCGCAGCAGGTTTGTTTGATGACAGATGATACGATTTTGGATACCGTCCTCGGGCGGCAGCTAGGATCTGGTCATAGCATGCGGTCCAAAAAATCACGCAGTTCGTCATCCGGCCGGTCTGATGATACATCGGTGCCAGAGGCAGTTAGGACATCCATGAGCATGATGCAAGATCAGATTAGTTACTGGATGAATCGTAGTCAGACGCTCGAGAGGATCGTAGCTGCGGTGGCGGGACGGCTCGGTATTGATGCTTCTGAGTTAGCACCTCTACAGCCACATGATGCCGCCTCTGCACCACCATCGCGACACGTATCGGGTCAGGGATCGACGCCTGGAGGAGGGAACGAGGCCAATGAGTCAGATCATACTTAGTTTGTACTTATTTTAAATTTAAAATGGTGTATGGACTTATATTTTTGTATATGACAAAGATGGTTATGAAACTTTTTGTTATTTGAAATTGGTCTTTTGACTTAGAATATTTTTATTGTGTTAACATACTATTTATTTAAAATATGGTTGATCAGATAATTTGTATTTGAGCAGGTTTTTTTGAAAAATTAATAAAAATTTTATTTTTTATCCAAAATTTATTTTAGCGACGAAATATTAATTTCGTCGCAAAAAAATTTGTGAACCCAAAAAATAAAACATTTATTATTCATTGCGACGAAATTTTTTATTTCGTTGCTATTTTTGCGACGAAAGTCTTAGTTTCGTCGCTAAAAATTATAACTTTTGCGACGAAATTTTTATTTCGTCGCAATTATGCCAGAGAATATTTTTATTTCGTCATCCTTATAGCGACGAAATTATTATTTCGTCGCCATTATAGCGACGAATTTTTTTTTTTCGTCGCAACTTTTGCGACGAAATTATTTCGTTGCTATTTTAGCGACGAAAAAAAATTTCGTCGCTAAAAATTTAAACTTTTTGCGACGAAATTTTTATTTCGTTGCAATTTTAGCGACGAAATTATTATTTCGTCGCCATTATAGCGACGAAATTATTATTTCGTCGCCATTATAGCGACGAAATTTTTTATTTTCGTCGCCATTTTAGCGACGAAAATTTTATTTCGTTGCTATTATAGCGACGAAATTTTTTTTCGTCGCTATAATGACGACGAAAATTTTTTTTTGTCGCAATTTTTGCGACGAACTTTTTGCGACAAAATATTTTGCGACGAAACTAATTTTCGTCGCAAAAAATAAGAAAAAAATTTTTTTAATCAAAATATTTAGCGACGAAATTTTTTTTCGTTGCAATTTTAGCGACGAAAATTTAAGCTCTTGCGACAAAATATTTTCGTCGCTAATACAGTACATAACTTCGTCGTCTGGGTTTACTATTTTTTGCGACGAAATAAAATATTTTCGTCGCTAAGATCTTTTGCTACGAAGCTTTCTCTACAAATTTTTAGCGACGATATATTTCGTTGCAAATACTATTAGCGACGAAAATAAAATTTTTAGCGATAAAAAAATTTCGTCACAAAAAATCAAATTTTTTTGTAGTGCCACCTTAGCCAAATTGACCACGGTAAGAACGTCTCGACTCATCTGTTTCCGTAACAAATTAATCGAGATCTTCGCTTTGATGGTATGACGAAGGCGTTTGAAAGCTATCTCCCTTGGCTGAGTCCAGATGGTGAAGTACCTGGCTGCCAGGTCCGAGGTCAACGTCAACGCCGTCAACCGCAGCGGCCTCACCGCCCTCGACATCATCACCACCAACAGTACCAACAGCTCCGGAGCGCTGCAGCTCGTCGCCATACTCCAAAGCGTGGGGGCAAAGCGGGCTGTGGATCTCCCACCGGGCTCATCGCTGGTGGGGGTGCAAAATAAAGCTGTTAGCAGACAACCTGCTAGGTCGCCGTGGAACTTGCCATGGAAGAAGAAGCAACCGGAGTCTCCGGCCCGGCGGCGCCAGCGCCGGAAAGAAAGGCGGCTGGAGCTCCACAACGAGGGCCTGCGCAACGCCCGCAACACAATAACCATCGTTGCGGTCCTCATCGCCACCGTTGCCTTCTCGGCCGGCATAGCCCCGCCGGGTGGGGTCTACCAGGACGGACCACTGGTCGGGAAGGCCACGGCCGGGAGGTCGACGGCATTTAAAGTGTTCAAGGTCAGCAACGACGTCGCGCTCTTAGTATCGCTGGGGATCGTGACCGTGCTCGTGAGCATCATTCCCTTCCGGCGGAGGTCGATGATGAGGTTGCTGGTGGTGACCCACAAGGCCATGTGGGTGGCGGTCACGTTCATGGCGGCAGCGTATGTGGCGGCGACGTGGGTGGTGGTGCCAAGGGCGAGGGGGATGACATGGCTGCTGGTGACGGTGGTGACTGTGGGTGGAGGCGGGGTGGGGTCGATGTTGGTGGGCTTAGCGGTGATGTTGGTGATGCATTGGCTGAGGAAGCGTGAGTGGAAGAAAACGAACAAGGAGGAAGCGAGAGGTAACAGAGTGACTCCAGAGAGTAGCATCAGCCGGGTGGAGGAGCTACGCGAGATCAGCACTAAGGCGAGCTCGGGGTCTAGTAACAACTCTGATTTAGAGAGCTCGGAGAGGTCCGGCTATCACACGTACTAGATACCGAAGTGGAAAGCTGATGGACGCGTAGGGAAGGAGAAATTATTAGGAAGTGACAAAGTCTTCAGTAGTCAGAGACTGTCAGACGACAATAAGGTTTTCGGTAGTGATTACATAAATCAACGTATTTCATGCGTATGTTGACGGGTCGTTTTATTAGCCGACGGCTCTTCCTTTACACGCGCGCGAGCGTGATGTACAAGAATATTTGTATAATTATAAATAAGACATGTTCTCGGTTAAGGTAGAGTGCAGTTTATATTTTACTACATTCAGCAGATTTTGAGATTCAAAAATATCATCTTTCATAAGTATTTTGCAGTAGTCTCGTTGCACCGAATATCTCTCTTGATATATTCAGATAATAAATAAAATTTTAAACTTAAATATATTAGAGCTATAAATATAATTATTAATTATTAGAATACATATTAATATAAATAATAGAAATTATATTTTTATATATTTAATGTACTCTACAAATAGAAGAATTTGTAGAGTTGAATATAGTAAAATAAAAAATAAAAAAGTTCCATTGAAATTGTTTATTTGAAATTTAAGCTAATTATACATTCTTTTTTCCATTAGGACGATGGAGCTATTATGCTTATTGTTAAACTTGTTTAATAGATTAGACAAAATGGAGATCTATCATTTTGATCAGATGTTGAATTGATCAATAACAAAATAAGATAAAAAATTATAATAGATATTAGGAAGTTAAAATTTTTATAGAAAAAAATAAATAAAATATTTTCATAAAAATTTTTATGAAATCGAGAATAAAGATTTCATTCTATACAAGTTATGAATTAGTAACTATATTTAAGCTATGAAAATGTCCCAATTATTTTAAACTTTCAAAACTATCATATCTCATAAATTTTTCATGAATTTTATAATACATGATGGTAGTACTATTATCCCAAATTCGATACTAGATATGGTATTGGATAAAAATTAATGGGAACTATTTAGTTTTCACTTTGTAATAGATCTAAATTGCATCCAATGTAGAAAAGGTTAAACTTAAGTAATGCATATTTTGATACGCCAAATGAGAATATGGATGGGATTTTCCTTCTCATGTAAAACAATGTTCTTAGTAAACGAATGCAGGCCATACTTGCAGGAATTAAAATCAGCTGGTGATGTTGGTGGGCTTAACGGTGAGGTTAGTGATGCATTGGCAGAGAAAGTTGGAGTGGAAGAGGTCGACCAAAGAGAGAGGGAGAAGTAACCGAGTGACTATAGAATGTAGCATCAGTCGGGAGGAGTTATGCGAGACCGTTACGGTCAATCTCTTAGAGTGCCTGACATCAATAAAGAGCATTTGTAAAAAAAAATCTATACTGACTGAAATTATATCCGACGGAGATCCTTCGATACTTAAATTAGTGGAGAATAATCAAACAAGAAGTAAAATATCAAAATTGATAAAATATCAATCTAGAAATATTTTATCTCTTACCTGTTCTGTTACATTCCCTTTATAAGTGATTCGGATATAACCGTCGAGCACATAGTCCCATTTTTTATGATACTGAGGGATAGTTATCTCGATTATCAGACCATAATCATGAAGTTAGTGGATAATTTATGTCCATTAATGATCATGGTACGTAGTTATTACCCATGATTGTAGTATCATGATTATATATTTGACAGTCAACCGTTTGACAGTCAGTCGTTATGATACTTTTTGATCATAAAGATGGTTAATCGGCTATGAAGATGGTTAGTCGGTCATAACATAAAGATGGTCAATCGACTATGAAGATGTTGCTTCAGCCATAATGACTCAAGTTCAGTCATGATGACTCTGTTTTAGTCAGATGATTTGGTTCGGCCAGATGACTCTCATGAGAGCTGAATTCTGAAAGTTTCTTTCCTTCTAGAGTCTCTCATCTTGAAATCTCTTGGCTCTTCTTATATAGATATGGAATAAATGGCCAATCTCGAATATGGGAGCCGACGTAGAATCGGAGGGAGCAAATCCAATTGTCCTAACACTTGCCCCCCACTCCCATTGGATGATGGGAGTCAGCATATCTTCTGTAATGACTTCGAGCTCTGATTTTGTGATCATTTTGACTGTCAATCAGAGTCGGCATATTTTTTGACCATCCTAAGTCGGTATGTGAATTCGATCGATCGGAGTCGGTATATTATTTGATCCAACCATAGTCGAGTCGGCATATTATTCCATCCAACCATAGCCGAGTCGACATGTTGGTCCTCGTGAGACTCATTTCGATTTGAAGATCGATATTTCTTTACTTTGGCCCTTCAGGGCTTAAGCCGAAGCTTATATTTATCGTCGAATCATCTTGAGCCGGAGCTCATTGTATCATATTTCAGTTGAAAGTATGTTAGAAATTGAACATATCATTCGAATATATTATGTTGTAAGGATAATTTTACTAAAGATACAGTCGTAGATTATTTGCATTCCATGTCTGAAAGGCAATCATTCTACCGTAAAGGAATATTATTGTAGATTGTTCTGTTGATCCGAAACATGATTGTAAGCCATTTCATTGTAAGGAAGTATAGTCATTATTTAAAGAAACTTTTTGAATTATCGATCAGGATTGATTCATAGTTTGGAGGGAGCTTTCCACATCATCGATCACGATCGATTCATCGTTTGGAGTTAGCTTTTCGTATCATCGATTTCGATTTATTCGTCATTTGAAGAAGCTTTTCGAATCATCGATCATGATTGATTCATCGTTTGAAAAAACTTTCAGAATCATCGATCACGGTCGATTCATTATTTGGAAAAGCTTTTCAAATATCTGTCCTCCAAAGTCTCATCATTTAGTCATTTTTTAGTTTTTTAATTTGATGATCTAGCTCCTGAAGCTTCCACTCGTAATTGTTCATATGCTGAAAATCCTCTCGAAGAGAACACCTAGGAGTAGAACTTTTGTTGGATGAGGAAGGAAAAAAACATCATTATTTCTCCTTATCAGCTTTGTGGGGGGGGGGGAATAGACGGCGATTGGTGCATTGAGAGTGATGGGCTGAGTGGTGTGGCCCATCCTGCTGATGAGATTGCTGTTGAGATTGCGTCATCTTCAATTGTTAGCTGTGTTAAGACAAGACAGTCGATGGTCGGCAACATCGATTTGAGGGAACAATCGAGGTCGGTGAGAGGTCCTTCGATTGTTGCTATAGGCTGTGAACTGCCCTCTGTCAGTATATTTATTTGCTGCATGAAGGCAGTGAAATGCTAAGCATCAACGATCATGATCGAAAGCGAAGAACTGGGCTCTGCCGGTGGAGGTATGGGATCTTTCTGGTGAGAAGATTGTCGGGTGGAGATGGTGGAGTTATTTTGAGCTCTCATTTTGCCATAATTCAATTTATTTACCGCCCCCTACCTGACGTGTCAATCTATTACGGCCAATCCCTTGAAGCGCCTGACGTCAGTGAAGAGCACCTGTAAAAGAAATCCACACTGATCGAAGTTATGTCCAATGGAGATCCTCCGATACTTAAGTCGGTGGAGAGTAGTTGAACAAAAAGTAGAATATCAAAATTGACATAGTATCAGCCCAGAAATATCTTATCCCTTGCTTGTTCCCTTACCTCCCTTTTATAGATGACTCGGATTTAACCGTCGAGAACGTGATCCTGCTTTTTAAGACACTAAGGGATAGTTATCCGATTATCATACCATAATCATAGAGTTAGTAGGTAATTTATGCTCACTAATGATCGTGACATGTGGTTATTACCCACAATTATAGTATCGTGATTATATATTTGACAGTCGGTCGTTTGATAGTCGGCAGACAATTATTTAACAATCGACTGTTATGATGCTATTTTGATCATGAAGATGGACAGTCGACCATGAAGATGGTCAGTCGGTCATTAAGATGTTGCTTTAGTCATGATGACTCAAGTTCAGTCATGATGACTTTATTTTTATTAGATGATTCTGGTTCAGCCATAATGACTCTGCTTCGATCAGATAACTCTTATGAGAGCTGAATTCTGAAAGTTTTTTCTCTTCCAAAGTCTCTCCTCTTGAAATCTCTTGGCTCTTCTTATATAGGTATGGAATAAAGGACCAATCTTGAATATGGGAGCCGATATAGAATCGAGAAAAGCAAATCCGATTGTCCCAACAATTACTAAAGGGAGCTCAAGGTCGAGTAACAACTCTTATTTATCCTTTATTTGGTATGAAGGATAGATTGAATGAAGGATGGATCGAAAATCTATCTATCCTTTCATATGTTTGACTAAACATGAAAGGATGAATAGAAATAATCCTCTATTCTATTTGGTATACAAAGAATGAAAGAAGTAAATAAGATATAAACTTATAATCATTATAATATATAATTATATAAAAAATTATATAAATATTAAATATTAATTTTAATTTTAATTTAATAAACAATTTAATAAATTAAATATTAATAAATTAATTATATAACTAATTTATCATTTAATTTAAATAATTAATTAATATTATACAAATAGTTAATCAAAAAATAATAAATAAAAATTAAAAAATAGAAGATAATTTTAATTATTTAATTATAATTATTAAAATTATGAACTAAATTAAAATAATTAGTAATAAAATTTAATAGTATATGATTAATAGTACATATAAAAATATATACTAATAATATGAATAAAAAAATAAAAAAATACTATAGTTTTATCCAAAAAATAATAAAAAATAATTTTATAATTATAAAAATTTATTCATCAATATTTCATCTATCTTTTTTTATATTTTTTTAAATTGAAAAGATATAAATTTGTTGGATAGGATAGATGGATAATTTATTTTTTTTACCTATTATTTTTATAAATTTTTAAATCAAATGATATATGAAGGCTAGTCATCTTTTCAATCTTATCTACTTATCTTCTCATGATTTCTATCCAACATAGGATTAGAGTGCTCGGCTACCACAGGCACCAGATAATGGAAATGGAAAATGGTTGGATCGGGAGTTGTTGGGATATACCGACCCCGACCGACTCTGGCCGACCGACTGGCCGACCGACCGACCGGCCGACCGACCGACTCTGACGGACGACTCCGACGGACGACCTCGACCGACCGACCGGCCGACCGACCGACTCTGACGGACGACTCCGACGGACGACCCCGACGGACGAGCCCGATCGACCGACTGACCGACCGACCAACTGGCCGACCGACCGACCGACTGACCGACCGACCAACTGGCCGACCGACCGACCGACTGGCCGATCGACCGACTGACCGACCGACCGACCGGCCGACCGACCGACTCCGACGGACGACTCCGACGGATGACTCCGACTGGCCGACCGACCGCCCAACTGGCCGACCGACCGACCGGCCGACCGACCGACTCCGACGGACGGGACCCGACGCCACTCAGCTGACCACCGACCTAAGGTCGGTCGACTCCTCTGATCGCCGTACAACCGCCAGACCTTGTCAGTTCTGACAGCGGCATGCGGCGCTGCCACCTAGGGGCATTGTCCCGCCTAGGGCTTTGTCAACCCTAGTGATTTGACAGCCCCACGGCGACATGACACTTTCACGGCGACTCTGACAATCTACAGTGAGTTGACAATTCCTCACTTGTCTGCGCCATACCTGCTCCACTATATATATCGGGGAAGGCAACAGTGCAAGGGATCCGCTCCCCCCCACTTCTCGACTCCAAAACCACAGGCTCGCTCCTCTCTCTCTCTCGATCGAGCTCTCTGTCTTCATTTCACTGTTGCCCAGTCACCTCTCTGACTTGACCGTCGGAGGGTCCCCGCCGGAGCCGCCTCCGGTCAGTGTGGACTTCTCGTTTTGCAGGTGCACGTTCCCCGACGATCGGACGACGAGGCGATTGGCCGCAACAGATTGGCGTGCCAGATAGGGGACAGCATGACAAAGATAAGAGCCCAACGATCGAGGGTCACCGGGTCGGCGAGGCGCTCTTCCCGTCGGGAAGAGGCCTCCCCGCCACCGTCGGCGGCGGAGCCCAGCTCTCCATGCCCCGCAGTGACCACGGAGGCGCAGATCGCGGCCATCGTACGGCAGATGACCGTACTGACGGACGCAGTCAAAAGCCTCCAGCAACAACCGGCGGCCCGCCCGATGCCTTCCAGGAGTAGCCGCCGACGACCGCGCCGATCCCCGTCGCCTTCGCGCGAGCGCCCCCAACAGCGCTCCCACGGAGAGGAAGAGGGACGGCCAAGGCGCGATGACCGACGGTCTCCGCAGCCTTCTCCTTCCCTGCTGGAACGAGCAAGGAAGGAGAAGCGACCGCGCACGCCGTCCCCCTCCCCTTCGGAATTTTCTGGAGACTCCACTCCTGGGGTCTCCCAGCACCGACGGGAGGACGACTATGAGCGCCGATTCGAGGAGATCGACCGCCGGCTCGCGCAGTTGCAGATGGACGGCCAAAAGTCTTCGAACGACGTCGACTTCCAAACCGCCCAACCTCTCTCCCGACTCATCCTCGACGAACCGATCCCCAGTCGGTTCAAGATGCCGCACGTGGAGTCTTACGACGGCTCCACCGACCCAATCGACCATCTGGAAAGCTACAAAGCTCTCATGACGATTCAAGGGGCAATCGACGCTCTCCTTTGCATCGGCTTCCCCGCCACGCTCCGCAAAGCTGCCAGGGCCTGGTACTTCGGTCTTCGATCGGAAAGTATCCACTCCTTCGGGCAGCTCGAGCATTCCTTCGTGGTCCATTTCAGCACCAACCGGAAGCCGCCGCGAACGTCGGACAGCCTTTTCTCCCTTAAACAGGGGGAAAGTGAGACGCTCCGACACTTCGTGGCGCGATTCAACACGGCCACGCTTGAGGTCCGAGACCTCAATAAAGACATGGCTATCTCAGCCATGAAGCGGGGGCTGAGGACATCCCGGTTCACCTACTCCCTGGACAAAACCCTCCCCCGAACATACGCCGAACTGCTGGAGCGCGCGTACAAGTACATGCGCGCGGACGAAGGAGCTTCCGACCGACGCCTGACTTAAGGCACGGGCTGAAAAGAAAAATAGAAGAAAGGTCGGGCCCATGCTGAACCCAGCAGGCCCTCCACCGATAGATGGGTCTGGCCCCGATAATGGAGTCCGAGACCGACGCATCGCAGGTATGACTCCTACACCCCTCTCCCCGCTCCTCGTGCGCAGATCCTGATAGAGATCGAAGGAGCGGAGAATCTACGACGGCCTCGGCCTCTGAAGGCAAAAGGCCCCGACCAACATGGCCGATCGTCGATCGCCGAATCAACGGCTCGATTACCGATCGCCGAACCGACGGCCTCGACCTCTGAAGGCAAAAGGCCCCGACCAACACGGCCGATCGTCGATCGCCGAATCAACGGCTCGATCACCGATCGCCGAAATCGACGACCTCAGCCTCTGAAGGCAAAAGGCCCCGACCAATACGGCCGATCGTCGATCGCCGAATCAACGGCTCGATCACCGATCGCCGAACCGACGGCCTCGGCCTCTGAAGGCAAAAGGCCCCGACCAACACGGCTCGATCACCGATCGCCGAAATCGACGACCTCAGCCTCTGAAGGCAAAAGGCCCCGACCAATACGGCCGATCGTCGATCGCCGAATCAACGGCTCGATCCCCGATCGCCGAACCGACGGCCTCGGCCTCTGAAGGCAAAAGGCCCCGACCAACACGGCTCGATCACCGATCGCCGAACCGACGGCCTCGGCCTCTGAAGGCAAAAGGCCCCGACCAACATGACTCGATCATCGATCGTCAAACTGACGGCCTCGGCCTCTGAAGGCAAAAAGCCCCGACCAACATGGCTCGATTGCCGATCGTCGAATCTATGACTCCGTCGTCGGCCTGATCGACGAATCGCCGAACCAATGGCTCAACCTACGTCTCGATCATCGAGGACATATCGGATTCTACAACGGAGATTGAAGGAGCGGAATATCTACGACGGCCCCCACCTCTGAAGGCAAAGGGCTTCGACTAATGCGGCTGGCTAACTTGCCGACTTAGCTTCGACTAAGAAAGGCAAAATGCCAAGACGACCGCAGTCGCATTCGCGACATACCGATCTGGTCACGACCGATCGAAGGATATTCGGCTTGCCACTGTTTATCATACATCCCGACGCATACGTCCGACCAAGGGCCGGACAATGGATATTCGACTTGCCATCGTTATCCTATCCGAATACGTCGGACGCTACTCGACTATCAGATTCTGCGGAATGATCATGTCGACGAGCAACGTTCGGAGGTTGGCCGACCTCCGACCCGACGTGCATGCTCAATCTACAGTCGGGATGACCGATATTGGATCGTTCGTTGATGTGATCGTCAGAGTCGGGGCAAGAAAAGACGGAAAACCACTCCTTTCGTCCGAAGCCGTCGCCCACGTGTTCACGCGAAACAACACGACATCGGGCTCAAGAGTGGGGGGGGGCAACTGTTGGGATATACCGACCCCGACCGACTTTGGACGACCGACAGACCGACCGACTGGCCGACCGACCGACCGACTCCGACGGACGACTCCGACAGACGATCCCGACGGACGACCCCGACCGACCGACTGGCCGACCGACCAACTGGCCGACCGACCGACCGGCCGACCGACCGACTCCGACGGACGACTCCGACTGACCGACCGACCGACCGACCGACTAGCCGACCGACCAACTGGCCGACCGACCGACCGGCCGATCGACCGACTCCGACGGACGGGGCCCGACGCCACTCAGCTGACCACCGACCTAGGGTCGGTCGACTCCTCTGATCGCCGTACAACCGCCAGACCTTGTCAATTCTGACAGCGGCATGCGGCGCTGCCACCTAGGGGCATTGTCCCGCCTAGGGCTTTGTCAACCCTAGTGATTTGACAGCCCCACGGCGACATGACACTTTCACGGCGACTCTGACAATCTACAGTGAGTTGACAATTCCTCACTTGTCTGCGCCATTAATGACGGCGCCATACCTGCTCCACTATATATATCGGGGAAGGCAACAGTGCAAAGGATCCGCTCCCTCCCACTTCTCGACTCCAAAACCATAGGCTCGCTCCTCTCTCCCTCTCTCTCTCTCGATCGAGCTCTCTGTCTTCATTTCACTGTTGCCCAGTCACCTCTCTGACTTGATCGTCGGAGGGTCCCTGTCGGAGCCACCTCCGATCAGTGTGGACTTCTCATTTTGCAGGTATACGTTTTCGACGAACGGACGATGAGGTGATTGGCCGCAACAGGAGTATTGGACGAGGACATGTACTTGGACGCGTGAGGAAAGAGAAAGTTTTTGCAATTGACTCCTGTGTTCAAAATATTCGGCAACAAAGTTTTTGGCAGTGATTACGTAATTATTTCGGTACACGTTGACGGTCAACTAATTTATTATCCGACGGCCCTTGGGCCCGCGGTTGTGGACTGTACGATGTGGCCAAGCAATATTCCTCCTTGATCGGGCGTTGTCTTCCTTATCCTTTCCGTTGGTGTGTAAAAAATTGATATAATTATAAACAAGCCAAATAATCGGTTAACATAGACTGCAATTTATGTTTTACTGCATCCAGCAGAATTTCAGATTCAGAAATGCCATCTCTCATAAATATTTAGTAGTAGCCGTATAATGCCTTGTATCTCTCTTGCCATATCCAGATAGTAGGTAGAATTATAAATTGAAATATTTTGGATCTATAAATATGGTTACTGAATTGTTAGCTCCATATAAAAATATTCACAAATGATAGAAACTATATTATAATCAATTTAATAATTTCTACAGATGGAAAAATATGCTGACATGTATATAGTAAACTAAGAAATTAATTTTTTAAAAAAATTAATTATAGATTTTTTTTCTTTCTTGGAACAATAGAATTGTTATGTTTATCGTGAAACTTGTTTAAGAGATTAGATAAAATGAAAGTCTATCTTTTTTTATCAAAGGATGAATTGACCGGTAGAAAAAGAATTAGACCAAAAAAGATACATTTTGAGAAATTGAAACTTCCATTGAAGAGAAGTATATAAAATGCTTTCATAAAATATTTATGAAATTGAGAATCAAAATTTGATTTTATACATACTAGATCATCAATTAGTAATTGCATCTACCCTTTGAAAAAATTCTAATTTTTTGAACTATCAAAAATGCCATATCTCATAAATTTTTCATGCATTCTACAATATATGATGGTACTATATATTACAAAGTCTCCTGCATATGGTATTGGATCAAAAATGGGAATCTAGTTTTCACTTTGTCAAGGGGCTAAATTGCATCCAATTTAGATACAATTAATTAAACTTAAGAATTAGGCAAATTTTTACTATAAGAAAAGAGTATTTTTACGATAGAATTATTTATGATGTAAATATTTTCATTGCCACTAATAGCATTTACGATGAAAAATAAAATTGATCATAAATAATAAAATATTTACGATAAAAATAATTTTTCATCATAAATAGTTGCATATTAGCAACAAAAAAATTATTCCATTGTAAATACGAATTCTTTACGATGAATATTTTCATCATAAATAATACATCATTTATTTTAATTTTAAATTTTTAAATATTCATGATGAAAATATGTTCATCTTAAATAATTTAAGTATTTATGATAAAAATATTTTTTCATTGGCAATAATATTATTCTCAACAAAAATATTTTTATCGTTAATATTTTAAAAAAAAAATTTAAAAATTATAGATTATTTACGATGAAAATATAATATCATAAATAATTGAGTATTTATGATAAAATTTTTTTATCATAAATACTCATTATTTACGATGAAAATACTTTCGTTACAAATAGTTAAAAAAAATTAAAAATTACTCATTATTTATGATAAAAAATTTTCATCATAAATAAACACTTTTTATGACAATAAAAATTTTTTCATCATAAATACTTGATTATTTACGATGAAACTCTTTTCATCGTAAATAGTTAAAAAATTAAAAATTAAAAAAATTAAAAATTATTAATTATTTATGATGAAAATTTTTCATTCGTAAATAAAATTTTTTTATGATGAAAAAAATTTTCATCGTAAATACGTGATTATTTTCGATAAAAATATTTTCATCGTCAATTAGGGGTGGCAATCGGATCGGATCGGATCAGATACGGATCGGATACGGATCAGGTCAGAAGATATCAAACCTGAATCTGACCTATTTATTAAACAGATCAGTTTTCAAATCTGAACCTGATCCATTTAATAAACAGGTTACCCAATCCGACCCATTTAACTTGTTTATTAAACAGTTAACCTGTTTATCCAACCCTAGTCAACCCGTTTAACTCGTTTATCATTTAATCTGTTTATTAAATAGTTAATCTGTTTATCCAACCCAATCCAACCTATTTAACCCGTTTATCATTTAGCCTGTTTATTAAATAGTTAATCTGTTTAACCGACCCGACCCAATCCGTTTAACCTGTTTATCATTTAACCTATTTAATAGATAAACAATTTATTTAACCAACCCGACCTGATCTGTTTAACCTATTTTTAAATAAGATAAATATCACAATTCAAAAACAGCCAGTATATTGAATTCAAAATAAAATATACCATTTCAAACTGGAATACATTATCCTTAAAAGAGACAAATGCTGCCACTGTTTAACATACGATCACTTTAAATAACATAAAGCATGAGAAGAAAATCTGCTCAAAAATTTAAAAAAAAAAAATACCAACCAAATGAGTAATCACAGACTCACAGTGTTTTTAAGTCTAATCACATATCATGCATGAAAGTATGAAATCTGCAATATCCTATTATAAAACATAAAATATATATATCAAAATATTAAATTAACATGTTACTGTAAATAATATCAAAATTCAGAATATATTCTCAAATTACAATCCAGTGATGACAAAGATAGCAATGCTGCAATAATAACATATATAGAAGATTCAAATAAGATACAACATCAACTCTAAATCAAATCCCATCACCAACTCTAAACCTAGCTTTTATGAGTTTCAGCAATTAGTTGGAGAGGCCTGGGGCTCATATGTTGCCCACATCATAGTTCATAGATGCTCGAAGATGATTTTTTAGAAGGAACTCATCCTGATTCCTATATGAAAAATTTATATTTTAGCAATGTTCAATTGAATACAAAATATTGATAGAGAAAAAGTGAAGGATACAAATATATGGTACAATTTCAAACATATGAATCTGCTAATCCACATTCTCATCCATCTCAAGAATGATAATAAGGTTGCTACATCTGAAAAACATCAAAATAGCAAAGAATGGAAAAGAAAGATGCATGCATATTTAGAAAAAGAATATGAGACTCAGATCTGATAAAGTGATAATTAATCCACAGCTAAATCAAAACGACCACAATCGGTTGCCTATAGAAGATGGCCATCCAAGATTGTTGCCGCTAGAAAGAGTTGAGTCATCAAATATATATCCAAAAATCATCATAGCCTCCACAATACATATATATGTCCAAAAATATGAACAAGACAAACATCATAATTCACAAATAGCCAGCATGTTCAATTCAAGACAAAATATACCATTTCAAACTGAAAATCTAGAAACACATTATCCTTAAACTTTAAATAACATAAAGCATGAGGAGAAAAAGCTTGCCAACCAAGCAAGTAATCACAGTGTTTTTAAATCTAATCTCATATCATGCATGAAAGTATAAAACATGTAATATCATATTATAGAAAATAAAATACATATATCAAAATATTAAGTTAACATGTTACTATAAATAACATCAAAATTCAGAACATATTCTCAAATTATAATCCAATGATGACAAAGAAGATAGCAACGCTGCAACAGTAACACATATAGAAGATTCAAATAAGATACAATGTTAACTTTAAGCCAAATCTCATCACCAATATGTTCAAATTAAACAGATAGTAGCAGCTTAAAAGCCAAGATTTTATGAGTTTCAGTAATTAATAAAAAAATATTAATTAAATATTTTATTATTTAATTAATAAAAATAAAATTTGAACCATGATTCAAATTGGATCGAGGTCGGGATCCGAATCGAGATCTCGATTCGAATTGAGATCCAGATCGGGATCTGATCAGGATCCGAGTTGGGATCTGGGTTGCGGGGGGTTGGAGAGGGCGGCGGCGCCACGGGGGCTGGGTCGTGAGGGGTGGATGACGGCAGTAGCACTACGGGAGCGGAGGTCGCGGGGGCTGAGTCCGGATTGCGTGGGTTGGGTGACGACACCAGCGCTGTGGGAGTGAGGGCCATGGGCGATCGAGTCCGAAGCTTGTCTAGGAAAAAAAATATTTTTAAGTAAAAAATATTTTTAAAAAATAAAAAAATTTATTTATTATTTTTAGATAAAAAATATTTAAAAAAAATAAAAAATCATCGAGCCCTCAGGATTAGATTTTGTATTATTATTTTACGTTAATATTATTTTACATACTCAACTACTTATAATTTATTTTATATTTATTACATAAATTTTTTAATGTTACTATTGAAATTTATAAATTTTTTTTATTCCGCTAGGACAATGTACATTACTTTTGCTTATTACAATTGAATTATTTTATGTGCTGTTTTGTATATTTTTGTTTATTATAAATTAAAAATTTAATACAGAGTTACTCTTTTTTGATAAATTAGAAATTCATCTCTGAATGTATGTTCAGAGATGGTAGTTAAATTGTAGTGAGCCGTAGATTTTCGTTCAAGAGTCAATTTCGATCGAGATCGACTCTTGGATGTCTCGTATTTAAATTTTTTAAAAAAATAAATTATTATTAATAGTTGATATTTTATTTGATTATATGGTACTCAGCAGTTATCTGTCTACTGTTCTCTGGGTATACGATGGATAGGGTGCGTAGGCACCATATGTACGTCGTATACTTGGAGAATCATGATATAATACTGTCAAAATTTTTATAATAATAAAATAAAATATCGACTAATAACAATAATAAGATTATTATTTTTATGAAAAGGATAGAGCTACACCTGTTAGTAATGATTTGAAATGGATAGAATTATATATTTTTGCTTCATTAAATTGGTGGAAGGAGATTTTCTGTATTACTATTCAGTCTGTGTTCTTTAATACATATTGTTTTGTATAAAATGATTCATGTCCGGATCCAAATTGAGATTTGATCCAAAATTTGGGTCGGGATTCGATCCAGAATTCGGGTCGGGATCCGGTTTGGATGAATACCACTGAAAATTTTTTTGTTGTTAATGGTTTTAATGTTTGTTGTTAGATGGATATCAACAAAAGTTGGATGAATGCTAGAAGTATTTTTTTGCCTGAATATCAAAAAGGTATTCAAGATTTTATTAACTTTGCATGGCATAAGGCTGACAGTGCTAGTCGGATAAAGTGTCTATGCAAGAGATGTGTCAATATGATATATCATCACATAATACTTGTTGAGGAGCATTTACTATGTTATGGTATGGATAAGAAGTATACTTGCTAGATATGGCATGGAGAGGATGATCCGAATGAAGTTGTGTGCGACGATGATGATATTGAAGATGATAGTGATGCTGCTGAACCTGTCGAATATGATGGTATAGGAGAACTGTTGGATGATTTGCATTAGGGTATTTGTTCAAATATTTGCATGAGTACTAGTGCATCTGAAGGCAATTCTGATCATGAACACAATATCTGGCTTGAGAGAGAAGAGACTTCTTAACAGTTTACAAAGCTCGTAAGGGTTGCATGAGAGCCACTCTATCCGAATTGTGCAAAGTTCTCCAAGTTAGAGTTTTTGATAAAATTGCTTCATACTAAAATCGTGAACCGATAGAGTCAGAAGTCATTTGATCAAAATTTGGCATTGATTAAAATAGCTCTTCCTGATGGAGAGAGACTTTCAAAATCGTATTTTGAAGCAAAAATATATATGCGAAAATTAAAACTTGGCTATATTCCTATACATGCCTGCAAAAATGATTGTATATTATTTTATAAAGATAACAAACAGCCAACTGAATGTCCGAAATGCAGTGAGCCTAAGTACAAAATCGATAACAAGAAAGAAAAGAAGATACCTCAAAAGATTTTGAGGTATTTTCTATTGATTTTAAGACTTCAAAGACTGTATATATCCACAAAGACAGCTAAAGAAATGAGATAACATCATGAGCAGCGGGTTCTAGAGGAGAACATACTTAGCCACTCAGCTGACTCCGTAGTGTGGAAAGACTTCGATGCAAAGCATCCATACTTTGCGAGTGACCCATGCAATATCCGACTTGGTCTAGCGATAAATGGATTTAATCTCTTTGACAATTTGAGTATTTTCTATAGCATGTAGCCTATGATGCTAGTTGTATATAATGTATCACTTTCAAAGTGCATGAAAGAATCATTTATTTTTATATCAATATTGATTCCGAGTCTGAAAGTACCAGGTAATGAAATCGATGTATATCTACGATCGTTAATCGATGATCTGAAGGAACTATAGAAAAATGAAGTACAAACATATGATTCTGTAAGTCAAAAAAATTTTAAGTTGCATGCTTCGATTTTATGGACCATAAATAATTTTTCTGCATATGAAACTTATCTGAGTGGAGCACCAAAGGATATCTGGTATGCCCAATATACAATAAGAATGCATCCTCCTTACATTTAAAGCATGGATAAAAAAATATGCTCCATAGGTCATCAACAGTTTCTACCTAATAATCATTCTTGGAGGATCCATTATAACCAATACTTTGATAGTAAGTTCGACCGGTGTTCGCCACCTAAGAAGTTAAGTGGAGCAGAAGTTTTAGAACAACTTGAAGTCATTGAAAACGTTCAATTTGAAAAAATATCGAGTACTTGCAAGAGAAAGCGTATTGAAGCTGAGCTATATTAGACGAAGCGAAGCATCTTTTTCGAACTATCGTATTGGAAGCAGCTACTACTTCATCATAATTTGGATATAATACACATTGAGAAGAATATTTGTGATAATATCATCGGTACTATATTGAACATCCCAGAAAAAATAAAAGATAGTACAAAAGCTCGTCTTGATTTACAAAAAATAAAAATCTGATTGGAGTTGCATTTAGTTCATCGAGGTGATAGATTTTTTATGCCACCTACATGTTATTAACTATTTGACGAGGAAAAGAAAAGTTTTTGATGATGGTTCAAAATCGTAAAGTTTTCTGATACATACGCTTCAAACATATCATGGTGTGTTGAGAATAATGATGGTAATATCTCTTATATAAAAAATCATGACTCCTATGTGATGATGCAACACTTGCTTTCTATGGTCATGCGTGGCTATTTGGGTGGTGATGTTCCAACTATATTGATTGAGTTGGGAGTGTTCTTCAGAGAACTGTGTTACTGAAAATTAAAAATTAACTTATTTGAAAAGTTTGAGAAGGATATCGTGCTCATTCTTTGTAAGTTAGAAAAAAATTTTCTACCATCATTTTTTGATGTTATGGTACATCTGGCTATTCATCTTCTAAAGAAAGCTCTTTTGACTGGATCGATATATTATCGGTGGATATATTCTATTGAAAGAAAAAAAATTGATACGTATTTTATCATATCTGTTATAAAATATAAATATATTTTTAAAATTTAAATTTATTTTTATTTACAAATTTTTATGTACCCTAAAAAAATATGTGCGTAATAAAATACGGCCTGAAGAGTCTATAGCAGAAGCATACGTAGCTATGGAGTGTGTCACATTCTACTTAATGTATCTTGACGATATTGAAATAAGATTCAATCATATAGATCGTAATGCAGATCGTGAATGAGGTGACAATGAACTGACGCTATCTATATTTAAACAAATGGTTTGACCTATTGGTAGAAGGAGATATGAATTTATAGACGTGAATGAGCTATTCAAGACACACTTCTATATTCTAAATAATTGTGAAGAAATTAAAAATTTCATTGAGTAAGTACCATCTTAGCATACTGTTTAATATTCTAAGCAATTTTTTTATATCGGTATAAAATTAAAAACCATGACTTGTTGCAGTGAGCACAAAAGTATACTATACAGAAAGAGGAATATGGATGCTGATGATTAGCATAGGAGAGAATTTATAAAATATTTTGGTGATCTTGTAAGTTGTACTAATAATATATTATTTTTAATAATTATAGAAATAATTATTTGAACCAACATAATTTTTTATGCTATGGTGTAGATGAAATATAAGTATTTCAATAAAGAAGAGGGTGCGACCGATGAGTTGTATGATTTAGCATGTGGTCCCGATCGAAGGATTAACCATTACGCATCTTGTATCATTGGAGAAATGAGATTTCACACAAGAAAGCTTGAGATACAACGATGGACCCAGAATAGTGAGATTGCTACGATAGGATATGAAGGAGAAGAAGAGATTGAATATTATGGTGTACTGATAGATATCATAGAACTGAAGTATGGGTCCACTAATTCTATGTTCTTATTTCAGTGTGAATGGTAGGATATTAGCAATAAAAAGATCGATATTCATATCGATCCATACTTTATCAGTGTAAACTGTGCACGAACATGGTACCAGAATGAGCCGTATATATTAGTAACTCAAGCGAAATAAGTAATATATTTGAAGAATCTAAAGTATCGAGGTAATTAGCATGTCATACAAAAAAATAACACCTAGAGGCGTATATGACATACCAATCCGATTAGAGAAGGATGAAAATTTGGATTTACATAAAGAGGAAGCTTTTCAAGAGGAAGAACAAATATTAGCCGAGCTTCTTGTTGATGAAGAACTTGTAACAGCTCCTTTGAATAGGACTGATCTGCCATCCAACGAAGTTGAAGCTGATTTTGTATTTAATCTTGATGAGTCAGAGAGCGACGATCAGTTCATAAATGATGATGAGATAGAAGACGATACATTAGTCGATTATTGTGATTCAGAGGAAAACCTACACATCGAGGAAGATATGAATATTGATGAGTAGATCTATATTCTTTGTTCAATCTTCTCTTACAATAATAGTATGCGATATAATTCTATTCATTAGAATATAATTTATTTTTTGTTATTATTATTCAATATTATATTCATTTATATGTCAAAAATTATAGGTATAGCATCAGGAAACAGACGACGATGTTTGCGTTCGCAGTCTACCCCTAAGACTGAGACACCTTCACCCATTTTCACTGCCGCACCAGCTCCGTCGCCAGAGGGTCCTGTATTGGCAGGTCTCAGTGAGGTGGGTCCGAGTGAGGCGGATCTGAATGATATTATTATATTTTTTATATAATAAAATTTAATTTTTTTTATTTGGATAGCTATTATACTAATGATTTATTTATTATTGTTTCAAACCAGTCTCTACCAGTGGTGAGGTGAGGGCAAGGTCCAACGAAGAACCTCGCTCTAGAGCGTTGGAGATGCGAGCATCTGGGACAGCATCTCTGTGTTAAGATACCACCCGATTACACCATGTCTATTAGGGGATGGTGCGAGTCATGACAGATCGAGCTGGGCATCATATGCCGCAGCCATGCCTCCGTGATGTTTTTCGATTGGCATCACGTTGTACGGATTCAAAGAGAGATTTTCTACA
This sequence comes from Elaeis guineensis, assembly GCF_000442705.2. Lineage (NCBI taxonomy): Eukaryota > Viridiplantae > Streptophyta > Magnoliopsida > Arecales > Arecaceae > Elaeis > Elaeis guineensis. The sequence continues at coordinate 112,162,995 of NC_025995.2, forward strand.
CTCAGTTATAGGTAAAATAAATTATACTGTAAATATTTAATTAGTATGATATTTTTTTAATATTTGTTATTGGCAGGGTATATTTGATATTATTGATTTTGAGGAGGATTACTTGCGGTGAGCTATGGACACTCATTTATCTTTACGTTTCAAGGAGTATCGCTATCGCATCCATCAGTATTGGTATCATGTGATGCAAGATCATGGGGTGGGGGTAGCATGGCAACGGCCCTATGACAACATCATTATGAATGATTAGGTTCTCATATGCCGGCATTATGAGGATCCGGTATATCAAGTTATACATCCAAACTTCTATTTTTTTAGAGTTTAATGATTAAATTATTTATTCTTAAATTCAGTTTGTTACTTACTAATTTGACCGCTAACTGTACAGAGACGATATGCCCAGAACATCGTGAATCGGACGAGACAGACCGTATCGCATTGTGGGAGTTCGAGGTCATTCACTCATCATATGGAACAAATGGTAAGTAATTTTTAATTAGTATATTTTAACTCTCTAACTATTTAAAATTTTTTTAATTAATTATTCTTAAATTACAGAGAGATACAAAGAGTGACGAACTTTCTGGTAAAATCGATATCTACTAGCAGACCCACCAGCGACGGTCAAGAGAGTGGACGATGGAGAGCCAGGAGCTTTTTGTAAGTTTTTTTAATTATTTTTTTCATTCACAGTTTGATTTTCAGTACGAAAATAAAATAATGATAACTTTAATTTTCAAGATCGTATGATAGACATCAGATCTCAGCCTACCCTTAAGAGTCCGATTGCACCCACAGATGATGAGATCTGTGATCAAGTGCTTGATACGAGAACCTATTATGTTAGGGGTCTAGGGCATGGGATCAGTGCTCCCTCATCCTCATGCTCGTCTAAGGCTGATATCCATGCTGCCTGTGATGCTCGACTGACGGAGGTGCAGAGACAGACTGAGCAGCGAGCTGATGAGTTGACTGCACGTGTCAACGAGTACCAGTGGCTCCAAATCCAAATGATGGAATTGATAGCGCAGATAGAGCAGATGATGCAGCTGATAAGGCAGCAGCAGATCGGTCCGAGCTCTTCCGAGCACTCTCTTTCTTCAGCTCGTTCCGCTTCTGCAGATGCCGACACTTGGTGGCCTATTTATGTAGCTTTTTATTTTTATTTTAGATCTCTTATAATTTTAATTTAATATAATAAAATGATAAAATTTATTTATAGATTTATTATATAAATTTTTTATTTTTATTTTTATTTTTTAATTTATAAAAAATATTATAAATATAAATTAAATATATATATATTCATAAATTATTTTTTTTAAAAATTATGTGTAAATTGTTAGTGATGGAATTATTTTTGATGAAATATTGATCGTCAAAAAATATATTAGCAATGAAAAATTAGTCATAAATAAATTATTTAATAAATTTAAAAATATCAAAATTTTATATTAGATTAATAGTGATAAAAATATTTTTATCGTAAATAATTGATAATTTGTTAGCAATAAAAATTTACATCAAAAATTATCAAATTTGCAACAAAAAATTTATGTCGCTAATATTAATTTAAATTTGATTTTTATAAATTTTTTAAATTAAATTAATAACGATAAAAATATTTTCATCGTAAATGATTGATAATTTATTAACGATAAAAATTTACATCAGAAATTATCATATTTGCGACGAAGAATTTATGTCGCTAATATTTTTTTAAAATTTATTTTTTATAAATATTTTTAATTAAATTAATAATGATATTAATATTTTCATCGTAAATAATTCATAATTTATTAGTGATGAAAATTTATGTCGAAAATTATCATATTTGCAATAAAAAATTTACGTCACTATTATTTTTTTTTAAATTTAATTTTTATAAAATTTTTTAATTAAATTAATAGCGACAAATATGATTCATGGTAACTAATTATTTTTTTATTAGCGATATTATTTTTTTATGACTAAAATTTTTTATCATAAATAGTTTTCGAAAAAAATTTTAACGATGAAAATTTTTGATCGGTAATATCAATTATTGACGATGAAAATATTTTTTCATCGTAAAAAATTATTAACGATGTCATTATTTACGATGAAATATTCACAACGATAATTTTATTGCTAATAACTATTATCGATAAAATTTTATTATTAGTAATAAATTTTTTGTATCGTTAATATCTTATCCTGTTATAGTGTTTGATAGGCCAAATGAGAATATTGATGGTTTTCTTATCCAAAGCAATGTTCCTACTAAATGAATGCCGGTCATTTACCACGATAAATAGAATTTGCTATATGCCTCAATTTTAAGACTCATCAACATGTAGGGTTAGCAGAGTTCACAATCAACTTCTCAGTGGTCCTGATAATGTATATCTCTATAAATTAGAAGCTTTTGGCATTTATTTTTTACCAAATTTTTAATAGACATTGTTGGGCGTCAAAGCCAATACATACCCAATGGAAGAAACTTAACAAGGGAGACCACTTTTAACACCACCATCTAGGTTGTACATAATCTATTTTTATACCGATCAAACCTCTAGCTAGGATTATATAAATTCATTGATGTTCTAATCCTCCAAGTTCTTCCTTTCCACATTCAACCAACCGCGTGAATCTTTCTTGGAATGCCAATGACACTATTCACTGTGATGTACCCTCCATTTTGCCAGATGATTCCTTCGGTATCACCTATAGAGAAGAAAACAGTGACTGGAGCTATGTTCGACCACAGGCGGCTGACGTCTAGAGCAACAATTGATGTGAGCCAAAGGGGATGCATCTCAAATAATCGTACTCGCAGTTTTCCGATGAAAGAATATTTTGTTTTATACTATGCTACATCCTCTCTAATCAAGTTCAGCAGCAGTTGTTTTCCTTTTGCAAAGGTCCAGCTATTAAAAGTTTGGGTTTGCTGTCTTTTATCATCAGTTTCGCTTGCTGATATTGGGGGAGGTTTTGTAACGATCTCCGTTTTGTGGGTTCTGAGATGTAAAAGCTGCAATATACTATGGGTTGTCAGAGATGTACACCTTTATGTATTCTATCTTCTAAATGAAAGCTTTGTAATGGCTATGTATTCTATCTTTTAAATGAAAGATTTGTAATGGCTGAAATAGGGGGGGGGGGGTTGATTTTCCTTTCATATTTCTAATATTTTTCCCCATCCAACATTTCATCTTTGGCTGATCATTTTGGACAACTAACGAGAAGGAGATTGGATGTTCAATTATCTTTCCAAACTAGTTGAAATTTAATCTCTCATTCTTAGTAGCCAGTACATAAAGATTTTAAATATCATGGTTTTAATCAATCTACCATTATCAACGAAAAACTTTTTGATACCAATTTGAATTCATTTAAATTCAAAAGTTATCAAATCCTTTTTCAATTTCGGTCAGCATCATTCAAAAAAAAGGGAGAAAAAGAAAAAAATCAACCAATCCATCCTAAACTTGCCCACCTTTCTGTTCTACTTTTGTTTGGCCAATAAAAGAATAAAATTTTTTACCCTTCTTTGTTCGGGAGGACCAATCAAGGAAGGGCAAATTATGCTCCATTCATTCCTTTCTTCCTCTTCTCCATGAGAAGGTGAAAATGATGTCCCGACATCCTTATAAATTTTCTCTTATTATTGCTCTACCAAACCATCTCTATCTTTATCTTCTTTCTTTCCTTCCTCATCTCCAATAGCCATCGTGATACCACGCTCAAGGACCGCCATCCTATTAATATCAATATCTTGTTTTCTTCTATTCTCTCTTGATTTTGAGTTTTATCACTGCAACTCCATCAAGAACTATCATCTTTGATCGAATTTTGTCATCTCTACTACGCTCTAGTAAATTTTTTCCTCACCGTCTCAATATTTTTTTTTGCTAAAAATGTCACTACTGAGTCCACTAGTATGCTATCATCTTATTATTTTTTTCCATCTTCCTCTGTGCATGCGATCTGTTGGGTGGATGTCTGGCCAGGACACCACCTCCTAAGATCTTTTCAGTACCACGCGATGCAGCAGGAAGAAAGAAGAAACAAAACAAAAAAGAAAAAACAATCAAAATACGTGGATCAGCCACAAAAGGGCTCGCCTCCACGGGGCATGCAAACTTCACTATGAAAAAAAAATTTTACAAGAGGAGACCTCACCCTCAACCCTTGTACACCCAATTCTCTCTCACATGAAGTTCCCCTCACAAAAGCTCTCTCTCTTGGAGACCCCCCTGAACCCCTGAAGAGCCTGGCGACCGCTGTCCAGGAGCCTCCTGCTCCTTCTCTCACAGCACACCCGCGCCTCTCTCTCTCTTCACGCTGGTTCGTACGGCTGTACGATGAAAACCCGAGCCCCTTACCTCTTCTGTTCGTTCTCAGGCTTTTTAAAGCCTTAAACATAGGTTAGAGAGTGATTAGGAATCCTAAACATAGCCAAAAAACCCTCCTGACCGTCGGATCAAGACCGGGAGCGTCCTCAACCTTTAGATCGCGCTCCGGTCCACGAAATAGGGCCGTGGACCGCGAGAAACGCGTGGGAAACGTCCACGCGGTCCACAGGCCGAGCCGTGGACCACCCGGTCCACGGTGGACCGGGGATGGGCCAGCAGGCCGCTGGGTCGCGCGTCCCGCGCGGGCCTGGGCCTGGGACGCGCGTCCCGCGCAGGCCTGGGTCGTGCATCCCGCGCGGGCCTGGGTCCCGCGTCCCACGCGGGCCTGGGACGCGCGTCCCGCGCGCCGCCGCCTGCGGCCGCGCCGCTGCCGCCCGCCGCCGGTCGCCGGCGGTCCTCCACCACCTCGATTCTCGTGCCGACTTCAAAAGCTCGTATCTCCTCCATCCGAGCTCCGATTCAGGTGATCTTGGTCTCGTTGGACTCCGTTTTTCACCGCGAACCTCGCTGTGGGCTCAATGTGGGCTGAATCTCGAGGCGTCAAATCCTAACAATCTCCACCTCGACTCGATATTCGGCCTCCTCCAAACTCCGAGAGCTTCTGGATCTCCTCGCCCCCATGCCCTGGGGCAATCGCCTGCTGATCATGGATGGGCAAACATGGGAGTCGAGCCAGGCTGCTCGATCCCATCTCCGTCGTATGCTGTGCTCCTCCTGACCTGAGACCTGCTCGGGGCATCATCCTGCGGCAATAGGAATCTTACCTTGCGACGTCGCCTCTCGTCCTCCCGAGTCTCCTGTCTCGTGCCCGATCCGCCTCCTGGAGCTCCACCTAGCTCTGGGCTCCACCTGGCTCCCGATGCTCCACCTCGCACTGGGCTCCCTGCCAGGTAATAATGTCCTCTGTTCCCCTTCTTCCCCTCCAGCACAATCCTATCGCCGCGTAGCACCCTCAGGATTCCTCCACCAGCTACCGTCCTGTAGCCTCTCGAATCCAGTCTGCTAAGTGAGATAAGATTCCGCCTAAAATTGGGTATGTATCGGACCTCCCCCAATCTCCTCACTGCACCGTCATGTGTCCTCCAGCTGACCGTCCCAATGCCTCTGATCGCACAGCTCGATCCATTCGGCAGATATACAGTGCTCTCACTATTCTCCAGGAAGTCAAACTGCTCCTCTCTGCAACACACATGATAGGGACATGCAGAATCTAATATCCACTGCTGGGAAGAAGTAGATACCTCGTCAGATATCTCGAAGACATCTCCATCTAAATCACTGCCGGCCGTCGCTACAGCAGCCATCATCCGATTTTTCAGTTGAGGGCAATCTCTGGCTAGATGCCCCAACTCTTCACACCGGTAACACCTAATTTTGCTCAAGTCCCTCCTGGACTTAGACCGCCCTCGACACGATCTCCTGTCGCTCCGTCTACCACCTCCTGCTCCTCCAGAAGCCACCAAAGCTGAGCTATCGCCACCTGAGCTCGAAGCTGGGTTCTCCCTCCTGAGAACATCGTTATGGAGTATCGCCGCGGTGACCTCATCCATCTTGATAGTACTCTTCCCCACTAGAAGAGCAGTCACCAAAGACTCGTACGAAGAAGGAAGCGACGCCAGCAAAACCAGCGCCCTGGTCTTCTCCTCAACGTTCTCGCCAACGCTGAGGAGGTCGGTGAGGATCTTCTGGAAGTGGCTCAAATGCTCCTGCACGCTTTGTCCCTCAGTCATCCGCAGTTGGTAAAACTGCCTCCAGAGGAAAAGAGTGTTGGTGAGAGACTTCGCCATGTACAACTCCTCGAGCTTCGACCACAGTACCATCGGGGAAGTCTCGCTCAGCACATGGATCACCACCTCATCCGCCAGGTACATACGGATGGTACTCACCGCCTGCATCTGTAGCCGTTTCCAATCCCGCACCTCCATGGTGGTCGGTTTCTCATCGCACAAGAGAGCTTCGATCAACCCCTGTTGGATGAGCACGTCCTTCACCCTTGCCTGTCACAAGGAGAAATTGCTCTTACCATCAAACTTGTTGATCTCCATCCTGATTGTTCCTGTTTTCTCCATCTTCAGTCTTGCTCACCACCACTGCAATCTGCGTCCTTGTACCGCCTTGCTCTGATACCACTTGTTGAGTGGATGTCTGGCCAGGACACCACCTCCCAAGATCCTTTCAGTACCACGCGATGCAGCAGGAAGAAAGAAGAAACAAAACAAAAAAGAAAAAACAATCAAAATACGTGGATCAGCCACAAAAGGGCTCGCCTCCACGGGGCATGCAAACTTCACTATGAAAAAAAAATTTTACAAGAGGAGACCTCACCCTCAACCCTTGTACACCCAATTCTCTCTCACATGAAGTTCCCCTCACAAAAGCGCTCTCTCTCTTGGAGACCCCCCTGAACCCCTGAAGAGTCTGGCGACCGCTGTCCAGGAGCCTCCTGCTCCTTCTCTCACAGCACACCCGCGCCTCTCTCTCTCTCTTCACGCTGGTTCGTACGGCTGTACGATGAAAACCCGAGCCCCTTACCTCTTCTGTTCGTTCTCAGGCTTTTTAAAGCCTTAAACATAGGTTAGAGAGTGATTAGGAATCCTAAACATAGCCAAAAAATCCTCCTGACCGTCGGATCAAGATCGGGAGCGTCCTCGACCCTTAGATCGCGCTCCGGTCCACGAAATAGGGCCGTGGACCGCGAGAAACGCGTGGGAAACGCCCACGCGGTCCACAGGCCGAGCCGTGAACCACCCGGTCCACGGTGGACAGGGGATGGGCCAGCAGGCCGCTGGGTCGCGCGTCCCGCGCGGGCCTGGGCCTGGGTCGCGTTTCCCGCGCGGGCCTGGGCCTGGGACGCGCATCCCGCGCAGGCCTGGGTCGCGCGTCCCGCACGGGCCTGGGTCCCGCGTCCCACGCGGGCCTGGGACGCGCGTCCCGCGCGCCCCCGCCTGCGGCCGCGCCGCTGCCACCCGCCGCCGGTCGCCGGCGGTCCTCCGCCGCCTCGATTCTCGTGCCGACTTCAAAAGCTCGTATCTCCTCCATCCGAGCTCCGATTCAGGTGATCTTGATCTCGTTGGACTCCGTTTTTCACCGCGAACCTCGCTGTGGGCTCAATGTGGGCTGAATCTCGAGGCGTCAAATCCTAACACGATCTGAACACCATTACTCAAGGAGGCTACAATCATCTCACCATTAGGCCACATTACCCAAATTGTTTCTTCTCTCCTCCATTTCTTTCCCTTTTTTTTCTCTCTCCTCCTTATTGACGTCTCACTTATCTCTTTCTTTTTTATTATTTCTCTTATAGATCTCCTTATACTCAGATGATTGATATAGGACCTACCACCATCTCATCTTCCTCTCTAATATAATTTAACAATCTTGCAGTCGCAGATCAAGGCACACACGGAGCACTAGATTAGGGATATGCATCGAGTTTTGGGAATATATCCCATGATTGAGGTAATTACTATTAAGATTTGATGTCTCGAGATTTGATCCATATTGAATCCACAGCGAGGTCCACGACGACGAATAGAGTCCAACGAGTCCAAAATTACCTCAAACGGAGTCTGGATGACGGAGATACGCTCGATTGAAATTGACACGAAATCCAAAATGGTGGAGGACCGGCAGCGACTGGCGGCGACCGGCGGCGGGCCGCCAGAGGCGATGGTGGCGCAGCCACGCACGGCAGCATGCGGCCCGACCGCGGGAGCATGTCGTGTGTCCCAAGCTTGGGCGCTTGAGCGGGGGCGCGACCCATGCCCAGGCACGCGGACGTGGCCCAGGCCCACGCACGTGCAGGTTCAGCGCCCCGGTATCCCGGTCCATGGTGGATCGGGCGGTGCACGGGCTGGCCTGTGGACCGAGGGAGCATTTTTCCTCGATTTTTCGTGGTCCATCTTGGACCAAACGCTGTTTCCCCGATGTTTCTCACGGTCTACGCACCTTCTCGTGGACCACATCATGATCGGACAGCTCTGGGAGCTGTCAGTCATGATCCGACGGTTTTGGGTGATTTTTGGGGTGCTGTAGGAGACTGTATCCTAATGTTTTATGGCTTTAAGCCTTTAAAAGGCCTGTTCACAGGAGCAAAGAGCTGTGTGGCACAGTTTCGTTCGACGGAAAGCCTAGAGAACAAAGAGCAAACGCGAGTCGCTGACAGGAGCAGGAGTAGGGGGCTTCTAGCAGACTATTGGACAGCGGATAGCGATCGCTTCAGGGATTCAGAGGAGTCTTCCTAGAGAGACCTTTTATGAGAGAGAGTTTTCTGTGAGGGAAAGATTGGGTGTACAAGATTGAGGATGTGATCTCCTCTTGTAATTTTTTTCTTTTCTTATAGTGAAGTTTGCATGCCCCGCGGAGACGAGCCATTTGTTGGCTGATCCACGTATTTGATTATTTTTATTTTATTTTTTCTTTCTTCCTGCTGCGACGCACGGTATCAAAAAGATCCCGAGAGGTGGTATCTTAGCCAGACATCTACCAACAAGTGGTATCAGAGCAAGACGGTACCAGGACGCAGATTGCAACGGTGGTGAGCAAGCTTGAAGATGGAGAAGATAGGATCAATCAAGATGGAGATCAACAAGTTTGATGGAAAGAGCAAATTCTCCTTGTGGCAAGTAAGGGTGAAGGACGTGCTCATTCATCAAGGATTGATCGATGCTCTCTTATGCGAGGAGAAGCCGACCACTATAGAGGTGCAGAATTGGAGATGGCTACAGATGCAAGCGGTGAGTACCATTCGCATGTACCTAGCGGATGAGGTGGTGATCCATGTGCTTAGCGAGACTTTTCCGACAGTGCTGTGATCGAAGCTCGAGGAGTTGTACATAGCAAAATCTCTCACCAACACTCTCTTTCTCTAGAGGCAGTTCTACCAGCTGCGGATGACTGAGGGATAGAACGTGCAGGAGCATCTCAGTCACATCCAGAAGATCCTCACCGACCTCCTCAGCATTGGTGAAAATATTGAGGAGAAAACTAAAGCGCTGGTTTTTCTAGCGTCGCTTCCCTCTTCGTACGAGTCTTTGATTACTGCTCTTCTAGTAGGGAAGAGTACTATCAAAATGGATGAGGTCACTGCGATGATTCTCCAGAACGAGATTCTTAGGAGGGAGAACTCAGCTTTGAGCTCAGGTGGTTGCAACTCAGCTTTGATGGTTTTTGGAGGAGTAGAAGGTGGTACATGGAGCAACAGAAGATCACGACGAGGATGATACAAGTCCAGGATGAGGAACTTAAGCAAGATTAAGTGTTATCGGTGTGACGAATTGGGGCATCTAGCTAGAGATTGCTCTCAACTCAAGGATCGGATGAGGGCTACTACAACGACGGTCAGTAGCGATTCAGAGGGTAATGCCTTGGAGATATCTGATGAGGTATCTACTTCTTCCCAATAGTGAATTTTAAATTCTGCATGCACCTATCATGTATGTTGCAAAGAGGAGCAGTTTGACTTCCTAGAGAACAGTGAGGGCACTGTTTATCTACCGGATGTATCGAGCTGTGCAATCAGAGGTATCAGAATAGTCAGTTGGAGGACACATGATGGTGCGTGAGGAGATTGGAAGAGATCCAATACATATCCGATTTCAGACAGAATTTTATCTCACTGAGCAGACTGGATTTGAGAGGCTATAGGATGGTAACTGGTGGAGGAATCCTGAAGGTGCTACGCGATGATAGGATTGTTCTGGAGAGAAAAAAGAAGATGAGAGGACATTACTATCTGACAGGGAGCTCAGTACGAGGTGGAGCCCAGAATGAGGTGGAGCTCCAGGTAGAGATGGATCGGGCATGAAATGCGAGACTCGAGAGGATGAAAGGCGATATTGCAAGGTGAGATTTCTATTACCGCAGGATGATACTCCGAGCAAATCTTAGGTCAGGAGGAGCACAGCATACGACGGAGATGGGATCGAGCAGTCTGGCTCGACTCCCATGTCTATCCATCCATGATCAGCAGGTGATTTTCCTAGGGTATGGGGTTGAGGAGATCCAGAAGCTCTTAGAGTCAGGAGGCTGAATATTTAGTTGAGGTGAAGATTGTTAAGATTTGATATCTCAAGATTCGATCCACATTGAGTCCATAATAAGATCCGCGACGATGAATGGAGTCCAACGAGCCCAAGATCACCTCAAACGGAGTCTGGATGATGGAGATACGCTTGATTGAAGTTGGTACAAAATTCGAAGCAACGGAGGATCAGTGGCGGGCCGGCGGAGGCGACGGTGGCGTAGTCGCACACAGCAGCACGTGGCCCAATGCACGGAGAGCATCCTAAGCTCGGGCGCTCATGCGGGGGTGCAGCCCAAGCTTAGGCGCGCGGGCGCAGCCCAGGCCCACGCGCACGTGGGTTCACCACCCTGGTATCCCGATCCATGGTGGATTAGGCGGTGCACGGGCTGGCCTGTGGACCGAGGGGGGCTTTCTCCTTGGTTTCTCGCGGTCCATCATGGATCGGACGCCATTTTTCCGACGTTTCTTGCGGTTTACACACCTTCTCGTGGACCACATCGTGATCGAACAGCTTTGGGAGCTGTCGATCTCGATCCGATGGTTCTAGGTGGTTTTTGGGGTGCTGTAGGAGACTGTATCTTAATATTTTACGACTTTAAGCCTTTAAAAGGCCTGTTCACAGGAGCAGAGAGTTGTGTAGCGCAGTTTCGTTCAGCAGAAAACTCAGAGAACAAAGAGTAGACGCGAGTCGCCGACAGGAGCAGGAGCAGGGGGCTTCTGGCAGACTGTTGGACAGCGGACAGCAGTCGCTTTAGAGGTTCAAGGGGGTCTTCTTAGAGAGAGAGCTTTTGTGAAAGAGAGTTTTCTATGAGGAAGAGATTAAGTATACGAGAGTTGAGGATGTGATCTTCTCTCGTAATTTTTTTCTTTTTTTATAGTGAAATTTGCATGCCCCGTGGAGGCGAATCTTTTTTTGGCTGATTTATGTATTTGATTGTTTCTGTTTTATTTCTTCTTTCTTCCTACTGTGATGCACGATATCGAAAAGATTCTGGGAGGTGGTGTCCTGACCAGACATCCACCAATAATTACAACTCTTTTCATGATTCCTATATTAGAAATAGATAATATTAGAAGAACCGACTTAGATTTAGGATGTACACCAGAATCCTAGCCACGGGTCAAATAGATCTAAAGTCCTATCCTTAATGTAAAACTTTCTCTCATATAATTAATTTTGAGTGGGCCCATAATTCTGAGGATCTTTCAGATGCTTGAATTTTAAATAATAATTTATATGCCTTGGATGTAGACCTAATTTTTGATTGCAATTATTTAGATAATGCATAATATACCTTGATGATAATTTTGTCTTGTGAGCTAAGGTAAGTTGCTTCATCTAATATTCGATTATATATATATATATATATAACAGGTTCTTTTTGCATAACTTGACAAAGATATGTTAATTTAACTTAATAATGAATAATATTTATATATATTTTGAATTATATTATGTATGCTCTGTATAAGTAGATTTTGAATAATTAGATCAAATATGAACTAAAATTTCATGAGCATGAACTATCTTCTTTTATTATTTTAAAATTTTATTAAATTTATTGATTATGATGTATCTCTTTAATCTGACTATGATCACACGGTTTAGGATCTAATCTTTTTTTGGATCTCTAGTGGGGTGACTACCGATGCATGTTAGTTGATAATATATTATAGTCGGGAGCTAATTTTTTTTTGGGCCATACTAATAGGGCGATCACTGGTACATGTTATCGTGGGCATATTTTTTATATGATTTCAGAACTAGTTCCTTTTGGCACATGTTAACGAGCAACATATTATAGTTAGGATCTAGATTTTTTTTGAACTTATTATGGATCGATCATAGCCATAATCAAAAGCTTAAGAGAAAGAGAGAGAATTTGAATAATTGGATATAATGATTGGAAATTATATTTTTTTTTATTATTCAAATATATTAATGACTTTAAATACATACATATTTTATATTGCTCGGTAATCCTTAAATTAGAAATCAAAAAAAATCTTAAATTATGATGTTGAGATTTATGCGTATAATGCTTAATCAAATAGTGATAGAGATGACTTATTAGGCTTTTAGCTCACTCTTATTTCTGTTATTTTTTCTTTAGATACAACACCCGGTGCGGATAGGACTGTTGGTTGTGAGCGGAAGGATTAGGATTTCAATATTTTTTTAATCTCAAAATAAATATTATGTAATTAAATTAAATTAAATTTAAAAATAATATCAAACTTGTTTATTAGATCAAAAATTTTAAATATTTTAATTTACTGACATTAATATTATATAAATATTAAATTTTATATAATATATGAATAAAATATTATAAAATAAACGATCGTCTGTCGTATACTCACTTGTGCTAGCGAGACAGAGCATGACAAGATTTCAGCTTCTTCGGTTATCAAAAAACCAAAAAAAAATCCAACCGTGCGAATCGTTACCCCTTGCACTTTGGGGTTTCCTTCCAGGTTTTGTGCTGCCCAGCCCAGTCGGAGCCCTATAACATGAAGTTGTGGATGCATGTACTCACATGATTAAACAATAGCCGCACTGACATGTTGCAAGAGCCTTCGACATTGTTCCTTGTCTTACCACACCATCCACGGAGATTAAATAATATAGCGTTGCCATCTTGCAAGTCGTGTTTTCTCATCTCATCACAATATCCGCATGAAGTATAAAGAGAGATAAAAAGGAGGATAAAGATTTAAAAAAAAAAAAAAGACGAGGTTGAACTGAAGGGTTCCACAGAAAAGCTGACACCTAAACTATAAAGCAGCAGTTCCACATCCATCGCGTTACAAACAGTGAAACAACATCAAAAGTCCCACAGCTTTACAGCTAATCACAAACCGAAACAAATTGATTCCACAACCCAACGGACGTAATCCCAAAGGACTCATTATAGAGATGGCCTCAGAACTCGCTGCTGGCGATTGGTTCATGCACCGAGCACATGAACGCGTAGGTGTAGACCAAGCCTGCCAGCCCACCACCAATCAGTGGACCGACCCAGTAGATCCAGTTATCGGTGAAGTCGCCGCTAGCTACCGCAGGTCCAAAGGACCGGGCTGGGTTCATGGATCCACCCGAGAATGGGCCTGCTGCGAGGATGTTGGCACCCACGATGAAACCAATGGCGATCGGAGCTATGGTGCCGAGCGAGCCCTTCTTCGGGTCTGCAGCGGTCGCATAGACGGTGTACACAAGGGCGAAGGTGGTGATTATCTCCATCACCACTCCCTCGATGGCTCCCACTCCTGCTGCCAAGCCATGTGTGGGAGTAGCCTACAACATCAAATAGCGCAAGAAGTTAGCCCCATTAAATCAAGATTATTATTGGGCCATAAATGGGCTCTACTTAAGCCCACCATCATAACTTGGCCTGTTTGTTCTAACTTCATAATAATAATAAAGCTTAAACCCCTTTATTTTTCTTAGATGAAAAGACGTCAGATCTATCAGAAATTCATAGAGTTCATGAACGTAATGAAGCTCAAACCAACCATTCCAGTGACCAGTTTAATGAGAAAAGCTCCCACAATAGCACCAAGCAACTGTGCGATCCAATACAAGATGCCGGTGAGAATAGTAATTTGTCCCCCAAGAGCCAACCCAAAGGTGACCGCCGGGTTGACATGTCCACCGGAGATGTTAGCGGCGATGGACACGGCCACAAAGAGTGCAAACCCATGGCAGATAGCCACCGCGACGAGGCCGGTGGGATCAAGAGCGGAGCCTGATGTCAACTTGTCTGCAGTAAAACAAATAAAGTGTGAGTTTACCAATAAGTCAAGAGTGGTAGACCACAATAGATGAATCAAAGTGAGATGGAGGATCGTTTAATTAACTGTAAGCTATGGCCGACCCAACCCCGGCAAAGACGAAGAGAAGGGTCGATATGAACTCGGCAAGGTAGGCCTTCAGCGAATGAACGCTGAAGGAATCATCGCAGCGGCCAAATGCAATCCCAGCCATTAGAGGTTAGAGCCGAGCTTAATGAGACTTTAGGGAGTGAGGAGAAAACGGTGAATTCCAAAAACTTAAGGCAAGTTGTGTGGATATTTATACACGTCCGCAAAGGTTCGGAATTTTTGTAGGCGTGCACGTGATGTGGTGGAGTGGACGGGGGATGATGTGTAGAGATTATCCAATATCGACATGCTAGCTGTTATTAACATGCATTGATGGAAGCGTCGGGAAGCTCATCAATGATTTGTGGGTCCCACTCGACCGACCAACCATGTTGTTTCTTGCATGGTGGGCCCCGATCCCATGGATCGAAAGGAGGATAGATTGATGAGTGGCGGCAGTGGTACCGTTTCCAGCTACAAATATCAGCGCCCATGTACTGATTAAAGTCCAAGTATTAGGGTCGTGGACATAATGAGAACTATTTATTTATGGGGATGATGGCTGCGTGACATCTTGGCGGCAAGTACGTCAAAGGTGGAGAGAATTATAAAAATGAACCAAGAACCGGCGGTTCGGTTTTCTTCTTGAAACCAACCCGTTGGGTCAAGCAGTCAAGACCGATCGACAATTTCTTTCTTCACATTTTATTTAGAAATAATTGGTCAGCAAACTGTCACTCCATTTGCAATGCTTCACATATTAACTGGGAGAAATAATCAAAGGAAGTGTTTTTTTTTTTTTTTTTTCTCCCTCCAGATAAGGTGCTTTAGAAGTCCATTTGTGATTGGGTGGATCCGGTTCAATTCATATGGCTGGTTGGAATTTGAAAGGAACGGAGAGAGGATGATGGGAAGATGGCATGGCCGACAGCGAAAGGCTTGGAGAGGATTAGAGGGAATCGTTCACTCATGATTGGGCCCAGCACAGAGAGGTTAGTGAGTGTGGTTCTCGTGCTGAATTATTTTTTCTTTTATAAAAAAGGGTCACCTAACTAATTTCTCATGGTTTTTTAAGCTGATTCTCATTATTGGTGAGAAAAATGAAAGATATCCTTCGTATCATTCCTCAAGCATCCCAAGATGCCGAGCATCTCGTTCTATGGAAACTATAGGCAGAAGTAACTCGAAGTGGTCCAGACGTGGACACCACAATCATAGACCTGGCATGTGCGACTGTTTGTTGTAATACTATTCTCTATCCGCAAGCTTCCACAGGAGAAAGTCCAGAATCTTTGGCGGAGAAAAAAATTGGAAACAAGCAACTCTTATCTTGTATGATCACCAACGAAAAGGTAAAACTGTAGTGATATTCTTACAATTTTTGTTCCCGAAGAGCTTTTCCGTTTGGATTTATAGGGATTCTGTTCGCACCTGTAGTGCTACACCAGGAAAAAATCAAGGCCGCCATTTTCCATTTTCTTATGAAGTGGACAAGTTTGAATTGGAAGAACAACGTTGATATCCTTTTATCAAGGACAATAAATTTTCTATAGCTACAGTTGTAGGAACGCATACAACAAGGCTGTGGCGGAGTTTGATCGGTTACGAAAGAATCTGAATAAAATTCTTAAAAGACCCATTAGCTGCTCCTTCAGAGGCCATGATTATAATAATCTATAGGACTGAAAATATCAACATATCTATATTCATATTTATTTTATTTGATGAATATAAATACGAATACACATATTATTTACATGTAAAAATTTATATCCATATTTATTTTAAATAGATATATAATTCAGATAATAAAAATATGAATATAATTATGAATATAAGTTGGATCATTAAATTTTATGATTATAGAATCAAAGATATTACTAAATAGATGATAAATCAAGTCAATAACATGTTTAACTAATTATATATTTTTTTAAAAAATTAATAAATATCATATAAAATTATATAGGATTATCGAATATTCGGATACGGATCGGATAGTTATTTATCAATATCTATAATTATTTTTTTAATAAATATATATATAAATATAAATATTAATTAAATTTTTAAATTTCTATCCATATCCAGGTTAATTTAGATCTAGATAGATATTAGTTATACTAATTTTATCCCTACTCCCCTTGTTAAATAGTGTTAGAATGGGAAGTGGGCACTCACCGGCGAAGCCGTGTAAGAAAAATCTTTCAAATGTCACATTGGAAGGAAAACATGAGTACATCTTATAGTATTTATTGCAGCACGTAATTGTAAAAATTTCGATTATTTGGCACTATTCCTACCAAGGGCGAGGATTTAATTGCCTCTGATGGAACTATCAACTATCCGGTGTCTGCAAATATGAACAAGTTCATACTCATTTATTAATCCTAAAGAGGAATATTGTGCAATTCTTTTTGTTAGACTTTTTCGTCTGAGCTTTCACCTTTATTAGGATGATTGTTGGACTGACAATGATCCATGGCTTTCTGTATAGCCTTCTCCTACTTGGCTGACAATGATCCATGGCTTTCTGCGTAGCCTTCTCCTACTTGACCCAGTGGGTCAGCAGACATGGAGCTATAAAAGTATCCCCCACGCTACTAACGCATACTGCAATTGCATCGCCCTTTATGACACAATATTATCTATGATGTGAAATTCTTTGTGCACCATCGGCGATATAGAAAATTCGACATGAAATACACCACCTTATCCAATTGATTCACGTTGTCATCATTTTTTAATACATATTTAATACGTACAGATCAATTTTTTTATTTAAAAATTTTATATGATGAAAATATTTTTATCTTTTAAAAAAATTATGACTTTCTATGTACATATTATGACATCCTGCATCTATAATATACATAAAATGTCATAATTTTTTCTAAAGAATAGGAGCATTTTTGTCATTCAAAATTTTCAAACGAAAAAACCGACCTGCAGGCATTAAATATACGTTGGAAAGTAGTTAGACAAAAATACCCTCCTCATATTATGATATCTTAAATCATATTATAATATCCTGAACTATATTACGTCACAGGATGTCATAATTTTTTTTCAAAAAATAAGAATATTTTCGTCATAACAAATTTTTAAATAAAAAGATTGATCTACAGGTATTAAATGCATGTTGGAAAATGATGACTACGTGGACCAATCAAACAAGACGGTGCACTTTATGTCATATTTTCTACACCACTCGCGGTGCACAAAGAATTTCTCTATCTATAAGAAATTCTTGATACAACCTTCTTCCACTTGGCCCAGTTGGTAAGCAGACATAAAGCTATAAAAGCATCACCCACGTTACTAAATACTGCAAATCCATCCACCGTGTATGACACAATATTATCTATGATAAATTCTTGGTACATTGCATGCGATGTAGAAAAATACACCACCCCACTTGATTAGGCCATATAACCAGCATTTTCCAACATGCATTTAATGCCACGGTTTCACTTTTTCATTTAAAATTTTGAATGGCGAAAATACTTCTCTTCTGAAAAGATTATGACATCATGTGGCCATATTATGACATCTTGTGATCAATTTATGATTTCCTACACAGAGGATGTCATATTTTTTTTTCAAAAGTTATAAAAAAGATAGAATATTTTCATTATTAAAAATTTATAAAATTTTTAAATGATAAAAATATTCCTTTTTTCTTTATGACATCCCGTGGTCAAATTATAATTTTCTGTGTGCAAAAAGTCATAATTTGACTATAAAATATCATAATATATAATTACACGATGTCATAATTTTTTTTTAAAAAAATATTTTTGTCATTCAAAATTTTAAATAAAAAATAAAATTATAAATATTAAATATATATTGCAAAATAATGACCATACGAACGAGGTGGTATATTTTTTCTATACCATATCGTGTACAAAAAAATCACTCTATTATCTACACAAGAGTTGCAAGGCTTTCGCGGTAAGTTTACCATTAGCACCTTTTGACAATCCTTGTTTGTTGAAGTCACCAGCAACATTGCATAATTCTTTCTGATCATGACTCACCCAGCAAAAGAACCAGGCACCAACTGCTAGGCTACACTAGCTGGTTACAACAAATGTGGACTAATTTCAACTAATTCCATTTTGCTTGAGCACAGACTAAAGTATCACCTAGTGCACTCCTCATGCCCCTAATTAACCAATAGCGTCGGTAAGCTTGCTTGAGAGCATAGAATGGAATCCATCAGCCTTGTAAATGTACTCTCATCAGGTGCAATAAGGGTGAAATTCATGGGACCGACTGTGATTCCTCCATCCACCTCATGAAAAGATCCAAATCATTCCCAACAAGCATGCTTAAATCCCGTAAATTGGCTCTTGCTTTATACAAAGAGTTGCAATCATTTTCAAAGCTGACTTACAGTACAACAAAATTTTTGAAGAATTATGGAACTTCATTAACTTTTCCAAGTGATGGTTTTTTCTTTTATTTTCTTTTTTTTAATAAATGTGATTTAAATAAAACCTACCACTATGTTGCTTAATTCCATAAATTGCATTTATTTTGAAGTGAGAACGATCTAATTAATTGGTGGCATATGCCCCATAGGTTGTAAGCTATCAACTAGTGTTATTTTGTCTAAATTTAGCCAAACACGCCACAACAACGAGAATTAGCATATGCCTAATTAATATGAACAAAGACAGGACTGCTAATTATATCAAGATAACGGAAAAGTGTATAAGAGAAAAATAATAAGAGTAATATAGTATTTAAGATTTAGACAATCATAGTACGGATGTATATATCTCTCTTTTCTGAAACAAAATACATACACTAGTTGATAGAAGCTAGAAGACTGAGACTTGTCCCGTGCATCACATTCCCTCAAAATAAATAATGTCAAATAGTTATCCATGCATGACGTGTCACAAGAGTGGGTCATAAGAGCATTTGTTAATTAAACAACTTTGCTATGCATGTATCGGTCAAAGGCATGCTCCCATAGTCATTGAGGTGGCATTTCATCGGGATGAACTTTTGGTCCCAACAGTATGATCCGGATTCGAATCACGATGGATATCAGACTGCGATTAAATATCAGAACGTAAATGACCGTTGAATGAAATATGTTTTAATGATTCAGATATGGTATTTGAGAAGATAGATGTAGCAGATCATCCTCCTTCAATTTTTATTTTTATTTTAATAAAAAAAAAAAAGGCATGCTCCCATACACTAATTGATTGATTGAAAGCCTTTCACGGTCAAATATGCTTCACGAACACACATCAATCGTTAACAATTGATCTGTCGCTACAGTATTAATTGGTCCTTTTTTAACCGGTACCAACCAGCTATGAGATTCAAAGACAATTCCCTCTTTGAATTGTCTTTACCAAAAAAAAAAAAAAAGGGACAATTCCCTCTCCCGTTCATTCCAGTCCTTGGAACTATTCCCAAAATTATCAGTTTGCATTGAACGCAGCATACCAGTTCCCCTAACCAACAAAGCAATGATTGATGTACGTATAATCTTAAAATTGGTATGAGTTACCGCTTCGGATCCCTTCACGCACTGCATCCAGCTTCATCGGAATGATGAAAAAATTTTGAATAAATTATATCTATAATTCTTAAATCATATCAAATTTTTAAAATAATTTTTAAATTATAAAAATTTTAATTTTAATCTTCAAATTTTTTAAATTATTTTAATATTATTTTTCGTCCATTTCTAATATCTTTCTCGCATCAAAAATCCTACGTATCAATCATCGATATTTATGTGACAGTCACTAATACTGATCTAAAATTAAAAAATAATATTTTATTATTATTTTTATTTTTTATAAATTTGATGTATAAAAAAAATATATTATTATTATTTTTAATTTTTTTTCGTTCTTCTTCTTCCTCCTCCTTCCAACTGACCACTCCAATCGTACCCCGCTCGCCCCGGCACCCACCCGCCTCGCTACCTCCCCTCCAGCCACATCCCGTCCCTTTCGACCGCACCCCCTCCGAATGCACCCCCGACCCCCTCTTCAATGTCGGTGGGTTGTGCATTGGTGCCCCCTAACCCCGCCCCATCCTAGTGCGGAGGATCAGTTCCCCTCCCTCCGTCATGATGCACCCGCACCAACCACCGGCAAAGCCCAAAGGTGGTGCCCGCATCCTCTCTTTCATCCTTCAGATTGTCGTCATGACGGTGGCTCTGACTCTTTTCTTCCTCTTCACCGGCATCGTGGCTGTTGTCCTTCTCTACCTCTGTGTCGCCGACCACATCCTTCGTCGCCTTCAATCCTAAAGCCCTCACCTCTATGCGTGCCCGCGATTCCCACCGCCAACCCCCGGGCCTCCATCTTCAATCGTGGGGGCACACGGATGCATGGTGAGGTGGAGCGAGGCAAGGCCAGGGGGGAGGCTAGGGGCTATGGCGGAGAGGGGTAGCAAGGGGCTGCAGTGGAGAAGGACGACAACACGATCGCATGAGAGAAAAGGGGTGGCCCAAGGTGGGGGCGGCCGAGGGGGCTGCAGCAGTGATCGACAATGGTGCTGTCATGGGAGGAAAGTGGGGTGGCACAGAATTGGATAGGCGGCTGCAACGGAGAAGGGTGGAGGGTGGGTGAGGAGCGTTTTGTGAGGAAGAGTGGATAGCAAATTTTTTTTTTAATACTTTTAATGCCACATAAATACTAGATTTTATTATGTAAATACTGAATTTTATCATGTCAACACTAGAGGTTGCCACATTAGCCTTCTAATGAGAGAAAATAGCCGAAATCCAGCTCGAGGGCAACATTAAAATGATTCAGAAAATTGAGGGACTAAAGTTTAGATTTTTGTAGTTTAAAGACTATTTAAGAAAATCTGATTTAATTCAGAAACTACAAACATAATTTACCAAAAAAATTTTTTTGCACCGTGGGCGGTGTAAAAAATCTGATGTGGAGCGCACTGTTTTACCCGATTAGTCCACATAGTCATCACTTTTTAACACATTTAATGCCTACAGATCATTTTTTCGTTTAAAAATTTTATATGATGAAAATACTCCTATTCTTTGATTATAACACCTCTTCACAAAAATTATGATACCCCTTCAAAAAAATTATGACACCCTTATCTTTTGAAAAAAATCATAACACCCATTTTTAAAAATTATGATATTTCTTCAAAAAAATTATGATATCTGTCTTCAATTTTTTATTCGAGATGTCATAATTTTTATGAAAGAATGTTATAATTTTTAAAAAAAGATAATTTTTTCTGAAGAAAAAAATATCATAATTTTTTAAAAAAATATTATAATTAAAAAAAAAATATTTTCATCATTCAAAATTTCAAATCAAATCAAAAAGTAAAACCGCAGACATTAAATATGCATTGAAAAGCGATGGATATGATGAAGCGATATACTCCACATCAAATTTTTTACACTACAGACGGTGCACAAAGAATTTCTATTGGGGAGATTGACCACCACTTGCATCCATTCATTTCAGAGAATTTATCGGCCCTTAACTCACAAACCGACTTAGTTCCATCAAACACACAGTCCACGCTCCAAACAAGTTCAGCCTTCAAAGCCCACACCACACCCTTTCCCCAAGACTCATTCCATAGAGTTGCATGCCGGAAGACTTCTATAAATTTGCTTTTGCTATAAGAAAGCATATGACACAAAAACCTCATCGAGCAAATCTTACACGAGATTCCTGATCCATAAAATGAGCATCAAAATTCAACATAAAATTGTCCCTTCTTTATGTTTCTGAATTTTTAACCATAACAATCCAATAGCAATGAATGAATCAATATAACCCACAGACTGCAAACTCTAAAATAACGCTGTAAAGAATATACACGATGAATTGGATTATTGAACTACTTCTGCACAGTACACGCAATATTACAAACTATATGTAGTTCCACTCATGCTTAGTTATATATATATTAAAATTACATGCAGCAAAAATATAAGAATAAATGAGGCTTGTAGCTCCAGGGAGGTCATTTTGCCATTTGTTGCAATTGAGAAACAAAGCATTGGAATAAAGATTTATATATGAAAGAATGCACCACTCACCTTTGAACTTGGCTATGTGATAGGCCATGCAGTTGCTCAATCCAATCTCCAACAAACACCATCTTTGGCAGAACCATGATAAAGAGCTATTCAGGAGAACAAATCATGACATAATCCATGATGAATTGTACCTTCCAATAAAGGAGTTGCATAAGATATGCTAGCGAGGAACTCCTCTCCATCTTCTACCTCTATCAGTTATGCATTTCATTAGACGATAGAGGCATCGACTGCAGCAGAACTTGCCTGTGAGAACAAAAGTTTCACCTGATGTTCTCCTCCATCCTGCAAAGATATGTTCTGAAGATATCACCAATCCTCCAGCCATTCTGGGGTGTTGAGATCAGCTAGATCTTCAGATGGGGAGGAGACAGGCATGGTGATGTCTTCTGCATGTTTTTCCAAGTACACATCAATACGAGAAGTAATTCCCTGTGGTACTGGAAATGTGCCATCAGCAATTGCTTTCCAGTCAAGATCACCAAACCATGAATGATTTTTGATGGAATCAAGGCCTTGGCTTCCAAGTCGTGCTTTTTCATCAACTTCAAGTAACTGGTGAAATTAAGTGGACAAACTATTATGCTTGCACAGTTATAAACCATGCACTTAATAAATTCAGTACAGAAAATTCATGCTACACATGCTGCAAGATCATGCTGCGAGATAGGAGAAAACCTTTGTGATGAGGTCAACTGCTTCTAGGCTGAAGGTCTGGGGAAGAGTCAATTGTCCTTTGGCAATCTTTCCAAATGTCTCTAGTTCTCTGTCTCTCCATGAACCAAATGGCATTTCAGCTTGGAGCATAAAATAGATCAAGACTCCCAAAGCCCACCTGATTATGCAAGGAGAGAGCATGCATCAGATGAAACAATTTCATTTCATCATTCTCTTTTTAATGTACCTGCTGTTTCCAAATGCATTCAATTTTTTGATTTAAAATATCAGATCATCACATCATTGTATCTCTCATCACATATAAAGCATGGTGTATAATGTCGTAACATTGGAAATATATACAATTGTTTTAGTAAGATTTTACCATGGAATTGATGTTAACCAAGGCCTGGCACTCATCTTAACCAGAACCCCAGAATGTACGTGTTGTCATTGAGGTTAGGATTAGGAAAATTAAGAATGTTTACATGTGATTATTAGAGTACTTTGTTTGCAAACTGATCTTGCTTTGTATTATGATAACTACTTAATTGAGTAGGAAATTTGCCTGAGAACCAAAAACCATGCCAGCACCAAATGTGATGACGCACTTCTTGGTGAGTGTAAAAGATATCTCTCACTAAATTTTTTGGCTGACTTGAGTGGCTAGATGAATATTCAAATCTTGTTTTTCAGACAAGAATCACCATCCTCTAGTTCTTGGAAGCTACTTCATGTTTCTCTCCAAATACCTTCATCATCACCAACAGATATCACATGTGAAATTAACCCACCAAAAATCATTGAGGATGGTAAACTAGCTCTTCCAAGAAAATTTAATTCAACCTGAATCCCCCTAAAAATCCCCACCCAAAAATGGCTTAATGCATTCTAGAACAAAGACTCCCATTTTCAAAAGAACCCAAATATTGTTTAAGAAAATATCCTTGTGTGATCTTCCCATAAGATGCCAGTAAGATATCCCTTTGCTCGCAAGTATAAATTCCAAAAGAACAGATCTTCTCAACCTCCACCCCCCCTCCTCCTCCCTCCAAAAAAAAAAAACTTCCATGTCCTTGAATACTGACATTTTCTTTTTTCGGATGAAATATTGAAAAAATAGTTTGTTGAAGTTTGTCTTATTCTACTGATAAACTGTTGTATTGCAAATTAGCAGTCTAGTTTTGCTCTTGTTAATAGTCCAGTTTCATCAAAATAGAACTCAAAAGAAAAACAAAAAAAAAAGTAAAAGAAAACTAAGATCCCATTCTTTTGCCATGAAATGGCATCTCTCAGGAACTTTGGATAGTGGTTGCCAAGCCTTAGAACCCACATGCCCCATGGCACAGTGACAAAGTTTACATCAGTTGTAGTAGATAACAGGTCAGATTTAATAAAATGAAAGAAAGAGGACAGATGATGGCAGGATCCGGGCATAAATTTCTGAGGTAGATGTTTTACTCTACACATTCATAATCAACTCTGACCTATCCACTTATGTGATTCCATGTCTTTCAGGTTAGCACTGTACAGAGCTCTTAAATGGTTTAAATGTAGCAAACTAGGCAAAGAATACAGCTTGTTCAGAAGCAACTTTACCAGTCAACAGCAAATCCATGTCCTTTCCCTAGGACAATTTCTGGGGCTAAAGATTCCGCTATTCCACATACAGTGAAAGTTCTTTCACCAAGTAACTTCTTTGCAAATCTGAAGTCAACTAGCTACAGCAAAAATAAGCATGAGTCAGTGAAAAACATGATGCAACAGTTCTCTAAAAAAAAGCTAAAGAAAGCGGCTTAGCTAGAAGTACATTCAGCGGTTCACCTGCAGATGCCCTGATCGATCAAGCATCAGAACCTCTGGTGAAATACCTCTATAAAGGATAGAATTCTGATTTATAAACTAGGTGTCAGTAAAACTGAAAGAGAATAAAAATTATATATATATATATAATTCATCAAAGGAAAAAGGTGCCTGACCTTGTGAAGTTCTTCTAATGCAACAACAATAGAAGCAGCACAGAATCGTGTAGAGGGTTCATCTAGGGGTGTGCGGATTATTGAAGCTAATGAACAGGCAAGGCAACAGTTGAGTAAAATCCCAACATATGATTGGTCAGCACAAGTGCACATTACTTGTGGCACGCAAGCTGATGGGCTCAAACTCTTCAATATATCTTTCTCCTTCAAGACCTGTGCTTCTTTTCCAAGATCTTTGATTCTCCTTTTAGAAAACCTTTTAAAGCTTCGTATATTTTCTGATAGTAGTAATTACAGTGAAAATTTTCAATTACTTCATGTATGATGAACATTTATAAGAATTTCAATAACATAATAAACGAAAAGTATGTCTAAAATTAATACACTCTCCATGGAAGTAAAGGGAATGCTTATATTCAGAGCTACTTAAATGGTATTGCAAGCAAAAAAAAGTAATCATAAACATACCCGAGCCTTTTAAAAAGACAAGACCAATTTCACTACAATCAGTTGCATAAATGCCCATTCTCCATTCCTGTGTATCATTTCAATATCAAATTTCAGTTTCCATTTCTAAACCTTGATTTACATAAATACGTAGATGTAGTCCAGAGAAATACAATGGAGGCACTAACCCCATACCAAATCAGAGAACTGAACCCCCTTGGGCATTGCAGCATCGTTATTTACAGTGCTTTCCTTAGAACAACCTAGAGAATCTTTCAACCTGCAAGCATTAATGCAATTCAGTACATTGCACGAAACGTCTAAAAGAAACAGCAAAAATGCACATACATATATACAAAGGTTAGGTATATGCATTCATGCATGTATCGAAAGGCAAGAATAAGATACAGATCATGACATACTTGAGATCTTCCTGTGAAAATTTTGACAAAGGCCCGACTGCTGAATCAAATTTCTCCTTTGTAATAACTGCACACACCACATCTCCAACAGAAACTGCCCTTAACAAGCTAATATGCTCACCAAGAAGTGTCCATTCGCCAAAATAACTTCCCTCTGTCATCTCCACCACATGCTCATCCTGCTCTTGATGGTGAATTCCTTGTGAAAGATGAGCAGACAAAAAACTGGAGATATTTGGACTCATTGCTTCTGGTTTATAAGTTAGCCTCACCCGACCCTTCTGAATAATATATAATGCAGAGAGACAGTTATTCTGCAAAACAGATGAACATGACTAAGAAAACTGGTCAAGAATGACTAACATCACATGCATCCTAGCTAAAGTCACCATAACTCCACCACCGTTAAAATGGGCAATAACATGTACTTAAAAATGGACTTAACATAGGCACATAGAACATGGAAAGCTACAGGGTTTGAGTCATGACATACATAACTCCATAGTATGTATGTACAAATTTTGACATCTGACAAGGACAACAAAAAAGAATGCTTTCAAAGCCTTAAAGAGAAGAATAATATTCTTCAAGAAGAAAATGATTCTATAAGGATGCACAGCTGGCACCTTATCAATTATAATTTGTCCATCTGAGAAAGTGACTTCAATGAGATGTTCAGCAATGTGACTCAGCTGTAGAATTGTCAGTCTTGAGAAAAGTTCTACTGATCTAAGCAACTTCAGTGATGATATATTGGAAAACTCTGACATTAGTATCCCTCGAAAATCTTCTCGCTTTAAGGCCCAGAGGGTTCCATCAGTCACTGCATGAACAGATGCCTGAAGCGGTTTATTATACCTGTTTATAGACAGGAACCAAAGAACCATTAGGCATGCAATATAATGTGCAACAGTTCTCTCAGATACTAGCAGAAACATGCATGATTTAAATTGGCTGATTCCTAGAAATAAAGTCCACAACGTTCCAGAAACATTATGCATTGAGGAAAATGGGATTGCCTTGAGCATACACAAATCTGTCTGATAATTGACCGATCTCTTTGGCAATATGAATTGTGAGCTATGCAAAAGCTAATATCAACTGGCTTGGCCTTTTGTCATCTGCTATCTAGTGTATCAAAGCTCTCTCTCCATTACTTGAAAGACAACCAATCCAAACTCATTGTCTATCCATTTCACAGCCTTTTTGTCCTGTTTTACTTAAGATGTGAAGGGACCTTTCATTTAAAGTTTGATTTTTCTTTCTGCTTAAAAATAATAATTATCAATCAAGAAATTTTCTTCAAATGCTGAAACAAGCACATTCTAAGAGTGCAACCAAAATACAGTCTTTGTTTTGCGGTTTCATTTTGGTTGTGTGGGCCTTCACTATTTACTCATTTATTTAAAGAGCTGTTTCTTTAAAGCATATACAGAAGCACATCCAGATCTGTTTTGTTTTTATGTCAATATTACCTATATTTTAGCTATTATTATATTATAGGACCTTTTTGTTACAATTCTTGGCATGTCACACATGAAAATGTGGATGCATATATTCAACTTCTATCAAGGACTGTGTATTGTTATTATATATCTTTAAGTTTTTTTTTTTCCTTCCTCTGTTAAAAGAACCATAAATATCTTTTTCTAATATGTGGGGGTTTGTTTGAGTTATATTTTAAAATTGCATTAGCTTACTTTCAAGCTCCTACCTATATTTCTTAACATGTGAATGTTGTTACTTGTATAGAAACACATAAGGTTGTCAGAATGCTCATTAGTGCACTAATTCATTGAAATTTAATAAGCATACAAAAATTCTTAGAAATTCTTAAGCAAATTGTTGAAATGGAACTAGCAAAATTTTCTCCACATATGTAATTTTTCAAAATTTCCTCTAGCATTTCTTTTGTTGTCCTTGACATTTACAGTAAATTAAGATGCATTGCTGGTGCATGAAAGAAAAAGTGTCAGTAGAGTCCATGTAATGTGGAAATGATACACATGGTTAATGTGTAATAACCAAACTTCGTGAAGAAGAAAAATATCTCACATTAGTGCCAGTTCCCCAAAGGTTGACAGTTTCTCAGCTGTATAGCGATGCAGAACCTTGGTCACTTCCTTCCCATCCTCTTCCTGTAATACAACTTGTTACAGCTCAGCCTTGCAAAATTTACTGAACAGATGTGAAAGATCTCAAGTGAAATTAACGAGTTTCAGCATTCCAATGTCAGCTGGTGTGATATTCCAGCCAATAAAGGACAATACCAACCATGCCCATCACCGTAAGTAGGGGGTTTGAGTGTTTGACATATCTACAGTTTAACATGCATCAGTGGCCATCCCTTCCAATACAAGCTTAAATAGGATCCAGATATTTTCTGATACAAATATATATAGGACCATATAGAATAATATTGTCATTTATAGACTTTGTAATCAGAGTTCAATTGTTTTGGTCTTTTGGGCTTCTAGAATAAAATTCATGCCCGTAGAATTAACAAATATTCAAGCAACAATATATTCATGTATGTTATGTTTATACTTGAGTAAAGATTATAATTTTAGCTTGAGATAGAAAAGTTAAGTGAACACCTGACATATGCAAGTCAGAATTTCTGAGCTTGAAATTTCTGTTTATTAGCATATCATTGTCATAACTTATTTATAATAATATGCCCTATGTCTTTCACTTTTGTGACTATAAATTTTTTTTTTTTCATTAAAGTTTATAAACTTCATAAATGTAATATGAACACTATATTTAAGTAATTCAACTTTTGTTCAGATAATCTAGCAGGTTTTTTGAATATTTATTATTGGGATGTAATCAAGTATATATAACTGAGATTTTAAATAGCTGTATGGGTTGACTTAGTTTTGCAACACTTGATCCACTATCTCTTGGATATCTGAAAAAGAACATCACACATTATCTTAATTACTAAATCAATGTGGCACAAACTAAAAGGGTGAAGTTAAAATTTCAAACCCCCCAACCCAAACAGACAAAGAAGAAGAACTACAGAGTAAAAGTGGGAAGTTAAACTTTCATTCCCCTCATCCACCCACATGGACAGATGAAGAAGAAGAAAAGAAGAAGAAGAAGCCCTGCCCTTCCCAGTATCATGAACTGCTTATAGCTGAAACATCTCTGTCAAGACCATAAGTATTACATTTAGATATACATCATCACATCGGCAGTGAATGGACCGAGTTAACAAAAATCAAAGAGTTGTTCTAGATAAAATTTGAAGCTCAGAGACCAACAAAGACAGCGTTTGAGAATTCCCCCTACGTCTATCATTCAGCTTTTGCTCATCCTTTCAGGCAAAACAACTATTTGACACTTCTTTTTCCATTACACTCTACATAAGACATTCATGAATTTAAAGATATTGCCAGCCATAGTTGTTCCACGACTGGCTGCTAAGTTTAGCATAGAGATTCTCCTCTTTGGATGAGCAGGCAAGATATCATCCCTCACTTCATTCCACAACAAGGCTAAATACCTTGAGATGATTCCCTTGGCAATTGGT
This sequence comes from Elaeis guineensis, assembly GCF_000442705.2. Lineage (NCBI taxonomy): Eukaryota > Viridiplantae > Streptophyta > Magnoliopsida > Arecales > Arecaceae > Elaeis > Elaeis guineensis. The sequence continues at coordinate 112,192,410 of NC_025995.2, forward strand.
ATCATCTGTTCACCTTCCTATTGTACAATGAGCATCCTGATGTGACTGCTAGAAATGTAATGACCCCAAATAAGTTTTGATTCCCTACATGATTGGGTAGCAGTTGTTTCATGAATCTTGCACTAGGTATCCCCTCATTCTCTATTAACTGAATTCATTCTCTAATTTGATATTATACAAAGAGAATTTGATAGAGGGCTTGTCAAGGATACAAATCACATAGCACATAAAATTTACCCATGAGCAGTCATATGAAGGTGAGCTGTAGTCATGTATATTTTGCTGTTGGTGTCAATTTGTTGATATGATGCATTCTTTACAGCTCATAGCCTTCAGGTTTCAAAGAGCTTATCCTTGATTTTCCTTTGCCACAGCTTCCATCCTAATTTTCAGGTATTTCCCATTCTACAACCATTTTTATACAAAGGAAAACATTTTTTGTTTATCAGAATATACTTGTCAATTCCTGTCGTGGAAAAATTGGTAAACCATAGCATCAAAGGAAGCTCGAGTGCATCGTTGTCCCTGTAAGTTGGAGGGGCAAAAATCCATGATTTGAGAAAGCTAATATGCATAAACTAAAATGAGCACCTGAGTAGCTAGGACTTCAAACTCGCCACTTCCAACCACGTAAAAGCAGTCAGCCTCTCCGCCCTGCATTTTGGCATTTGTAACCTCAGCTTAATTATGTTTCATCAAAGGAGAAAAAAACTCAGCTTAATTATGATTTAGCAACTTCACAAAAAAAAAAAAAGGGTCTACTTTGTCATGACTTTAATCACAAAATATTAGACCATGGCATAAAACTAAACAAGAAACAACCTGTTGGACAACTACATCCCCACCCTTCACTTCAATTCTTTGCATGCAATCAAGCAAAACATGGCATTGAGAATCTGTGAGCCTTCTAAAAAGAAAATGACCATGCAATGCCCGCTCAATATGTGCCTGAACACCATCAAACAATATTATGATCACTTGGTGACAGTCATTAAAGAAAACAAACACTTCCAGATATAAGAAACTTCCCTTGAAATCAACTAATACAAATCTTTTGCAGATATGAAGACATAAATTACATATTTACCTCTTCTTCCCATGTCTTCCTATGGGATGGAGAGGGTGGAACCCAAGCATGACCATTCTCGAAGGAACTCTCAATGGCTTTCAATCGTGCACGTGATAAATCATGCCTTGCACGATGATTCCTGGAGTTCCACCTTACAGTGGATGGAGATTCAGATCCTGTCACCTCCACAATTTGTGGCAATGGTCTTACAGGCACATCTGGCATATTTTGAATAGATTCCATCTAGAAAGGAGACAAGAAATTACTTGAGGGTGAGGAAAGAACTTGTCTATCGACAAGAAAGGGCATGAGTAGCCCAAAAAACTAATGCAAGACAAGCTCGTACATCAGTTAGCCCATTAATATGCACAACTATGATTGTAATGTCATCGGTACGAGTTTCATACTGTAGCCAAAGGTGATAGGATTCAGCAACAATTGCAGCACATGCATCACGAGGGTCCTTGAACTTAGCAACCTGAAAGTACAGTGATTAGATTAGAACAGGGGAGCAGGGGGGGGGGGAGAGCGAGGCATGCGAAATAGTTCACCTTGGAGAAAAATCAAATGCAAGTGATGGTATTCAAGAAATAGGGAAAATATCTAGTAGCACTAATTATTAATCAGGTCCCATTATTATTTTTCATGCTGGAAATTCATGCGATCACAATTATATTCTAGAACAGATTCTTTGCCAAAATATACATCATACATGTTTCATGTCAAATCATTGAGTGGATTTATTATTATTATTATTATTATTTATAACTTCTATGCAAGCAACTAAAAGAAGGCCCAAATTGCAAATCAAAAGTGTTGGCCTTTTTTTTTTTTTTTTTGATGATCCAAAAGTGCTAGTCAATAGATTGTTTTAGCAATGTTTCCATCACCTCAGAAATAAACAAGAAGTTTTACATAACATTTGAAAATCAAAACATATAGCTAAGTAGCTAAATCAAAATTTTGGAATTATGGATATTATCTTTTTGGGTAGTTCAAATTTTGAAATTTATAGTTTAGAGTAGGGCTATGGTGGATTCATCCAGAACCATATGCTTTATTTGAAAAATGTTGAAAGAGGTCCAAAACATGTATATATCCATGGAGAAATGCATTAGGAGTTCAATTTATGAACCTCTATCCACTATTTTATAAAGCATATGTTATGAATCTTCACCAATCACCAACAAACCATTCTGATTAAATTTAAGGGTGACATCCACTGGCACTGAAAGATTTCTTAAATCCTTTTTCTTCTCACAAAAGAAAACCGTGTCATCAAAGGTCTTCCCTCTGTTTTCTTACCCATTTCCTCAGATCTTCATTGTAAATGCCCATGCTATCATTCTTCTTGTTTTCTTTTTTTTGGTTTGCAGCCATTTTCTCCTTGTTCAGGATATGTATTTTGCTTCCTCTGACATATGTCCTCAGCTTATTCATCATCATGTTACCAATCTCAACATTCTTAATCTATGATTCTCAAGTGCATACATGAACCTCCTTCTAAAGCATATAATAGTGCATGCCTCAGCATTGTCTTAGACTTCCTTATTGAAACCTATAGGCATGACATCACAAACTAGAAGCACTTCCAGTTTTCCAACCAAGGCTTCACTTATGTTTGCTATGCTTTTCATTCCATTCTCACTGTACCTCTCTTGGACAAGTAGTACATATACTCATGCTTCATTCTACAAACATTTGTTTGTACTTTTCGATGTGAAAACAATTATTGACACTAATCTAACCTGATGGTCCAAACTCCAAAGTTAAATGATGCTACACAGATTTATCGTCAGTTATCATAAACCAGTTGGGCTTGGCATTTTTTGCATTAGTTTGACTAAAAGGGGTGCAATATTCCAGGTTTTAATAGATGACCAACTTAGAGTTTGCATGCCTTCTATCCTGTGGAAAAAAAGCATGTTGATGACCGTCTCATCTAAAACAAGCTAATTTTGGTTCTACATTTTCAATGACCATACCCAGTTATGTTAGTTTTAGTGTCCTTTGACAAATGTATATATTGATCATGAGAATAGCATGGACCCATAAACTGTCACATTTGGTGAATTAAAAAATTTAGGCATAAAGAAGGCATAGAAGGAACTGCTTACCATGTCAACCACAGTTTGGCTGGAGAGAAACTCAAAAACCCCATCACTAGCAATCACAAAGAATGGATGATTAGAAGTGAGTTCCATAACAAATACTTCGGGAACTGCAATAACACCAATAGATTCAGCAATAGAATCTCCAATACTCCGTGTGAATGCCGTCCCTGGATACATCCCACTCTGCACCCAGAGTCTTGGAGGATCACCATCATCACCTTCTTCAGTACCCCAGCACTGCACATCTGGGTTTTTTAGCCCCTCTATCTGATCCAAAGTCAGCACCCTCGCTCCACAATGTTTGACCCTTTCGAGTTCATCAGTTCGAAAAGGAGTCTGATCAATAGAGAGGTCCATGGCCACAATTTCCTTCCCTCTCTTCTCTGCGATAACAGCCCTAGAATCACCTGCATTTGCCACATAGACTGTTCTACCTCTTACCAATATGGTTATTGCAGTGGTCCCACTCATCGTATCATCCAAGCTATCAGAATGCAGCTCTGAATTTGTTGTTAAGAAAGCAGCATTGTAAGCCTCAACGGCATCAACATGAAACTGACTGTTCCTTAGCAAGTTCTCACATACTTTTCGCTTCACAAATTGTGAGCACTGAGCTCCATACTCCCCATGCCCATCAAACACACCAAAGAAGTGATCATTAGGATTTGTCCCAAATGGGGTGTGAATGCAGAAACTATCTTGGTTCTGCTTATCCAGTGCCTCTGGATAATATCCTCGTTGAGATAGGTAGGAGTATCGCAAATCATAGTTCCCTGAGGGAACCCTGACTGTCCTTGACCCTCCGGGAGGAAGGAACTGCGATGAAACCCTCGAGAGACGATTGATGCCCACATCTGCTGCTATACCCAATTGATGCACTCGATCATCTTCTTCCGATCCATCTGACGAAACAGGAGAAAGACCAGAATCTGCGACTCCCCTTCTGCTTTCCTTCCCCCTGGATTCTGTTGGGGATTCAGGTACTTGGCCAATGCAGCCCTTTGAATACAAACACCCCATCAGTCGATAAACCCAGTGGACAAGCAAAGAAAGGCCCGAATTGCAAGAACATTCATAAGTCTCCACTGCAACAATCTGGCTTCGCAAACTGAATTGTGACTACACTTTACAGCAGGAAGCAAGTCCAGCTGCCATAATCAAAAGAAATTTTCTCCGACAAAACTGAGGTATAGAACTGTTGACCCTTTGCCTCTTCCAGGATTTAGAGGTATCGATGTTTCCAATTTTACAAACTCAAGTGCGATCTACCAACAACAAGATTTGTTCAAAGATTCCTAAGATCCCAACGAAGCAAACCAGTTCATCAAATTTAGTATCCAAATTATTGTTTGTTATGCGAAATACAACTCTCACAAACTTGAGAAATTTATTCTATTGATACCAAACTACGAAATTGGCAAAAATTTTCAAAGAAATCAAATTCACATCTTCTGTAAAGCTCTTTAAAAAAAAAAAAAAAAAACAATTCACAACCACGAGCTCAGCGTACTGATGCAATTGAAACCGAACCCAGATCCAAAAATCTCCCTACATTTCGTCAAAATTCAGTAAAAAATCAGTAAGACGAGAAATATTTCACCTATTCAACTCTCAGAAATCCCCAGTATCATCTTTATCGAGTCCACCAACTCAGCAAGAAAACTGGCCCCAGAAAGATCAGCTCCCCCCCCTACGAGCTTCTGAAAATTCTAGGAATAGCTTATAGCCCAAGCATACCTAATTCCAAGATTTTCCAAAACCACCAGCACTTTCTGCAAATTCTACCGAAAGTAGTCACCAACACACCTTTTTAAAGTTCTCATGTCCTATCCGCCAGTACAAGAAAAGAACAAATATCCTGAGAAAAATCACTTACAGCGGATAAGGATGGAATTATTTTTTTGGATCCCGGACTTCCAATAAAAGTAATAGCCCAGATCAAAGAATCGGCCAACGATCTCAAGGAGCAGCAGTGGGGATCCACAAAGGTAACAGATTTCCCGTACCCGCTTAACAATAACCGCACCTCACCCCACCACATAAGGAGTGCTCCCAGTCATCGACCATCTCAGCCAACTGGCACTTGATCAGCCACTGCCAGCCGTCCGATCGGTGGTCCCGCCCCGATCAGCCCTGCGGCGGTATGATGCACCTCAGGCACACGTTTCGAGATAATTAAGACTATCGGGAGACACTGGACAGGAGGGTCTTCTCTGACATCAAATTCTCCTGCCGGCCTGCCGTTTATTCTGATAACTTCTGAGCTCCTCGTGATGCTTATATGTCCCAGCCCCACTTCTCTTTCCGTGCCCCCTAGTCTCATCCAATTCCTGGTGAGACTTTTTGCTGGCCTTCTGCTTTCTCTGTGCGGTCCAATCATGGGACGCTTTTATCTCTCCTTGGACGGCGATCTCGTGGTCCAATTATTACTTGGAGCAGGTCCAATGGACCAAGCCAAATCCCACAGTGGACAACACGCCACATTACCCCCTTGTATTTCACCAATTCTCGGTTGCGCGTTATCCACCGCGCATAGTCCATGCAATAATGTCTCCGATCTCGTGCCGTGCCTGATGCCTTCCCCACATGAAAAGAACCGGTGAAGAGTAGAAGCTCCCACGTCTGGCCCACTGATGGATAAGGGAATTGATAGATACATTACCTCTCGGTTCTTAGATAGAAGAGGCGCTTCTCTCGTCCATTTTGTCTCCAGACAGCTGTATGCAAGTATGGAGTAGCAGAGGGTGAGAGTATATATTTCAAAGATGATGGAGGATATTTATGAATATGACTGGGAATAAGACAATAAATTGCGTATTTTCATGGGAGGAAGAGCTGTGGAGCCTGACTGACCAAGTTGCCATGTTGTCACATGTCCCATGGACCTTGTGATATCACCCAAAATAAAATAGTGATTCATCATTCCGGTGGATCTTTTATTGTGTTGATTGCTATGCGTAACTGCGGCCATCTTATTAAATGCACAAAAAGTGACATGATACAGACAAATGGATGAGATTAATTATGTTAAAAAAAAAAGGGCGACAAATCAAACACTTGCATGGAAAATTGTACCTGTGCATTTGAATACTTCATCTGCGGTCACCTCCAAGAAGAAAATCGTATGGCAAACTATTGGAAATGCAAATGAAACACCGCGGGCAAGGAAAGTCTCCATGGCTCTATCAATTTGTTAGGTTGGGTTAGGTCACCATGTAGCTTCACGTGCAGAACAAAACAAAAGAAAAAAATGGTCCAATTTCTTGCTAATACCATTTGGACAGCAGAAAATTTTATATCATTTTTCACCACTACAGGGATTGGCCATCCAAGATACAAAAGTCATAAATCCTGTACGGCCCTGAAAAAAAAATTTAGGAGCTTGCTTGCGAAAAGTCGTCCTTTTAGCCTTGCTGCAGAAGGTATATGTTATAGCCACGGTAACATTTTCTTCCTCTATGATGCTTAGAAGAAATTCGAGTACATTTTATGTGTTTCAGTGAGAGAAAAGATGGCAGTAGATGAATCTAAATTTTAAACGCTTATTGCTTGCCTAGGATCTTGTAGGTATTATTAACTTTACACGCATCCCCTCTCACTTCTCAGAGGCCTCTAACGAGGGTGCTCTTATACCCACAACAATCCCACTTTAAACAAGCGAGGTCCGTTCGGCCGCTCATGGAGAGCATCCTGAACTGACAAGGCCCAATAAATTAGTCAAGAGTAACATCACATTGCGTCGTTTTCTTTGCTTCGCTCCATGCAGACCCGAGTTTGTGCAAAGACCGAAAGTGTGCTGCTTCTGCGCCTTCTTTTTACAGGTTCAGTGGCACATGCATCTTGGATTTTTTTTTTTTGGCGTCCACTCATGGATTTTTTACCAGTCCATTATCAATGTCGGCCATTTGAATTAGAGTACAAATTTGTCGAAATATGATCTGAGTCGATATCTCTGGAGCGGGTGGTCTTGTCGCCACCGGTGTCAGAGCTGGAATGGCAATGGTGATTTCCATTCGTTCTCTCTCTCTCTCTCTCTCTCTCTCTCTTTAATTGTATTTCAGCTGGTCAAAAAGAGTCGTAGTTAGCCAGATCTCTCCGTATGGCTCTCAGAGCCATCAAAATAAAATGGCTGGCTAAGCAGGCCTCTGGGAAATATGCTCTGTGAAATCCTTTGTCCGAGCCTTCGATTCCAACTCTTGAGCCTCCAAGCCACCAAAAACAATATTCCATCAACAGTTCACCGGCCTTAGCTGATAATGAGAAAATCTTTGATTCTGCCTCCCAGACTTGGTAGATCTATGAGCAGTACATCTAACATTTGATTCAACCTCCAGTTGATTCCAAAAATTCAAGAGCATCTTTCTCCGGCCAAAATCCTATATAGGTGATGCTGGAGTTTTGTGGGCTGCCAGCCCTGCAGACTGGTCTCAAGGGCAAGACCCGGTACCGTCAGAAAACCTGATCATCTGGCTTCCAAGAGTAACCTGAATCTGAATCTGATGTATCCTTATAAATAACAACATTTCTATAATGCGATCCAATTTATACATGCGAAAAACAGCTCAAAACTACTTAGATGGCTAAAATAGAAAAATATAACCCGTCTTTGGCTCTTACCGCCTTATCACATTTAAATTATTTTGTGATGATAGTACAGGTAATATAGACTCATATTACATAAATAAGAAAAATCAAAGTGAAATATTTATCGTCAACAATGCCATGTCAGTAGAAAAGCTTGCATATAAATTACACAATCTTTTTTCTTCCTGACAAAGTAACTAGAAAGTATTATAATAAAATTATTGGAAATTTGCATGGAACAAACATCTGATGCACAGATATCATAAACTATCTAAACACAGTATACCTGAATATATGAACCAGGAAGGTGGAGCTCATTCAGTTTGCATGTTCTCGGGTAAAGGAATCGAAGCACAGCAATGATAATATCCACTTTCATCAAATTTGAACCTCTGAGAAAGATGAACTTCTTGGATGAGATACTCACCCCAATCTTTTGAACCATGAACCTTGAAGATGTGCCGTGCATCAAAGGAATCATGTCTTCTAGTCCTCTTCCTGAATTGAAGCATCTCCAGATTTAGAAACATTAGTCTAATGTCTCTGGCAATCCATTTATAATAATATCATGTTGCAAAAAAAAAAAGCACCTCTTCCTGTGCCTCACATTCATCAAGGTGGCGTGCAGCTGCAATTCAGTAAGGTATGAAGCAATTTCATTAGTAGCAAAAGATGAAGACCTTTGCAAACCTTATTCTTGGTAGTCTTCACTAATGGAGATCCACACAACGCTCACTTTCTTAGGCAATACGGGAGAACGAAATGGTTTAAGGTATAAAATGCAATTTATTGGTGATAAATGTGCTGATGAAAAAATGGCTATAAACACGCCAATCTGCAGATGATAACTGCACAAGTTTAGCTTGCCAATGCTGATACCGAACTGCTCCAAACACAACGAATTGCAACAATTAAAAATCATTTGCTAGTGCTGCATAAATCCCCATGCACCGAAGAAACTCAAATACATTGCATCTGTCGCGTTGAGCTTTCACAAAGATCAATGATCTGACTTCTCCATGAAAGCTTGAGCTTGATGCATTTCTTAAGACAGACAAATACAGAAAAAACAAATCTCGTAAAGCTCACAACTCCCGATCTAACATGAGCGGGAACACGCATGCATACACACATACAAACATTAGATGCATAATTACATAAATGCATGTATATTGTGCATTTATAACAAGGCCTTACTCAGAATTTGATGTGATAACAAAATGAATTACTGAAAGTGTGACATAAGCCAAGAAATATTTACCCAAGCAATGGTGCCACAAGGAATCATAATCATAGCTCAATGCATAACAATGTTGACACTAAATATGCACAGGGAAGCTGTAAGAGATGAAAAGAAGACATGTTTAAACTTCACCTTCAATGTTTGATGAGCATCCTTTTCAAGAACAAGTCCTGCTTCAACATAAGCATCGATAATGACTTCTGTTGAAATTAAGTGTCAAGGAATACCGTCTTAGCATGAGAAAGGTCATTGACTATACTTACTATTCACACTCTGCTAACTGGATAATTAAGATGTTAATAAATTAAATGTGTAAATGTTTTTTTTTTTTTGGATACGGCAAGCACGTAGCAAGCGTCCCTCTCCACCAATTTCCGCAACAGGAGCATAAACAACACGGACCTTAGCTGGTGAACCTTTCATGCATGTCTGCGATCAAACTATTTTGCTTTAAATTTGTTTTATAAGTCAAACAAATATGCTAATAATTAAATTAGGGCAATGGGTTTCGGACAGTTTATGTTTCATTCAAGGAAATGTGCTTCTTCAAACTGGAGTGAGGCTGACAAAGCACTTTATGATTGCAATTAAATCTAGACAATCTTGCTGACAAATAAAGATTTCATCAAGCATTCACTCATACTGAATGTATAATAATGCAATGATCTCTGTGCTGCAGGGCACATCTATCCATATACAGCAATGATACTGATCAATAGCAAAATATATCAAGAAAATTAGTATTCTTCAAATCTTAAATCAAATATCTTGGCAAAATTTACCTAATATTAGTGAGGTTGATTTATTTCAGAAGTTGTTCAGCATGTTTTACTTTTAAGAACCACATTGAAACATGGATTACTCTACACAGAATCATCCTCACATGATCATGCACCTTATTTTTATCTCATTAATTAATGTCCCCAAGATCAAAATGTTGCCCATATAAAGTGCACATTGCTATGGCCATTACAACTTTATAGCTGGTTTAATTGAAAACTTTTAGCATTGGAAATCAGTCAGCCCATGAAAATTCACCATATCTTTTGAGAACTGAGCTGCAATCAAGATCTGCCTTACTTTTCTCTGATTCAATTGCTCTTAAAGTCAAGAAGCCAAAATCTTCAATAAAGGACTTCAAAACATGATAACTATTTCCGCAACAATTTATTTACAATCGGCACTTGTCTTGCAGGAAAGCAAAAGAAAATGGTTATGGGAATGAGGCAGTTTATGAAAAATTTCATAAGCTCAACTGCCTCAGGTATATAATCATTATTAGACAAAAACAAGTTTTGGGTTTGCATTACTTAAAAGATTTTCATAGCTAACATTTCCCACTTTGGTTTTCACATTTTTCATATCATCCTTTCATATATTTTTAGCCACTTAAGAAATCATATTCCAAAAGAAACTTCATAATCTAGAATGGTCCCAATTGATTTACAGGTAATAGTGATAATCAGCATATTCAGAAGGGCCCCTAAACAGATGTTTGCAACAATATAACTTCAGCATGCAAATCAAAGCACAAGATATTCATTAAGATATTCATTAGCAGCGTTAAAGAGAATGATATCAAGGAATAAGTTTCTGGGGTTTAAACCAGCAGTTTATCATCTTTGAAATAATTAGAGGCTAGCAAGTGCTGAAAATAGAGGAAAATAGGGAGAAAAGCTTACCAACCCTTTGAGTCTTATAAAGACAGGTCGATTGTCCAGGGCATCTTTTACTTTCGAAGATATTCTCTGCAATGGAAAAGATAGTGTATTAGTCAGGTAATCCAGATTACCTAGAATCCTGCCACTTCAGATAAGGTCATCACCTGCAGAACCTCAGTAGCTGCAGCAACACGGTCCTTGTTCCACAGCTTCAGCATAAGAACAGTTAAGTGGAACGTTCTAGGTTTGATAAATATGGATCTGTCAATGCCCAAATCTGTAGTGGTACAATTAAAGCAATCAAATGTCTCAAACACTAAAGAAAAATGGAAATGGGAAACTACAGCATGTGCAAATCATAAACAGATCTAAATACCATAGAAAATGAGTCTGATGACGAGTACAAAATCTGAATATCTACAAAAAAGACATTCTCTACTACATTTATATAAGCTGCAGAGAGCTATGCTTCTATGCTTTAGCCAAATTGCAGAGAAACCCTGTTAAGAAAATGCATATGTTCAACAGGAAAGTTGGAACGTTAAATTTGATCAATCTTCAAGGATAACACATCCAAACAAATGCCCTTTCATTCAGGGTTCAAACAACATATACTGACAAAAACAAGCTCATAAAAGCAGATAAGAAGTTAAACTCAGCAGCCTGACAGATTCATTCAGAACAAAAAAAAAAAATCCACATCTAGAGAAGAACAAAAAGCAATGGCTGCACTCAGGGACAGATCAAAATGCCTGTGGATCGTATCTCTGCATAGGCCAATTTAAAATCAACAAAATCAAGTGTCTGTTTAAGCAGATCAGATATGTTCAAACAACAGTTACTCCAAATCCAGTATCTTTTCAAGTGAACCGGGTTGGAAGACTATCGAGCGCTGAATTGATCCTTCCATGTTCAGCATCAAAAAAAATGCAAGATTTCTATAATCTGTAAAGCTCTTTTTCTTTAAAATGACATGTAAAGCCTTCCCCTGAAGCGAAGTTTAATACTAAACAACTTGACAGTGGCCGCAATTACTCAAACATTACAATTGCCACAATACCTGAGACAAGATGGAAGTTTGATCATTTGACTTGGAGTCTACAGTATCTATCTTCACTCTTATACATTCCTTTTCATCTTGAACTTCAAGATTAACTGCAACACTCGGACTTTCTGATTGTTTCTCATCCTCATTTTCATCTGAAGCACTCTCTAGATTATCATCTTGGCTAGAAGGAGCATCCCCCAAGATCGAATTCTGAAAATGGTTTAGCTTCTCTACCAGTTCCGGGTGAATAGCCAGTGGAAGTGATATAAAGTGAGAGTAATCAAGCCGTGGGCTTTTCACTGCCTGGAAATCATGGCAAAAGAAAGATAGCAGACATTAACAGATGCATGAGAAAATTAATAAATCATGCTACTTCATTATGCATTCCAATTAAACAAATTCATACTCACAGTCACAGAGATAACATAAACATGTATAAATAAATGAAATAGCATGTAACAAAACCACCCAAATTACCTAAATATGCTTCTTTTATTCCCATGTGCTTGCCAGGACAAATGTACTCTTGAAATTTAATAGGACAATATTGTCTCATCATAAATCCATGACATTAACATTTTCAGGTGCATTTAATGCCTCATTGACAGCAAGAATGCCATTGCCCTTTGAAGGTAATGGAAATAAAAGCAAGCACATTTACATATTATTTGGATTGGGGGTACACGGGGGTTCATAAGGGGAAGGAAAGGGAGGGTAAAGAATAAACCTCTGTTTGGTAAAATCTTTTGAGAGGTAAAAGAGGATAGAGAAGGGTTCTCTCAACCCCTCCGTACCCCTCACTTACTCAATTTTCTGTACCCCTCGATTTGGAGTGTAACGGAGGGAAAGGTTCACGCTTAATTTTTATTTTTCTAACTTATCCTTAATAAAATTTTAAAATTACGACTAGACCATTATATACTCTATCTTCCCAACTGCCCTTTTGTTCTTCGCACAACTCAGAAACCCTATAGCCATCCCTTCGTCCGCAAGCCGCTCCTTACACAAATCTGGATATCATGATCTTTGGAAGGCAGATTCCAGTGACAGAGATTCACGATCTTTGTCAAAATATCACAAATATTAAATAGTATATTTATTAATGAGAAATGACATATTTGTCAAAATATATATAAAAATTCTTCTACCCCTCCCTTAACCCCTCTATCCAAACAAGGATAAGATATGTACCTTCTTTATCCTTCCCCTCCCTTTCCAAAAAAGGGTTCATTAATTCCCTCTCCCCTCCCCTCCCTTCCCCTCCATTACCCTCCTCTCCCCTCCCCTTATGAACTCTCGTGTACCCCCAATCCAAACAAAGCATTAGGCAATACGATTGGTGTATACAAAATACAAATACCTCTCATTCACCCTATTTGTACAGCAGCTTTTCCCTATATGTGTATCTTGTGTTCAATGCCAGGCCAGTTTTGCAAGCTGCTAGACATCAGCCAGCCGGTTGGTATCAAATTGTGCCAAATGTGTGTTCAGATGCCATAAGGGCTATTAGGTACCTTTTTCTTGTTTCAGCACAGGGATGTCAACAAAGCAGGAGTTCTGGCACACTAAAGTACAGTACATGCCATGCCAGGCATTGTTCGGCACACCTCGTGCCATAAACACTTAAATCTTTAATCCATATACACATTCATATAATTTTTTATCTGTGTATAAGTATGTCCATGAGCAAATAAAAATATACACATGCGTATAGATATGTGTGTTCAGATGTGCTCCATTGTTTCCAAGCTCCAGCAGACAATGTCACACATTTCTTCATAATGCCATAGAAAGCATTTATTAGAGATTGTTCAACATGTCCTAATCGCAGTCAGAGTTTGGAATACCTAGGCTGTATTTGGTTCAAGAGTGAAAATTTCAGATTAGCTGGGTTAAACGGAGTGCGTTCGAAGGGAGGTCAAATTATTTCACCTTTTCATAGGAGTAAATTATTCCTAGGTTAAGTGGAGTATATGGATTAAGAAGACAAAAGGTAAAGCATTTAGTGTATACCAACTTTTTAGAAATACCTATTCTGCCCTTCTAAAAAGGTGATCTAACATAGGTGCTCAAATGAGAGGTTGGCTGAAAAAAGGTTGGACAAGGTAGGTTAAATGGCTTTTATTCCTTCTCATTCCCAACCAACTGCAGCCTTAGGATGCATATTAATATTTGGAAAGATATGTAGCACCATGGAATATGCTTTATATGGCTCTGGTTATTTGTTCATGGCATACTTTTAGTTTCTTTTAAGTTCTATCTCTGCTTACAGCTTGCAAAATCCTAGGTCATAGCAACCCAGTACATGTCAATTAAGGCAATGTCCATAGGCTGCTCGATGAGTTAAATGGAACCATAAATCTGAGCACTCAACAGAAGTGCAAGAGAGGTGCTTGATCAGCCCAATATTATTATCTCCTTTGGCTATTCTTAGAGCAAACTTATATTGGAATTATTTGGATGCATATGCATAGTAGTAACCCCTGAGTTGTTTTCTTGAACTTCTAATTAAGCAAAACTAGGTTGGTAAAACAGCAGTAATATTTTTAAGCAAAAGCTTGGACCAGAAAGCACTGCCTCAAATGAAGGTATTCTGGTCATGCTACAAGTTTGTAGAGGCTACATGTGTAAGGAGGCTGGTTGAAGGCACTACATACAATAAACCTAGTGTTTATGTGGTTTACATGGTGAGGCTGCCGTATCGGGTTGACGCACCCAACTCGCAGTCATTTTCGTTATTGTGAAAATAAAAGTAGGTACATAGCATGAAATGCATCAAATTCACCAAGGAGATTAGCTCAATATACATTGAATACAAAAAAAGTAGATTCCTACATTGTTATGACATTAATTGCACATTACAGCCACAGTACACCGAGCTCCAAGCAACATTTTAAATACCACTCTTGGGTCCTGGCCCATGTATGGGCAAGCCTTGAACCAAAAGCCTGGTTTTTGGGCTTTTAGGTGATAATGGCTGAATTCTTAAAAGTTTTACAACAAAAATACCAAAATACATGACCAGAACAAAGCTGGAAACATTCAAAACAGTGGCCCAAATGCCATAATTATTACCATCATGGATGACCCAACTGTATATATCCAGCCATCAGTGGTCAAAATACCGAATACAAAATTGTGTTTCAACGAAACACACAAAGCATTATTGAAACAGAAATGATGGAAAGTATGTCTTAAGTGCTGAAAACGACTCTAAAACATCCCAAAGAACATTATTTTGGGCCATGTATAGATTCAAATTCATCTTCTATGTAACTTTTTCCATCAATTTCAATGAAAATTGCCTTGATGTTTGATGCTTCCAGTGGTAACTACTTCCAGTGGTAACTTTCTTAAAATCTGATTCCACAACAATCAAAGCAATTATATAAATATTGTTTACTTTAACAGAAAATAGGTTCACTATGATAGTATCGGACACAATTAAAGAAAGCTTTAAAAAATTTTAAAAAAAAAATCATAGATATAATTGGAAAACTGTGATAACTGACAAAAGAGACTATATAGCAGAATTTAAAATCTGACTTAAATTTTATTTTTAATGCAATCAAGGCAAAGCTTTTGTTTATGTAATTCAAATTTAATAGGAAACCTACCTCTTCAAGTATACTTGCAATTTTTTCTGATGCTTTAGTCACGCTTTCGACAGAATTGCCTTCAATAACTATGGAAAGTATCTTATTAGCATCATTTTACCTTGTGAAGCAAAAGCTAATATAAAAAAGTAATAAGTATTCTTCAAAATACCAAATCATTCTACTTGATACGCAAAATCAATATCAAACTCTTGATTCATTTGATAAACAGCGTATCAAGAATATTCACAACTCGCATGATACACATGGACAAAATCAGATAGAAAAAACTGGATGGTGCATGAACTGAATATAATGAACTGAAGAAGAAACTATTGGATGTCTACAACCAATAAAGCATAACTCCAATGTTCAAAAAATATGAATTCACTGAATATTTCAATATTTTATCTCAATATTTAAAATCTGATGATATATGACGCAAAACTACATAAGGACAATTAATCTTAATTAGTGCCGTCCAAGATTTGCAAGGTCGGTATCGGAACCTGTGCTGGTTGCCAACCGGCAAGGTATCGTACCGCACCATACCACATCGTACTGGACATTAAAAAATCAAAAAAAAATTTCACCCAACAGCACAATAAAAAAAAGGGCGAACCGGACCGAACCGGCCCCAAACTGTATCGAACCGGACCAAACCGCCCGGTATCGGACAGTTCGAACAGATACCATACCGAACCAACTGGTTTGATTCAATTCAGACCATTTTTCGAAAATTCAGCCTGAACTAGATCGATTCTCCGCCGGTACGTTATGGAATGTACCGGCTAGTTCGGGTCGGTACCATGGTGCCGTCCAAAATTTCATAAAGTTAGTTATACTTCACATCAATTTTCTCTATGTGCAAGATAATGCAAAGCAAAAGTTTAGTAGCCAAGGCTAACAAACAACTAGATGAGAATGAAATTATCATCCTATTATGATGATAACCACTTGGGACACGCAAGTAGCTACCCAGGCTTAGGTGGTCCCTAGGTTGTTGCTCTAAGGAACCAGCCGCCTAAGTTGACCCTCTATGAGGATCAGTTAGCTAGCAGGTGCAAATTGTAACAACTAAAGACCTCATCTAAAAAAACTAGCCAAAAGTTATTATTTTGAGATGCTTA
Source organism: Elaeis guineensis (assembly GCF_000442705.2). Classification (NCBI taxonomy): domain Eukaryota; kingdom Viridiplantae; phylum Streptophyta; class Magnoliopsida; order Arecales; family Arecaceae; genus Elaeis; species Elaeis guineensis. The sequence goes on from NC_025995.2 coordinate 112,208,855, forward strand.
GCTTTTTATCAAAACCCACGATCTTCCCATTGCACAGACAATGTGGGACCAAACACACACCTACACGAGTCCTAACACACACTACTTCCAATTTAAGGCTAGTGTCCTTGCCAAGCAAAATCATAAAGGCCAATCATAATCACTATGATTGGCTCTCAGACAGCCCAAAAGGGGCTATGCTATAGTGACCCCTGTACATATGGATTGTGCTTTTGGGGCTATGCTATAGTGACCCCTGTCCATATGGATTGTGCACCAAGGCCCGTATGATACCATTTGTACGGCCTAGGACTTTACCCAGAAAGGTTAGCTAAAAGTTATTATTTACAATCCTTGGCTCTATTTAAAAATCCAACATCTTTCCAACAGCAACCAATGTAGGTCTAGACACACACCCACATGGGTCCCAATATATAGTGGCCCACTTAGATGTCAGTAGCTATGATGAGTAGGTTTAAACTCTCACTTGTGGTTAAGTGTCTAGGAAGAGAAAAATGCAAAATACTGTTGCTTGTGTAACTGCAAAGACTACATACCAAACCAAACTATGGCACATGCAACTACTGAGTCATGATTGAAAACTTTATTAACTAGATAAGAATTTGGATCAACCGCTAGCAACATTGTCTTATAATAATTAGCACAGGAATTTCAAGAGTAACAAAGCATAATGAAGTTGAAGCCACTCCAAGAAAAGTAGAGAAATCTTAACATCATAGACCAAGTATGTCAATCAAGTATCGATATGTTCACTAAAAGTACATGAGGTTATTTTTTTAAAAAAAAAACAGCTACAATACTATGTATTCATGCAATCAATGCTTGAGTTGTATGACTTAAATAAGACAAAAGGGGCCAGGTGCCCCATTGTCACCTCAGATCCAACTGGGTAATCCCGAAATAAAATTTTATAAATGAAATGCCAAATCTAATACATCTAGAGACCATGATGTCATGGTAGTCTATCAAGAAGAATTGTACAAACCTGTGAGATGACCCAGTTTGTAAGCTTTTCTCAAATGGCATTGGCATTAGCTGAGCTTGTTCCCCCGTAATAGCATCTTATATTGGGTATTTCTCATAGTTTCAAAGTTTCACTAGCTTAGTGGCTTCTCTCAACAAATTTTTTGCATATCTCCATATATAATGAGAACTTCTAGAGTTGGCTGCACAAAGTCGGACTCCAAGTGAAACCAATGGGGGGCCCGCATCTTTAAATAAATAAAGGAAAAAATTGGACTCCTTAGGTGAAGCCAGTATGGACCCACACCTTAAATACACTAGAAAGGGGGAAACATCCACGCATTCCACATATTGCTTCCTCACTGTGAATCTTGGTTTTCTTTCTATCCTAGAAATTGACTTCTCTAAACTTCTAAGCAGACTTAAAATTTGTATCTTTCTAAAATATAAAAAATTCCTAAATATAACGGAACTCCATGACATGCTGAAACCGGACTCCATCAATGAGTCCATCTAGGGCCCATGCCTTGCTAAAATATTCTAGAGGGGGCTAAATTATCCATGCATCTCATGTATTGTATTTTTATTTTTCAGTTTCTACTATGAATCCTAATTTTCTTTCTATCTTAAAAATCATGAGTTTTTTAAACATCTCCATGGATCTAATTTTATTTTTTGATAAAATTAAACATTCTAAAACAAAAATAATAACAAATAATAAATAGATCATAATCATTCATATATTAAGATTCAATATATATATATATATATATATATATATATAATAGATTTTAAATCTAGTGGGATGGGACTGTCCCGGTTTTCTCATAGAACGGAACGCGTGGCCATCCCGTCCTGTCCCGATATGTGGGATAGAGGATGTCCCAAGGCATCCCGATCGGAACGCTGAAACGCTAGCAGGATGGCCTATCCGACACATGGGATGGTACCCCGTCCCAGTGTCCCATGAGACGTCTCGTTGGGACCTGAATCCTAGTATATATGTATATGTACGTCTGTGTATATAAGTATGCATATATATGTATATATAAATATGTGCATACATGTATATACAAATACATACATATATATTATATAAATATGTACTCTCGCATGCATAGCACGTGCTAGATGCTAGTGCTACATAACGAGAAGAAACCTATGATGCACGGACACAGATAGGAGATGTGGATACAATATGATACAGATAATGCCAATACAATAAATCTTGCAAAAGTAGGATTAATACAGCTATAAACCAAGGAATATATATACGCACGCACATGTGTATGTAAAAGAGCATCTATAAAGCACAGTGGGCTAGCAAAATGATATAGTTTACTCTCTATATGATAGCACGAATTTTTACAAACTCATCATTATTTAGCTATCATTCAAATTCAACAGATCGTATCCATATTTTATATTTTAAATTAAAAGCATAGACTACAAAATATACTCTGTCATTTTTGGAGGTTTCCAAAAATGTATCTAAAGTGTATCCAGGAAGTATTCTGAGTGTTTATTTTAATTTTGAAAATAGGATACTTAACACAAGTGCTAGATATGTATATGAGAAGTATCTAACAAAAATCGGTATCAAATAAGTATTTGATACCAACATGATATGTGATTTGAAGTATCCATGCTCCCTGGGATGTAATGTACATCTCTAGTTTGATTAATGTTAGAGGCTACATATGTGTATTCCCTCTAGTAGTAAAAAATTGAGCCCCTTCACATCTTCATAGATCATTTTACTAGGTATGACCCTTTTACTTAAAGAGTGCTAGGATCATTACTTATGAAGATAATGCGAAAGAAATGTTGGTTCAGAATCTGAAAATGTCATAAATATTGTTCGATTGCAAGTTTCCTAAAAATAATTCAAAAAAATATAATTGCCGTATTAAGTTGAAAGGAAGTTCAGAGGACTATTTGATTTAAATCTCCAATAATCATGAAGCATATAACAAAACCTTTATGCAATTATTTGCATTGTAATCGAGATAGTAAAGATTACATCCTTACCAATACAATTGTCCTCCTTTGATGATGGAAATATAATTTTCACTGCTGTCTCTCTCTCAATTTGCATTTGCACAGAGCCCCTGCAAGCAGAATACCTTGAGAGTTCATATTCTATAACAATCAAATGTACAGATTTGGAGCGAAAGCATTCTCAAAAACAATATTTTTCTTGAAAAAAGAAAATAACATCATCAAGCTATACCCTTTTCCTTTTACGAAACGAATCAAAGAAGAATCTACCTGTGGATAAAAATCCAAAGATAAGCAGCTTGAATCAATTATATCATGGAAAATATGAAAGTAAATCCTACATAAGCTCGTAAGCTACATATCATAGCAAAAGCAACAGCAAAATGCCAGTGCCTAATTTGAGATACAACTGCCACAACATGAAACTTCATGACATGGTACCATAACTGGACAGATCAAAGCAATCTGAATGAAGCAAATCAAATGAACCCAATTATAGTCAGAATTCTTGAAATGACAATCGGTAAAGTGAAAAAATAGCAATCTCTTTCACTGAATAACAGAGACAAGTAGAACTTATTTGTTAAAATGTACAATAAAAATGTTTGTGCACTTATACAGTTAATTTCAACATATAGAAGTAACCCTATCTCTATGGGTTCACAATAACTGAATATAGTATAATTCAACAGGTCCTGGAAGCTTTCCGACAAGTAGTCTCAGCCTACAGACAAGCCTTCTATATGATTATTAATTATTAATTGCTATTGTTGGCATATTTAAAGATTAAAGCATATTGATGTTTACAGATTTTGGAGTAGCGAATTTAGGAAATGCAAGATAGTTGGATTAAGATAGGTTAAATACAGTATAGGAACAAAAATGATGTGACAAGGAAGACCATAAATAATCTACTAAAGGTTTAGGGATAACACAGGATGGAGGGTTAAGAACTGAATAAATGCTGAAGCATAAGAAAATGCTTGTCCTTTATGCTTAGTCATAATAATAGCGTTTACTAGTTTTACAATAAGCTATACACGTGATACTATCTACATATGACTTATTTCAAAATCAAATTGGTTACAGTGTTAATACATGTATCAGATTCTAACATTGGCATATAAGGGACTATTTATTATGTTGTGTTAGTTTCTAATACGAGAACACTGGTGAATGCAAAGATTGCTAAGTTTGGAGAATAAGCATCTGATAGTATCTGTATAACCTATATTAGTATTATATTGACATCGGAGATTAAGTTCTACACCAGCAAGTACAAAGGAGCTATTAGTTCTATACCAAGTAATCATGCAAATATTAGTATTATATAAGTTATATCAAAATCAAATTGATTACAATGTTAGGTGTCATCGGCATTTAAAGGAGTATTAGTCATGGTACAATGTTAATCTCTAATACAAGAACTCTGGTGTATGCTTAAGCTTGATCAATTTGGAGAACGAGAGCCCAAAGATAAACTGAAGGAATATTACATGGAATGAAATTTTAAAGGGATAAAACAAATGAACCCTACTCAAACAGATACATATGGCTATTCTCCAGTGATTAATTTCTTTACCTAGAACCTATCATATGCAAAATGCAGAGATAGATGAAGACATTATATGAAGATAAAAGAGGCCAACAAACTTCTTGCAATGTAATTTAGCATTGTGATCATAGAATGCAAATGGAAGTTAAGGAAAACCTAATAATATATCAGTTATGTTATATAATCAAAAATTATTAGGCAATAATTGAGATTGATGCATATATGACTATAGACAAACAAGAATACTATTTTTGGTGTCAATGTGAAGTATACAATTAGATAATGCATTGCAGACAGCTAAAGATGTTCACGGAAAGGCAAAGAAGGCCATTGTTGGCAAACGATTCAAATTTGTATGTGAAGTTCAAACAAGAACCGGCCAAGACCCTAGGGGATCTGGATAATAATTGTAAAATGTAACAATGGCTTCCCAAAACGGTTGCATGGATAGAGATATACACAGGAACCAAGAGTGAGGGACTTCACAGAAGTCATGACAAATTAGATGCAAGAAGGCATGTCACTAAAAAGGACTAAAACACCAATAGAAACTATGCAGGATCTGTAACACACTATGCTTTACAGTTAAATTTGGCTTTTTCATTCAAGATCACAAATTTTATGAGCATCAAATGCTCTTGGAACTTAGCCTAGTTTGAAGTTCATAATCCATTACTAGATATTTTTTATGATTACTGGAATCAGGCCTCATTGCTAATCCATATAGACAGTTATGTTCCACTAATTGGATGAAAAGTAAACAATCATTCAGAGATAATTCGATGCTGGATAAATAAGACCTTGCAGACATATCCAGGCAAAAGATGCCAGTATATTTATGCACAAGATACCAATAATGAAAATTAAGCTTTCCTTCAAAGCACGTGAATGATATTTACATATACAAACCTCAACAGAAATAGAATGTTTTTCAACTCCACAAACGAACTCTGCATACTTGTTGGAGCTTGATTCCTGTAAAGTTTCCTCCATAACTTCTTTCTGGCATCTCACCTCATTGGACTTGGAGTCAATTTCACAGCCACAGCTCCCCAGTGCATTCTCTACCTCACATGAAAGCAAAATAGATTGTTTTCCTCCTATAAGTTCCGATTGACTATCACTATTTTCCACATAAGCACTTTGAGTTAAAGACGTTCGCATGCCAGAAATTGGTTCATCCTTGCTAACATTTTCAATATCAGCCATACAGGAGGATGCATTATTGTACATTTCATGGACTTCGCATTGAACATCAGACCTTTCCCTACAATCAACCGCATCATATAGGTTCCTGAGTTTAGTTTTCGACTACTTATACTTACAGTTTCCACATGATAAAACTGAAATAACAAAAAAAACAAAATCCAAATCCAAAATTGCATTTGGACACAGGAAGTGTCCTGTATATAATATTAAATGAAATTTGCCATGAAAAATATACATGTAAATAAGCAAATGCACTAGTAGCCTTTTACAGTTAAGTAAACTGGATGCCTTGCTTATTTGATCATGTATTATGTGGAACAGATATACATAAACCCCAAACCCATAAAATTTAGCATTTTGGACTGAATATGCTGGTTAATGAAAAGGGATTTGCAACCCTAAAACATCTTTTGCTAACTTAATGAATAGACTTTTTCAAAAAAAAATGATGACAGAGAACAATAATTAGAAGAGGTCTCTAGAAGAACCCTTTATACACAACGACCTAACATTTTGAAGCATCATACAGATTGCTTCAGCTGAACCAGTGAACCAGTAAGATGTCCAAGCCTCTAAAGTCAATTCAGCAGTGAGTATGAGCATATCTCTATTTTTGAGTTATATATGTTATTACCAGAGCACTTCTTGAACAAAACTTCATGGACTAAAAATAACGGTAAGCTACATGGTAAAAGAGATAGTTTATGATTTTACATCTCTGATCGGAAAGGAATGTATAGGATTCTTACAGAGCATGGATTTTTGAGAAAATAGATTACAGGTATGAAATGGTTCTTTAAGTATTTTAAAAAAAATGAATTATGTAGTAAAAGCAAGGACATCCTGTCACAAAATGATCCAGAGATAAAACCTGATACAACCATATCCTTTTAAACAAAGAAATTCCAAAAATACAATAGAACTTGTAAGCTTGACTGCTAGGTAGTTTTGGTAATAGCAATTTTTTTCTGCAGAAACAACGAAGTAGTTGAACAAGTAGAAATATATATCTAAATCACAAATATTCTAACAATAATTGCAAACACTCTCAATTATCTAGTTGATTTGGCCTTGCTAGGTCAAGGTAGGAAGCTCAATATCCAGGCTATAAACAACAGCAAAAGTTCGGAAGTAACAACTGGTCAATATGTAATAAGTGAAGAACAAGGTAGTTTATCATGGAAGGACCACAGACTGTCCATGTAAATATAGAACCTAAATAAGAGTAATGAAAATGAATTCAGAATGACAAAGAAACCTGACTGGGTGGAGATTGGCCTCCATACAGGCATAGTTGCTTTCCGTTTCTTGGCCCCACCCATTTTCATAACACAATTTAAACTGTGATCATGGTGATAACCCTGAAATAGCTAACTTAGGAACTGTCATCAAAAACATTTTAGATGAAAACCTCAACTACACTAGAATTAAGCATCTAGAATTCTAGACTAAGTCAATAATCAAAAAGTTTGAAAAGAAAATGCTCTGGAATTTTGTCATTTCTCCTGAACAATTTTAGTCCATCTGCTGGCTGAACCAACCCAAAAAGGTACAATGGGTATCTTCAATCAGGTGAAATTAGTCTGGTCTTCGATTGTTTCATGTAAGACTCATGTTTTTTCATCCATGAATCAAATATGTATTATATCAAATAGAATTAACATACAATATCAAAAGAACTTATGTTTATGCTAAAAAATTCCAAAAATATTTTCTTAAGTCGCTTGAATAGAACTTCAATAAAATCACAGTGAGGCCAACAATGTTGTATGCATCTAACCACTGGGCTTAAGAAGGTATCTGTAAACAAAAAATGACATGGCAGAACAAGAATATTGAGATAGATGTGTTTGGAAATATTCATTGTACAGAGTAAAGACTATAGCAAAAAATTACATGTTTCACTGTACATTATAATCACAAGTATCACCCTCAAACAAGAATAGTTTACTTTATAGAGGTCATCTATAGAGATTGCAAGGCCGATGGACAAGGGTTTTGAATATAATATTGTAGATAACATGGATAAAACAAACAAATAACAGCCCATATCTTTGAATGTGGTGTCAGTCTCTGAGACAGGAACTAAGCAATTTCAAGCATCAGTATGGCAAGAGAATTCATCAAGCATCTGATTGCTATTACCCAATTATGGCCTTGGCAATCCGAATTCCATGGAGGGGCAGTCTGGGGACAGATCTAATCTTTGATATTTTTCTATACAAAGTGGCCGCCCTAGGATTTGAAATTGTGTTACTGTGCTTGTCAATCTGAGCCTTTGCCATCGAGAATCTGATTACTAGAAAAAGATTTAGGATTTTCTCACCATTTGTAATTTGGTAATAGCTTATCACATCAAGATAATTAGGCATGCCATAGTTATGTTTTATTTAAAATGAGTAGCACAAATTAAACCCTCAAATTAGTTCACAGAAGCAGCTATGAGATCTCACGCTTTCCTGGTCGATCATCATTTAAGTGGTGCAAAACTTACAAAGATCTCCAAATTATTACAAAGATTATATTCTGGCTAGGAGTTCCATCAAAAACTGCTTATTAAGTATATGCCATTAATAAAGATTTGAAAGAAGTCCAGTTCCTTATGCATAAATATGCAAATGACTTTGATAAATCAAATCATAGAACATTCGCAGCATGAAGTTTATGTAAAGAAGCAAGCACAGGTGACTCAGCCTTGTCTTATACTTGTGAAAACACAAGAACTTAAGAGTATCTAGCCTTGTAAATAAACATAAATACATCTAATGCTATTAGATTAAACTTTTTTTGTACCAAAATTGATCATCAACACATCAACTTATATGTATCTCTACATCAAGCGCTACAGGAACCAAACATAATTATCTTACTGGTGAATTGATACCCTTAGGTTTGTACCAATCAAAAGATCATGAATTCCTGATATTAAGACAATTACATAAAGATTTTATTTAGATACTTATAGTCATAATAAATGGTAGAATCGTAACCACATATCCACCCCTATTGGGTACGGAATCAGAATTTCTCCACGGGAGTTTTCTTCAGTGAAGGGCTCTCCAGTAATGAGTAACAAACAACTATATAATAGACAGTCTACTGGTGAATAGCAAACTTAAACATTTATGGTAAAGAATGCAATTTTGAGGTAACAGTCATAATTCAAAGTTTCTTTTTCTTCTTGAACAGTTCATTCAAGGGATTCTTTTTCTTTCATTATGGATAATTCAAGAAACAGAACACCGTTAAAGAAACCAGTTTGAGGTAGCAGTTATAATTCATGGCTTCTTTTTCTTCTTGAACAGCTCATTCTAGTTTTTTTTTTTTTTCTTTCTTGATACATAATTCAAGAAACTGAAAACAGTAATTCAAATCCTTACAGTAAAGAAATCAATTCTAAGTGAACAATTATAAGTCACAGTTTCTTTTTCTTCTTGAACAGCTCGTTCTAGGGTTTCGTTTTCTTTCTTTATTTACAGATAATTCGAGAATTGAAAAAACATGTTTACAAGTAAATATACGGAAATTTCTACTTAAGCAGCAAATTTGTCCGCTATGATTAAACAAAATCAAAGAATAATCCATAGAATGAGCAAATATAACCAACCTTGATAAAAGAACTAAACCGAGACAGAAAAAGAAAAGAATCGAACCAAATAAAAAGAAGAAGAAGAAATCAGAGCTCGAAACCTGAAAGGTTGGAACCTGAAGACGGCACAAAGGATTAGAAAGAGCAGTTGGGGCGCATACAAGCTTCAATATACAATCGACTCTGTGAAAATTTTAGAAGAATGCAGTAGTGATGAAAAATCAAGAAAACCAACTAAGGAAGCCTTCCGCAACGGTGTGATTCGAAGCAAAAGGACAAATAACGAGAAAGATCAATTTCTTTGTGGGGGGATAGAAAGGTAAGAGAACTAGGGTTTCGTTTTGAGATGTATACCTGGAGAAAGACCTGCAAGCGATCATCTGGGTTGGGAGGCGACAACCCACGAAGCGAGCAGCTGCCCCCTCTTCTTTCTCGCCGTGACCCAGAACAGCAGCGCGCGGCCGGGATGACGTGCACCTAGTACGACTGTTTAAGTAGGTGTATAATATCGGAAGAAATGATTGGTTTAATAAATTTTTTTAAAAATAGAGAAATGGCCAAGAGCGAAGGTCTATGATGGGTGATGACGTGATCAAGAAACTGCCTATTTTTTTATTTTTTTAACCGTTGGGACGAGTTAGGCGCCCTAAATCTTGGCCGCCACATCATCGGTTCATTTCAAGAATGAGTGGCTTGTGATCTCGTGATCAAATACCAACAGGCGGATTAGATGATAGATAGCAAGCAGAGGAGGAGCGGTAGCTGTAATTGGGCCGGGCGGGCCGAGACTCGTCAGGCCAGGCTGATTTCCATTAGGATATAGGTTAGGAGGAATTCTTTGTGCACCACGGGCGGTGCACGTGTCTTTGTGTATCATGGGCAGTGCAGAAACACACGCATCACCCATGATAATTGATTCACATACGAAGTCGAAATGTGATGCGTAAAAAAAAAAATTTAGGAGCCATATGCGGGAATCAATCATCTGCGCATAGTTTTGCATCACCTGCGGTGTACAAAGGATTTTACTACAGGTTAGACTTGATAAAATTTGGAACATATTGGAATTTAAATATAAGAGAAATTTTATGTGCACCATGAGTAATGTAGAAAATCAGATAATCATCACTTTTCAATATATATTTAATATTTATAATTTTATTTTTTTATTTTTAAATAATAAAAATATCTCTACTCTTTAGAAAAAATTATGACATCTTATATCTATATTATCACATCCTGCATACACAAAATCGTAATTTAACATGTAAAATGTCATAATTTGATGCAGGATGTCGTAATATATCACAGGATATCATAATTATTTTCAAAGAGCTGGAGCATTTTCGTCATTCAAAATTTTTAAACTAAAAAGCGAAACTGCAGACATTAAATGCGCATTGAAAAGTAGTTGGACAAAAATGCTCCTTCCATTTTATGACATTATAGGCAATATTATAATATTCTGTGTGTAAAAAATCATAATTTGACGTAGGATGTCATAATATAACAGGCTAGACATTATAATTTTCTACGCTGTATTATGACATCTTGTGTGCATAAAATCATAATTTGACATAAGATATCATAATATGCCATAGAATGTAATGATTTTTTTTCAAAAGGGAGGGATATTTTTATCATTTAAAATTTTAAATAAAAAATAGAACTGTAGGCATTAAATGCATGTTGGAAAGTGGTGGCTATATGGACCAATCGAATAAGACGGTACACTCCAGAATAAATTTTCTACACCGCCCCATGATGCACAAAGAATTTTCCTTAAATATAAATTTTGGTCCGAAAGATTTCGGGTCATATTACGCTTCAATTGGATTTGGGCCGGCCCAATTTTTAGCTTAAACAAATGTTGCAGCTAGTCCAATCAAATTCGATCAGGTTTGACCTTAGCATAGGCCAACGGTGCATAGCAATTTGTTATATAGAACTTATTTGGTTGGTTCGCAAGAAGAACCTTTTTTTCTTAGGAAATAACTTCCTACAAAGTTGAATTTTCATATGTTTGGTTGATGATAAAAAAATAACTTACTATAGAGTAGTATATGTTTAGTTGAGCACTTATTTTTTTATAAAAATTATGTAGAATATCTATTATATCTTTAATAAATATAAGATAATTTTATATAAATAATAATATTATATTAATATTAATATAAATATAATATTAAATATATTATAATATAACATCGGTCATAATAATTTATTGTATTAATATAATACTAATATTATATTAATATTTTAATACAAAAATATTAATATAGATATAAATATTATATTATATTAATATAAATATTAAAATATAATAATAATAATATTATTATTATTATTATATTAATATTTAGTATTTTATTTTAACTATTATATCACTATTCAGTATTTCATTTTAACCATCCATCGATATTTTATAATATCTTAACCATAAATTTTAAAAGACTATTTTTTAAAAAAAAATCATCAATTCTCACCCTATAAAAAAATTTTCAAATCCATCATTTTTATGAATTTTCACTTTCAATGAAATATAGAAAGTACAAATTTTTTTTATTTTTTTATCTTAAAACTCCAACTAAATAAGAGTTTCCTCTTCACTTTTCAAAAATTATCTTTTTTTTTCCTCCATTTTCCATGAACCAAACAGATCATAATAGCAAAAAGTGTAACACAAGAGTTAATGAGGGGTGATAATCTATTTTACCGTACCTTTACCAGAAAAAAAAAAAAATCTGTTTTACTATGCAAGGCAAACTACTGTCGTCGTATCTGCGAGTGAAGTGGGTTTGATTGCTGCATTTCACACCCATACGCCTTTCTCTATCTTGCATTCTCTGACCGTTTCCCACCTTGCATTTCTATTTCTCAAAACCATGAGATTAGTTGCTTATAAAGTATAAAACTATAGGTCAAAAACTCAAAACCTTTTTCCAAACATGTATTATTTATTTGGGTGAATTTTTTTATCATTGTTAATTTAAAAAATGCAAAATATGAAAATACTCTAGTGAATAATAATAGTTCATTTTTTGTATACAATGTTGCCCATCTCTTTTATTTGCAAAACTCCTAGCAATCATAAGTGCACTTATTTTATGATAAGCTTCCATATTATCCTATCTATATACAGCATTAGTGATCTCGTGGAGTCTATCTTGCAATTACTATGGCTTATCATCGCATCACAAAACCTTAAAATTTCCTTTCATGGGCCATCTTTATACTTATATTGGTCAAGAAAATAAAAAAAAATGGATGGTGATAGCCAATGCAAAGTTTTGTTAATGTCTTATTGAGGGCCTGTTCTTCAAATAAATCCCCTAATGTCTGAAAATTCAATGAGAGATCATGACATTTTAGAGAGAAGCAAAGATTGAAAAACAAAAACCCACATAATCAAGGAAGCTCCAACATTGCTCATCTCATAAAAACAAGGATAATGGATTCCATCTACAAGGTGATTCACAACATTTCGAGATTTTTAGGACCATATAAATCCAAATATCTTTAATCAAAAGAAAATCTCACACCTCTTTTCGCTAATTTCTTTCTGAATAACGAATGCTAGACTATCACGCATGCTTTTTTTTTTTTCTTCCTTCTTTTGATTATAAGGGTGCTCCATACTTTTCATTGGCCATGCAATGAGGTTTAGTGTAGGCGAATAACACACAAATTAACCCCTGACATACTCATGTGGGCACCTATTGTTGTAATTTCTATATACTAGGCTAAAATATAATAATAGGTAGGGATATAAAATGATACTGATATGATTGGAAACATAAATTCATAGTTTGGTCATGAATCTGCTCATACAGTTCAAAGAACAGAAAAGGGAACATTAAGCTTGTTTAAGTGTCACCAACTTTTTTTTTAAGGCAAGTCAGTGTCACCTACTTCGATGAGAAGATGCAGCAATGTCTCGTTTCAGGCCCCCTTGTTTTTCCTCTTCTTTTCAATATGGTGCCCCTTTGCTAGGTTAACAAAAAGTCAGGTCCACAAATAAAGTAGACCTTATACCATATGTATTACGAGAAACTATATAAGATCTTTTGCCCAATGGGCATCCATCAAACCATTCAAATCTGAGCTGTCCCTGACAAACCTTATGAAGAGCTTGAGGAGGCATGCTGGTAACAGCAATAGATTTGCAGCAGTGTTAGCCGACAAGCGTATGATTCAAGAAAGTTTCAATAGTAATAACTCTTGAATCACGAAAACCTAAGCAAATTATTCAACTAAAGCAATATTAGTCACCATAAGGAGGTGCAAGAGCAAGTTTCATTGTGGGTGCAAGGAATATATATATATATATATATATATTTGGCTAAAGGTGCTCCCCCCATTTCTTCCTTCCTCCGTCATTCTCGGTTTATCCTACAAGGCAACTCTATGCTTTTTTGGGTACAAGTAAAGAGAGTCTATCTTACCCCACCCCCACAAACCCCAAAAAAAAAAAGAGGAGTCTATAGACTGAAATAGAAAGAACACACCCATTAAATCATTAGCCCAACGTAGCACCTTTCTTTCAAACATAGCCCACTCCATTTGCATCAGCTTCCAGCAGATTCTTCAACTCAACCATGCGTGTACTAGGAAATTCTAGAGTGACTGCAACTTCCTACTTAAAACTAGATAGATCTAACGCAAAGGGATACATGTACAAAAGTCATTTCGCAATGACCATGCCCCAATGAACCCGAGAGAGTACATGAATGCGGGCCAAAGGCTTGGTGATAAAGTCCTCCCCTCTTGTTAGGCGTTTTCCGCTACATATCTTGATCGGCCTTGAAAAGGACAAAACTGAGTTATCCAGTTTAGATAAATTGAAGTCGGGTCGAAGTAAAACTTGCCATGCCATGGTAATGTCGCGACGCGATCACGGAGCAATCACTTGGACCAGAAATAGCACTCTTTGTCATTGGGGACTTTCGTTGCATAATACGTGTTGTTTATAGACTGCGGGTGCGATTCCTTTCTTCGGGGAACAATCTGTAGACCCGTCACGTGACAGGCCCCCGGAACTCGGATAGAGAGGGCGAGGGATTCGAGCACCGCGAGCGGCCCCAAGAAACGCCGAAGCGAGCGCAAACCAGCCAGAACCAAAGAGCCGGTCGCCTGGCCGATGGTGAGGATCCTCCCGATGGCCGTCTCCTACTCCTTCCAGCTCGCCGCCCTCCGTCCCCCCTCCGCCGCCGTCCGGCTCGCCTCCAACGCCCGCCTCGGCCTCCACTCCGTCCCCTTCCGCCGCCTTGTTCTCTCCCATCTCGGAAGCGGTGAGCCCTCCATCCCACCGGAATTCTTTTGCCGAACTCTTCACCTTATTCGCTTTTCTCATCGCCTCTTAATCTTCCCCATGGATTCTTGAACGATTTCGATTCTTTTCCTTAAAAATTCTCGATCGATCCGTGAGCTATCGTTTGGGTCTTGCGACTTGGTCGGGATGTAATGAGCCTCCGTTCGCTCGATGCTGTGGTTGTTCTGGGGTTTTGAGGCGTTTCGATTTGTTTTGGAATTTCTACGATGCAAATATGCTCTATATGACTGATTAGAAAACAAGAACTACATTTACCCAAAAAAAAAAGAACTACTCATTCGATCAAATATCTGTCCTTTTTATTGTGAAAAATACATCTTTTAGTATTATATATATGAGTTTTACATGAAATCGTCGGTGACAGTCGGAGATAGCTCTACCCGTGGTTTATATTTGATTTACTGACTACTGAATTTAATGTGCAATTTCTTTAGAGAAAGGAGGTATATTATACAAAAACTAGTGCAGCTTTTGCAAGTCTAATTGTTAACTGAACTGAATGAACTGAATAGGTGCTTGTAGATACACTTTGACTAAATTTGAAGTTGGGGTGAATCTAGAAGTTCATCCAAAACACTAGAATCGATCTTCTAGGGCCTGTTAGATATTGCTTATGTTTTCTGTTTTTGCTTTCAAAGCACAAGACAAAAAATAAACTACACTGAAAGACTTATATGATGAAACCTATTTGTTTTTTCAAATTGTTTTAAAATCTTTAGAGCTATTGGCAGCAAACTTTTGTTGGTTAACAAAGGAATCAAAATAGAAGCAAGTAATAACAGAAGTTCTGTGCAAATACCATCTTCAACATCAACCTCCACGAGATGCTTTACTAATTTGCTGAGAAGCCAGAATACAAAAACAAGAAAAGTACAATACAGGCCCCTATCTTGTCTTTATTACCTGGATCCAGTATTAGCCTTACACACACACACATTGGAACTCATGTGTTCTGTGTATCAATATATCTACTCTATTTATTTATTTCATCGATTTTTATTTCATTCCTGGGTTTTTTTGAACTACTATGTGTCAAGTTGAAGAGAAGGAGCCCTCGGTCTTTTACATTACCTTCCTTACTGGTCCCTGATCTATCGACTCTTCTGGTTGCGATTGCACAGCTATGCATCACCAGCAGTTGTTTGGAATAAGACCTTGTAAGTTGATAAGAAAAGCGAGAGGCGTAGAGGCCAGTGCTGCTGGAAATATGACGACTCAAGCAAGCACCACTGTTAGTCAAGAAGAGGCCTTAGAGTGGGTGAAAAAGGACAAGAGGAGGCTTCTTCATGTTGTTTATCGTGTTGGGGACTTGGACAAGACAATAAAGTATCCTTTTCTTTTCTGAATTATACCTCTGTACCAAAGATCATGTCTTTGATTTATGGGCACATGGCTTCCGCTGAATTTGTCTGCCTGATTGGTGCAGGTTCTACACAGAGTGCTTGGGCATGAAATTGCTGCGAAAACGTGACATTCCTGAGGAAAGATACACAAATGCTTTCCTTGGATACGGGCCTGAAGACTCACATTTTGTTGTTGAACTCACTTACAGTAAGCTACCTGTGTTATATCCTCATGTTGGCATGCTACTTTAAAGCGTTAATTATCCCTTTAGACATTTTTCTTATTTCATAATCCTTTCTTTCTTTGTCTTCTTCTTCTTCTCTCCTTTTTTGTGCTCTAGTAGTTCATTGCTTATCACCTTTCTGTTTATTTGATTCTGCATAACTGTGTATCGATGTGTTTTCCGATAAAAATTTTGTTTGTTATAATGTTGGCAGATTATGGGGTTGACAAGTATGATATTGGAGATGGTTTTGGTCACTTCGGTATTGCAGTTGAGGATGTAAGATTCTGTTCACATAAATTTATACGCTGTAATCCTGTTTGTGGATTTTGGGCATGCATGTATGTTTGGAAGCAATCCTGAACTTCTGTTATATCCATTTCTCTTTGAATGATTGAATTGAGATCCACATAAAAATCATTATGCACTATCAGGCTTTGTTTTCTATTAGCATTTGTGCTTTGTGCCTTACCGATTATGTTATCATTGATGTCTTTGTGTTATATTCCCCTCTGCTTGTTTAACTGTAAGCATTTTTTTTAGGTAAAAAAAAATCTCGATTGCAAAGAGCTCTATGTATATCGAAATTATTTATGAAATATTGGTTAGCGAATACAGTGCATCCAGATAACTTTATAATAGCTCTTACTGCAACTTTTGATAATAGCATGTCTGACTAACTTATGTATATAATACATATATCTTTCAGTAACTAATTTATATTTTTGTAACTAATTGGTGTTATTGTGATGTATGTGGAATTGATTCCAATGGCTTAAAAGAACTCTAATGTCGGTAATAATCCTATAGATACAACTACAACAGGCCACGGTCTTGTCATATCGTATGAATACGATACTTGTACAAATATTGTATGCTATGAACATGATAACACCCTTATTATATGATAGAATGAAATGTCTCATGCATCCTTTAAACCTAGATTGTTAACCATTGATAACTATCTGGTAGATACTTGAAGTGTTATATGCCTGATAAACTTGTGCTTGAGAGAGAAAATAAGAGAACTCTAGAGACTTTAAATGAAAAATGTGACTTTAAAACAGAATGTTGGAAGACAATGAGGAAGTAGATGATGGTAATTGAGGAGACACAATTAGGGGATATATCCAAGAAGTAATGTTCAAACAGTCAAAAGTTTGTAAACGGTAAAATAAGAAAAATAAAAGGATTAGTCATAATTACTAAGGTTAATGATACTCATGTTATAAGTCAAGGGTCGTGGGGGAAAATAATTTTAGAGAACATGAAGAGAAATATGAAGGAGAGAGAAAAACTTGCACACTGAGAGACACAATTAGGGGATATGTCCAAGAAGCAAGTTTCAAACACCCAAAAGCTTGGAGATGGAAAAACAAGAAAATAAAAAGATTAGTCATAATTACTCAGCTTAATTATAATCGTGTTACAAGTCAATGGTGGTGGGGAAAATAATTTTAGGGAACATGAAGAGAAATATGAAGGAAAGAGGAAAACTTGCACACGAGAGAGGAAGGATAAGAAGATCTAGCTCCTGACCGAACTCAACATAACACAATTGGTCTGGATTCAAAGGTAAACCCAATTCATGTTTGTGAAGAGTGAGACTATGCAAAACTAAGGCTTTGGTAGCTTTTAATGCCCAAGGAGATGATGATAGGTGCAAAAGGATCAGTAGATACCAAGATTCACCATCTCGGTATCGGATCCCGTACTGGTACCATCTTATCACAATGTGGGTACACAATACGGACCAGTACAATAGTATTAGTATGGTATGGTATGGTATGCCCCATACTAGATGGTATAGGATGGTATGGCAAACACTGGTAGATACTGGTCTCAGGAGTTGGCTACCTCTTAGTTGGGCATGAAGAATAGTAAGAAAGTTTGGCAAGAACAAGATTTCACCAGTTGAGGGTCCAATTGTGTAGGTCACTTAAGTTTGATGATTATTGGTAGATTTGATATTGATTTTAATCTTATTATGGGATTCTGACTCTTATTCTGTGGATTCGAGACATACGCAATGGTAGATTCACTAGATTAACAATCAATGGCTACGACAATAGTTTGATGGTTGCATCTAACAAGAGTACCTCTCTGTTCAGTTAATGTGATCTTCAGGCAATTTTCACTAAGATTGTATGGATCTAAAAGGACACGTCAACGCTAGTCAATTGGGGGGAGAGTAGTGAGAAAGAGGGGCAATGGTTTGGGAGTGATAAGGTGTAGAGGAAGGAGAGAGACAAAGGAAAGATGGATAGATAGCAAGGGGGGAGGGATGTGAGGAGCTGAGGTACTCACCACAAAAATGCTACCATGCTGTGAAGCTCACTGCATCACGATGCCATGAGGGAGTGAGAAGGCTACGTATTTGCTATGGGAACTTCCACCATGCTGGCAAGTCTGTCTTTGCTGTGACATGACAATCGGCTGTACTTGCTCTTTCATTATAGTCGGTGCAGTCCACTGCTGTTGAAAGGCATCTCTTGTCTCCTTGCAAAAAGAGGAAGGGAAGTGAAATAAATCAAAGAGGTCATCAAAATCTTGGTAATATTTTACTTAGTCCTTGAGTCATACATCTATAGAAATCCTTAAGCTATAGTAAAATGAAAACAAACCTGGGCCCAGCTAAATAGACAAGAATGACTTGAATCCAGTCCAGTAGCCAACAATTGGAAATGACCCAACCCTTCCCAACAGCAATATTATCAAATTTAAAATAAATTACATATATATTTTTTCCCACCATGTCTCCCTGTACCTTTTCCTTTTGCCTAATCAGATGCTTGTATACATGTTCAAATGTCTGAATCCTTTGTACATGTCCATGCAATAGTAGAAGGTACTTCATCCATTCACTTTATGAATTGAAACTTTTTGTGGTGGCCCATATAATAATGTTTCCATGTTTTGACACCAAAATCTTCTGGAACTAGAATTGGGTGGCTTGAAAAAAGCAATAGGATATTAGAAACGAGAACAGCAGCCCTGCTGCCGACTATTGCGATTACCTTTAACCCTCACATCTAGTATATGAGTACAACACATCTAAAAACACGAATATAAAAAGACAATATTTTGCATCTACTAATCACTATAATAATTCATAAAATAGAAATATTTGTAAGATGTGTGAGATTATTATATATGTAACAACCAAACATATAGGAGTATCATTGGAGATTGAATAATTCTGCAGATTTTAGAAAATTCATCAATTAGAGAACCTCGGTAACATATGTTTTGGCATAAAAGCCAGAGAAAGTACCACGCCAGTCTCCTTTTTAAGGTTATGAAAGGTGAAACAACCTGTGCACCTTTTCAAGCCATCACCTATCATCTCCTGACTTTTCTCAACTCAGGCCTATTTGTGTGACATCTATTAGGGATGCTTTAGTTCAATTTGGCTATTACTTATTAGATATTAAACTATATGTTATCACACATGGTTGTTGATGAGCGGCCATGGTGAAACTTACTATGCCTAATCTAAATCCCTGCCTGTTACTTGAAGCTTCACATACACCTAAAAAAAAAATGTTGCCAAAGGAGCTTCCTTATTTGTCATCGTATACATGCTAACTCACAGACAGTTAGTTATGTAGAGTATGATGCTGAAACCCTGAAGGTGATTAATTGGCTCTTTGCAAAGGGTTATTCATTAAATCCCCCCGAAGTATATATAGCTGCCTACAGCATTAACTGGACGCTTTCCGAGTCAGAAACATATGGAATACTTGGATATTTGTGAAGTTCGTTGGTTTCCACTTTAAAGATT
Source organism: Elaeis guineensis (assembly GCF_000442705.2). Lineage (NCBI taxonomy): Eukaryota > Viridiplantae > Streptophyta > Magnoliopsida > Arecales > Arecaceae > Elaeis > Elaeis guineensis. The sequence goes on from NC_025995.2 coordinate 112,228,855, forward strand.
GGAAGAGAATCGAACTCCAACAATGAGTGAGCTGAACTCTGCCAACAATTAGTTTGATCCTCTGATTTGTTAGTAGGAGTGAGTGGTTGTACTTTTTTGAGATTTGTTATGTAGGTATTGAAATAACTTTGTAAAATATTGTTTTGCTAATATCCTTAAGTTAATTGGAAATTTTGAATGAGAAACATGTATATTGAAAGATCTTAATAAACAATATCTGTTGAACTTTTTTTAATATTTAAACAGATAAAGGCTATGAAACCAAATAACTTGAATTGCCAGAACCAGAACAGACATGTTCATCAAAAAAGGAAAAGTAAAAGGACAACAAAATGCAAGAGAGAAGCCTTTCACATAAGGGTGATTGAAGGTCATCTTTTCAGATGGCTTGATGAATTACCGGTGTAAAGGGCTATATGCTGAAGACTTGAATGTTCTCGACCACATCGAGTTGTATGTAAATACTAAGAAATCATTATATGCAATAATCAACAGTTCTTGTGGGCATTTTGCAACTCTGGGGAAAGATGAGAGGGTTGGTTAATATTAAACCAACTCGGGTGTCAATGGCCATGCTTGGTTCAAGCTAGGTTTTGCTTAACCACAGCTTAGGAATATACACACTGGCCTCAGTATTGCTTCAAGCCAAGAATTGCGTTCATATGCCCAAACCCAGTGTAAGGTTTCAAACACTAGAGACATGAGTTGATACAAAGATAATTCTTATTCAATTTTGACTCCAAAGTTTTGCTTTATCTAAATTCCAAATACAGCTTGAAGCACCATGCCAAGTGGTTTATGTAGGAGTGTATACTTGCTTTTGAGCTTAAGATTGGATATCAAATAAAGACACATCTTAAGCTGACAATTCTTCCTGCTTACAACCTTGATTCAACCTAATGTTTTACTCCCCCAAGGATTGATATTCCATTGATCAGAATGTAGTCCAATTTGGAGTTCGTATTTTCTAGCTAGCAAATGTTTGATGGCTATATGTTTTATCCAGAGTCACTTCTGTTACATGGGCTACTTCTTAAATATTCTTGGAGTCAGTATGCTAATGCCTCATCCATAAGTTGCATTGTGACATTCTAGTAGGTCACTCTGGCCACTTTGACTTGTAAAAGAGTTTGAGGTACATGCTAGATAGAAATACGATCTAGAGATACTGCAAGTAGTTTACTGCATTTTATGTATGTGTTTTACTGTGTCATGAACTATGTAGTTGCACTTTTTCTTTTACTATTGCACTTGCAATTTTTGCAAATTATAAACACTTCTGTGTATGGACATGTATATATGAAGTCAAATCCTTGAATCCATCTTTTACATTTTGAGGTCTAGAAAATGTGAATCCTTCTAGTTAGAAGTTCTCTATAACTGATAAGAATGGTCATGTAATGGAGTTCTCTATAACTGAAATTAGAAGTTCATAGACCAATTAATTTAAAATATGAGCATTTAATGAGAAACTTGCGTTATAAATCATGGAGGAGCCGTACTATGAAATAGATAACTTCAAACTCATATGGTCTTAGTAGATGCTAGATCAGTGATGCCAAATAAAATTTTATGCTTTGTTGGTTAGAAAAAGTCTTCTTAGTTAACCTGATCAGGACACTTGAGTTGTTTCAATTCCATTGGATGTGGCCATCAAATGAAATGGCAAGCTTTGATGAACAGATTTCCACCATAAAATTTACATCTTCCCTTGATTTAGATTTTTCTGTTAGTCCATGCACATTGAAATCTATTAATTAAACATTAATTTCTTATCATGCATTATGCCTGCTTTTGTTTGAGGGTCTAAATGTTCATCCAATATCATGTTTTACTGTGCTGAAAACTTGGAGAAAAATGATATGCAAATCTATGAAGAAGAACAAATGATACAAGTGAAAAAAAATGATGAAATTCTGATATAGATTTCGTAACTAAAAGCTGGCAGGTTTTGAACATCAAAATACATCGTTTATTCATCTAAAGTCTATGTACTAATAGATCTTAGTTATGCCTTCTCGGCTGATAAGAATAATCCAAACATGATTATTATACCATATCAATAACTTTAACATGTAAACTCTCAAGATTTAACCATGCAATTACCATATGCAAAATGAAAATACACTGATTAAAGTATTCAAGTTCATCTGCCTTCTTGACGTGCCTTCCTGAAATGCAAGAATATTGAATATTTTAATGCCTTGTTCACAATGTCGAAGCACTCTTAAAGACTTTCTTTTTTATTGGATCAATAGGTTACAACAAGTCTTTCGATACAAATAGAAATAATATCATATCAGTAGGATTTCAAGTATTTGTTATGTTTAGGTGGATAGAATAATATTTACAAGAACATGTCATCATATTTTCTTGATCTTTTATAATAGGTTGCCAAGACGGTGGATCTTATAAAAGCCAAGGGAGGAAAAGTGACGAGGGAACCTGGCCCATTAAATGGGGGCAAAACTCTGGTTGCCTCTATTGAAGATCCAGATGGTTATAAGTTTGAGCTTTTGGAAAGGGGCCCTACACCAGAGCCCTTTTGTCAAGTAATGCTTCGTGTAGGAGATCTTGATCGTGCTACAAACTTCTATGAGAAGGTGAGTTGGTGAATGAGGAATTCAGTTTATTTTGTATAGACATGTTCGCAATTGTCATCATGTGTTTTTGATCAACTTGTCAAGTTCTAAATCCATGTTACTTCTAAACAGGCATTTGGTATGGAGCTTCTACACAAACAAGACAATCCTGAGTACAAGGTTACTCTCTTTATTCATCACATTTCTTATCTTGTACATCAGCTATATATGATCTAGTTTGTGTAGATCATCTGTATAAAAATCTGTCAGGACTAACAAGTTATTTGTTAGTTATATCAATTATTCATCAGTCTAGTTGCTTATAATGGAAGTTGTGGAATTGCCTTTTCTTTTAAATGTATGCCCTTTTTTTTCCCTTTTTCCTTCCTCTTTTGTTGGTGCATGGGTGCATGGGTGATTTGGTGTGTGTATATTAGTGGGTGGTTTAGTGTGTATATTCATGCATTCTTTGTCTTCCAATGCCATATTGGGTTATGCATCATGCCAATTTCATTTGTATAGGTTGTTTTATGTCATGTACACACTCTTACTATCTATTTTATATCAGTGTTTTCCTTTTTATTTTGTAATCTTCAATGCTTCTTTTAGTGCCTTAATCTTCAGCATTCTGTACATTCTTCTCCAAATTGCTTGGAGTCTTGTTCAACCATGTCGATAACATACTTTTCCTTCATAGATCTAACCATCATTGGTTGACACCATATCTACTATTAATCTACATTTTTGAATTTATTGATATCCTGATAACTTCCTTTTGAGCCTAAACCGTTGTGTAGGTTGTTTAATGTGATGCGGATCATGCGGACACTTTTGCTATCTATTTTGTATCAATATCATTCTTTTAATCTTCTCTTTTATGTATATTAATTTATCTTAAAATTGTATTTTGTCTCTATGATCCTCAATATATTTGTTTATTAGCATATACTTCTTTTTCTGACCCATAAGTCATGGTTCATGTCAACCTTTGTGATTGATATTTGCTTGTACCTATTTTCAGCATACTATGGCAATGATGGGATATGGTCCTGAAGATAAAAATGCAGTGGTGGGGTTGATGTACAACTACGGGGTTAAAGAATATGACAAAGGAAATGCCTATGCTCAGGTAATGTTTATTTTCCAGTTGTGACATGTATTACCACTGAATCACTGATAGCTCAGTGATGCTGTCTTTATGACTCTGATCACAAATTTTTCTCTGTATGGTCACAGTTGTCTTTGTATATTAATTCATTTTGTGTTTTTGTCTAATTACACTCGATGGAGAATAACTTCTGATATCCTGTCAGATTGCGATAGGCACAGATGATGTTTATAAAACTGCAGAAGCAATAAAACTGTACGGGGGAAAAATTACTCGTGAACCAGGCCCTTTACCTGGCATTAACACAAAGATCACTGCCTGCTTGGATCCTGATGGTTGGAAAACGGTATGTTACCAACTTTATACCTTGTTTTTGATGCATTTGGCTTTAAAAGGATTTTAGTGACTGCAGTTCTCCAGAAAAGTCCTGTTTATGTGGTAAGTTGGTTTTTGCCTACGCTCATGTCTTATACTACATAGTTCAAAAAATTTTTCTCCATCCCACACCCAGCCTGGATGTTATTGGACAACAAAAGAACATTGGTGACATGAGCATGCACATTACTAATTCCTTGATCCAATGTTCTTAATTATTAGTCATGGTCTCTATGAGGCATCTTGGCTAGATCTCTGCCCTCTTCCCCCTCCTCTAATCATGGAAGTGAATATTGTAGATGACTTGGCTGTTCTGTGGTCTGATCAAGGTGCATCTATAAGTAAGAAAGACCTAGAGTTCCAAGTTTGAACCATATTTTCTTCTCTTTTCTGTTTGGTATAATGGCCTTATCGTATGCTCCCAGCCCTGTTTTGAACCTACATAATGGATCATAGGGAAACCAAAATGTATTAAAAAAACTTTTTTTTTCCCAATTAGGAGAGTGTCCCATCTGGGAAGCCCTACCTGTAGTTTAAGTGCCCCAGGATTTTCACTCGAGGGGGAATCCCACCCATATATGAAAATTACTTGGGCTGGATTCTTTTGAATACGGTACTCAGGATTTGAACCCAGCACCTCCAGCCAGTGAGCAGAGAGGGATGACCACTTAGATAACTTTCAGGGTCTCCCAGTGTAATTACTTCAGTTAGAACAGCAATTCATAGCCATTCTAACTGCATATAACAGCCTATGGCAGTAATGTAACCATGCAACAAGTATTAATTGAATATTTATTTTTTGTTTTAGAATAATGTTGAACTAGATTTCAAAAATCTGTGTCAAAATTTTGAAACAATGACAATGTAAAAACTGTTTACTATGACCATGTTAATTAATGGTTGTCAAACATATGTGATGGCCATTATTTATAAATCTTGTGAATTAGAACCATGCTAATAACTCTTTTAGCAATGATACTGAAACTGTATTTCTGTCTTTGTTTGAAAAACCCAAGATTAAGCATAAATCACACTTAAGTCCAATAGTTCAAAAAACCAATGGCTACCCCCCTGAGGTTTACTTTTATCCAACACCTATAACTCAACAGAACATTTGTCAAACCATAAAACTTAAATGGGACCCACATGCCACATCCAAAATAACCTTAAGCGACGTAACAATCATCCAAAGACATAAGAAAATATGTGTGTCCTCCTCCCCACTTAAACGCAATTTTAACCTTTCATATGAGATAAACGGTTTCATTAATGCTGCTAATTTAACGGGGTATAAGTGTGTAGGTTTTACAAACTATTGGATATAAGTGTAATAAATATAAACCTCAGAAGGGTTTTTATAATATACTCTTAATTTTAACAATGCTGGAGCTCTTATGGTAGCATTTGCCTATAGGTAACCAGCTACCTTCCCTAAGGAAAATCCAAAATATAATTCCAAGGTAAGTACTAGAGCCCAACCAAGCCACGTCGACTTGGCTTTCACATTCAACTTTTCTTTTCTTGGTAGGCTATTGATTGTTTTTGCTAATAATTTATTTCATGCGCTAGGTCAACTCCTAGAGTATTTTGCATCATGGGGCCAATTATACTATTTTGTGTCAAGTGTATGAGATGTACATAGCATATGATGGGTCACGGGAACCATGAAGTTGCACTAAGCATTTCCATGCGATGATAAGCCACCCGTCTAATAGAAACCAAATCATTTCATTTGTTGATTTTTTAAAAAATTCCCTAAGTCTTCTGCTTTTTACCAATTTTTCTGTTCCAATTTAACATTTTGGCATCATGTTGTTTATCTGCTGTGAGTGTGTTAGTAGAATCATGCAGTAATCATGACTTGAATAATGTCGATTCCAATTGTTTTTCTTCTGCAGGTCTTTGTTGACAACATAGATTTTGCCAAGGAACTGGAATGAACTGATCATCATGCCTAAGCTTCTAGTGCTGAGTTTGTCAAGGAATATCTGACCTCCTATCACTAAATGCGGCCTTTGCCTGTCAAGTCTTGTAAAAGCACAGACCACCCCACAACACAAGACACCCACCACCCCACCCCACCCCCCCTCAGTTTGTACATAAGCCATTCAACCTTCCATGTTAGTGATAGCATGTAACACATCTGATCCATATAGCGCGGTGTAGATGTGAGATTCCTTTTGATGCAATTTTAATTTATTCATCATATCAATCTAGTTTGGCTCCAACTCATTCTTATTATATTGGTTCTGCTTATTAAATTGCCACGGTGACATTCATGTTGGCATGACAATTTAACATTTGGCGTATGCCTTCAATCCAGATCTGTTGGTCATGTTTGTTTTTGCATTCAAATTCAATTATCCTTTCGGGTGTTTTGATTCCGAAGTAAGCTCTTTGATGGCTGCTGTCTTCTAATTCTCTGCCGGGCCATGCTGGGATATTGGAGCAGACATCAAGAACGACACCTGAAAGAACAACACCACTTAGTTTCAAGTACTGGACTATCCGAAGCTCTAGGTATAACTATCCTACTAATCTTACTCTTTTTCTTCTTCACGAAGGTTCCAGCCATGTGTGTGCTTTTCATCTTAACAATCACCTGTAATTTGTTTAAGAAAGAAATAATATAGATAGATCTGAAGCAATATCAATGATATAATTATCAACCTTTTGGTTTATCCTGTTTTACCTGCCAACTAGAATTTATGTATACTGACACTTGTTTCCAATGAAGAACACCTGCCAAAGAGTCCATTTAGTCTCTGCTACTAAGCCTTGCACTGATTTAGTACGAAATAGTGTTATAGTTTTTGGAGACTCTATGAGTTGTGTATATGTTTAGTTCTTGCAGCTTGCTCCAGTGTCTGGATAGACTACATAGGCACAGTTTCAGGTAAATTTAATCCTTTTGTTGTTTTATGGTGGTTATGTGGCTGTTCAAGGTCCTCCAAAATATAGATGTCCTAATATTTTTAGAATGCACTGGCAAGCTTAGGAAAAGATAAATTGTGGATATGCTTCTCTCTTTGAAAATATGTACCTTTTCTTGTACGTTTAAGAAGATCTCCCCCTCTGGAAATGAAACTCAAAGCTGATGAGCATCCCTCTGTTTCGTTTCTCTCTCCTGCTAATGCTGCACTCTGTATTTCCTTATATAGCCTTGCCCTCAGTGTTGCTGCTCCCCTTAAGGCTGCATTAAAAAAGATTATGCCTGAGAGTTGGAGTTTTTGCATTAACGGCTGCTTGCATGATACTTATTATCACTTACATATGGATTTTCAAACGTTTGTTTGCTGGGTGCGTGCCATACTAGTGCACTATATTGGACTCAACATTATCTGAGAGATTACTAAGTTGTTTGTTGTTATGCAGATCACTAACTTGAAAATTTAAACAGCCTAATTTGTTTTTCATGATGCCAAGATAAAAGCAACCTGAGCTCCGGTCAGGAATCAATTGGGTCTGCATAATTTGTGTTATAGTGTTGAATTAACATATATCATCTTCTTCAAAGGGATTAGATGATATTTCTATAAAAGATTTTAGCTGCAAAATTTGGTAAAGGATAAGGCTATCAGTCCTGGCATTAATTGTTATTTGAAATAACTTGATGTGTCAGCTCTTAGATAGCCATCTTTTTTTATGTATTTCAATCCTCTAGAGGATGTTAAGAGTATTCTATTTGGTAGAAATTGAAGTGAAACAGGATACCTTCCTGCAGTGCTTTTATTTGGTAATAACATTGAGAGTTGGTATCATACATGTAGCTTGCTATGATGGACAGCGCGACCCTAGACAAATGTGAATGGTGGAACATGATAAACTTTAGTACTAATGTTTGCAGTTAAACTCTAAAGTTGGAGTTTGGGCAAGGCTTGCTGGTAATATTATGTTTATTTAAATCCTCTTGCATGAAACCCTTGAGTGACTTAATTCAAAGAAAACATACCTGTGGCAGCTCCAGCAGTCAATGCCATGACATCTCCGCTAGTTTGTGCATTGACGGCAGAGTGGATGACGGCTAAGATCTGCTCATGACTGGCCCCAAATGCCTGAGCCATCTCCACGCAGTGTGATGCCACCAGTGCTGCAGCCGAAGCAATGGCTGCAGTAATCTTCGAACCAGAGTTGGTTTTCGACCCATCGGGTGAAAAGACGGTGCTGGCTACAACTGCAGCAACTGCAGCTGCAACCCCTGCCACAGAAGTCGCAGCATACACTTCGGCATTACGGGTTCGAGCTTCCGCCCTTCTCTTCTCCTTATGATCCTTCAGCCAGCTGCCCATCGTTTTCCCTCGTGGCAATCCTCTAAGAAGCTGGATGTCTGAACGAGTTAAAAATGAAAAGAAAAAGATGAGTGGTTCAGTTAGAAAGAGCTCGAGAATCTACTGTACCTTAATATCCATATGATCTCTTGGGGAAATGGGAGGACTGATGCCAATGGCTTCATGAGTCGGCACCGCTGGTGGTGTAATTGTTGTTTTTTTCACCGCAGTTTCATCTTCGGTGGCGGCTGTGGTTAGTTGCGCGTTGGGTGTATTTGGAACGTTCTCATTTGAGGGCAAAGCTGGTTTCTCCATGCATGAGGAGTCTGGAGGATCCTCCTTACTTTCGAGCATCGCGAGGGCTTTCGAGATCTCTATGGCAGACAGGCTCCATGACCTTGCAAGGAACTCCATGGTCTCTGTAGGAGTCTCAGGGGCCCGCAGCGATGACGAGTGCCAGCATATGGGGCCTTCCTCGTTGATGTTCTCCAGCTGCTGTGATTGGCACTTGAGAAGATGTGGGCGATGATATGGGCTTCGTTCCATGGCCTTAGAACAGCTTAAATGCTCCTATTCGCACCCTTGGATTGAAGCAGTAATGCAAAGTCGAAGATATATATCAGCATATATCTTTTAGTCGAATGATAGGAAACAAAACATATGATGAAAACAAATATATAGACCTACCCGTCGGAGATTTATGAGCCAAATCCTTTAGTGATATCGTCGAACAAATAGATATGAGAATGCGTATCGTTGGCATGAAACCATGCATACTCTACATGGGGTAATCTTTAGCAGGAAGAAGGCGTTAGAATGAGGAGAGTATCAAGTAGAAGACAAGCATGCGGGTGTGGGAAGGGAAAATTTGGTTTTTAAGAGTGGAGACTGATAAAAGGCACAGAGGAGTGAGGATTATTGTATGTTGGCTCGTGCGGTAAGTGGGTGCTAAAGTCTTGTCTGCCGGTCCCTCTCTTTATCTACTCTTTAAAAAGCTCGCTCCAGTTTCCTGAGCGGCGTGCGCCATCATTTGTTGGGTTGGTGGACCTCCACATCCAAATTTAATGGTCTTGCACACGAATGCTCTATTTCAATATTTGACTTACATGAACTACGGAGTAGGGAACATGGGAGTCGTTCTAATATTTGGAGCACAAGAGCAGTGCTGCCAGCCTCCTTGGGTCTGCTCTGATGCTTCAATTTGAATTTTAATGATGGCACGTCAGAGCATCCAATCCACAAGTTGGTGGTGGCCTGCAGCTGTATTTGCCCATGGATTTCAGAGCTACATACTTTTATGGGCATATTTGATTAGGGGGAGTTAGGCTTTGGAATAGGAACAGAAATGAGTGACTTCTATTTCAGCTATTTGATTGGACCCATTTTGTGGGCTTATTTGGTTAGGAAGGATTGGACTTTGGAATGAAACTAGAGATGAGTGACTTTCATTTCAGCCATTGATCGGATCCATTCCAATTTTAAAGGGGAATAAAAATGCCTCGATCCCTAAAACCTAACATATCGGGGGGATATGGCTATTCTCATTCCTATTCTAATTCATTTTGATTGTGATTTTGATCACGAATCAAATGTATCTATATTATATAAAGTTGACATCAAGGTATAATACTCACTCTAGATCATTGACATAGAATTGAAAATATCAAGAACTCATGGTGAACTACATTAAGAACTATTATTGCTGGCGCCAAAGGCCAAAAATTGAATTCCTTATGTTGTGGTGGTGCTGAATCCAAAGGTCAGTCAAGCTTCAGCCCCTTGTTGCTGCAGAAAAGCCTGGGCTAAGCCATATCCCTTTATTTTGGATGTCCCACAAACGAGTAAGGGCAGTAGACATCCCAAAAAAAAGGTAGTAAAGGGAATTCCATACTCATACAACTAACCATCTCATAATCCCACTCATAGGTCAACATTATTTGTATCGACATTACATGATCGTGTATGGCAATCAGTTGTCGCACATTTGAGCATTTTTTATACAATTTTACATGCACATATGCATCATTGCAAAAGATTTGGACTGTCCTATTAATGGGATGAGAACATGATAAAGTATCTGCACTACCATTACGCCATGATTGCCAACCTGTGCTTGGCTTCTTTTCCTTTTCCCTTGTCAAGGAAATGGCATTAACATAACCGAGCATCTGAATGATATAATTTTCAATGCATATATGCGACAAGAGTCCAGGTGGGACTGCAACAAATGAAGTATTAGCACTACCAGGCCATGATTAGTATGCCCTACTTTCTTCCAGATTTCACAAGGCAATGGCATTTATATGACACTCTTACCTCGCAATGAGAGTTGTGTCCCAAGTATGCACACTTTAGTATCCATTCAAGGAGTATTCTCTGCAATCCATATTCTATAACAAAGAAGACGGGTGGAAGGTATCAAATCATTCTGCACTGCCAACCGGCTTTCTCGGTTCTTGGTGCAATGTCCACTTCCCTAAGCACATAGAGAGCAGCTAAGGTTATTGAAGTAGACATCTGTAACTTTAATGCAGAGGCACTGAATATCCTCAGTCCCTTATCATCATTGCACTGATGCCTAATCGTGTGGGTTAAGGCCTTTGGTAAACCATAAAATCCTACCATCGCTAGCCTACTTTCTTATTGTCCATTTGTTGCTAAAATATTAGAGTGATCTAGCTAGAGCTCACCCTGACCAAGTACTTTGTTTGCAACCCTGAACCTATGCCATTTGGAAGACGTGGATCAATGTCAGCCAACGAAATGGGGACCAGAGGCTAGATCTAGGCTCCTGGAGGTGTCTATTTGAATTAAAACATCCAGCAACCTTGATCTCCAGTAAAATTTTAGAAAAGTGGGATATCTGTTGGTGTAGAGCCCTTTGCCGTTTGGATGACAAGAACTATTGTTCCCAGGCTTATCCTGAAAAATGTTTAGAAATTCATGCTAGAGCTTCACAATGTCATGGAATTGGTCCATCAAGATATTGTTGAGAACTTAGTAGGCTGAGCTCCATAACTCCCCCTACTAATGAAAATGAAACCAAGAGATTGTTAAGAAATCAACAGCATTAGAACTAAAACACTGTAAGAGTTTTGGATCTTATCACATTCATCTCAAGTGGCAACGGCAAGATCCAGGAGGCTAAATGCGATTGCCCATACAACATAATGCAAATGGAAAGCTTAAGACATGGTTGAAGAAGAGGAGTCAATAAGATCGGTACGAGTTATAACAAGGTAAATAACAATGGATTATTCTAAGTCACATGACCACAAAGGAGCTGGGCAAACACATCTAGGACATATACATCAGGCTGAAACTAAGGAAATTAATGCGTAGCTTGAATACAGAAGTAAACTTTCATACATTGTTCTTTTCAATGTGAGGGAGTAGTAGTATATGTTATCCCAAAACATGCAGGAGCAACGTAGCTGGGAACAGATACGAGTTGCCATTTGCACTTATTTTGTTCATGGTGTACTAAGATAAAGAGAAATCCAACAATATATAAATGTTGATCATTCAAAGTTGGATTCAATTCAGATGCTGAGATTGTCTCTTTTGACTTCCAGAGGTCAGGGATCAGATTGAACCTTGCTTTTCCGAGGGAATAATGATCCATGGTTCTTTTAGATTTGTTCTCCAGGACTTGGATTGATTCAATTGAATCAATGGGAAACTTTGGAACAAAATGCAGCTCGTCGGCCAATGGGCCCACTTCGCGTTCAACCACTTCAACATCTTGGCGGAACTTTTGGAGAAATTACTGCATGCACCAGGTGGAAGTGAACAGGGCAAATCCCGGAGCATATGCACGGTGGATAGCGTGCAATCGGGAATTGGTGAAATGCAAAGGGTAGCGTGGCATGTTATCCACCGTGGGATTCGACGCGAACTTTTGAAAGATAATACGGAGGCGAACTTTTGAAAGATGATCCGATTGCCCGATGCTTTTGCCACACCTGAGGGCTGAGGGAGACATTGGCCGGCCAGCAAACAATGCTCGGCCTCCTGAACTCTCAATGCTTTCGACTCCATATCTCGCTATCTATCGAGCTTGAAAGCATGAACAGCTCCATTACGGGTGATGAAGACAAACATCAGCTCCCAATCAAATCCTATATCTATATATAATAGACTCCGACCAACTGGATCTCCATTTAGATCCCATGAGATCTACGTCAACTAATAGGATTGTTCATCAATAATTTGAGCTATTGTATATGATCTTTGATTATATACCAAAAATCATATAATCGTAATCTAGGATCAAATGATAAAAAATATATATATTGCTTTGTATTATTTAAACTGTCAATTTTTTGGCCACTTATGAGAATTTGTACAGATGTATATTTAATCCTACATCGATTATTTGTTAAAATTTTTTTTGAATATTTATACAGGATTAAAAAATTTAAATAATATTTTCAGACTAATCTTTTTGGATGAGATCATGGTTGTTATAAATGATATCACAATAGATCCCACCTAAAACTCATATGAATCAAAGGATATTATAGTACAGGTTCATTGGGCTACCCATGAGCTAGTCATGATGTTTATAAATGAATGTATGATTTTCAACCCTTAGCTTAGCAAGAAGGCTACGGCTTAAAAGTATATAAGGATCTTTATGGGCATATGTTTAGTTCCACATCGATTTATTATTTGAAAGATCGTGGATATCTATATAGAATCAAAGAATCCAAAAAATATTTTTTGATTAACCTTTTTTGATGAGATTCTGAATTATCGTACCACTTGATGCACGTACTGAAAGTCTCCTAATCATAATTTTTAGTAAGTTAGTTTGAGGGTAGTCTGCCTCTTTTTAATCTAGAAACATCCGTCAACTCGAAATATTGATGTGAGGCTCCAATCTAATCTAGACTTAGACAAGTGCTGGAGGAGATCCACTTGATCAGATCTCGCTCTCTCTCTTTATACACACACACATATAATTCTAATAAAATAATTTGTTAAATGTTTGCCTTCCAAAACTCACTAGTGGCATATATTCATCTCATATCATCCTATTTTGTGATGATATGCCTCCTATTAGATTTTGGTTGAACATATGAAGAAGTAATTATTTTTTTAAATATAAAATAATACAATGAATCTGTTGTATTAGTCTCTCTTAGAAAATTCTATATTTGGTTAGTTTACACTATACAAAATCATGTTTTTGCATAAGTTTTTCAAAGATATTAGACATAAAAGATCAACAAAATCATTTTATATTAAAAATATTTCTTAACATCATCAGACATAACCTAACAAAAAAAATATCATTGTAAAAATAGTATAAGATATATATATATATATATATATATATATATATATATATATATATATATATATATATATATATGCAAATAATAATTTTTGGAGAGTAAAGAATGCAATAAGTCAACATGCAAGGATGTATGCAAAAAATCCAAATGCCCACAAGTTCCAAGACCTATGTAAGCAACATCACTAGAGCATTAGGATGGAAAATATAATCAATTTTATACTAAATTAAGCTTTGAATTTATATATATTTGAATTTTAATAGAAGAGAAAAAAAATGCATTGAAGATAGAATAGATAAAGAAGTTGAAAGAAAAGGGAAGTATCAAGAAAAAATCCTCGAAAAGGAAGATTACTACTTTGAAATAGGCCGTTGATTAACACCATTCCCAACATCTTGTGGAGCCCTAGTTATAGATTCCCTATAACTATAAAGCAACATTTAAAATTAAAAATGCACCTTCAACTTGCATGAAGAATTTGAATCTATAATTAACTAAAAAATAAGAGTACTTATTGACAAAAACTGCCAATATTTTAAAAGTACTCAAAATTGTGACAAAAAATATAATTTTTTTTTTTTTTGGTGAGAGAAAAAGAAGGAGACCCATCTCCACTATATTTATCCAAGCCTCAATACTTAGCAATGCACCGTGTAAGATTCAAATCTAGAACAACTGGGTACTAAACAGAATAGCATGACCACTCGAAAAAGTCTTGGTTCAAATGTAAGATTCATATTTTTAATTAATTTTATATAACTATACAATAATTTGTATAAAGACACACAAAAATCATTTAAAAGCACAACTCCACAACGTATAGCAGTTTTTGTCCTCCATATAACAATTCTACCTAACACATGACCCGAAAATCCACGAAAAATATTTCAAAATTAAGTAAAACATTAAGAGAAAATAGGATGTGGCTTACTAAGATTTAATAATACAATAAGTTAGCTAAAAATATGACACAAAATGAAATGAAAAATCTGTCTATTTGAATATTAACTACACCAAATTTCTATGCATGCATCTGGCATCTATTATTAAACAACTAGTTACAGCTATGCAAATATAAAGAGCTAGCCTTTGGATAATGTTTATAATGCTTCTTCTGCCCTCGCATCTTCTATAAAGCTTGGGCAATGATGATAGGTAACTGAGGTCGCTCTTAGTTAACCACCGCCTAATACATCCAAAAACGGAAAAACACGCACGCTAGGGGAATTTTTTTAAAAATAATATTTTTTAATATTTTATTCCAAAAATATTTCTATTCCAAATTTATTTTTGAAATTACTGTTTTGGTACCACCTAAACTTAAATTATGAGTTGAACCCACGAGTTTGAGTCCAAGTGGCCGAACTCGTGGGTTGGATCCACAAGTTTGCATTGCTGATGTAGACATGATTTAAAATAAAATCGTGGGCTGAAAGCACGATTTTACTGTAAAATTATGGGTTCAACCCATAATTTCAGTTCCACAGTAAAATTGTAGATTGAACCCACAATTTCAATTTGAAATTACATCATTATAATTACGAAATTATGGATTCAACCTATAATTTCATATGCTTTTTCATATGCCTTTAAATCCTACCGTTGCAATTTCAATTTAAAATCCTACCGTTACAATTTGAAATCCTACTGTTGCGAAGTTTTGGGTTCAACCCATAATTTCATATGCCTTTAAATCCAACCCGAAGCCATCTTGCTCCCTATTGATTTTTCTGAAATTTCTCTTCTATTTCAACCATAATCTTAATCCCCACCCTAGAATCAATTTAATAGCTTCAAAAAAAATGGAACCATGTATTCTGATTGATCTTATGTTAAATTTGAGATTTCATATAAATTATTATGATTTAATTCTTAAGATTTTATGTTTTGACATTGTGTTTAATTCTTTTAATGTTAGAGTTTAACGGATCTAGACCATTTGGATCGAACGATCTAGACGTACCACTAGGTTTAATAGGTTGGACCATTCTTAGTATTTTATAATTTAAAAAAAAAACTCAAAAAACAAGCACATAGGCAGTAGACCCGCCATTTTGGTCGATTGGCCTGCACAAGCAGGCTGGATCATTGGGCTATGTTCGTTGTGGTCGATCGATTCTGATGTTAATTTGTACATTGTGATTCATCATTCTTTAATAAGATGTTAATACCGGCACTAGTAAATCTAGACAAAACTATTTTATTATTATTTAAAAAATAATATTTTTTTATTTCTTCTTCTCCTTTCATAATGAGCCGGAGCAGCAACCAACGTCGCCACCCATGGCTCCTCTGCCCCACCTCTTTTTTTAAAAAAAATTATTTTTTAAAAAATATTTTATTATCATTTTAAAAATAATATTTTTTATTTCTTCTTCTCCCATGACGAATTGGAGTAGGAGCCCACACCGCCACCCATGACTCCTCTGCCCCCACGACCTCTTTTTTTTTTCAAAATTATTTTTTATAAATAATATTTTTTTATTATTTTAAAAATAATATTTTTTATTTCTTCTTCTTCTCCCACGATGAGTTGGAGCGGGAGCCCACGTCGCCACCCATGCCTCCTCTGCCCCACAACCTCTTTTTTTTTAAATTATTTTTTAAAATAATATTTTATTATTTTTTAAAAATAATATTTTTTATTTTTTTTCCTCCCACGACGAGTTGGAGCAAGAGCCCACACCACCGCCCATGGCACCTCTGCCCCTGCGACCTCTTTTTTTTAAATTATTTTTTAAAAATAATATTTTTTTATTATTTTAAAAATAAAATTTTATTATTATTTTAAAAAATATTTTTTTCATTTTTTCCTCTCCTTCCGTGGTGGGAGCTAAGATGGGGTAGAACAGCGGTCAGACGGAGGAGCCGTGGGTTGGACCGAAAGGGGTGGACGCAGAGTGGTCGTGAGAAGAGGAAGACAAACGACGCATCGCGTCGGGGGGGAGGGGGTGTTAGGGGCACAAGAGGAAGTGGGTGTGAGACTGCCGCGAGAAGAGGAAGGTGAAAGACACATAGGTGGGGTGGGGGCATGAGAGAGAGTGGGTACGGAACGACTGCATGAAGAGGAAGGCGAAAGACTGAGGGGGGAGGGATGCTAGAGGGGGTGCATGTAGGGCAACCATAGGAAGAGGAAGGCAGAGGACCCAAAAGGGGCGGGACTGGAGGAGGTGCATACAGGGCAACTGCGGGAAGAGAAAGGTGGAGGACCCAGAGAGGACACCGGAGGGGGTGCATGCAGGGTGGCCACAGAAAGAAAAAGATGAAGGAAAAAGGTGAAAGACCATACGGGTGGGAGGTAGGAGGGAGTGGTTTTAAGAGAGAAAGAAAAAGACAAAAAAAAAAAAACATCGACTACGGCCATAATTTTTTTTTTTCTTTTTACCATGTTGGATGCCGTCTCGATTTAAAACCGTAAGTTAAACCCGTGATTTGAGCTGAGATGGCCATTAGGATGGTATATTCGAAAATAAATCAGGATAAAAGGTATCTTTTGAATTAACTATTAAAAAATAATATTAAAAAAATATGTTAACCAATATAAAAGAAAAACAAAATAAAATAAAAGGATATTTCCATCAACTAAGCGACTGGAAATCAGCACATGCAGGAGGAAAGAAAAAAGAGTCTGGATGTTGGAACGGACAACCAAAGCAGCAAAGAAACCTACACAAGCATAGCCTTACGTTATCATGCGGCCATCTTTTAATTAAAATTAGGACTAGAATATGGGAAGGTAAAAAAAGCGAGCCAGGAGCACAAAAAGCACCATAACACAGATTCGGAGGCCCACCAAATGCAATTTCCTCGCATCCAAGCACTCCAGGACAGCTTTACTGCTGGATGATCCTCTATACATAAAGGCTGGTGACTCCTGCCTCAACCAGCATTCCGATAATGGCCATGGGTTTCAATTTTCTGTTAGCCCTTGTCTTCCCCCATTCCATTGCCAAATTTCGTTTACTGAAAATGAGTCAATAAAACTAGATCTCCTCTGCCAAATAATAAACCAGCCAGACTCATCCAACGCATTACAATGTTAACATCAACTAAACACATGCCTAATCTTGTATGGATTGGTGCCCAACTCGGAACCCAATTCGCTATCATCCGTGATCGCCCAACCACCCATTTCGCTGCTGAAACTTGCTCAATCCGACGGTGACATCAACCTGGGACTGAGACTGAGCTCATCAAACCAAAAATAGATTTTCCACTCTTTGTTCTCAGTCAAGCTGGCCATGATTTCGAGGGGATGCAAAAACTCCAGATTCCGATTCAAGTGTACAAATAACCATGCAAGCTTAAATGTGCAGTCAAATAAATCAGGAAACAGCAGCACCGGCCACAAGGTGAACAAGAAAGAATACGAACAAAAATGACCTCACGTGCATACTGGAGGAGAAGAGGATAAATTCAGCCAGAGACAGGTAAAGCACGATCCACCAAGCATACATCAAGTTCCATCAAATTTTTTTTCAAAAAAAAAAGCATATGGCCTAACTTTAAAAGATAGATTAAATACTACGGACCTGCTTATATCCACCTTCACAATTGTTCAACATACCTCTCCTAGGATTATGTTAGACCTCATAATTCAGAATAGCAAGCTAAAGTCACATCATTATAAACTACAAACATCTTTGTTATACAGACAAAATGGTAGGGAAGAAAATCACATATACAATGTCGTTGGCTTGCTGGTAAAGAATATATTATTATAAGAAGGATATTCCCAATTTAGTATTTCACAATATTCAACAACTGATTTAGGAGTCATAAATATGACATACATTAAAAAAACCTATCTACCGTGTTTGGACGCAAAGAATACAGCAGAATAATACAATCGCCGATAATTTAGCAAATTATTTATAACATCACAGAGAGAGAGAGAGAGAGAGAGAGAGAGAGCATTCACAGTTCTGCATTTACGCCCTTTCCAGCACAATGTTTAGAGCTGTAAATACTGTTGTATGATTAGACCGTAACTTTTTTAATCACTTATTCACTGTGCAAACCTTGTAATGCATCACAAACTTCGAGCACACACAGGAGAAAATATTAGGAAGTACTTCAATTAGCAATTTGACAGCAGGTGCCATATACCATCCCAGAAAAGAATAAAGCGGGTGAATAAAAACAGTCACCAACAGACCTACAAAATGAAGGCAAACAAGAAACCACCCAAAGCCACCCTCATGCTAAAAATCCTTGAAGTGGAGAACCAACAACCACAAACAACAGCTGAGATATTACATGTAGGATTTATATAGCATTCCAACTCCACGGACCATGCTTGATATAGTCAGATTAAAGTATTTCAATGATATGAATTTCATGCACACCTTAAGATTCGTCTGGGACTAAGTGATTTTGTTTCCAC
This sequence comes from Elaeis guineensis, assembly GCF_000442705.2. NCBI lineage: Eukaryota > Viridiplantae > Streptophyta > Magnoliopsida > Arecales > Arecaceae > Elaeis > Elaeis guineensis. The sequence goes on from NC_025995.2 coordinate 112,247,877, forward strand.
CAGTGCAAAATCTGGCAGAACCTGACTATTTTGGAAGGGTATTTATGAGCAGAATCCTCCAAATCATTAGATTCGTTGCTCACTTATATATTTTCTAGAAAGAAAATCTTTCATGATCACTATGAATAATTTCAAATTTTTAATCCCCCATGGTAATCTTTCGGAAATTCATGGAAGTCCATGACAATCCTCAATCTGCAGAACTATGCACAGAATTTGCAGAGAACCATCAAGATTTTTATAATGCAGGGAACACAGTGCACTACCAAAGACTACCTTGTGGCTCTTCATATTCCGGAAAACCTGTTTACATATTCTCCAGAATGAAGCCAGATTTGTACATAATACTTGTTCAGTCCATCTGAAGATCTTCAAAACTATCTCCTGCTTTTCAACCATTACAGCATCGTCCTCTGGAGAGTAGAAAACATACTAGATGAGCCACTAGCTGTAAGTTAATTCATAGAGAAATAAATTGTGTAAACTTCACAATTAAAACCTCTACCTGATAGTGATAACCAACTTACAGGTAAAGATGTACTGCTACTTGACGAAAGCTTCTTACACAAAAGAATAGAAGACTGGCACCTGAAAACTAGATTATTGTGCTCTATTCAGATCCCGAGCGACTTGAGTACCTAACGCTAAAACTATTTCAGATGACCATCCAGGGGTTTGAACCAAATAATACAGCAACACAAAAAATATACAAATTAACAGAACCCAGAATCAATGAGCTCCACGAAGCAGCAATTGTTACAACACATCCATATAGCAAGCACAATGAAAACCATATGATCTACTAACAAGATAATGACAAAAGACAATTCACAAATTATCCAGCTTAAATGGAATGATAAAATGCTAGACCAATGTGAGTCAACTGTTGTAGTATTTAACACAACAGCAACCATGCTTTGTGAAGACCAGCATTTAGCATCATCCAATGTGTCTGTAGTCACCTTAACAAAAATACAGTATGCATCCTGATATCCAGAAAGTGACTTGAGCAATGACGACTTTGCAGTCACCTTCAACAGCATATATAAACTGTTTTTCAGATCCTTCCCATTTGAATCAGCACCTGAATACCCCAAGAGAGCAGGCTCAACTAGACGAATTTATTTATATACAAGGCAGAATACTTGTGCGAACAGATAGGCGTACTAGTTTACCAATCATTTGGCTGAAGCGTTCCGCTGCAATGTAGGAATCCAACTGCTGGATGAACCAAAGTTGCTTCCCAAACCCTGACCTAGGTGCGAAGTATCAGCTGATCCAGATTGTTTTGAGTTTAGAACATGTCTCTTCGAAGCACCAGGAAGAGTAAATGATGTAGAAGGCATCTGCGTTTTTTCAGCACTTGTTCCCACTCTCTGAAACAGATAAATTCCAATCACCTTTAGAAACTTAACAAGAAGTGCAAGCCATTCATTATGCATGACACATGAAATTAGAAGACCATCATGAGAGAAAATTCCAGTCAGACCAGCATGCATCATTACAAATCCGCATTAACTAGTTAACCAAAGAGGTAATAAGAACAGCAAAGAGCGTAAAAACAAGAACAAGGTGGCCAAGCCCCAAAAAAACCCCAGTTTTAGCCCAAATACAAGAAGATTAAGATGCAAACCAGATCTATTAACTGGTAGCAGAAATCTCATAGGAACATAATAATACAAAGAAAAATCAGAATGAGGTTTGTTCATACATGAAATGTCACTCTTACACCCTTTTTCAAAGTTCACCTTCATACCAACATGTAGAAAAGTAAGACCCAACTACGATGGTTTTTTTAGTATGGTTCATGTTCTCCACCATCTTCTTAGAACATCACTCTTAAAATTGCAATTCAAATGTCATTATGTCTTCCAAGGAAGCTGCGGAAGAGCAGATTCTTCTTCATTTGAAGTCTTAATACCAATGGAATAATGTAAGATTAAAAAACATGTCCACCTAACACACACTTCAGATTTCCCATAAAAACTTGCTGAAGTACAATAATTTCAAAATTGGCTTCCATAGAAGGTTGAGAAGTTTATGTTTGCTTTTTGTCCAGGAAGCACAAATCAATTTTTAATCAGCTGAAGGAATTTAAGAAGTACTTGCTTCTTTTCAAAAACAAAGCTCCAATCAGCATACCAGCAGAGCCATAGAAACCTCAATGAATAGAAGGAATTGTTAAAACCTTCAACTCACAAGACGGCATATACCAAACAAGAAATAAGGCTTAACACAACACGATGGTAATGTTAGACAATGACTGCAACTTTATGATAAGGAATATGGAAACATGCTAAAAGTCAAGGGTGTGAATGGCAGCATAAATATCTCCCATTTATATAACGTGATTTTCAACTAATTAAAATAAATGAGTGACACTCGTTTATTTTCTGAAAATTCACAGCAAAATTCAAAAAAGTGTGAGAATGGATGACTTTATTACTTACCATCCTCTCAAGACCCTGATTGTCAGAAATCTTATTATTATCAGCTGGTGATTTGAACTGCATTCGAACTGTTGGGCGTGCTGCATTACTTGGTCCAATGCGCTCTGTACTTTCAGCTGGATGAGTGACATCATTTACACCTTAAATTGGAGCAGTTGATTGAAACAAAAATGTCACTACCAAGTAGTAGAGAAATGCATTAATTCTTAACATTCATGAATTTTAAAAAAATAAGTAAAAACTAGTTCATGAAAACTTTAATATAGTATTTGTCACATAGTGAATAAAAATACTTTGACAGCAAGCAGACAAAATTTCTAGCCCAACCATAAGTAGCTGTTCTTTAGAAAACTATCCATTTGTAAACAGAGGTTGAACCAGAGCTTTCAAGAGTATGTCCAGGATCATGTTTCTAATTTTCCCTAATCAAGATTAGGTCCAAGTCAAACTCAACAACATTGGGAAGAACATGAAAATCCGGGTAGTACTGCCTAGAAAAGCTTGTATTTATTAGTTTCACCAAGCTATATGTCCACATTAAATTACTTCAGAAAATCTTTATCACTTAGTTGATAAGACACATTTGCATAGCCATTGGATTAAAAAGGTTGATTTGGAGTACTTTAAGGATTAGAAAATATTGGTCTACATTATTTTTTACCATAAATGTACGACCAACTGTTTTGATGGATGATAAATCACATCCAAATGTAAACTGGAACAAAATATGTACATCTATAATATTTTGAAGTAGGATTTTTAATTTGTGCAATATACCATTTTGAATGTCCAACTTTTACGTAAGATATGCTTCATTCTCTCCCTTTGTTCCAATCAGAACACCAGATATCACAAGTGATTCCTTTGTCTCAAATTATTTGATTTTTGTCATATATACACCTTACACATTCAATTTATTTTTGTTGTTTGCATGCAACATAAATGCATCATAATTTTAAGAGGAATAATTAAATAATGGTCACATCTATATTTATGTGATGTTTATTATTTTTTTCCTAACACATGTATGGAACATCCTCATTTGCTTGTAATTTTTTATTATGACATTCTTGCATGATCTGGAAACTGATCATTACAATATTTTTTCCTCTGATCAAAGATAGGAAAGAAGAGAAAGAAAACATCTGTCTCACTAAATCTACATCCACTTTTTTTATTCCTGAAAGCTAGACAGACAATTGCAAGAATGTTGTCTATGTCATAAATTATTGCTATGTTAAACTCAAATCAATTTGAAAGGACATGCTTCACACACACAAACTCAATTGAACATGGAAAAATTCTTCAAAACATCAAATTGGTCATTATTTACCAAGTAACTCCATGCTGCACTCTAGTTTTGTGCAATTTTCACCCCAAATGATGACAGAAATATATTCACAATAAGAGCATTGCCTAACACATAGTGCTATCAGTTATTGATGATCATCATTGTCAAACCACTTCCATTTACATTGCATTGGTGTCCTACATGTAAATCAAAAGCTTTTGTGCTAATAAAAGCAACCTTGATGTTTGTCGACATCCATTGGGATTGCTCGGCTAGTCATTCCACCAGAGGCTGGCTGCCATTTTATACATCAAACTTAGTCAGTACCAACATAGATTCGCATCTCAACCTTAACAACTACAAGGAAAGATTGAAAAATACATACATAATTTGTTCAAATGGTAAAAAAAAAAAAACAAGATGATTTCAACATTAATTGGTTCATGGACAACCACAGTATCCCCCTAACAACAACAGGCGAAAAAGAAAACACCATCTCATAAATTTAAGGTGAATGAACAACATTCCCCAGCAAGGAAAGAGTAAAAAATAATATGAGGGAAAAAGCAGATGCTGTGCAAAAGAATCCCTAGTGATAATTAGGATACAAACCGAGAATCGAGGCTGAGCTTTTGTTCTTTGTGACTGCTGGTATTTCAAAATGGTCCAGTCGAAGATATAATCAAACTCGTAACCTGTCATAAATGAGAGGAAATAACAATTTCAATCAAACTAATAAAGCAAATGTTTCAGTAGACCATGACATAATGAGCTCATAGAGGCAGACTTTGAACAACATGTTGGCGATAAATCCCATACAATTCATGATGCAGCACATAATATGCAAGACAGATCCCAAGGAGAATAAAAATTCAAGAATCGCATCTCACACTGAGAATTACAATCCTATACCTGTTAAGAGTATGATTCACAAACTCAAGTCTCTTTTTCATATACCTTAATTTAATTAGCTCTTGCACACATCTTTTCATTTACAAATAAAATATCATATATCAAAATGATGAAGAAAAAGCAAGTAAATACAGAGTTGGATATTATTCATCAAAACAAAGAACTGAAGGATATAGAAAGAAATAGTTTCAGAACACGAACTGGCATGGTAAAAAGATTTGTCAAGCCATACCTTCACGACTAAACAAATCCCGAAATAGGCGCTTCAGGAATCCATAGTCAGGTCGTTGATCAAATGTCAATGAATGACAGTAATGGAAGTAGGATGCGAACTCAACTGGATGAGACTTGCATAGAACCTATGAAAAGCACATTTGATCAATACATCAAGATATCATCTAGAATTTTATGGCTTATATAGAAAAAATATATAAGTGGTCAATACAAACCTCAATAGGAGTTGAAAGCTTTTTCTCACATATCTTATCATATTTCTGCTTCTTTGTGGCGGCTTTTAGACCCTGCCATGGAAGACTTCATACAGTAATAACATAACAAGTTAATTAGAACAGCAAGAAAAGCAGACAACAATTAAAAACAGCAATATGCATAAGAAAATTGTTAAAGTAAGCTTATACTGTTGGCAGATAGACCAGATGGAAAGTAATGTTGTAATAAAGTGAAAATGGGAGGCCCCAAGAATGATTTTAGCACATACATGGTCAATAATTACTATTTTGACATGACAAGATTTTATTGCGTTCCATTTTTAACAACCAAAAGGTAAAATCACTTAAACCACTATCACTAATATAACCGGACTTCAAGACTATCGACAACAATCAAAAACACAATAAACATTATTCATTCACTTAATTAACTAATACACATGAACATCTTCCATCCACAATAGAACAGAACATATCAAGCTAAATGTAAAAGATAACAGCTAGATATAACAACTCCCAAAATTGTGGTTGTGACATTCTTGAGTTTCAAGAAGATCTTCAGAAGTAAGAAATAAATAACTTTATTCTATTGGGAATACTGCAACAAAATTATGTACCTTCCTCTCAGGAAATACAGAAGAACATAACCAAGAGACTCCAAATCATCCCGACGGCTTTGTTCTGATTGCAAAAGGCTAGAGTAAGTCAGATAAGAAAAATTAATTGTATTGTCATAACTATTAGATTGGCCATCACTTACCTATGCCCAAATGAGTGTTGCAACTTGCATAGCGAGCAGTACCAGTTAAATTTTTGTTTTCTCTGAAGCAGAAAAAAGGAAAGAAAAAAAAATGCAGCCAAGCATTCAGAATCACCCCAAATAATCTTTCGCAGTCCCATATGTGCATGATGATGCTATTTGGCATAAAGAAAAAGATCAAATGTATGTTTAATATATATATATACATACATATACTAGTATATGGCACATGCAATGCATGCTTGAGGAAAAACAATACAAAACTTTAGATCATAGTACACATAAACTATAAAAATTTAAGCATAATTAGATTTTCTCTTATTTGTTTGGAGACCTTTTTGTACTTTTCTATATTTATCTACTCTCATAAATATTGCAGCTAATATTTCCTATCCATCTACAGCTGGTATTTCTATTTTTTCTAATTTATTTACTTCCATAAGTTTTTATTATGTATTTTTCTCTAATTTCTTACAACATGATTTTATTTTTTTATTATTTATTCTCACAAAATGCTGGTGGGAGAATAACAAAGATAAGGAACTCTTTGTATGACCTCATCAAAAGAAAGTATATATTATATTTTTACAGGTGGCATATTTCAACTTTCCTAGTTTATTTGTCCTCTATCATAATTTTTTTTGGTACAATCCTTTCCTTTCATGTTTATAACTGATTCTTTTTTATTTTCGTTACTTTGTTGGAAGCTAAGATTTTTGAATTTTTTATTTTTTTATTTCTATGACTGTTATTAGGTAAAATTTCTTTATTTGTCTAAAACCAAACGTCTAATTTTGTTTTGTTATTTGTATACAGCGAGGATTGTATAGGTAGTCTAGAAAAAAGTGGAAGAGCATTTTCAAAGCCAAAAAAAATGATAAACAGAATATGGAATGACATACACATATCATAAAATTTGATTAGATTTACATAACTGGAGTGTAAATACTAAAAAAAAATCAAAAGAATTATTGGAATGACATTTACAAGAATGCAGGAACTTGTAAAAGCAATTGATTACTTAAATTATTTCTGTTAACATCTTCAAATTCTGTGAATTTGAGGTGATGCAGCCATCCAAGGCACAGAGCATATTTACAATTCTTTCATCATGTTCTGATGCCCACAGAAAATATGTTCATGCTACAAAGTCTGAGTGTGAAAGAAGTATTGTGCAAACGATTCCACATAAACAGCATAATATGACACTTCACAGTCAGTAGCAATGACTAAATTGAATATTCTACTTCAAGATGACGAAAGAGCATAAAAAGTGATCAAAGTATAGGCTTGGTCATCATCAAAGAGAATGTGCAGCTCATACATATTTTACTCTAGTAGTTACACTTCATACCTGTATGGAATATGGCGATTCGTGGTAGAATCCCGATATCTTTTTGCAAGCCCAAAGTCAATGATGTATACCTACACGATAAGATAGATGAATATATCATTGATATAACTACACTTGATCACATGCATGTGCCAACTATGAACTGATTATAGCCAATCAAAGTCACTACCTGGTTTGCTTTCCGACCAAGGCCCATGAGAAAATTATCAGGTTTAATATCCCTATGTAAAAACCCTTTTGAATGAACATATTCAATTCTCGTAATCTGTAGTTGATCATCAAATATAAAGTAAGCATTTCTCAATGTTACTTGTTTACAGGAATGAAGAACTAAAGTGCTGTGCAATAAAAATTAAAAAAAAATAGTACCAAAGGAAAACAGCCCAGAGTTGTGCTAGCTCAATTAGTAGGCAATCATGAAAAGAAACTTTCACGAACCCCAGGGATATACTCTAATGACAACATAGGAAGCATGTAATATAGTTCGTAAACAAGAAAGTAGGTATAAAAGCAAACAAGACATAATCATCCACAACCTCCTTAAAAGCATCATGCTTGAATGCAATGGCAAGTTCTAGAAAACAGCTGTCCAAGAACAAGAGGCAAAGCGTACATGGAACAAAACCATCGTGCATCTTAGCTCGTCAGCAATAATATATTTCTTAAACAGGAATTACTCTAACGACAACATAGGAAGCACATAAAATACTTCTTAAACAGGAAAGTAGGCATAAAAGCAAATAAGAAATAAGCATCTGCAATCCTCTTAAAAGTATCATCCTTGAATGTGACAACAAATTCTAGAAAACAGCAGCCAGAGAACAAGAGGCAAATCATTCGTGGAAGAAAACCATCATGCATCTTATATAGGTCAGCAAGAAAGGTTGATGATAATTATACGTGTAAATACAGCAATTTTACCCAATATCTCATTGCTTTGTTTGTACGCAGAGAATACAGAGTAGTCACTTGCTGCTTCTCTTGTCATTTCTAGGCATAGCACAAAGTTTCAATCATAGTGTTGAACATTCTATAAATTACTTCAGGAAATGTTAATCTTCATGCAACTATGAACATCAGTTCTCAAACAAAATACATTGATTTATAGTCATGCTTTTTTTAAAATATAGGCATCAGAAACCTTTCATGGTGATTATGATTTCCAAATATGCTAATTTTCAAATTACCATCTGATCTGCCAACATTAGAACTGTCTTTAGCGAGAACTTCCGACCGCAATAGACAAACAGATCCTCAAGGCTTGGACCAAGCAAATCAAGAACAAGAACATTGTCCTCTCCATCTAGACCACACCATCTTATGTTTGCTATACCACCTGCATGGACATCATTACACAATTATCACACCTATCAAGAAACTAGCAGCATAGTGACAGAAAGTCTTGCCGTAAGCTAAGACATACTTCCACCCTGAAGAATGTTATACAGCTTGGCCTCGTAAAGCAACTGTGGGTGTTTGGTCTTGCTGTTCTCCTATGCACAACAATCATAAGTTAAACCTTCGTTCATTCTTCAACAGAAACAAACTATAAACACCAGCAAAGAAAAGCCTTGCTACAAAACCGGATAGTACTGAACTAAGATTCTCAAAGAGTAAGCGAATAGATACTGTAATTATAAATTTGTACATATCCAGCAATGCGGATTCTCCAAAAAATTCAGAAAAAATCAAAATCCATAAAAAAAGTACTGCTTTTTCAACTCAGAATGATCAAAACAAATTCAAAAGAAGCTATGACAACCAAAAACATGCCTTTGGTAATCCCTCCCAGATGGTCTACCTCTTCGCACATCTTAGGGTCTCTTAACGACTAGCAGACCGATCACTTAAAAAGAAAACTCCAGGTAAAGCACTATCCTATTTTCTACTTAAAAAAACAATTTTTTTTTTTTTAACTCGACAAAGAGGCTCGATGACGAGAATTCCCTTATTTCCTCGTCACCAATATCAAGAAATCCCGATCAGAATAGAAATAGAAACAAGAAACACAAGAATCCGTATGAACTCACGATCTTGACCGCGACGATCTCGAACGTGTCAACGTGGGTCGCTGCAACAGATCAAACCAACAGAAAGAAGGGATCAGAACTGAAGAGACGTTCGATCGGTGCAAGAATCGAAGGGAGAAGGCCGCCATGGACTCACCGAGATAGATCTCACCGAAGGATCCGCTCCCAATCTTGCGCCCAAGCTTGTACTTCCCGCCCACGATCCGCTCCATGCCCTATACCTTCTCCTACCTCCTCACAAGCGCATCAAGAACTAGGGCTTGGAAGAGACAAGGATCGAAGAAGAAAGAGAGGGAGAGAAAGAGCGGAGAAGGAAGAGAAAGAAGGGAGGAGGAGGGGAGGGAGGGACAGAGAGAAAGAGAGGAGTCTTTAGGTGTGTTGTCTTCTGGCTCTCGGATGACGGTGGGGGGAGAAAGACGGGGGAAGGACTGGTCATAAAAGAGAGTAGTAGCGTTGTGAGGGGTATTTTCGGTATTGAAATAGTTCACAAAGGGAACCCTTGCTCCCCTCGACTAGCGAGAGCGGGTCCATCTGGATAACAGACAAACAAACCGGCGTGGTTGAACCGGCGTGGTCCGGACCGAGATTGTTCTAGTTTGACTAGACCCGGTCCGAAACCGAAAGAAGATTAATTTGTCAGGGTTATGTGCGATCTAAGTTTGTATCACTCATTTTGATTGGTTGGCTTTTGGATTAGGGTTAACATTTTTTTTTTTTTTTTTTTGATAGAAGATTAGGGTTAACTTTTTTAGAGAATGAAAAGATGTTAGGTGAGGGTTTTGCGCATTGCCATGATTCGAGAGAATATTTCATAAGTCAATATTGCATTATAAAATACCATGCTTTCTTCTTTTTATAATTTATTGATTGGTGTCCTGGTATGCTTTGGTTTTGAATACATCTGTTTTATTTATAGTGGACCTGTGTTCCTTTATGGCATGAGCTTGAAGCCGGCATGCTCATAGGTTATAAAGTGAGCACCAAGCAGTGGTACTGCATCAATATTGTATGTATGCAAAATATTTAAGAATGAAACATATGTATGACAAGCTTGTGTATCTTGTTTTTGTTGAAAGCTGCTTTTATGATAAATACTCGATGCAAGAAATTCAATTACATATATGCTCATATGTTTGCATTGCTTACCACAATTAGGTATGTTTTCTTGAAAATCTATCTCCAAAATTCAAGTTGGATAGCAGGATAAAAAAGAATCTAGATTGTAGAGAAAGTATGAGAAAAAGTAATTGCATATTTTTTTTAGAATAAGAATTATTACTAACAAAACAATTATCTAATCAGACTACATATAGCAATAGCCAACGCATTGAAATAAGTTTAATCAATATAAGGAGTAGGAAAAAAAATGTAGAGTTTTAAGCTCTTCAAAAATCAAAGATATTTTATGTATGTTTTTCTCCTACAAATAGTTAGTATCATTTGCATATATCCTATCATTTGATCTACACAGATAGATGATATTAAAAATAATTTTTTAATTATAAAAATTTTTAACGAAGGTTACAAGCCTAAATGACAAGAGTAAGATGATATACATATTGAGAAAAAATTCAGAATACTTGTTGGAGTATTTATAAAGAAGAAGAATAAAAAGAGAGATAGAAAGATAGGATAAGGTTTATCTTGTAATACATTACAAATAAATTTATATTTAGTAGACCACTTAGCCAAATACTAGCTTTAAATCAAATGAAGATTGTTATTTTGCATTTTTTCCACATCAATTGATGAGAATTATGGGTGTCTATCTCAATGATAAGCAAAGAAAATGATTGAAACTCTTATACAATTCTAAAGCCATCTGTTTCTTTTTGTCAACCTATCATGATTGCATCTAATCATGTTCTTGGTATGATGAAGATGGAAATCACTATAATTCTAAAGACCAAGCATGTGATTAGTGGTTACAATTTTTGATATAACTCCATCATTCTCTATTAGAACTTACCTTTTTCACCTCATGCTACTACATCTCTCATAGCATTTGTCATATTTCCCATATATGCATTATTTCTCCTCTCCTCTTTCAATACCTCATAGCCCTTGCCAAAACCCCCATAACCATGCTCTTTATGTTAAAGTTGCAGGTTTTAGAGGTGATGCATTTTTACTATAATATTTTCTGGCTGCTCATTTTAGTTGGTCACATGGACAATGTTGGATGGAGAGAGGTTGGGTGAGGTTTAACTCTTTCATCATTATGACTTATAAGCATCTTCTGTCACCTATAATGATGACCATAATTCCACTCTCCTCAACAAGAACATCTTTCTCATCTTGGATGATAGGCTACTCTACTACCTCTCTACTTGTGCCAGCATCTAACTCCTCTACCTAAATTTTTATTGTCTTCCCCTAACTTAGCATATGTGAAAGTCATTGATAAAAACATATAAAAGCTTATCAAGGCCACATGCATGAAATTGTCAAAAGAATTTAGGAGAGATCATGGAAGAGGCTTGGAGTCAGAGGAAGGCTATTGGATTTTTGTCACTCAATTTAAAGATAAATATATATTTTCTTTCTATCAATTGACATGGACAGTTAGTTAAAAACAACAACCTTTGATTTGTTAGATTCAACGGTCTACATAATCCAGAAATCTATGTGCTTCAAAATTATTAGCGTAAAAGGTGACAATCTAATGGCACCATACAAGAAATTGCATCCCATAAAGAATTGCATGATTGCACATCCTTTGGGTGGTACCTCTAAGTGTCAGTACATACATCAATGCAGTGTTCATAAGATAATTAAATTTGCATCTTTAGATAAGGGGTGGGGAACCAATTCCAGAGGGAGTTGGCCCTAGCTTTTTTGACCCCAATCATACTAATCCTCGGTTCTATAAGCAATGGCTTGGTTTGCCTAAGGATGCGGGCTCTGATTTAGGTTTGGTGGACATGTATAAAATAGTTGATATAGAATAACTAAAAATGAAAAAGCTTCCCTAGACAATTGGTGGTGAAGGTTGAACATATATCAAGAATAAATAATGTTAGAAAGAGATAAAACAAGAAAATTATGTTGATATAAACTCATAGAGCCAGTTGAGTCAAACGTCATCCTCGAAAGGTATTAAGGGTCGGTGTATCGAAGTTTATAACGTTTGATTGCATCTGTCTGTGCTTATCCACTTTCTTAGAAGTTTTGGTCCCGCCAAAAGTTGGTATTGGCCAACCCCAATGCCTTCCTTTTCTAAACCAAGCCGGTTGAGATGACGGAACTAATTCCGTTCCAAATCAATCCGGTCCGCTGGCCGGTTCGGTCTTCTCGTTCAAATTCTCCGGAGCAGCGGAGCCAATTCAGCCACGATACGTACCGGTCAAAGTGGGCAATAACGTATACGTGAACTGTCGCCGGCGTCACGCTATTTCCGGGATTTGGCGGGACGCGGGGCGTGGTTGCCATCCCACCATCCTGGCTCCTGCCTACACGTACTCCTGGCCCCGTATGACACGTATCGCAGCTTCCATCCGATCCCGGCCGTTACAGCCAAAACAGGAACAAAATCGATCAACGTATCATCAATCACGACCGTCCAAGGAGAACAAGTTTCAATCATCGGTGGAGTCAAGGGTATTCTGGTAATTTGGCAGCGTCGGATGCAACCAAGGCCACATGCGTCCAAGGAGAACAAGTTTCAACCATCGGTGGAGTCAAGCGCTACTGTGCGCCGGGGGTCGCGGCTCAATCGGAATCAGTTTCTCTGGTCGCCGGCCTCCCACCCAGCGACGGCTGGGTCTTCTCTAATCGGCCGGCTTCTTCTCCGTAACGTGGTTATTCTTCTCTTATGTGGTTCCTTTTATTTTCCTTGTCGTGCAAAGGCCAAAGTCCATGAAGAAACCAATGGCCAAGGAGAGGACTGCAAGTATTATAGTACAATAGGGGACCGATACACTATTGTCTAGCATTTTTTTTTTTTTATAATCAGTCTTATCATCTACATTGTGACGTTTGATATTTGAAATATAGAAAAGCCTGCCCACTTCTCTCAAGAAGGTAGTTTTCTTTTTTTTTTTTAAAAAAAAAAGTTGCCATCAACTATTTTGAAGAAGTCGATAGGCAAGTTCCACGTGATTTCTTGGTTGTCTTGAGTCACATCGTGCAGCCACCGTAGCTTGACTGGCTTCCCTTAGGATGTTACCGATATTATAAATTTAGACCTCGTGATACCGGTAATCTGGCTTGTTGCAGTTGAGACGATCCCGTTTTATTCCTTAGATTAGTTTTCCAATAAAAGAATTAGTTTCTAACTCACATAATTATACAATAATGTGTCAAGATATTTCATTTATTTGGATTAATAGGCCAACTGAATACACGGAGTTCTATTACGCATGTGGTTGATGTCCGCGGACTTTGAGCTATCAACCATACAGGAAACAAAATTCTCGAATCATTTTTTTGGACCTCTAAAATCCCTGGGCTCTCCTAGATTAAATGTTTGGAAATTTTTGTATGCTATTGGTGGCTCTGGTAGAATTATTTCTGGTTGGAACTCTTGTTCTCTCTTGTTCTAGCGGTCACCAGGGCACTTTCTTGCTCTCCCTCTCTTTTCCTGAGGTGGTCTCCAAGAAAACCTGTACCAACATCACGCCATTTTCCAGAGGTTGCTCCATGACCCAGCCAAAAAGAAAACCTCTCCCACTCTCAGCACACCCCTGCCAAAGCCTTGAAGCACTAGATTTGAAAACTTCTTTCCTGGGCCCCCAAGTGCAATTTTTCTTTGGGATCTAAAAGAATAATCTTATGATCAGTTCATGATTTGAAGTTTTCTGATCATATTTTCATCTTCCTAACTTAGTTTCATTTAAGGACCTATAATGCCCTGCCATATTTTCAGCATTTTCTGCTGAATTTGTATGAAATTTGTGAATTAAGAAATGAAAAATAGGTGAACATTTATTTGAGGACCTATGCATAATTCTCCATTACAATATTGCAACATTGTCGGAGCTGACCTATTATTGGGGCAATTGGATCTACTCCCTCCAATTCATAGTCAATAAACCCGACTCTTAGTTGATGGAACAAATGGAACCTTCGACTATTAATCGGTTATACCGACACATAGTCGGAGATTTTCAATCAATTTCTTCTCGGAACCAAGTCGACCAGAATAATCGATATGTCAGAATAATCAATCGACGATCAGCCGATGTACCATATATACTGACATACAATCGGTACATCAAGATTACCGATATACAGTCGGTATATCAGAAATTACCAACACATAAAGTACATAACGACCACATACTATGATTATCAAAGGACTTTAACTGTTCATCCTACGATCACATAGTGCCGAAATAAACGAAACCCATATATCTAACTGTTACAAACGGTTACCAGCAGATTATCTATAGAAATGAGGTAAATGAACAATTTTGGTAAGGCACTTTTGGGCCAACACTCAGCCACTTTGATTATTTTATCAATTGTTCACCACTTCCCACTGACTTACGTACCGAAGGGTCCTCATCGAACACAATTTTGATTTGTAGACTTCTTTTGCAGGTTGCTCTTCGCCGAAGCTAGACGCAATAGGAGATTGGCTACAATAGATTGGTGCATCACGAAGAAGGAAGAACTAGTGAAATAAAAAATTATGACAAAAATAAGAGCTCAAAATAACTCCACTGGCTCCGCTAGACAACTTCCCATTGGGAAGACCTCCCTCTACCTCCAATGGCAGAATCCAATTCTTCGTGTCCTGTTATCACTACGACCGTCCAAATCACTGCTTTAATATAGTAAATAATTTTTTTTACGGAGGCAGTGCATAGACTCCAATAGCAACAGACATAGCAACAGCAGCAACCGACGGTAGAGGAGCCGATGGTGCATATAGTACCATCCAGATATAGTCATCGTGCTTCGTAACGATCTTTTTTTTCATCTCCAGAATGGCGACCATCTCGACATTCTCATTGAGTCGAACCATCATTTTTCTGGCACTTTCACCATGCCGCCTACCATTCGCGGTGATCTCCTTTTTCTTCGCATACATATAGTATCAAGAAGGAGAAGAGGCTACATTCATCTTCAACTTTTTGATCCTCGAGTTTTTCAGGAGACTCTACCCTGGGTTCTCCCAACAATCGTGATTCGATGATTACGAGTACAAGTTTAAAGAGATCGACCGCCAACTTGTCCAACTCTAAATGCATGGCCGAGGGTCCTCCAACGACATTGACTTTTATATTGCTCAGCCTCTCTCTCAGCGTATCTTAAATAAGTCGATTCCATCTTGATTTAAGATGCCACAGATGGAGCCATATGATGGCTCCACCGATCTAATTGACCATCTGGAGAGTTATAGGACTCTCATGATGATCCAGAAGGTAACTGATGCCCTCTTATGCATTGGCTTTCCAGCTACCATTCGAAAAGTTGCTCGAGTCTGATATTTTAGGCTCCAACCGAAGAGTATAAATTCATTTGAGTAGCTTGAATATTCATTCGTAACCCACTTCAGCACTAGCCAAAAGATGTCATGAACATCTGACAGCCTCTTCTTCATCAAGCAAGATGAAGGAGAGACATTGAGAGACTTTGTGGTGCATTTTAATACCGCCACACTTGAGGTCAGGGACTTCAGCAAAGATATAGCCATTTCGGCTATGAAAAAAGATCTGAGGGAATCCAGTTCACTTACTGGATAAGACTCTCTCTCGGACTTATGCTGAACTTCTGGAGCGCACATACAAATACATTCACGCAGATGAAGGCACTTTTGACCGACGTCAAATAAAAGAAAAAGGTTAAAAAAAAATAAAAAAAAATGAAGCTCCGATCGAACCAATTCGACCAACGATCATTAAGAGAGCTTCACTCCACCGACAGAGTTCAAGGCCAAATAATTACGATAGCAAGTATGACTTCTACACTCCTCTTTCTACTTTTCGTGTGCAGATCCTAATGAAAATTGAAGGAGATGAGTACATTTGTCAACCCTACTAATGAAAGCACCGTCAAGGAGCTGTAATAAGAAGTACTATTGGTTCTATCGTGATCATGGTCACGATATCGAATAGTGCATTTAACTCAAGAATGAGATAGAAGTTTTGATTCAATGAGGCTACTTCGAATAATTTCAACGAGACCATCCAACTCAATCTCTTACTGATCGACAACCTCAGACACAACCTAAGAAAGCAATCGACAATCGATCAATGATGGGAGTTATCAACATGATTTTTGGATAATTGAAAGACTAGAGGGCAACTTCTGAAGAAGAATCTGTAAAGAAGAGACAACTTGATAATAATGTAATCTCTTTTTTAGAGGATAATGTTCGGAGAATGCAGACTCCCCATTATGATGCTACCATCGTCTCAGCGATGATAGTAAATTATGATGTAAAAAAAATCTTGATAGATAATGGAAGTTCAAATGATATTTTATTTTACTCAATTTTTTTTTGAATACGATTACGGACTGACAGACTCAGAAAAATCTCGATGTCATTAGTCGGTTTCACTGGAGATGCAGCAATATGGAAAGAAAAATTACTCTCCTACTAACTACGAAAATAGATCCACGATAAAGCATTGTTCTCTTGATATTTATGATGGTCCGAGTTCTTTCAGCTTACAATGCCATACTTGGACGATCCGAACTCAATGCGTTGAAAGCAGTAGTATCGACATGATCCGATTTTCGATAAGAAATGGAGTTGGAGAAATACATGGAGATCAAAAATTAGTCCGATGCTGCTTTATGGTTTCTATTGAGAACAGTAAGCCTGAAGATCCTCTGTCGGTTGACAAGCTGGACCAGAGAGAAAATGAAAAAAGAGATGAGCCTGCTGAGTAACTGGTTTTGATCCCACTAAGAGAAGACGATCCTGTAAGAACAATTCAAATTAGGTCGCAATTATCTGATCTGGGGTGAAAACAGCTGGTGGACTTACTAAGAATAAATACCGATATATTTACTTGATCAGCAATCGACATGTCAGAGATTTTTCTAGAAGTAATAACTCATCGATTAAAATATTGATCCCAAAGTTAGATCGGTGAGGCAGAAGAAAAGATCTTTTGCCTTTGAAAGACAAAAAGTCATTGATGAAGAAGTTGATGAGCTCCTCACAACTGTCTTCAAAAGAGAAACAAACTATCTAGATTGGCTCGTCAATCTAGTAATGGCGAGAAAGATCAATGGAAAATGATGAATCTGCATCGACTACACCAATTTAAATAAAGCTTATCCAAAAGATAGTTTTTTCTTGTCAAAGATCAATCAACTAGTCGATGTGACTTCAGAACATCGACTTCTGAGTTTCATGAATGCCTTTGTAGGCTACGACCAGATTCGAATGGCACTCGAGGATGAGGTACATACTACCTTCACAACTGATAAAGGCATCTACTGCTACAAAGTGATGCCATTCGGTTTAAAGAATATCGGAGCGACTTACCCTCGGTTAGTCAATAAAGTATTCAAGACATAAATCAGATATAATATGGAAGTCTACATCGATGATATGCTGATAAAAAGCACCAAAACTTCTAATCATGTTCGAGACTTAAAAAAAATCTTCGACATACTTCGATGACATCGAATGAAGCTAAATCCAATCAAGTGTGTATTTGGAGTGATTATCGAAAAATTTTTTAGATTTCTTGTATCGCAATGAGGAATCGAAGCTAATCTAGAGAAGATAAAGATCATCATCGACATGAAGCATTCCGACTCCAAAAAGAGATACAACAACTTAATGGAAAGATCGTCGTATTTAGCCGATTCATCTCGAAGTCAGAAGAAAGATGCCTATCCTTCTTCAAGATCTTATGACAAACGACAGACTTTTCATGATCCGATGAATGCCAACAATCTTTCGCAAACCTAAAAAGATACCTGACATCTCCCCTACTACTCACAAAATCAAAGATGGAAGAAATATTGTAACTATCTAGTGACTTTCATAGAGCGGTCAGTTCGGTACTTGTCCAGAAGGATGAAAATTAGATTCAACGATCAATTTATTATATCAGCAAAGTACTCCATGATATCGAAATGCAATATTCAAGAGTAGAAAAGATGATTTACGCTCTAATCGTATCAGCACAATAACTTCGATCATACTTCCAAGCACATTCGATAGTCGTCTTGATAGATCAATCGTTGAAGGTAATTTTATATCGACAGATACTTCTGATCGGATAGTGAAGCAGGCAATTAAACTCAGTTAATTTGATATTCAATATCGCCTATGATCATTGATGAAGGCATAAGTTTTAGCCGACTTTGTCGCTGAGTGTATTATGTCCGATCATAAATACAAAGATAAATTTGATGACAAGTCGAAACAAATCGAAGGTTTTGAGGTTGAATTAGTATCGATATGGGTGTTACATATTGATAGAGTATCCAACGCTCAAAGGATTGAAGCCGGCCTCATCCTCATCAATTCTAAAGGGACTGTGAATGAATATATCCTTCGATTTAATTTCAAAGCTTCAAATAATCAAGTCGAATATGAAGCTTTTTTAGCTAGCTGGAAAATTATCAAAGAGCTCGACATAGACAATTTAAAGATTTTTATCGATTTACAGCTGATCACCAAACAGATCAATGGTGAGTTTGAAGTCCAAGATCCGGCTATAGTGAAATACCTTCAGAAAGTGAAAGATCTTACATCAGCCTTCAGATATTTCAAGTCTCTTATATTTTTGAAAATAAAAAATACTTGAGTTGATATACTTTCTTAACTCGCAACTACTTTATCCAACTTACTCGATCGAATATTCATCGAATATCTCGAATAGCCGAATATTGACATGGTTGACGAAGTGCTACAAATAAATGATAAATCAAGTTAGATGGATCCGATTATTCAATACTTGATCGATGAAACTTTATTCAAAAATTTTTTGGAGGCCAAACAACTAAGGTGGATGGCCTCACAATATGTTTTGATGAATGGACAACTTTACAAGAAGCTGTTCTCCCTTCTACTACTGAAATATTTGAGACATACAGACGCTGACTATGCTCTCTGAGAAGTTCATGAAGAAATTTATGAAAATCACTTGAGAAACAAATTATTAGCTTATAAGTTCTATGACAAGAATATTATTGGCCCACCGTGAAGAAAGATGCAGCTGACCTCATCCAGAGATGTGAATTATGTCAGAAATATGCCAATACATAACATTAACCAGCTAGCCCGTTGACATCAATCGTTGCATTATGGCCATTCATATAATGAAGAATCGACATACTCGATCCATTCCCTCCGATGTCTGGTTAAAAAAATTTTTTAATGGTGCCATAGATTATTTCGCTAAATGGATAGAAGCCAAACTCCTGGTGCAGATCATTGAAAGTAAAATGAAAGATTTCATCCAAAAGTCAATCATATGCAGATTCAGTTTACCACATATCATCATCATTGATAATGATCGATAATTCGATAATTAAAATTTTAAAAAATTTTATGCGAAACTTCATATTACGCACAAACTTACTTCAGTTGGCCGCCCACAATCTAATAGTGAGGTAGAAGTGACAAACCGAATGATTCTATATGATCTAAAAATCAGATTGAATGAAGTCAAAGGCCTCTGGGTGAAAGAATTATATCCGATTTTATGGACGTATCAGATAACTCCTCATATACCAGTGGGAGAATCATCATTCAACTTGGCTTATGGGATAAAGCAGTGATCCCACTGGAAATTGGATTACCATCAATAAGAGTCGAACAGTATGTTGAGCCAAGTAACTTCAAATGTCGAAGAGCCGACTTGGACTTACTCCCTGAGGTTCGATAACAAGCTCAAATTCGGATGGCAGTATACCAACAGAGAGTAGCTTGATACTACAGTGCAAAGGTCAAACCGAAGGTTTTTCATCCAAGAGATTTGGTCTTGAGGAAAGCAGAAGTTTCAAAATCTTTAGATCAAAAAAAATTATCTTCAAACTGGGAAGGACCTTACGAAGTGACCAAAATATTTCATCCAAGTGCATACCGACTAGAGACTCTCAATGGAATGACTATTCCTCAGACTTGAAATACCGATAATCTGAAAATATATTATCAGTAAAGTTGTTCGCATGTGTAACACACTTAATGGAATGATCGGATTTTGATTTTTCTTTGATATTTGGCTATCTACAAAAATAATATCAGGTCGATGAGTAATCGGCTAATATATATACTGACTTCATCTCGGTTGGAAGATTGTGAATGCTGACTCAAGTCATGACTACTCATGCTGACTTAGATATGGCTAAGCAGAATAATATGCTGATTCAACTACGGTTGAACAGAATAACAAACCGACTCAACTTCGATCAGTCAAAAAATATTTGGCTAAACCCTGTCTATCAAATACTTAGAAAAATCTATGCCTAAAGTTTAGTTGATTGATACTCGACTACACTTAGGCAAATTTACGCTTACAATTCAGTTGGCTAGTATCCGACTAACAGTCAAATTCTACAACTTCAACTATCGATTGGTATTTGATTATTCGACTGATATTTAACTATATCAGTAATAATGAGTATCAAGTTTAAAAAGGTGACATACAAAGAATTCCATACATAGAAAATCTTCAACATCTGAAAAACTTTTTCTTTTCATTCATGAGTAAAATGTTACAAAATTAGACCTAAAGTCTGATTACAAAAATGAGTTGGACAATTGTCCAATTATAAAGAAAAGAAAAATTTCTATACTGGTCACCAATCGGCTTCTTCCTCGACTGTGTCGGTAGCTGGTGCAACACCAGTCTCGTGGCCTTCAACAGTAGCCGACTCCAGTATGGCTTCCTCCATAACTGGAATAAACTCTGGTGCGGTCGGTGCAGCTTCTTCAGTCGGCACTATTTCTTCGATAGCCTCTTCTTCTTCCTAATCAGGGGTAGTGATACTGCTCAGATCTAAGTCCGAATATAATTTTTTGACCGCATTCCTGCTGTCTTCATAGCTGATACAGTAAGAGCCGTAGCTACCCTCGAGGATTTTATTTTTGAAGTCTTCGGATTCTTTGTAATCCTCGACGGCTTGCTCCTGCGCCCGACTTAGAGCATCCTTGGCCAACTGTACTTCCTCCTTAGCGGAGGCCGACTATGCATTGGCTAATGCCAACCTTGCTTTGGTGGTCCAATATTTTTTTTCTTCTTCCAACTCTTTAATGCAACTGTCACGATCTTTTCGGAGCCGATTAACTTCATGCTTCTTCTTCTTTATTCAGAACTCTTGAGATTTGATAGTCTGTTGTGCCGATTCCAACTCAGCATGGGCTAACTGCAGATCGCCTCTTGACGACTCCAACTCGACTCTTACCAACTCCAGTTCTGTCTTCATGTGAGAGTTCTCCTCTTGATACTTTGCCTCTCGCTCGGTCATCGCTTGAAGTCATTCAGTGACTGCAGCTTTCTTGACGTTCGCAGCCACAACTTTCTCCATCCATATTTGACGAAAATCGATAATTTTTTGATATCCACTCTCTAATGCCTGCATTCATGTGCTAGCTTAAAAGAAAAAAAAAGTCAAAAAAAAGAAGGGAGGAAAAAGAATAAGTGTAAAGTAAAGTATCAACTTACGCTGAGCATCATCGGATAAAAAGATGAAAATATTTTGAACATAATCCAATCTTTTTTGCTCTCCCTATCAGTCGGGAGAAGTGTAGCTTCGATGAGTCGCTTGACCAATTTCGAGTTGGCCAAGACCGACTAACCTGCAAGGATCTAGACATCAAAAAATGCTATGAAGCTCATCGACGACCCATCTTTAGTCGAAACAGCTGGAGCCTTTCTCTGCTCTCCAGTGGGTGGTCGCTCACTTGAAGCCATCATCCATTCAGGTGTTGAAGGTGCCCGAGATAGTGTCGGCTCAATTGAAGGGGCTCGAGGTACTGTCGGCATTGTGGCGGTCGGTTCTAGTTCGGATGCAAGTGCAGACTCTGTTCATCCCCCTATCGATGAGATTATGGTCGGCATTGTCTTTGTCGATGTTCATATGATGACCGCCATGTCATCATCTCTATTCGATTTTCTTTCGACAGGCAGCACTTCGATCGATGAAAGAACTATCGGAGCCAATAGCGCGATGACAGGTTCAGCTTCAGAAATGACTACCGATGGAGTGTCGGTCTCCCTCATTAGTGCCGATTGTGCCTCAGCCCAACTCTTCTTCGACACTCGAGATGATCCGATACCAGTCGCTGCTCTCTTTTTGACGGTATGCTGTCGAATATCGACCGTTGAAATTCACGCTGTTGGTCGTATAACTGCAATCAAAAAGCAAAATGACTTAGTTACAAAGTTTGAAAGTAAATAAAAAGTAAAATAAAAGATCGACTAAGCTATACCTAAAGAAGTCACTCGACTTCATGCTGTCGAATGTCGGCCACTGAAATCCGCACCATTGGTTGCATGGCTGCAATCAAAAGGCAAAATGACTCGGTTATAAAGTTCGAAGGCAAATGAAAAGTAAAATAAAGGACCAACTAAGCTATACCTAAGGAAGTCACTGGACTAAATCCAACATCATAGAGAGCTTGCTTCGTTAGTAGCTCTCGTTGCGCAAGGACTTCCATATTTTTCAGTCGGAGAAAGTCCTCCCGATCGATATCTTTGACATGACTATTTCATTTAGACTTGTTCTTGGATCACTTTAAGATGAAGGGAAACCCCAAGATGAAGAAGAAGAAACAAATAAAAATTGGTTCTTCCACTTGTGGATGGATGAAGGAAAGCCAGAAATAAATGACAGACCCTTAGGTTGAAGAACCACCAACCCTTAGCTTTTGGATGAGGACAAAGAACAAAAAAAGCACAGGAAAGAGAAGACCGAGGATTGGTCGGGATCATGTGACATAACAAAAAAAATTGATGATTAATTAAATAAAATTTGGAGTTAATTGAGCAGGACAAAGACAGTAATAGTCAAGAAGATTTCGGACAAACTCCGAAATCGAAAAATGAAGATCAGTCCGAAGATCCTCCACATAAATTGCTGTCAGATCTGGAGAAGGAGAACTCATCCGACCATCCAGATTGGGTACAAAAAGTTGAAATTGCTCCAAAATACGATATTGTTCTCTGAGCCGATCAACATTGAATCTGCATAAGAAAGAAACTTCTACGTCTAGACCCGAAGGAGAATCATCAACCGAATTATCCGATCGACTATCCCGAAATGGCTCATCTATTCTAACCTTTTTCTTACCCTTCTTATTGCTACTAGATATCGAAAATGGCAAGAAAAGAAATCAAAGAAGACTATAAAAAGAAAAGAAGAAAGAAAAGCTTAACCTGAAACTAAGGGATGACCTGGAGACTATGAAAATACAAAGAAGAAAACTCCTAGATCCCTAAAGCTCTTGACACTCAGCGCAAAGTTCTCGTTTGCAAAAAAATGGCAAGCAGAAAAGTAGAAAATCCAAATGAAAGCGATATTATATATATAGAGAGTCCGTCAACAGTCGGAATGGATTTGTTCAGATTAAGATTACCTCAGATTTTGATATGTGGCTACATCAAAACTAATCATTGATTGGACGGTTCGACGCACCTATTGCTTGATTATGCCATATCATCTCTATCCGTGTGAATAGTTAAAAGTCAATAATAATTGGACACATGGTGGAAATAGACTAGTCAGAATCAAATCGACTGGATCGTCTGGCCGTCTAACCCTCTTTTCAAATTGACATCCCAATGATGGTCACACGATTATCGAAACGATAAAATGATTGGAGGTTTTTCAATTTTCAAAGGAATCATTAATGTCTATAGTTGAATCGGAGCTCGAGATAACACGTGACAACTCTCTTCGTCCAACATGTCCAGCCACGTGTCAATTCATGTGTCAAGTACCTTGAACTTGGGAGTGGTAGGCAATTGCTGGGGCAATTAGATCTACTCCCCCTGATTCATAGTCGGTGAACTCCACTCTCAGTTGGTGGAATAAATGAAACCTCCGACTATTAATATGTTACACCAACACATAATCAGAGATTCTCAACCAATTTCTTCTTGGGATCGAGTTGATCAGAATAATCAATATGTCAAAATAATCAATCGACGATTAGTCGATGTACCATATATATCGACATATAATCGGTACGTTAAGATTACTGATATACAATCGATATATCAAAAATCGCCAGCACAGAAAGCACATAACGACCATATACCATGATCATCAAAGGGTTTTAACTGTCCATCTCACGATCACATAGTGCCGAAATAAACGAAACCCATATGTCTAACTGTTACAAATGATTACCAGCAGATTATCTATAAAAGAGAGGTAAATGAACAATTTAGGTAAGACACTTCTAGACCAACACTTTGCTACTTTGATTATTCTATCAGCTGTTCATCACTCCTCATTGACTTAGGCATCGGAGGGTCATCATTGGACATAATTTTGATTTGTGGACTTCTTTTGTAAGTTGCTTTTTGTCAAAGTTAGATGCAACAGAGGATTGGCTGCAACACCTATGATGGTTCTCCCTTATCATATTCCAATTACTAAACAAGATCAGGAAAACACATAAACTCTTCTCTTGATCAAATTCCAAAGTCGGCAATTGGGCCGGAATCAGAAGAAACTGCTAGTGACGAAGAAATAATTTTACATTCGTGGTAATAGGTAAGTAACTATTTTATCTCATACTCCGGAGTCGGCAACCTGAACCGATGACCCACGTCTCCCGCAACAAATCGCTGCCTTCTCCACCGCCTTCCCTCCAGCGAAGACTCCCTCCAGGCTAAGTTTTTCGTCCGCCATCCTTTCCGTCATTCGCCCAACCGATTGCTTCCCCACCCCAATCCTAAAGCCGCCTCCTTTTTTCCCTTCCCTTCTTCAATCTACGGCATCAAAAACTAATCTTTACCTTTTTTTTTTTTTTTTTTTCTGATGGAGTTCTTGAAGCCCACTGGCGTTATATTGGACGCGATCTATGGTAGTTGTTTAAGGTATATATTCTTCCATCATTCCCTAAATATTTTCATTTTTATTCTTCAGATTCAATCTTCACGCCTGTCTCGTTCACGTACTAAATAGATATGTCTTCCGTCGCAATGAATGCTTGCAAATAAAAGACAATGGCTTCTGGTTTAGTGACACCTAAGTGTTTGTGTGAGTCTTTTTGCATTATGATCTATATGTTTTTATATTCTAAGCAGTTAATTCCCTGATCCACGTTTAATCATAATTATACTCTCCTGAGATAAAGACATCCAACTGATTTTTTATATGATTTTTTTTTTGGCTTTTATGTAAGTAAGGAATTTGAATAATTTTGAAATTTGAATATTTGATTGGAAGGAGTTGGACTCTAGAATAGGGATGGAATAAGTGGCTCCTATTCCAGCCGTTTGTTTGGAGAGAATCCCATTTCTATTCCAGTTTCAGGAAGAAATAAGACATCCAAATACTGCAAAATCCAATTCCTGCTCTTTCCTAGTATTTAAATCCCATTCCAATTCCGGTTTTGATTGTGATCACGAACTAAATGCATAAGAGGATATGGCCATTTTGATTCCGATTCTAACCATTCTAATTCTAATTCCTATCATAAACCAATATTGCTACATGAGATATGTATTGATATGGTTGCCTCACATGTTGAAATGGAGTGTGTCACCGGGTGTAGTTTTGGGTGGCTGATCTTTTCCCCTTTTCCCTCTAGACGCTATCCGGCTGTCAAGAAACATAAGGGGAAGCAATTCAATGGAGAAATAGATAAGAATTGTGAATATTTCACTTGTTAGGTTTAATCAAGATCCTCCTTTTCCTCCTAATATTTTCTCTTTGAATTTTGCTTTTCCATGTCAAGAGAATACTCCCCTCTAACTTTCTTTGCTTGGCACATTTTGAAGTGTGAACATTACAATATTTGCCTTTTTCTCACCAAATCTCAGATGATCTTAATATCGTTTCCTGCATGATCTTCTCATTGTTACATCTTTTGGTTGTTTAATACAAAGAAGGAAATCTAAGAAATCTCTGTCTTTTAAGCAGGTAAATATATCCTGTCATTGTTATTGGTTGTTGTGATTTTAACATCTCCACTCATAATCTCGATATTACCTAGTTTTAAGAAATCCTGTCCATGGGATGGAAGAACTCATAAATTGAAAGAATATTTTCTTTGAACACCGAAAAAAAATAATACACTGCTTAAATGCTTGCGGCTCATATGCTGCTTATTTCATGCAACAAGAAAATGTATCAGATACAAAGTGAAACTCAAAATTAAACTCGGTTCCCGAGAAAAGGGATACAATAGGCCTGTGACCTAAGAATTGAGAATTACTGGTCATCCTTGGAACACAGACCCTCATATTGTTTATTCTTCAGTTCACAGCTAAAGAACGAAATCAACTAAAACAACACAGGCTTATTTACCTTGTCACTTGTACCATCACAACCACTTCATTATAAAATCAAATCATCCATTAAAATTGTGGCAGAGAACACTCAGGGTGGACTTGCCCTTTGAATTTCTTTGCATCTTTGCAGTAATCATATATCATGAAGTTCTGTCTGACCCAGTTCAGCTGACCCTTCTGCATGTCATTCAACTCACTGTATGCAGGTGAAGTCCACCACTTAGCAGGGGTAGTTTGAGCGCATTGGCTGATGCTGTTTGGTCCAGTCCATGTGCAAGCTCTCAGGCGGAGCTCGCGATATCTTGCTATGAAGGGTGCATTGCTCCAGTCAATCTTTATAAGGCCACCTCTAGTTGCCCAATTATCAGCATTCCAAAGGCTTGAGTAGGCTGTCATTGCTTGCTTGTTGGGGAACGGAATCCTGATTTTTTCATAATTTCTGAAGACTCGGATTGGGAGCCCATCAACAAAACACCTGCAATGAATTGGAGTTATATCAATCATAAATCTGACTTTTTTTTTTTTAATAGCTATAGATTGTTCACGTTTGTTAGTCACTGAGGATGGTGGCCATGTTGCCAGGAATTCAAATACTTCAAAAGATCTTCGAAGCATGCATAACATGAATCCTGTATTAGAACTAGGTGTGCATTAGAACTAGATTACAGAAATAGGAATTCAAATACTTCAAAAGATGTAAAATTTATAAGATGGAGTTGTGAATGGTCCATTCACTTGAAAACAAGTTTGGATCTTGTTACAGAAATATTTGTGCATTAGAACTGGATTGATGTTCTGGTGATGTCTAGCAGCCAAGGTTCAAGGCTATGGTTTATACTCTTTTTGCAGAGGTCGGCCTCAGTAGCATGATATGATACTGATGCTTAATTATCTTAGGGGTGTGCTTGAATCTAATAAATATTGGTTTGTAGTGCTTCATAAATCAGTGAATCAACATGTGCAAATAAGAAAGCAGTTTGCAGTGATAATTATCAAGTTCATTGCTACTAACGAACTTAATCTTTTAAACATTATTCTTTGTATTGTACCACTTTGCAAGAAAATATTTAAACTAAAATTACATTAGTTGTTTGCAGTTGTAATTTACAGTGAAATTTATTTTCTCTGATCTTTATATGAATCAACAACATTTGTGATCATGTCAAAGCCTGACTGATACAGCAATGGCACAGCATACCCTTTTCTTTTCTTTTATTTTCTCTCTTTTTTTTCTTTGCCTCCTTAGGTATTATATGCTGCATGTTAAACCCTGGTAGCAGGTAGACTAAGCTTTGAGAAGTTACCAAGTGCTGAAGTCTGAACCCATCTAAAAAGATGGTGTTAAGATCTGTAGGGATGGTGAGCTTTCTGGAAGAATGTTGAGATGTATTTAGGTTGGAAACAGCACTAAGATTAGCAGAGTTAACTTACACAATCTGACTTGGATTCCAGTGTATGGTGTAATTGTGGAAATCAGAAGTTGGGTCAAACCAAGGGTAGAATTGCTGTTCCCTATTTCCTACACCTTGAGTGAAGACATTTGTGTGAATGATGTAAGGTTGTCCGGATAAATTTCCCAGGAACTCAAAGTCTATCTCATCATGCTTGGTTCCTGTTGACGACATCTGTAATGGATGTGGAATATATTTTAGCTATAGCTGTTCAATGGAAATCCAATGTTAAGTTTGTGTGAGTGAATTCTCACGATCCTGGTAGATTAGGACTTACATAGTATGCGGTGACAGTGCCGGCTGAATTCCCTGGAACCAGTTTGATTTGCATTTCTATACTTCCAAAGAGAAACTCTCTGTTCGTTTGTATCCCAGAACCTATAATTGAAGACAGCAACATGTAAATTGAATAGGAATCAGAAAAGGAGGTACAGTGTCAGTACATTCTTATATAATCATGACCTGCCCCTGTTCTATGCTGTGAACAGGGAGTTGGGAGCCCGAAAAACTTAAAAAAGAGCAAGAAAGAGAGAAGAAAGAAACAGAATGAATTAGTATTGACCACTGCTGCTGGTCAGGAATGTAGCTAATCAAAAGGATGAGCCTGAGGCTTTCTGTACAAAAATTTGCTTCAAGCTCGTTTCTTCTTGTCTTTTATGGAGGAAAATCTTTCTTCTTACATAATATATGCAAAATGGGACTCGTAAACCATCAAGACCTCACCTGAGTTTGGACAACGAAGGGTGTGATCATCAGTGAAGTAATTCAGAATACAAACAGCTTTACATACTCATTTTTATTTTCTTCTCCAACACATTTTAACTTTGTGTATCACATTTCATATATTTAGTTCAATGATGAATTGTTATAGCACAATAAATGAGATATTTCTAGATATTTTAAGATAATGGGAATTTGATTATCCTATATTCTCAGTTGTTGCATTTTATTTATGGTAAGCAGGGATGAAATTGAAATGCAGCATATAACTGGTCAGACAGGGTCAATGACTGCAAACTTCTGAAAAAAAAAAGCACACTCATTCGATAGCTTTCGGTAGATTTCCCTATGCTTATACGCTAAGAATGCGTTGCTGCAATACTAAAGTCTAAAGTTAAATACCCGTTCTAAAATTCGACAAATTAGCAAACCTTTATTTCTATACCCGAGACCTTATCGAGCAAGAGTGCAAGGTTGTTGCCACTGCCCCAGATTGCTGAGTTCAGCGAGCCCCAGGTGAAGACGGCGTCGGTATAAAAATCAGCATGAAACAAGACCTTGGTTCAATGGCACCAGAGAAACAAGAGCAACAAGGAAAATGGGCAAGTTCCCCATTTGCAGCCTGCAACCAGGTGTGCCTTCTGTCTCTATGGAACCGTGCTTGGGTGCTCTAGAGATGGCCATGAGTGTGCCTTATATAGGATCGAGAATACATTGTGGTTGACCATTGGAACAAGGGAACCCTTGCCTCCCTAGTTCCTCCCAAGTCTGTATGAAAATTTTTGGAAGAATAAAAGCGTGTGATTTGACATATTCATCTTCGCTTCAGGAATACAAAATTTGTGCCCAGCTTTGCTTGAAAAATTCCATGACTTAGTTCCAGTGTTGTGCCCTGCACTAACGGCCCTCTGAGAGTAATTTATAGATATATGTATTGCTGATCTAATATTGTTTCTCGGGTTTTCCCATTTAATATTTTGATGAAGAGGTGCCAATAACAATATATTATGAGAAGATGAAGTTTTAAATTTGTTTCGACCGTTGACGTTCTTGGAGCCATGTAACCTTCGATCCGCGTTGGCGCCTGGTGGTGGTGCTGGTAGTATTTATCAGTCGTGCGAGGGACGAAGTGTAGGTGATCTGATGGGTCCAGGCCAAGGCCAGCAATATTTAGGTATCGTCCAACTGGAGATAGTGCACCAACTTTGCTCATGGCGCGTTTCCTTCTTTTTTTTTTTTTTTTTTTGATTGAAACCGGAGGTAGCCGGATGTTATCCTTTTTATTTCTGGTAAAAATATTCCAAAAGAAACTACATTGGATAAAAAAGGAAGAAAAGAAAGAAAAAGAGAAGATTATTTTGCAGCTGTAGCCAAAATTTCTAGCTTGATCCGGAGTCTCCTATGGTTGTATTCATTCTTCAAAAACAAGATGTTCTCAGCCACGGAGAGTCTGAAGAATATTCTGCAAAATAAAGAAACTAGGGTCTTTCTTCCTCAAAAATATCCGATCTTTTCTTTCCCTCCAAACTTCCCAATGCAAGTCCGTTCTAGTCTGGGCTTTTGGATAGGTCTCGAGCTGGTTGGCCCAGGGAAGTCCGTTGGACAATAACCGCTATTAGGCTAAATAAAACAAGTAAAAATTATATGCAAAACTTATATAAACTAATCCAAATGTTGACGATTAACACATAACAAAAACCTTGTCATATGACATTATCATGTCATTTGAAACCACATTGTTTAGTGTGAATCCGGTTTCACCAAGCAAACATTTCTGGGAAAGAAGAGAGAAATGCCATGCCGAGTCCATATAGAACTCTTGTGGATTTCACCCATGGCTAACGCGACTATCCTAGTTTCCCATGTTCCACATCAGTGTCCGAATGTAGGGACGGCAACAAATAAGACCCCCAGCTCACTCTATACTTGATGATTTTAAGTTTCTGGAGATATGATGGACAAATTCGTTTATGTAATGCTTTACATCCACAAGACATACAGGAAGAACGATGCACAAACATTTCAGGGAAAGTGATCAACACAAGAGAGACGAAAAAATTTAGCATATTGGAGACTTGATTTAATATGGAATTGCCAACTAACCTGTCCTTCCTTGTTACGGCCAATTATATTGCAACACACTTCAATTTAGTATTGTTGGGGTAAACCGTCCGACCCTCGACTTTGGTCACTACGACTCTGACAATGCATCAGCCGAATAGATAGTATTGATTCTTCATCGACTGACCAAGCTAATTGCGCCGACCTACTGTCAGCTAATCAACTAAGATCGGTTGACCGACTAGTATTTGACTACCACCGATCGACAGCGGACGATTTAGACCGTCGGCATGCATCCGCATGACAGAGCTAATAACCGACGGTCGCTCATAGATTCTATCGATATAAAGTTAGTTATACCGACGTATGGTCGGCAATCTGCTCAACATATCATAATCGTCACGAACGGTTATCGACTATGTCGCGGCTATTAAGAAGAAGTAACGCCCCACTAATTCTATATTTATGGTTCGATAATTTAGCGCTATAAAAAGTGGGACCACGTGCTTGACGGTTACACCAGAATCACCTATAAAAAAGGAGAGGTAAGTGAACAGTACGAGTAAGCCAACTTTGAGTCAAAGCTCTGCTACTTCATACAATCAAAGTTATTGTTCACCAACTTCTTCTGACTTAAGCATCAGAAAGTTCCCACCAGACATCAATCCAGTCTGTGTGGATGTTGTCTTGCAGATGTTCGATACCGGCGACAGGTGACGAAAAGTTGGCCGCAACAAATTGACGCACCAGAAAGGGGTGAAATACAATATTGTATCATGATGAAAATCAGAGCCCAACGCTCGACTGCAACCGGATCAGCAAGACACTCTTCCCGTTGGGAAGAGGTTCCTCCCCCTCCAGTAGCAGAGCCTAGTTTCTCATGTCTCGTGATCACCACGGACGTCCAGATTACTGCACTCGTGCAGCAAATGAATGTTCTTACGGAGGTAGTCAAAAGCCTCCAACAACAGCAAACCTAGCAGCAGCAGCCGCTGCCAGCGGAACAATCGGTGATACATTCGGTGCCGTCCAAGCACAACCGCCGCCATCCACGGCGATCACCTTCCCCTTCTCTGGAGCGGCCATCTCGTCTCTCTCACCGAGACGAACAGCGACATTCTTGGCACTCTTACCGTACCGTCCACCACTCGCGACGTTCCTCTTCTTTCCATCTCGACCGCATTAGGAAAGAAAAATGGTTGCAGACACTTTCTGCTTCTCCTTCAGGCTCGTCGGGGGGTTCTACCCTCAGAGTTTCTCAGCAGCGTCGGTTCGATGAGTATGAGCACAAGCTTCAAAAAATCAACCACCGACTCGTCCAACTTCAGGTGGAAGGTCGGAAGTCCTCCAATGACTACGACTTTCACACCGCCCAGCCTCTCTCTCGGCACATCTTGGACGAACTAATCCCATCTCGATTTCAGATGTTGCAAGTGAGCCATATGATGGTTCCACCGATCCGATTGACCACCTTGAGAGCTATAAGGCTCTCATGATAATTCAGGGGGCAACCGACGTCCTCTTGTGTATCGGTTTCTTGGTAACTCTTCGAAAAACTGCTCGAGCCTGGTACTCCGGACTTCAGTCAGGAAGCATATACTCTTTTGGATAACTAGAACATTCTTTCGTGGCTTACTTTAACACCAGTCAAAAGCCGTCACGAACCTCCGACAATCTTTTTTTGATCAAACAAGGAGGGATTGAGATACTTCGAGATTTTGTGGCTCATTTTAATGCAGTCATACTTGAGGTCAAAGATCTCAATAAAAATATGGCCATATTGGCCATGAAAAAAGGTCTGAGAGGATCTCGATTCACGTATTCTTTGGACAAGACTCTTCCTCGGACTTATGCCAAATTTCTAAAATGTACATACAAATATATATGCACAGATGAAGGAGCTTCTGACCGACGTCAGATAGAAGGCAAAGGTCAGAAGAAGAAAAAGAAGAA
Organism: Elaeis guineensis; assembly: GCF_000442705.2. Taxonomy (NCBI): domain Eukaryota; kingdom Viridiplantae; phylum Streptophyta; class Magnoliopsida; order Arecales; family Arecaceae; genus Elaeis; species Elaeis guineensis. Next base: position 112,280,698 of record NC_025995.2, read on the forward strand.
GGGAGGAGCTCCGACCGAATCAAGTTGGCCATCTTCTAATAAGCAAGCTTTGCCTCGACGACGGAGTCCAAGATCGAGTTACGACAGGTATGACTCCTATACTCCTCTTTCTGCTTCTTGTGCGCAGATCTTTATGGAAATCGAAGGAGCAGAATATCTACGACACCCTCCATTGATGAAAGCATTGTCGAGGAATTGTGACCGAAGGAAGTATTATCGATTTTATCGTGATCATGGTTACGATACCGAACAATGCATTCAACTCAGGGACGAGATAGAAGTCCTGATTCGACGAGGCTACTTTGAAAAGTACCGGAGAGATCTGCCGATACAATCTCCTATCGATCGACGACCTCAGCCGCAAACTGAGGAAGTTGTAAATAATCAACCAACTGCAGGGGTGATCAACATGATCTCTGAATGACCGAATTGGAGGGCAATTTTTGAAGAAGAGTCAGTGAAACGATGATGACTCAACCATGTAATAGCTTTTTCGAAAGAAGATGTTTGGAGAATTCAGACTCCCCATGATGATGCTGTTGTTGTCTCGACAATGATAGCAAATTATGATGTAAACAAAATTCTTGTAGATAATGAAAGTTCAACTGATGTTCTGTTTTACTCGACTTTCTTCCGAATACAACTACCGACTGACCAACTCAGAAGAGTCTCGACTCTATTGGTCGACTTTACAGGAGATGCTGTCATAGTGGAAGGAGAAATCTCTCTCCCCTTAATAGCTGGAATCGAACCACAACAGAGCACTATTTTTACAACGTTCACGGTGGTTCGAGTACCTTCGGCTTATAACATCATACTCAGACGACCTGGGCTTAATATTCTGAGAGCAGTGATTTCGACATACCATTTATTAGTCCGATTTCCAACGAGATATGGAGTTGGAGAAATGTGTGGAGATCAACAACTCGTCTAACGTTGCTTCCTTGTCTCCACCCAAAGTAATAAACCTGAAGACTCTTTATCTGTTGATAAATTGGACCAAAGAGAGAATCAGGAGAGGGGTGAACCAGCTGAACAACTGGTTTCTATCTCATTAAGAGAAGAACTCAAGAAGATGGTCCAAATTAGATCACAACTATCCGACTCAGAGCGGCAACAATTAATAAAATTGCTCCGAGCTAACACCGATATTTTTGCTTGGTCGGCCACCGACATGCTCGAGATCTCTTCAAAAATAATAACTCACCGACTTAATATCAACCCAAAAGTTAAGTCGGTGAGACAGAAGAAGCGACCTTTTGCTCCTGAAAGATACAAGATCATTGTTGAAAAAGTCGACAAACTCCTCACAGCAGGCTTCATCAGAGAAGCTACATATCCCGACTGGCTCGTCAATGTGGTGATGGTAAGAAAAATTAATAAAAAATAAAGGATCTGCATCGACTATACTGATCTGAATGAAGCTTGTCCGAAGGATAGCTTTTCATTGCCGAAGATTGATCAATTGGTTGATGCAACTTCTGACCACCGACTTCTAAGCTTCATGGATGCCTTTGCTAGGTATAATCAAATCCACATGGCACCAAAAGATGAAGAGCACACAATTTTTATGACCGACAAAGGCATATACTGCTACAAAGTAATGCCTTTCGATCTGAAGAATACCGGTCTATCTATCAATGGCTCGTCAACAAGATTTTCAAGGTGCAGATCGGATGAAATATGAAAGTATATGTGGATAACATGCTGGTGAAGAGTCTCCAAACTTCAGATCATGTTTGGGACCTGGAGGAAGTATTCGGCACACTCCGATGGCATCAGATAAAGTTAAACCTGATCAAGTGTGCGTTTGGAGTAACATCCGAAAATTTTTTTAGATTTCTTGTTTCACAATGAGGAATCGAGGTTAATCCTAAAAAAATAAAGGTCATTATCGATATGAAGCACCTAAGTTCAAAGAAAGAGATACAACAACTCAATGGAAGGATTACCGCGCTCAGTCGATTTATTTCTAGGTTGGCCGAGAGATGTCTACCATTCTTCAAAACTTTGCAGCAGACGAAGGATTTCTCATGGTCGGATGAATACTGACAATCCTTCGAAGACTTGAAAACCTACTTGGCTTCTCCACCTTTGCTTACAAAACCAAAGATCAGAGAGACATTGTATCTCTACTTGGCAACTTTAACAGAAGCGGTTAGCTCAGTGCTTGTCCAGGAGAATACAAATCGAATCCATCGATCGATCTACTATACCAGTAAAGTACTTCATAATACCGAAGTCCAATACTCAAGAGCAGAGAAAATGATCTCCGTCCTAATCATATCGGCACAATGACTTCATCCATACTTTCAAGCATATCCAATTGTGGTCTTGACAGATCAGCCATTGAAGACGATCTTACATCGACCTGATACGTCAGGTCGAATGATGAAGTGGGTAGTGAAACTTGATGAGTTCGACATATAATATCGCCCACAACCATCCATGAAGGCACAAGTTCTAACCGATTTTATTGCAGAATGTACAATATCCGACAATAAGCCAGAAGATACAGATGATAATACAATAAAGGAGGCTACGACTATCGATCCCGATCTAAGATTGACTTGGGTGCTGCATATTGATGGAGCATCTAATACACAAGGTAGTGGAGCCAGCCTTATACTCATAAATTTCGAAGGGATAGTCACTGAATACGCCCTTCGATTCAACTTTAAAGTTTCAAATAATCAAGCCAAATATGAAACACTTTTAGCCAGCTTGAAGATAATCAAGAAGTTTGAGATCGACAATTTGAAGGTCTTCACCGACTTACAACTGATTGCTAGACAAGTCAAGGATGAATTTGAAGTCCGAGATCCTACTATGATGTGCCTTCAGAAGGTGAAAAATATTACAGCGAGCTTGAAATATTTGAAGATCTTTCATGTTTTCAGAACTGAAAATGCTCGGGCTGACATACTCTCACGATTGGCTACTACTGCTTTCAACTCACTGAATCGAGCATTCGTTGAATACTCAAACAGTCGAGTATCGATAAAGTCGAGGAAGTATTGCAGCTCATTATCGAACCAAGCTAGATGGATCCGATCATCTAATACCTGACCGATGGGATCCTTCCTGCAGACTCTTCGAAAGCTAAACGACTCCGATGGATAGTCTCTCAATATGTGATGATGAATGATCATCTCTTCAAAAGATCCTTCTCTGTTCCCTTGCTAAAGTATTTGGGACCTACAGATGCCGACTATGCACTTAGAGAAGTACACGAAAGGATTTGTGAAAATCACTTGGAGGGCCAGTCTCTAGCTTATAAAGTCCTACGACAAGGATATTATTGGCCTACCATAAAAAAAGATGCAGCTGAACTCGTCCGAAGGTGTGAACCACGTCAAAAGTATGCAAATATACAACATCAATCGGCTAGTCAGCTGACATCGATTGTAGCACCATGATCCTTCATACAATGGAGGATCGACATATTTGATCTTTTTTCCTCGACATCTGATCAGAGAAAATTTATAGTGATCGCCATCGATTACTTTATCCAATGGATGGAAGCCGAACCTCTAGCGCAAATCACTGAAAGCAAGATGGAAGACTTCATTCAAAAATTCATCATTTACATATTCGGTTTGCCACACACCATCATCATCGATAATAGTTGACAATTTGACAATCAAAATTTTAGAGAGTTTTGTGCGAAGTTTCATATTACGTACAAACTTACATCGGTCGGCCATCCACAGTCAAATGGAGAGGTGGAGGTAACTAACCGAACAATCCTGCACGGGCTAAAAATCTGACAGAATGAAGCCAAAGACCTCTGGGTGAAAGAACTATATCCGATCTTGTGGGCATATCGAACGACTCTCTGTATACCGACAGGAAAATTCTCTTTCAATTTAGCTTATGGGACAGAAGCAATGATATCGCTCGAGATTGGATTGCCATCAACAAGAGTGAAATAATATAGTAAACCGAGCAACTCCGAATGTCGGAGAGCCGACTTAGATCTCCTTCCAGAACTCCGACAGTAACTCAAGTTCGGATGGCTGTATATCGACAAAGGATAGCCTGGTATTATAATGCAAGAATCAAGCCGAAGATCTTCCGACCAGGAGATTTGGTCTTAAGAAAAGCAGAAATCTCAAAATCCTTGGATAAAAAAAAACTATCCCCAAACTGGGAAGGATCTTACAGAATATCGAAACTCTTAGACCGGATGCATATCGGCTAGAAACCCTTGAAGGGTCAGCGATTCTCCGAACATGGAATGCCGACAATCTGAAGATGTATTATCAATAAAGTCATCGATATGTATATTATTTAAAATATAATCAGAATTTCAGAATCATAAATCTTTGACAAGTTTTATGAACTATTGGCTATATATCGACTTTCATTACCAAAACCGAACTATCTGCTGTACTTTGACATGAAGTTTATTTCAGCCTTCACTATAAAAATCGAAGAATTAACTGCTTCAGTGACGACCGTATTTTAGTTCTCCTGCAAAAATTAACATACCGACTGCAATCTCAACTGACATCGACTATACAGGCTTTCACTGCAAAAGTCGTACTACCGATTATACCTCGATTCTCAATATCGGCTCTCCATTGTAAAAATTGACTATAGTCGAAAGACTAATATACCGACTTAGTCCCAACTAAGTGGAACGAAAATATCCAAATGATCAAAGTCGGATTGAAATTATACCGACATGGCTACAGCTAGTCAAAGGATATTTGACTTGCCACCGATTATCAAATAATCTGACGTACAAATCTGACTAAGTGTCGGGTAATAGATATTCGACTTACCATCAAAGTACGTCGAGGACTATGCAACTAATGGATATTCTACGAGTCTTATTGAATGATCGGATTATCGATCAATGTTCGGTGGTTACTTTACATTGCAGACATTCTAAAAAATACGAGTTCAAACTTAAAAATATTTTCATTCATTGTCAACAAAGAGTTACAAAATTAAACCAAAATCCGACTACAAGTATTAGACTAAAAAAAAAAAGAGGTAAAATACACCAAGCTTTGTCACCGTTCCTGTTTCTTTGTTCGGGGGTAACATCATCGACTTGAACGATTTTAGGCCCGCTCGATGCTTCATCTTTAGTCGGAGCAATTTCTTCTTCAGCAACCCTGTCTTCCGATCCTGGAGAGACGATGCCACTCAAGTCGAGATTCGAGTATAATTTTTTGACCGCATCTCGATCGTCTTCATACCCGACGTAGTATGAGATGATGCCATTTTCGAGGATCTTTTCTTTGAATTCTTTTGAACTTCAAAAATCTTCGACTGTCCGACTCAATGCCTCCCTTGCCGACTCTGCTTCTGCCTTTGCCAAGTCAGCATCAGCTCGAGTGGAAGATAATTTTTTTTCGGCCAGTGCCAACCTTTTCAGGCTGGCCCGATGACGTCTACGTTCGGCTTCAAGTTCCTTGATGCATCCGCCTCGCTCCCGTCGAAGCCGGTGGATAGAGTGCTTCTTGCTTTTGACCTGCGACTCAAAAGCTGAAATAGCCTCGTGAGCTGATTTAAGTTCGACCCCCGAGGATACCAAGTCATCAGTTAGTTGGGAAACCTCCTCTTGAAGTTTGGCTTCCCGCTCCACCACCGACTTAAGTTGTTCGAGTGCAGCCACTTTCTCAGCATCGGCGGTTGCCACCTTATTCTTCTACGCATTACGGATATCGTCGAACTTCATGTAGCCAGCCTCCAGATCGGACATGTCGTGGATCAACTGCAGATAGAAGATAGGTCAGGTTAAAAGAAGAAGAAGAAGAAGAGTCTATCAAAGAAACTTACCCCGATAATCGTCAGATAAAAGGACGAAAACATCTCAACCACCGACCGTTTCCTCCGGCGCTCCCAATCAGACAGAAGAAGAGTAGTCTGGCACAGTGGCTTGGCCAGTATAAAATTAACCAGGGCCGATTCATCGACAGGCACTTGAAGGTCGAAGTGAACCGTATGACCCTCCGATGCAACTTCTTCCACCGATATCATCGAAGCTTTTCCTCGGTTTGTTGTCGGCGGCCCCATGTTTGAAAGCGAGGGAAAGCTTGAGCTTGACTGCACCCCAATTGAAGGAGCAACTGGCATAGTCGTAGATTGTTCGGGCTCTCCTGCCTCGGCCCGAACCTCCTCAGATGGTGGGACTACCGATGCTGTTTCGGTAGTTCTCCTTGCCGCCATTTCCTTGGATGATGCAACAGGGAGCACTCTCGGGGCCGATAGTGCCAGAACTGGCTCGAAAATTGATGCCGACGGAGCATCGGGTTCCACAACCGACATTGAAATGCCGACTGGAGCCGGTGTTTGATGCCTCTTCGGTGGCCGCAAAGGCCCGACCTCAGACGCTGCCCTCTTCTTGGCAACGTACTGACGAATGTTGGCATTCAACACTCGCACCCTCTGCTGTATGGTTGCAATTACAACGAAAGTCAGTACAATTCAGCAAGTAAAAAAAGTTAGAAATGATCGACCAACTATACTATACCTAGATGAGGAATCGAACTAAGGCCGACGTCATAAAGGGCATGTTCGGTTACAAGCTCTTTCTGTTTCGGGACCGCCATGTCTTTCAACCGGTGAAAGTCATTCTGATCGTCGACCTCTACTCAGCTGTTATCGTTGGGGTCAGTCCGTGGATCACCTCAACGAGAAGAAAAATCCCAAGGAAGGGAAGAAGAAGCAAAGAAGAACTGATTCTTCCATCCATGAATGGATGATGGAAGATTGGTAATAAAGGATAGACCTTTTCGGAGGTTAAAAAACCACCACCCTTGGACCTTCAGATGAGGTCGGGGGACAAAGAAGGCTTGGAAAAGAGAAGGACGAGGCATGGTCGGCAATATCCGACACAGCAAAGTAAAACTAATTATCAGTCGGATCAAGTTCGGTGCCAGCTGAGCTGGGCAAAGTCCATAATAATTCAAAATATTTTGAATAAATTTTGAGATCGAAAATCGAAGATCCATCCAAAGATCTTCGATATAGAAGGCCACCTGGCCCGAAGGAGGGTTATTCACCCGACCATCGGCTCCAGGGACGAAAAGTTGAAACTACTCCAAGATACAGAACTACTTTCGGAGCCGCTCAACGTTCGATCCCAAAAGTGAAGAGACCTCTATATCCGGACTCAACTGGAATTCATCAGTCGGATTCTCCGATCGATCATCCCAAGAAAGAGAAGTCCTAGCCATAAGAACGACTCTAAAGAAGACGAGGATTCTAGAGGAAAGAACTCAAAAAGAAAAATGAACTTGACCTGAAAGTTGGGAGCGATATTATTGGGGTAATAATCCGACAGAGTCCCGACACCAAAGACAACGAAAAGTAAAAATTTAGTTGAGAGTGACCCTATATATATAGGATTCCTCAACGGTCGAGATGAAGGCGATCAAATTGAAGATCTACCAGATGACGATAAATGACAACATCTGGACCGACCATTGATCGGATGGTTTGACACACCTGTCCCAGATCAAGCCACATCACCTCTATCCGCATGAACAACTCCGACCCAATAACATTCGGACACGTGGCACAAATTTACTTGTCAAAATCATATCATCCGACATCGAATCGACTTCTCAAAACGACGTCTGACACTGACAACTGATACCAGATCGATTAGTCAGTATGACAGATGATCGTACCTTCCAACATGATAAAGTAGCCGATCATCCATATCTCGGAGAAAATGACATCAAAATTGGGACTTGATGTGACAGAACTCTCTTCGTCCAACGTGATAAACCACGTGGCAATTCACACGTCGGCTTACCTTGGACTTGAGAGTGGGGGGCAACTGTTGGGGTAAATCGACCGACCCTCGACTTTGATCACTACGACTCCGACAATGCATCGGCCGAACAGATAGTATCGATTCTTCATCGACTGATCGAGCTAATTGCATCGGTCTACTGTCGGCTAATCAACTAAGATCAATTGACCGACTAGTATTCGACTACCACCGATCGACAGCAGACGATTTAGACCGTCGGCATGCATCGATATGACAGAGCTAATAATCGATGGTCGCTCATAGATTCTGCCGACATAAAATAGGTTATATCGATATATGGTCAGCAATCTGCTCAACATACCATAATCGTCACGAATGGTTATCGACTATGTCGCGGCTATTAAGGAAAAGTAGCGCCCCATTAATTCTATATTTATGGTCCGATAATTTAGTGTCATAAAAAATGGGACCATGTACTCGACGGTTACACCAGAATCACCTATAAAAAGAGGAAGTAAGTGAACAGTACGGGTAAGCTAACATTGGGCCAAAGCTCTACTACTTCATACAATCAAAGTTACTGTTTACCAACTTCTTCTGACTTAAACATCAGAGAGTTTCCATCGGACACCAATTCAGTCTGTGTGGACGCTGTCTTGCAGGTGCTCGATACCGACTACAAATGATGGAGAGTTGGCTGCAACAAGTATGATCCACAATTTGCTTCTTATGAGGTGACTGAGAACCCAACCATCTTGGTGAGTTGGATCAGATTTGAAATTTGCAACAAATTTGCTGCTTACCAACAAAAAGTTGCTAGGCGTCCTACAGATGTTAGAAATTTTCTTTCATCAAAGTTGACCTGCACGAGCAGAGGCATAAGAATTTGAAACAATTCTAATCATAATCGACTCTAACAAATTAAACCATTCTATTCGGTGTTCTCTTGGAATAAAAGAATAAAAAATTTATATTACTCTGTAATCTTTTGTGCCGGCTCATCTTTGCAAAGAAGCAAATAGCACCATTGATTGGATGATGAATTACATGGCTGACCATACGACCACTACTTTATAGATTGTTGTATCGAATATTTTTTATTTTTTAAAATATTTTATATTTTCATTCATACATATATATTTTTAGCAGACTAGTTTGATAAAATTGATTTTATGAAAAAAAAAAAAAATGCTGACTGAACGACGAAGGTGACGTTAATCAACCGAGCAATATGATGCCTCCCAATACCCGCAAAGCTCAAATCTACCAACTTGAGCACAACCAAAAGCTGGTTCATGGAGTAGCCGTGTGTCGTGAAGGCCGGTGCGTGCTTGGACACCTTCATGTCCATGGAGTCATCACTAGCTTCAAAGGAGAAAAAATGCCAATGCCGCATTTAGATTACACCTCCAAAACATGAATTTATAAAAATTTAATTAAAGGATATATCTCTTACGTATCATTTTTATTCCTATGCTAATTTTTGTTTCAATAGAGCCTTCCTAATTATCTCTACTATTCTTCTCTCTTTCTCTCTCTAACCTTTTGGCTTTGGGTGGTTGTCCAAGTGTGTGTGAGAGCTCGTTATGAATTTAGGGTTCCAACGGTATTGCTTATATATAGCATTTGATTTCGGTCCGCTTGGTGTGTTCTAGGGCATTCAATCATTGAATTAGTGGAGATAATGGCCTTTAGGTAAATTATTATCTCTATTAATAAGGAAGAAGGGAAGAGGGAGGACTCGACGCGGGTGATGGACAGGAGAAGGGGAAGGAGGAGGGTGGGAGAGTGGAACCCGGGATAGATCTGCATTTTTAACTAGTAGATTAACGTCTTGTCTCCAAGGTTAATTTCTTCTCTCTCCATGGCAATTTTTATATCCGGGCCTTCCAAATTCTCTCTACTACCTCTCTCTCTCTCTCTCTCTCTCTCTCTCTCTCTCTCTCTCTCTATCTTTCTAACCTCTTGCCTTGGGGTGGTTGTTTAAATGTATGAGATAACTCGTTATGAATCTAAGGCTCCAATGGTATTGCTCGTATATAGCATCGGATTTCGACCGGCTTGGTGCGTTCCAGGGCATTCAATTATCGAAGTAGTGGAGATAATGGCCTCTACGTAATTATACTGAAAATTAGAAGGTAGTCAACATGCTTAGCGGGTGACAGATATATTTGACTCTTGGCATATTTGAATTATAAGACAAAATCTAGGAGATTATTTCTAATGGGAAAGAGATTATTTCACTTCATATCGTGGTCTCACTCAATAAATATTGCAATATATGGTCTTACCAAAAAAAAGAGAGTGCAATATATGGGGAGAATTGAATCGAACACAATGCCTCCCATTAGTTTGTCCTGAGAATACTGTAGCATTCATGGTATACTACAATCTAGATTATTTCTTGGAACATTTATTAAGCAAACATCCTCTAAAATAGTTTCCCAACATTGGAACTAATATCCACAAAGTGATGGAATATAATTTGGGTGGAAGTATAAAACAAACACCAGTATCAACTTTAACATTTCAATTCCTTAGAACAAAATCTGTAAGGCTATATTTGCTTGCTCAAAAAACTTTGGAAAACAAAGCATAGAAAGTTTGTCCAGGAAGAATAGTCAAATTTAAGAAATCTGTTTTTATACTATTATAATTTTTATTTCATCAATAATTAGAAAATTCAAAACTTGCAAAAGTTTTGTTTTTCTAATTATTTTTTAGGCAACCGGCACCATTTCCTATGTAAAATGGCATTTGAACTTGGCATATGGAAGACATGGGATCTGATGCACACCTGCCAACGGACAGTAAAACATGCAATGCAATACCCTTTTATCTCCTAAAAAAATCCTTTTAGCAAAGAAGAAAAAAAAAAGTAAACTTTATATATATATATATAGAGAGAGAGAGAGAAAGGGTATCAAATGAGAAGAGTGACTTAATATGAGAGATAAAAAAATATAATAATAATTTTTGAATCCACATCAATGGTTCAGATAAATTTTATAGTTATCCAAACTGTCCAAATATCTTTAGAGTTTATCCATTCCTTCTTTTTTTAATTTTTTTAATACACGCATGGTGCTCATCTAAATCATTGATGTGAATCCAAAGATTATTATTATGTCCTCTTATCTCTCGCATTAAATCACTTCTTTCACTTAATATATTTTCTAACCCATACAACTTCCTATGCCTATAAGTATGCTTGCCGAAAGCTAATCCTCACTTGTGATGCTAATCTTGAACCTTTGTCATTAGAACGATGGATCCACTGCAACCATGCCAGCCGTAACAATGATCACCCCAAATGTAGCAAGAAGATACATATTTAATATTTGTCCACGATTTCATGTCCATAACTTACTACTCTTTTTCGCAACGTTTTTTTTATGTGGGTCACTAAATCTAGTATGTTATATTCCAATTATCCGCTCCTAGTCTACAAGAATCACAATCTCAAATATGTCTCCTTTAAGTGGTAGTTAAGAAATGTTTGAGCCGGTACGAGATACTAAGACGGCAATAAATATGAACTTGGAAAGAATATATTTCATGACAAATATAAAAAATGTGCGAACATAAATAGTAAGGATGTATTTGATAGGTATGATAAAATTTTTGGAGGGTTATCCTCTCCACCGTAAATGGGATAATCCATCCAATGAAACGAAAGGATAAGTAGAGGTACGTGCAAAAGAAACCCGTCATCTTACTTTTTGGTGTTTTTAGAAAGCGAATAGGGCCAAAACTGTTATTAGAGATAAGTTCCCTTATTCTACAGAATAATTCCGTTATGCCGGTCTGGTGGAATGGAGTTATTCGGTGTTGCTTTATCCAAATAGTACTATTCCCTGCTGTTTTAAAGTGCTGGCGGGATAAATCCCCACCTGAGGGAAGACCCCTACTCTTCACCCTTCCTAGTGCAGCCTAAAAGATGCACCTGGCAGATAATAGATGCACGGCAAAATAATCAGTTTAAATCATCACAGGTTCATTCAAGTGTAAACTTTGCTATAAAAATTACAAAAGGGAGTTAACCTATTCAAACATTTAGTCAAGAATCCTCCTCCAAATCAACTCATAGGCATGCGGGATATAAATCTTAGTAAAAAATATTCCACTAATTATTACTTGTCATCCAAGAAAGACCCTTAGATTTAATGAAAAATAAAAATCTCCAATTTAAAAAGGTAAATATGTATCATCATAAGAATATAATGAATAATGAGTTAGATCTATGTTCTTTAAATTCATAAAATTTGATGAAATGTGGTTGCTATTTACTATATTAGACTTGAGAATTAGAGTAGTGATGATGTTATCAGGATATGATGATGTGAAATGTCAAGAAGCGTTATGAAGTATAGCTTATGTCCAAGTGCACCACGTACCAAGACATCCAAATTTGGAGCATGGAGAAAGGAAGAAAGAAAGAGCATGCTAAACATCAGTGCCAAAATTGAGTTACTTTATATTTTGCAAGCAAACCTTGGCTTTGATGAGGAAAAGGAGCACACTGAAAGAAAACTGTAATATTTCATGATACTACATGTCAGTTAATAAACATTGTTATATTAAAAAATAATGCAGATTCTGAAATCTAAAATGAGAGTCCTATGTAATGATTATGAGAATTCTCACCATCTTAACATCATCAAGCAGGTAGTACAGTTTAGTGGAGGCCTTGAACAAATTTCACCTTAATGATCAAGATCGGAAGAGTATATGAAGAGGTTTATCAATAGTTATTGAAGGCTCAACACCATAAGTCCCTCCACAATTAAAGAAGACATAAAAAAAATTGTGTATGCGTGTGTGTGTGTGTGTGAGTGAGAGAGAGAGAGAGAGAGAAAGAGAGAGCAGCTTTCTTTGGAGGTTGATAAAATATAATCTTCTTGCTAGCTAGCTCTTAAAGGAAGTATATAAGGAACATTCCTAGCCATGCAGTTGTCTATGCAAACTTTTCTTGTAGGAATCACAATGTTAGACGTGATATGGTGCTAGCAGGGAGCAAAGCCCTAATGTGCATGCGTTCATTCTTTTCTTCACCAAGCGCAAAAAATATAACTTGTAGAATTTGATCATTTTCCATTTCATGCAAGCATACCATTCATTACTACAGAAAATTAAGATCTATCAAGTTCCTCGTAACAAAAAAATGCACAATGGAATACAATCTCTTGCAACGGTATCCGTCGTCATCATCCAAACCTAACTTTAATCAAGCTCCTTAACCTATTGCCTATCTTTTTCACAGCGATTCAGCAATCCTTAAACTATTAATGAAAGAATACAAGTCTTTTCCTTAACTTACACATGATGGTTTGTTCATGAAGTGTTGACTACGTACCATATGCCCGCACTTCCCAGCGCAAGAACAATGAGCCAATTATATGAAGATCAAGAAGAGTTAAAAAAATGGCACTTCTTTAATAGCACTGACATATATAAGTGACAGCAATCACATTATTGAAGAAGATTTTGCTCCCAACGGAAATGGTTTCCTTTGATCGTACTTGGTATTGTATCTTAAATTGAACCCAATATCATTTTGCCTCTATTCTTAAGGGTTATGTGGGAGTAAAACTGAAATTTTCTATATAGACAGCGTCTTTTTTTTTTTTTTTTTTGCCAAATTAAATGAAAGATGGTTTCTCAATTCAAAAAGAGAATAAATGAGCATTTAAGCAAACTAAAGTGCATTCGGAAGAACAACTCTTGCAACAAAGAGTGAAACAGCCGGTACTTAATTGTACAAATTGTTAGAAGTTAATTAGTAATTAAATTTGTAATTAGTATTAGCAAGTTCAAGAGTCACGTAATTTTAGTAGTTAATATATTATGGAGATCAAAGAGTTATGTAACTCCAATATTTAATACATTGTAGAGATTAAAGAATGACTTTTGCATTCACGAGGGACTTTTGTATCTATAAATAGGGGACTAAAATCTTTGACAAAGAAAGATATTGAAAGCCTCTTTACCACTCTACTACTACAATGAAAATCCCCCATGCTTTTCATTAAAAAGTTCTTTATCTTGCATCTTGTTACCTATATTTCTTCTTGCACCCCACAAAATTGTTATCAGAGCAATGTTCTTCCTTATTTCTAATTCCATCCAAAGCCTTTTGAACTTCATCTCATATCATCTACCTAAGTCCTATTTCTCCATTAAATTCTACTATGACAACAAATTCTAATGCAAGTACAAATAACACTACCTTCAACCACATGCAAAGTCGAGTCCCAATCTTCGACGAGCTATGACTTTTGGAGCATTCAAATCGGACTCTCTTCATCACACAAGATTTGTGGGACTCAATTAAAAGTGGCTATAAAGAATCAGCAAATCAAGAAGCATTTACGGCATGGACTCAAGCAAAGCAAAAAAGAGTACAAAGAGAATAAAAGAAGAGATGTAAAATCTTTACTTCTTATTCAACAAAGGATAAGCACAACCGTCTCTTCCAGAATTATGGGCGCAAATAAATCTAAAGATGTATGAAAAATTCTAAGAAATGAGTTTCAAAACTCCGGCAAAGTTGTCTCTATTAAGCTTCAATATTTATAAAGAGAATTTGTTAATTTAGGAATGAAAGATCATGAAATAATCAAGAATTTCTTTTCTAGAGTTATTGAAATTATTAATCAATTGAGAAGCTATGGCAATAATATTCAAGATAAGAAGATTATAAAAAAAAAAAAATTGAGAAGCTTAACTGCTAAATTTGATCATATTGTGATGGCAATTGAAGAATCAAAGGATTTATCTATTCTCACCTTTTATGAACTAATAAAGTCACTTGAGACTCATACATGAACAAAGAATGAACAATTTTTCAATTCAACCATTAAAGCAAGCATTCTAATCCAAGCTTATAATTAGAGAAAAGAAATCTTCAAGTATGGAGTAAGAAGAAAAAGAAAGGCGCACATATCAAAGAAGAGATTGAGACAAGTGGAAGCAGTCTTCTATGGAAGTTTGAGGCAAAGAAAAATATAATTAGGTTCAATCCAATCAAAGAAATAGTAATACTAATTCTCAATGCTTTATTTGCAAAAAAAATCTAAACATGAATCTAAATCCTATCATTATAGATGCAAAAAAAAAAAATTCAAATCATTCTAAAAGAGAAAGTTGGTTCCAAGATAAAAAAAAGAATGAAAAGCAAACTTTCTTGAAATGATAATAGTGAAAAACTATTTTATTCATACATGAATTTGCAAGACGAATAACAAAATAACTTGATATTTGGATAGTGGATGTAGCGATCATATGACAGAAAATTGAAAGTTTTTTATCCATCTAAATCAGAAGACTTCCTCTCAAGTAAAGCTTGAAGATGGCAAATTACAGCAAGTTGAAGGCAAAAGGATCATAGCAGTCTATATGAAAAAAAAGTATGAAGAGACTTGTCCATGATGTTTTATACATGCTTGGATTAACTCAAAATTTACTAAGTATTAGAAAATTGCTATAAAATAAAAATATGGCAATCTTTGATAATGGTGAATGCAAAATTCTTTGATAAAGATAAGAATATTTTTGTGACAAAAATCAACATGACCCAAAATAAAGTCTTTGTTCTTAACATATCAATCAAGCAAAATCTTATTTTAAAAAGTAAAAAGATTGATGAATCATATTTATGGTACTTGAGATATGATCATTTAAATAATAAAAAGCTTAACTTGTTAAAAGAAAAGAACATGGTTGCTCAGCTTCCACCAATTGATAAAAGAGAGCAAATTTGTGAGGGATATTCATCTATGGTAAATTATATCGGCTTTCTTTCCCAAAGACATCATAGAGAGCATGGGCTTCTCTTGAGCTTGTGCATGCAGATATATGTGATCCTACAAAAACTCTTTCTTTTAATAAAAAAATATTTTTTTCTCTTTGTTGATGATTAAAGTAGGATGATATAGGTTTATTTTCTTAAGCAAAAGTCAAAAGCCTTCTCCATCTCCAATTCAAAATTTATATCGAAAGATAGAGTGGTCATCAAATAAAGATTCTAAGAACAGATTGAGTAGTGAATTCATCTCTACATTATTTACTAACTATTGCAAGAAGAAAGACATCAAGAGGTAACTTATAATATGTCATACGTCGGAGCAAAATGAAGTAGTAGAATGCAAGAACTGAACAATAATGGAGATGGCTTGAAGTATATTGAAAGGAAATGAATTGCCAAATGAATTTTGGATGGAAGCTACCAATAAAATTATTTTCATTCTTAGTCAATCTCCTACAAAGATGGTACCAAAATAAAACATCTTATGAAGCTTGGTATAGGCAAAAGCTCTAGATAAAAAATTTGAAAGTTGTTGGATATTCACATAGTGATTGGATAGGCTCTCTTGATGACTGTAAAAGCATTTCAAGTCATGTATTTTATTTGGAAACAAAAATCATTCTTTAGTCATCAAAGAAGCAAAAGATCGTGATATTTTCATCTGCTGAAGTTGAATATATTTCAACAACTAATACAGCATATGAAGCAGTTTGGCTCCAGAGAATCTCTCTGATTTGCAACATAATGAACAAGATCCAAGAATTATTCAGTGTGATAATATGTTTGCCATTGCCATAATAAAAAAAATCTTATATTTCATAACAAGACAAAACACATCAATATCTATTATCATTTCACTGAGATTTAGTCAAGAAAAGAGATATACAGCTGGAGTTTGTCAATACCAATAAGCACCTGACCGATATCTTTACCAGATCAGTTACAATTGAAAAATTTCAGCAAACAAGAGATATCATGAGAATTATAAATTAAGGAGGAGTGTTAGAAGTTAATTTATAATTAAATTTATAATTAGTATTAGTAAGTTCAAGAGTCATGTAACTCTAGTATTTAATGTATTGCGGAGGTCAAAGAGTTATGTATAACTTCAGTATTTAATACATTGTGGAGATTATAGAGCCATCTTAAATAAACTAAGAGTCACATAGAGGTTAAAGGATCACTTTTGTATTCATGAGGATAGCTTGAGAGTCATCTTTGTATTTATAAATAGAGATCGGAACCTTTGGAAAAAAAAGCCATTGAAAACCTCTTGTACCACTCCACTACTCAAATGAAAATCCCCATGCTTTCCATTAAAAAGTTCTTTATCATGCATCTTATTACCTATTTTTCTTCTTGCACCCAAGACAAATAACAGGATTAGGAAAGACAGATTGTCCAGCTTCTGCTCAAGAGAACAATATATGACGAGAGGCTCAGGTTTAAACTCCTTTATTATTATTTGGATCGCTAAACAAAATGAACTTTGGCTAATTAACCTAGATGACAAGAAGAAGCATACATTACAGACATGCAAGATTTACTTGAAGAACATATATTTAAATGCTTAAGGAAGTTTCTAGTATTTGCCAATATGAAAGGCTAAGAATTTAAGCTGGTTGCTCTTTTGAGTTCTACGTTACATGATCTGTCAGAAAACAGACTATGATCACTCACACTCTTTTTGAGCGTAATGTCGAGCTCTCTTACATATCTTCATCAGAATACCAGACTCTGAAAATTTAACATATATATACCAGCAGTTTGATACTTACTCGTGTCAACTAACAAACAAACCCATCCACAGAACCTCTATTGGAATCACTCATATGGATAATTTAAGCTCCAAATCTAGCTCTTGACTGTCATCAGTTGAATCAGAGTTCTGACTGATTGAACCCAGCGAATGTTGATCATGTTGCACCTTTTTTTGCTCCGAATCCTAAACATAAAAATGAAAAATTTCTTCAAACAAACATAACAATGAAGGGAAAAAGAAAAAAATAGACTCGTAAATACACCTGCAATGTTTGTGTCAAAAGCGGTAGTGTCACAGTTGGTTTTTCGAAATGATGGAGCGGCGTCATGTTATTGCTGCTAGATAGGACATCATAAAAATCATGAGATAATAATACTCATCAGAAACTGTGCCGGGATTATAAGCAAAGAGAAAGCACTCAGTAAGTACCTAGCCGTTGCACCCGAATAGTAATCACCAAATCTAGTATTGTCACTGCCTCCAAATCCCATCTGTAAGCAAATGAAGTTGTTTCATTGAGACTGTGTACATGAAAGGTTCCCATGATGCTATAGAATTATCATCAAGTATGCAGAATATTAAGCCTGATATGATAAAGGGAGGATAAAGGTGATTGATGAACATGGAGAGTGTAATTTATGTTAATTGAAGCAGAGAACTAGCACTCCACCTAAAGATCTTGGAGCAACCTTCCCTACAAGACGTGTTAGACATGAATTGAGACGTGAAAACTATGACTAATAACATGGCAGCACGACGACTTCCTGAGCAAAAGGGTGTAAAACATCGAGATGTCGCATGTCAGATGGCTTTCACATACAACCTTTTTGCTTGTTTAGACCATGCACGATATTCTATTGGAATCGAGTTTGACATACCATGGTGTTGGGATGAACACCACATAAGTAAGATGTAGTAGCAATTGAGGAAGCATGAAGGGATAATGGAGATCCCATGTGTATTCTTGCATCCTCCTGCTCCAAAGAAACACAACAAAAAAAAATTTGCAACCATCAAGGTAAGTAAAAAAACTTGGTAAGTAGAAAAACCTAAAACTTCAATAAAGAGAGCCAGTAAGTCTGGATAATAATCATCAAATATCATACAGAGAGAGTAGATCTAGAGAGACACCTCGTTAAGATGGGTCTGAAATGGAGGGTGAAGTGAGGAGAGATAGCCAGCCATCATTTGATTGTGTAATCTGATCTTTTCCAGCTGAGCTACCCCAAGACCTCTCCGCGGCAGCTTGGGCTTGTCTGAATCACTTTTCTTTCCCTTCCTTGAAGACCCCGACCTTCCTTTTCCCAAGCACAGCTCGCCATACAGGCTGCTGCCCATCTCCTATCCAATCCAATCAAGAGAACGACCTCCCAAACTGACGAGACAGAGCGAGAGAAAGAAAGACTGGGAGAAAGCCGATAAGAACGACACACATCCACGACTCCCTTTTAAGGTGCTTCCAAGCTAAAAACTAATTAATGCTTCGCTGGCCCGACTTTTGATGAAGATTTAGTTTTCTCGTTGGTTCTCTCGTTTTATCATACATCGTTTTTTCTGCAAAGTCTCCAAAGTCACCTGGAATTGAAAACGCGTTAAATACACGGTATATACGGATCTATTTATATTTGGCGGATACGAGATACAGAAATTTATATTTATATTTGCTTCAAACAGATGTAAATAAACATCCAATATTAAATGTATGGATGTGAATATAAATAAAAGTCACATGGTTAAATTTTGTGATCATAAAATCAAAAATTTCATTGAATAGGAGATAAATTAAGTGAGTAGCATATCTATTAGTCATTTTTATTTTTAAAAATTCATAAATATCATATAAGAATAAATCAGAGTATCAAATAAAATCTAATAAATATGGATTGGATGGTTGTTTATCCATATTTACATTCATTTTCTTTAACAAGTGTAGATATAAATATGAATATTAATAGAATACTCATATTTATGTCCATATTTATATAGATTTAGATATAACAATTAGTAAATGACGAACATTGTAGATCCACTTCCACCCCCAAGGCAAGATAATCCAAAAATGGCTAGTGGCCAAATAACTTAACAAATAATTCATTGCAAGATCTATGATTCTCTCAATATCAGGAAAAAGAAACCTTAGAGAGATCAACTAAATATTTCAGTCATTAGAATACTAAATGCAGATTATATATATTTAATAATGGCATGAAGACAGTGTCATGTGAAGAACATTTAGGTATATTAAAAGCTTGGATGTAAATATAAATAAAAGTCAAATGGTTAAATATTATAAACATAAAATCAAAACATTATTTAATAAAAGATAAATTAAGTTAGTAGTACATTTATATATGATCATTTATTATTTTTAATATATAAATTTTATATAAGAATAAATTAAGTATCAAATAAAATCAAATAAATATGGATTAGATAATTGCCTGTACATATTACAATTATTTTTTTTAACAAATATAGATATGGATACAATTATTAATCGAATATTCATATTTATATTCGTATTCATATAGATTTGGTGAATGACGAGCATTGTATGGTCTACTTCCACTCTCAAAGCGACCATATATTAGAGATAGTCCAAAAATGGCTAGTGGCTGAATAACTTAACAAATGATTTATTATAAGATCTATGATTCTCTCTATACTAGAGAAAAGAAATCTCGGAGAGATCCTAGTAAATATTTCAGTCATCAAGACACTTAAACGCAGATTGCATGAATCGATATTTAATAATGGCACGAAGAGAGTTTCTTGGACTCTCCACAAAGCTTGTCACGTGGAGAACATTTAGGCATATCTTTTTGAGGGGTCAATACAATCTAATTTTTGTATTCATAGTTGTAAACCTGCTTATGCATGCAAATATTATATGCTCCCAGAATGGAAAGCCCAAAAAAAAAAAAGACAACTTGTAGAGGAATTACGTAGTATGGATGCATTGGAGCAAGTTAGTCCAAACTCACGAACCAACTTGGGCTCATGACGGAAATTTAATTAAGCAAACAACACAACAAAGGACAAACAAGTTACTTGGTTTTAATCTAATCCAACTTGACAAGCTCATGAATACCAAATATTAACCCAACCCGACTCCTTATTTTAACCTAAACACGGTTTTGATTATTGAGCTTTAATCTAGTATATAACCTAGAATTAGTAGTTGAAGGTTATTTCTTGATAGTATTTTGATGATAACATTATACTATCTAATTAGGCTGGGTTAATCAAGAAAGCAACTGTAATGTACAAGTCAACAAGCTAATTTGAACTGGCTTTGGATTGGGGGAGTTGTCTAATCTTGAGCATTTTACCGATGGTAATATGCTTAAAACCCAACGTATCTTTTAATATTTTTACCATCTTTTTCGTTATTCAAAAAACATTTAAACCGGTCCATGTTTAATTCAAATTGACCTGGGCCAACGGAAACTATGGGTATGACAAAAACCCGACCCTAGTTTTACTCCTTTCTTTGAGAAAATTAACTCAACGTACACTAGTTGCACCTATAAAAATTTTCCCATGGTGCAAGAGGCTTCTTATTTCACCTCCCTCCCCCCCCACCTCAAGTGTCAATAGTAACATGGATTCGTTGTCAACTGTTTGTAGCGGGCCAGTTGATCCAAAAAAAACTACTTGGGAATTTTTTTTGGGAGAAAGACGAGAATTAACTGCATCAAGTATTTGGGAAAACATATCTCAAAATTCAAATAAAAAGTCTTCTCCTGTTGAAGGTAGGGTTAACCTACTGTAGCCCAATTTGCTTTTCCCTTTTTTAGAATACATAAAGTTATTCTTCTTCTCATGCTGCTGCAAGAAGCTATTTCTGTCACGAAAATTTCAAGCCATACAAGCTACCTAAAGCTCCCTTAAGGAATCCAACCATGCTACATCAAAAAAGGAATCCAACTATGATCGCATTGCCTTGATTGATAGCATAGTAATGGTTGATTTCTTGAAGACGTATACGGCATATGGTAGACTATTAATATTTCCAGTTTCTTGATATGGCTCAAGTACCACAAGATTTGGGTTCGCTACAAAAATATATTTGACTTTTATTACTCCATTGAAGAAGGTGAACTGTCCATTGTTTATTATGAATACCAATAAATATAAGTCACTAGGAAGAATCTTTGTTGACTAGCAATCTATAATATCATGGCTAAGTAACAAGATGAGACTCAAATATTCATAAATAAAAGAAAAGTCTTTTCTTACCTCGAATTGCAAATATGCATAAAGATTTGTTGAGAGTTGAATAAATTGAAGTAAGATAAATCAAATCATCATATGTTATAGCAGTCCTGGATCTACCATATTATTTTTAGTGACTCACCCTCCGTCATCCTCCATACCATTTTAAATATGCATGATTTAGAGACAACCACCTTCTTTTTTGCTTTCAAAATGAAAAATTTTGAGGATTTATATGATCAGCATTTTCTACCTCTTGAAGAAATATTTTATTTCATCTATCTCCAAAGCCTGCAAGCATTAAAAAGTAATACAATTTTTAATATTGAAATATAATTGAATTATCGTAACTTTTTGGTTTACAAAATAGATGATTCTGATGACATGGTGCACATTGAAATCTAGAAAATTATAAGACATATATATTTTAAGGTGCATAGAGCATAACTAATGATATCGGTTTTAAAATATAATGTAATTTCACTCTTTTTTTAAACACCTAGATCTTAACCCAAGATATCATAGGTGTTACGAAGAAAGATCAAATTGTTGAGATAAATTGCTGATGCCTCCTTTTCTATAGCTCGGGTTCTCACTACTTTAAGACAGATGCCGAACTATCGAGCTTTTTTTAATTGATAGTTGGGCAATAACTTCAATTAACAATCATCCTATCCCTCTTTTCCTCCATGAATCTCTATAAGCATTTCTTATGACAGAGAGATCTTTCGAGACCCAAGCCATTCAAACCTTAAGTTATACAACCAAACATGATCAAATTTATTATACCAAAGAAAAAAAAGCATCATCAAATTTAGACCCATGTGCTTATCGCCGATCATAGCAATCTCAATAACACCGCAACCAAAGCTGTCCTAACCCACCTAACCATTTATATCAACAATCATGGAATCTTCAAGCAATTGGAGAAATCTTACTCCCATTACTTTTTTTTTTTTAAGAAAAAGAAAAATCGAATTTTTGTATATTAAAAACCATTAGAACCGATACTTGGTAACAATGTGTTATCTAGGCATGGAAAGCACACCCACGTCGTGCGCAACTATTGCACCTTTAACTGTGGTTGTGCTTGATGAGTCCTTACTTATGCTAGTTCCTTGGTGCACGCATGGAGGCTCGATCACATGGGACGTGGGGCGCACACGGTTTACCAATTTGTTTTCCTAAAACGAATACATATAATACATTTTTTACATGTACTTACTCGGAAATGCTGATCATATAATTTTAATTAGATTGTCGGCATCTCCGATATTTCATTGTTTCCTCATGATTGTATACCTATTCCATCCAACCCGTTCTACACCCAATCCAAAATGGGTAGAAGACGAGTATAGATAAAAAATTTTAAATAATGAGACAAGGATGGATATTAGGTGATCCGATTCATTGTTATGATCTAACCATTGATCCACGTATATCTTTTTTAAAATTTCAATTTTTTATTTATTATTGGATTCTTCTAAATTTTGTTTTGTTGATCTCCACATGGGGATATGGACCGGACTAATTTGATTTGGTATGTGTAAATTATCAAATATTGAGATCTGCACTCAAACAAACCCAAACGTATGATGTACTATTTGATCTAAATTTAACCAACTCTTTATTTCTTAAGTCACGCACCATCCAAATTAGCTTAAGTCAAGTCGAGCCAAATTACATCACGGATGATGAAGATAATTATGAAACCACAAGTCGCGCTGTCCATCCGAATAACATGTATTATATAATTATGAATAAATCTTGTACTTGATGCAACTAACGTTGGGAGGTGGCAACGGGGGTAGGATCAGATCGAATGAGATTCATTTTGGATTAAAAAAATTTTAAATCTAAATCTCATTTGTTTATTAAATAGATGAGATTTTAAAATTTTAATCTATTCTATTTAATAAATTAGTAATTCTATTCTATCTATTTAACTTATATAATAGACAAATAATCCGTATCAAGTTTTGAAGGTTCCTTGCAAGGAGGGGAAAAGGTGGATTCGGTGGTGGACCTCATCGTATCAGCTTTGCTTGGAATAAAACTTCAGTTGGGTTGCGCAAGTTGTAAACCCTAGCCCGACTGAACTAGCAAAGATTGGGTTGGTAAGGAAGGCAAAAACTTATCCGACTTTAAGGCATCGATCCTTATGACCGAAATATTGGATTGGGTTTGTTTAAGTTCGAGTTACATAAATCCGCTAAGCACCAAAAGCTAGCTCACTTCAGAGTTCTGACTATTCTTTGGATTGCATTCGTTTTAGGTTGCCTATTCTCTGTAACCATAAGAACTAAGGTAATTATTATGATACTGAAATATTAAAATTTTTATTATGCCGTTAACCAATTTGGAAAAGAATCGACTGAGGCCAAATAGTCCATTGTGACCTATGCTTTGTGAATGAACCCATAGTGGAAGGTACAATTACAGTCATGCATCACTTTTATGTTTATTTTAAAAACTAAATATAAAATTTTAATTTTAAAAATATGAATATGTTTGGGATAGTCAGTTATTTTTAAAAATATATATAAATATAATGGTGATGGTCAAAACAAAGATAATGATAACAATGGCAGGGATAGCGGATGTGGTGGTGGTTGTGATAATAATGATGATTATAGCAGGATGCTAGTGATGTAGAAATATTGGTGATGGCAATAGTGATGATAGGTTCAGTAACAATATCGAGCGGTAATAGAGACAGCGAGGATGGCAATAGTTATCATTATGATAGTGGTACTGATGGTGGTGATGATCAAAAAAATAATTAATAGTGATAGTGGGATGCTGTAGATAGAAAGGATAGTAGTAATGTCAGAATTATACTAATTTTTAGAGTTGATGCCAATAACAATAGTGTTGATTGTGGAAATGGTGATGATAAGCTGGTGGTTAATGGTGATTATGACGACGGTGAAGATCATTGCAACTATGCATGGTTGAGTTGGTGAAGGCAGTATCATAGTCGTTATAAAAATATAAATTTTTTATTTTTTAAATAAAAAATAAAAAATATCTATTTTTTATTTTTTAAAAATAATAAAAATATTTTTAAAATAAAAATTAAAAATATTAACAAAAAATATATATTTTATCTAAGTTTTTATAATTTTATTTTTTAAAAAAATAAAAAATTAAAAGTGACGTCAAAGAAGCTCATGGTCTACGTCTTTCTGCGTGCTTTATTAGTTGAAGAGCAAGACTCAGCGCAGAATACGACAAAATCCATGCAAACCTCTAACAACTTAATTATTTAATAATAACACATGGAAGCGTGCTGGCAGTGTCGTGATGGAGCCCTTTGCGTCAAACATGCCAAGTTGCTTCTGGAACCCAACAAACGCATCTTCGCCTTTTTTTTTTTTTTTTTTCTTATATAACATTTGTAAGAGCATCGATGGAAGTTTGCTTCTCCATTAAGTTAGCATTACCTGCAACCCTAACGTCTTATTTCTTTATATATTTTAGTGATCAACTTTTTTTTTTTTTTTTTCTTTTTGACAATTTATACATCGATTTAGAGCCAACAAGCACTCTTACTTCAGTTCCTCCTGTGTGACGAACCCAATTCCAATCTACATATGTGAGCACATATGTATTTCTTTATAGTATACTTGCTTGTTTATGAGGGGATAAAATGCTAGGGCTCCAAAGCATAACATATGAAGATATTAGGTAGCCGTCCCTAGCTAGTTATGACGCTCGTTTGCTAGGTAGGCTATCTAGCACAGTGCCTTCTAGCGACCGATGCAGCACTAAATTCAAACCCTAATTCCTAGTCAAAGAAAGGAACGTTACAACATAGAATGATGACATATAAGATAAGGGTTGGTTTGGTTTTCATGAGTATTATAATAAAAAGGAAGGAAAGCGGAGGGAGAAAATTTTGGAAGAAAACATAGAATATCAAACGTAGAATGCGGCCACATGCATCCCCTTGAAAATGTTGTTCTCCAGGATTTGCTAACCTCAACTCTACAAACTAACCTTAAATTCCCAAACATGTGGAGGCCTATGCGACACGACGCAAGGTTTATTTGAATACTTGTTGAATTCTTGTATCCTCCCTTTTTTTTTTCTCTCTCTTTTGGGTCCACAGTCTTGTTCATACACACACATGCACACTGACATTGGAACCAAGAATTAAGGAGCGCACATAATTCAGTTTGCTGCCGTCACAGTTAGACCATAACTCAATCATACTAGACATTGATCTCCTGCTGTCTAGAAGAAGTTTCTGTCTTTGAATTTTAAAGGGACTCCCTAAGGGCCAGAGATGTTTCAGACTACTAATCTCATAAAAGAAATTTTTTTTTTTTTTTTTGGTGGAGCTAAAAGAAATCTCTTTTTCTTGATGCAATTGAGGATTGATTCTATTCATAATATATCCAATTAGTTAGTCTTTTGTTTAACATTAGTTTATTAGAAAATAAGAAGAAGAGTAGAGTCCCATCATACCTCCGTAATAAAGGGTAGGGTGCCAACTATCAACTAATTCTAAGAGGCTCTCCCATTAATGGGTTTAGGGAGGGTCAAATATATGCTGTTGTGCTCCTATCTATCAAAGATCATTTTCATGTTGTACCCAAAAAAAAATCATTTTCATGTTTTAAACCAGTAACCTCCAAATTACAATGAAACAACCTTAGTATTGCACCAAGCTCGATCTCTTCCTATGTAGAAAATAACTTAAAATTAGTTCAGACTCATTTGTTTTGATTACTTTATAAAGTTTAATTATATCTAATGCATGCTTTGTTCTATTTTTAGTGGTTCTTCACCAAATTCTTAGTAGATGTAATCTGGTGAGAACTGTAGATTGGACCAATAAACCGACTAGGCAACATTTATTTAGGGAATGGGTCGTGCAAATTTTTAATTCTATGTGAATATGTTCGCTGAGATCTATGTATGTTGACTCAACTAATTAGTTTCTATGCTATCCTATCAAGCAAATAACTTATGAAGTGATTAGTTTCTGCACCTCTCTCTCTCTCTCTGTGTGTGACTCCAGGAGAACACACGCAGCAACGCTTTTGTTTTGATCCTTAGATATTGCATTCCAAAATTATAGATCCGAGTAACTACAGTACATGCGAGCCTCTCTCTCTCCCCCCCAAAAGTTGAGGGGTAAAAATGAAAGAGAAAATTTTAATTATTATTCTTAAAATAATAATAATAATGATAATAATGATGATGATAATTGTTCAGAACTCTTCTTCTTATCATTATTTAAGACAGAAAACTTGAACAGACTAAAGGTGAGATCGTATTTGATAATTTAGCATGAATTAAATAAGAATTCTGAAGCAAAGTTTGATCAAAGCTCATAAACATTTCTTCTTCGTGCGTGCATTGTATGCACTCCATATCGTAATTCAAGAAACACGCTAAAGATGGTTACCCGTGTTAACTTATTTGGAGGTGTTAAGTTCAACGCCCACGGTGTAAGAGAAATAACAGATCTGCAAGTCCAGGATTTTGGCAATCATTTGCAACATCAGGACTTTAGATCCTGCTGTTTTATAAGTGTCAACTAGCTCGCTAGAAATATTCTCTTGCTGTTGTATCTTGGTGGTTGCACCAAGTACTTGATATCAAATCTCGCCTTTGTCCTAGTCGAGTGTTAGGTGCCAACTTTCAATCAATCAGAGAGGAAAAAAAAAAAAAAAAAAGCATCTCACAAGTACCAAGTGGACATGAAAGGGACAACCTGTAAAAGATTTTTGTCAAAATGTTTTTTGTCTCCGTAGTCTTTTATTATTATTATTTTCTTTCTTCAGCCAAACTCTAGGTTCCAAATTCAAACCAAAAGTTGGCATTCTCCAGAGATTCTCAAAATATAAAATAAACTAATCGCAGTTGCTTTCTTACCTCCAAAAAAAAAAAAATCTCTTCTTATAGATTTCTCATAGAATACTCGCCAAGATCTGTGGAGAATTGTTAAAGCTCAAGTTGATGAGTTCCATGATCTCGTGGATATCTAGACTTCCTTATGCAAATTAAATGCGCAGTCGATCGACCTGCCAAGGACAAAAAGAAGGGGACATGAAAACTTTACTCAGAATGAAATATTCTAAATTTATGAGCAAGCATGTGAGAGCCTAAGGGTGTAGCAATTTAAGGAAACAATTCCTATATATGGATACTGCCATGCATTAATTAAAAAAAGGACTGATAGCTAACCACATAGTTGATGATCAAATGTTGAGATGCCACAAAATCAACTCCTCCTTGCTGTTTGTCAAATTGCGCTGAAAGGAGATATATCCAACACTCTTGTTTTAAAGGGTATCAATATTATAAACACCCTCCAGGGTCCCATAAGGTTACTGTGTCGATTGGTTGATAGCTAAGGCTGTTTATTTTTAAAAGCCAACGAGAATGGCGTGGTCCCATTTTATATCTATGGTCAATCAATCCATTTTGTCTAAAAGGATGATGACAAGAGAAACCAAACTATGGGTGTTCCTTCTTCTAAGGCATTTGACCTATCGAATCGTTTCTATTACCGAGGCATGAGATTAGGTTACCGTCGTCCTCCCAATAGCATTTTTCTAATGCTTCTATGGGAGACAAAATCTCCCATGGAAAACAGTAGCTTTCTGCCTTAAGATAGCGCCGGAATATTTTA
The DNA here is from genome assembly GCF_000442705.2 of Elaeis guineensis. Taxonomy (NCBI): domain Eukaryota; kingdom Viridiplantae; phylum Streptophyta; class Magnoliopsida; order Arecales; family Arecaceae; genus Elaeis; species Elaeis guineensis. Next base: position 112,308,875 of record NC_025995.2, read on the forward strand.
TGGGTGCAGCTGCCATCAAATTAAGAAGCTTATCTGGCTTGAAAGCTTGCTGTAATTGCACATTCTATTTGAGAGATCTTTTTTTTCTTTTTCCATTAATTTTTGATATTTTATGTAAAAAATTATTTGGAAAATGAATGAATGGTTGATTAATTGTCCGCTTGCTTGCTAACAAAAGCGTAGGATGGCACACTAGACACTGTGATGTTTCAAATCAGATCAAAATTAGAGCAATATTTTGTCAGTCATGACTCTTTGACCCATACTAGGTTGTAGTTTGATCCCCTTGGCCTGACTTAATTAGACTAACCCATAACCTACGATGTTCTATGAGATCCAATCTCAACCCTACTTGACATGAAGCTCAATCTGCATAATTTGCTATGGCTTTATTGTGAAGTGAAGAAAACTAGGGTGCAACTAATGCGGTGGGTGATTGGTTGGCAGGTGGAAATTCTACAATCAATTATCAAGAGGATTCTGGTGTTCTTTCGAATCTTGCATCTCTCTGTATTTGGATGTCTTTGGTTTTTCTTATCTTTGAATGTCTTGGTGTTTTTGTTTTCTTTCTATTTTCTATAGTGAAAAAAAAAAAAAAGAGAAAAACTAGACCGAGACATTTGTCAATTTTTTTTTCTTGGTAAAGACATCCTATCGCATAATCTCACAATTATTGGTGCTATTATATGATGGTGATTAATAAATCCACCTATTGCGGTGACTGATAAAGGACACAGGTTGTGAAATTGCTATAGTACTACAAATTGAGCAGTCATCCACGCTTAAAAGTTTCTTTAGCATGGTAGAGATTATCGCATGATAAGTTCAACGGTCGCCAAGTTTTCTCGATCAGCCTTCATCATTACATGAATCTAAAGTTGAGGAAAATCTGAGACAAAACCCAGTAACAAAAGGATAATAAGAGCCCGGCATCAACATGCACATCACCAAAAATGTTGCCACAAAGTTTAGGCAAGTGAATGCACATGACTAAATCTAATATATATATATATATATATATATATATATATATATATATATATATATATATATATATATATATATATATATATATATATATATATATATATATATATATATATATATAAAAGTAGGAATTGAAAAAAAATAGAATAATAATTTAAGCTATCTACGTGAGCACGAGCTTATCAACTGTGAATGCTACGTGGATCAAAAAAATTCTATAAAATATTATTTAATTAAATAAAAAAATATTATGATATTAAAGAATTGAATTGAAGCTCATATATGCGAATTAAATGATGTGATTAAAGTCCACTCTTGCAATTAAATGATGTAACCGACAATATGAATTAATATCATAAATTTGAATGGACATAATTTTGTCATATTAATTTATTAATATAAAAAATAATTATTTTTAAAAAATGGGCAATGATATGACCTAGAACCTGCCCACAACGTGTGGGCTCAAAACTAGTATTGAATGAAAAGGGAGCCCATGCTTTACACACCATGAAGACATACATTCATATATACAAAAACTGATAATGAAGTTCAAATGTTGGATATAGGGTCAATGTGTCACTTATATGTTGAATTTTACCCTGCAAACTTCTAAGATGGCGTCGCATGAAAAACTTATTAGGATGTAAACCTCAGTTGAAAACTCCTTGCACTGCAAGGCTGTTCTCTTTATGTGCTATGTATCAGAGAAACATGAAATTAAAACAAATTTTGTCGCTGATTAATCAACCAATCTTCTCAAGAAATGAACCTCCAAGAACACATACAACTCATTGCCTTTTTAATTTCTTTAAAACAATAAAATATTTACTTTGCAATAGCAATAATAAGGTATAAATAAATTAGGTGCTGGACTAGATAAATCGATAGAGAGAACTGTGTGATAATCTTGACCGTTTTGTATTAGACGAGATTTGCAAATATTTCATTTCGGTTAACGTTCTGATTGATAAACTGTACCTTAAAGGCAACAATTTCATATGCAAAATGTTATCACTCAGCTTCAATGGATACTTTTCTAGTCCAGGCAAACTTCAGATGGTTACTCCTTGATGGCACGAGTTCAGATTGAGAACAGTGGACCTCACTCTCACCTGGATGCAAATGGGCCGGCCCATGGTCCACTTTTCCACTGTAAAGGCTGGGCCAACTCATGGACATTTATTGAATGTTTTTTATTATCATTGCAATATATATATATATTCTTTTGCAACGTTAATTGAAGAGAACCATACAATGGGCATCTCATAAACGCAAAAGATAAATCAAAAAAGAAAATCATCTAATGAAATGTCCACCAACCAAAATTTTAGATGACCCATCCATTAAATTTTAGAGGAATGATTAATCAAAGTAGCTTGATCACCATCAAGTTGTATTACTTTTATAAAAATCAGAGATAACGGATATATTGGATTATGATTTCCACATAACAAGAACAATATTAAATAATATTCCAAAAATAAGACGTGTGAAAAAGCTGAAACATTGAGGAACATTAGAATCATGAGTATTAATTCTAGCCCCTTTTTTTTTCAAAGCAGATGCTAAATTGATCACAAAAGCATCATGAAACCCGGAAAAGTAAGTAATTTTACCAAGTTCTATCTGCACTCATTATCATCTCTCACTGTTCCACCGACTTCCTTGAATAATTATTACATATGAACAGATAGTTATTCATTTATTTATCTAAAGGTTACAGAGTGAATGAAATTACCAAAGTCATGCTTCAAAGTTATGTTTTGAAGCAACCGTTACGACTATTTTAGATACCCTCTTGCATGACAACAGTCCCATTTTGCCCTTCAAGATGCATAACTCTCTCTCTCTCTCTCTCTCTCTCTCTCTCTCTCTCTCCTCTTCTTTTCTCTCCCTCTCTCTCTCTCTTCTTCTTCTTCTTTTTCTTTTTTTGCATTTGAAATAACACCTCATCCTCTTTCAAAGAATTGATGGATGTGGCAGAGCCGCAGAAATAATAGATGATGGAAGGAGATACATAGTAGAGATCTGACGCAATCATGAAGGGTTCTAGGGTGATGTAGCTAATGCAAGTCCAACCTAAACAGAAAAGAAGGATGGATTTTTTATGCTTCGAAGGATATTTGAATCTTTTTATTGTTATAATATCCCTAACCACCCGATGCAATATCAATGATTTAGATTTATCCACCGGCAACTTTGTAGCTGATTATATATATGGCCAATACGATAAATATATCAATTTTTTGATAACATTTTAATATTGAATAGGATGGCAAATTGGATAATTATCTCGAACATTTTGATTTTTGCTCGAATGCTCTTTTCTCTCAACTTTAATTGTCAATGTCCTGAGAGGGTCGCGTGAAGAGAATGAGGAGAAAGAGAAGTACCGTACGAGGACGAGGAAGAGGAAGAGGAGAAGTTTTGTACAAAGAGGAGAATGGGGAGGAAGGTTATATGAGGAGCGGATCTTCCAAGATGGAGATAGTGAGCAGTGGCGGCAGCGGCAATTGTATCATTGTTGGGGAGGAAGGGTGAGGAGGAGAAAGAGGTAGTAATATTGAAGGGAAAGAAAGGAGGGAGTGAAGGTGAAAAAAAAAAAATGATTATTTTTGAAAAATAATAAATAAGATAATAGAATATTATATATTTAATTAGTTGCTGATCTATTAAGAACAAAATCTTTTAAATAATTTTATTTTTTGGATAGTTAGGATATTTCCCACTTTTTTATTAAAAAAACTATAAAAGGGTACTATAGCACCTCCCAAAAAAAAGATCAATGAAATTTGAAAAATCAATAATTTCTTTTTCCCCAGAAAGTGAATATTACAAAGATCTTTCGTGATTTTTTCATTGCATAAAATGTAAAAAATTAATGCTTGCATGCATGTAAAACCTAAGAATAAATAAAATAAGAATTTAGTGAAAATATTAACTAATAATTGAAGTGATTTTTTTTTTCCAACCTTTGCGGAACACGTTCCCAAAAGTTGGGGTTTCTTGAAACATAACTTAGTCTAACAACTAATATAGCAAAATATCATTAAAAATTGCACGGTACCTGCATTTCTCACAGCCCAACCCAAATAATTTCTAGGTTCCAGATTCGTTACAGAGGCCCAATGTACAACCAAAAAGCTTCCCTTTCCAGAAAATATAGCAAAGATCCTCAAATGAGTCTAACAGCCTTAACTTTGTAGTTCTAGGAAAAAAGTTGCGAAACCATCCGGTTTTGGCTGGGCTTTGCATAAATCATTATAATCTTTATAATTGATTTAAATAAAAAAATTATTACATAAATCTCCTTCAATTCAGACTTGTCTTGCAGTCAAAGTTCAAACACAGAGAAAAGATACTAGTCAGTATAGAAATACAATTTCAATGGTCTTTAATAATAAAACTAATAGTTGGACTTTTTTATCGGTAATTTTTAAAAAAAATATCAAAATAATATTTTTTCAAATAAAGTCGTCCAATGATAGGACAATTTTTCATGCTGACTCACCAGTCTGACCGCAAGCTGGAGGCCGATGGACTATAAAATGTGTCGTTCTATTATAGGACGACTTTATGAGTTGCCCTATTATAGGGTGACTTCGGCCCTCATCCCCCTCAACTGTTTTTGGCTCGGACATTGCTCCTTAATTAAGTTATATAGTATTCCTTTAATACTTCATTTTTAATCATTTAATTAGGCATTAACTAGTTATCTTGATTGCTTATTTAGAACCGTCCGTGGTGCCTTCTAATTAAGATTTTAGTTTGCAGCGGCAAATTGACACGAATCGACCTATGGGATTCTCCAAGCATCTCTAACTTGATGAAATGTTAATTTTGATATTTTTCAAGCATCTTTATTCATTAAAAAATTCTCGACTTTCTTTAGATACGAATTCAAATTTTTCTAATCTTGTTTATAATTAATATGGTAGGATATTTTAGAAATGATGGACAATCCCAAACTCCAACCATATAACCTGTATCAAAGTCAACAATTAATTTTTTGTGCAACTAACAAAAATTATAACATGTACTTTCAGATAAAAAAAATTATAACATTAATTTCAAAATAATGTAATCCAATAGTTAATGATTACGAAGTTTTTTAGCAAAAAAAAATCATAACTATTAAGAGACATATATATCAAGATATTAGAGCCTCCTCCATGTCCGTCTCTCGTAAATATGTGTCATCTCTGGTTGCTGGCGTGATGGCTTAGACACGATATCGACTGGTGGGGAGGGAGGTGATGGCGTGCTCGGCCTATCAACATGTGCCTACCATCTTCCATGAAAAACTCTCAGTCGACCCCTACTTCTGGCCCTCTCATGCTAGTCGACGTGCTGCTTGTCGGATCGATACGACGTGTCTCCCAGCTCACTCATCCTCTGTGATATAGACGCATCATTTACAGAGAGGTCGAAGTCCGAGAAGTCAGGATATGAGATGTGCTGGGCATATGAAGAGGTACTTGATCATCCGCTGATGGCACTGTCTGAAGTCACTATCCTATGAGACGACTCACATAGTATCGACAAGATTGTCCATAACATCGACAAGTGCTCGATCCTTACATCCAACAGTGATCGAATAGAAGTCGCTCCTTATCGTATGATATAGCGACGTGATTCTCTAAAACTATTAGTATGAAAAAAAATAAATATTATTCATAAGTATAACAATAATAATATAATAAAATAAGACAAAAGTAAAATATACTTACTACAACATCCACCACGCTATCTGAAGGATGAAACATCATCTCGGGCCGCTCACTCATCAATGACGAAATGAATCGCCTAGTGATACCCCTGTACCACTACAGATATGGATTATGATAATCCATCATGGAGAGCATGGATAGACCAGCCACAATCAAATCCTCCCATCGCTTCCATGTGTCAATATGCTCCTGATGCTCTCGAATCCAATCGTGACGATATTGTCTTTGTCGATCCAAACTATGGAGAGCGTCACGAGTGTTGCATGGTGAGAGGATGCCCTGATGCATGCCAAACTATCTCATCACGCACTCCAGACAATAGATCTACACGATATCAAAATAAATGAGAGATGCACGTGTCCTCTATACCTGCTGATATGATCTGCATACCTCGAACAATGCGGCTAATATCTCTGGTGTGTAAGGCACCCATACCATTTGATCGTCGCACTGCTATCAAGCTGATCCCTATAATATATGCTGTGTGCGGCATCAGATTGCTACTAGTACCAGTCAGTCAAGTCCTCCATCTGTCCAAAACAAAGTCATTATGTTATTGTACGAAAATATGCAGTCATTTATCATATAAAATCAGTGCTACTGGTTACATACCTACATCCTAGGGGATCAGTCTGATCGTGCTGTGTGCCACCAAATGAGCCCTCAAAATTAGTAGCATCTACATCTAACAGGCCATGTCCTACAACATCACCTCCCACCGCCGACTAGTGGGCTCCTACTTTGGGAAGCACATGATTTGATCGTCCGATATATAAATGCTTCCATACCCAAAGCTAAAGCAACATTAACGGCCTTGCTATCTCATGTGCATCTGGTCTAGTGGCCCTGTAGAGCTCGCGATGCAAGAAAGCAAAGTAGCGCTGTCCAACTCAACTGCCCATATGCGTCGAGAGTATGTACAAGGATAAATATAACAACTACATATGAAAATAGAACTTATCGGTGAATAGATGACCACCGATAAGGCATAGAATGAATGCTCGTGCATGCCTCCATACGATCTCATCATCTGCATCATCCGATAAGTGGTGGAATGTGTTGCGAAGTTAGTGAAATCTTAGTGAAGACCCCGACAACATCGCCTCTGATGGTCTAATCTCAAATAACTCCTCACATAGATCCGACCAGATAATCTATATAGTATCGGTGATGGCATACTCATGCATCCATAATCTGAGAAGAATGGCAATGTCCTGCAAAATGATCATCACCTCCTCGATGTACAGGTGGAAAGTGTGAGTCTCCTGATGCCATCACTCTACCATTGCTATGATAAGGGTTCAATTAAGCTGTATATCGTAAACTCTACATACTCTATAAAAATTTGACGTATGAAGATACTCTTGGATCCTCTCATGTGGCTATCAGGCATGCATGGCGGTCGAGCCTCTATGTCTACAGTGTAGGAACCCCATATTTTTCCCAGAATATATACTATCACTACGGTGTCAAGTTTGAAGATAGAGTACGATAGGGTCAGTCGACTCTGGATGCACGTCAGAGTCTGAATTAGTCATGTCTGAAACACAAAATGTAAAGACAAGCGTATGACATAGATAGTAAAAAACATCAAAAATGATAAAAAATATCAGAGATGATAAATAGCTAACATTAACAATAAGATCATTTCATAAATTTTTTCAAGCATTTACATGACATGTGTTGGGTATAAAATACCCACAGCCGAAACCCTCGGCGGCATCGACTGCGGCACGGCTCCGCCCGGACTCTTATGGGAGCCGGGCTCCGCCTCCAACATCAACCACAGCACAGCTCCGCCCGGACTCCTACGGAAGCCGGGCTCCACCACCGACATCGACAACGGCACAGCTCCGCCCGGACTCCTACGGGAGCCGGGCTCCGCCTTCGACATCAACTGCAGCACGGCTCCGCCCGGACTCCTACGGGAGCCGGGCTCCGCCTCCAACATCAACCACAGCACAGCTCCGCCCGGACTCCTACGGGAGCCGGGCTCCACCACCGACATCGACAACGACACAGCTCCGCCCGGACTCCTACGGGAGCCGGGCTCCGCCTTCGACATCAACTGCAGCACGGCTCCGCCCGGACTCCTACGGGAGCCGGGCTCCGCCTCCAACATCAACCACAGCACAGCTCCGCCCGGACTCCTACGGGAGCCGGGCTCCACCACCGACATCGACAACGGCACAGCTCCGCCCGGACTCCTACGGGAGCCGGGCTCCGCCTTCGACATCAACTGCAGCACGGCTCCGCCCGGACTCCTACGGGAGCCGGACTCCGCCTCCGACATCAACTGCAGCACGGCTCCGCCTGGACTCCTACGGGAGCCAGGCCCCGCTCTCAGTATCAACTGCTGGTAAGCTCCGTCCGGACTCTTACGAGAGCCGGACTTCACCTTTAACTTTAATTACAGCACAGCTCCGCCCGGACTCCTACGGGAGCCGGGCTCCGCCGCCGACATCAACTGCAGCACGGCTCCGCCCGGACTCCTACGGGAGCCGGACTCCACCTCCGACATCAACTGCAGCACGGCTCCGCCCGGACTCCTACGGGAGCCGAACTCCGCCTCCGACATCAACTGCAGCACGGCTCCACCCGGACTCCTACGGGAGCCGGACTCCGCCTCCGACATCAACTGCAGCACGGCTCCGCCCGGACTCCTACGGGAGCCGGACTCCACCTCCGACAACAACTGCAGCACGGCTCCGCCCGGACTCCTACGGGAGCCGGACTCCGCCTCCGACATCAACTGCAGCACGGCTCCGCCCGGACTCCTACGGGAGCCAGGCCCCGCTCTCAGTATCAAGTGCTTGTAAGCTCCGTCCGGACCCCAACGGGAGCCGGACTTCACCTCTAACTTTGGTTCCAGAGGACTCCGCCCGGACTCCTATGAGAGCCGGGTTCTGCCCGCAACTTCGGCTCCGAGAGGGTTCCGCCCGGACTCCCACGGAAGTCAGACTCCACCCACGACCCCAGCCGCCAGGAGGATCTCTCCCGGACCTCCGCAGAGGCCGGGCTCCGACCGCTGCCGAGCTTCAATCAACGGATCCGCACCCCCTGGCAGGCCACCATAACGGCCGCGATCCTGCTCCACTTCCTGTGGCGGATTCCGCGCAGCTCCATCATTCCCTGACAGGCCGCAGTAACCATCGCAGCTCTGCTCCACTTCTTACGGCGGATTCCGCACAGCTCCACTTCCTGTGGTGGATTCCGCGCAGCTCCATCATTCCCTGGCAGGCCACCATAACGGCCATGAACCTGCTCCACCTCCTACGACAGATACCGGGCGATTCTCCCATCCGCTGGCAAGTCGCGACAACGGACGCTGCTCCACCCCTCGTAACAGATTTCACGTGGCAAGCCGCGGTGATGGCCACATGTCTACTCCACTATCCTTCGCAATCAATTCCCCTGACCATGGGCGGCCCACTACCAGACGGCTACAAACATCGCCATCAATCCGTTGCCTCCTCCGCCTATAAAACGGGGACCCAGATACGTTATTCTTTAAGCTCATTTCTTATCTCAAAACTCTGCTAAATTCTCCGTTCGAATACTCCATTCTTGTTGAGGCAGAGAACTGACTTGAGCGTCGGAGGGTCTTGCCGGAGCAACCCCACCTCCGGTTTAGACTTCCTTTGCAGGTCCCGACGGCGACTGCGGCTTCCCCGACTCCAGCTTCTCCGGCGCAAGCAGATTTTTGCACCAACAGGATTGGTGCTAGAGGAAGGGCCGCGAACCTTCGCAGCACCCTTGTTCTTAAAAGAGTGTTCAACGGAGCCGTCTCCGACCGTCTCTCCGTCATTCACTCCTAATCTCCCTTCGCGAGATCAACATTCGATGCCTCCGCGCAAGGCATCCACCCGACGGTCTACGGCCTCCGCGGCCAGATCTCAGGCTCCGGCCTCCCCTCCAGTTTCTCAGCCTCCTCTTCCTCCCCCTCCGACGGCGGCGGTCGGCGCGGAGCAGTTTGACTTGCGGCGCAGCAGGTCAAAGGCCTTGTCGAAGTCGTACAAGCAATGCAGCAGCAGCAACCACAGGCGTCGGCACATCCGGAGGGGGCATCTCCAGAATGCCAGAATCTGGCGGCGGGGCGGGCCACCTGGGCCAGCCGCCCAGTCCTTCTCGGGAAGGCAAATCCAAGGGTAGAGAGCCCTCAATCGGATCACGACTCCACCCCTAGAAGATCCCTGCCCCCGCTCTGCCAAAGGACCCTCGAGACTCGAAGTCGAGAGGATTTCCTGGACCGAAGGCTCCAGGAGATGAGCCGGCGGATTGAAGAACTCCGCCACGCGCCCCCCGCTTATGGTGAGGATATTTGCACTGACCCTCCCTTCTCCCAAATGATTATGCAGGAACCGATCCCATCGAACTTCAAGCTTCCCCAGTTCGAAAGCTACGACGGGACGTCGGACCCGGTTGATCATCTGGAGGCCTTCCGGACGATGATGCTGCTTCACGGCGCTCCTGACGCCATCTTATGCCGGGCCTTCCCGTCTACTTTGAAGGGAGCGGCAAGAAACTGGTACTCGGCTCTGAAGTCGGGTACCATCTTTTCCTTCGATTAAATGAGCCACCAATACGTGGCCCATTTTGTCAGTAGCCGACGTCCCCGGAAGGGTTCGGAGTCCCTCATCAACATCAAGCAGAGGGAAGGGGAGTCCATACGGGCCTACGTCAACCGCTTTAACATCGCGGCGTTGGAGGTCCGGAACTTGGACCAGTCAGTTGCCATGGTCGCCCTGAAAGGTGGCCTTCAGAAGAATGATCTTTTGTACTCCCCGAAGAAGAAGTACCCCAGAAATTTTGCCGATTTGCTGGCTCGGGCTGAAGGATATGCCCGAGCGGAAGAAGCCTTCAAAATGAAGGACGAAGAGACAGCGAGGGAGCGTCAAGCGGGAGACTCGAACAAGCCCGCAGTTGAGAAAAGGCCCAAGGAAGCCCGGCCGCATTTTCGATCCCCTCCTGGACATAAGCGCGCCCATACTCCACCCCGGGCACGCAGGCAGAGAAGTCCGATCCGCGGGGTTCGATGGGGCTCCCCACCAGGGAGATTTCGCAACTACGCCCCCCTCAATGCCTCGAAGGCCCAAGTATTAATGGAGGTCAGGGAGCAGCTCCTTAGGCCGGAGAGGATGCGCACACATCCCGGGAAGCGCAACCCCAACAAGTTCTGCCTCTACCACCGCGACCACGGCCACGACACCGAAGAATGCATCCAGCTCCAGGACGAGATCGAGGAGCTCATTCGGCGAGGTCGACTCGACAGATTTATCCGCCGCAGGCCTGAGGGTAGAGGAGACCGGCCAAGAGCCCTCCCACCGCCTGAACCGCAGAAAAGGGAGGAGCAGCCCGGAGACCGGCCTCCCATCGGGATCATCGACTCCATCACCGGAGGGCCTCAAGGAGGAGCGGAAAAACTGTAAATGTATCACTTACTATTTCGCTTTGAATCTACTTTTCTTTCTGCCTAACATGCCCCTCCCACCTAGCGTGGACGTATTATGACTGGATACGATCCCTCCAAAAACACAGCCATGTCAGGAACAAGAGGAGAACCTCGTCCTGACATGAGCAAAGTCAAAGGCCCGGTTCTTTTAGATCGGATGGGGGGAGAGGCCTTGCAACGCCCTAATGTGCCCTCACAGCCTTGTTAGGGACAGGAGGAGAATCTCGCCCTAACTTGAGCAAAGTCAAAGGCCCGGTTCTTTTAGATCGGATGGGGGGAGAGGCCTTACAACGTCCTAATGTGCCCTCACAGCCATGTCAGGAACAGGAGGAGAACCTCGTCCTGACATGAGCAAGGTCGAAGGCCCGGTTCTTTTAGATCAGAGGGGAGAGAGGTCTTACAATGCCCTAATGTGCCCCCACAGCCATGTCAGGAACAGAAGGAGAACCTCGTCCTGACATGAGCAAAGACGAAGGCCCGGTTCTTTTAGACCGGATGGGGGAGAGGCCTTACAGCGCCCTAATGCGCCCCCACGAGCCAGGCTGGTAACGAGAGGAGAACCTCACGCCAGCTCGAGCAAAATGGAAGACTTCACCCGGACTCCCACGGGAGCCGGGTTCCCGCCGCCAAGGAAGATTTCACCTGGACTCCTACGGGAGCCGGGTCCCGCCGTCAAGGAAGACTTCACCCGGACTCCTACGGGAGCCGGGTTCCCACCGCCAAGGAAGACTTCACCCGGACTCCTACGGGAGCTGGGTTCTCGCCGCCAAGGAAGATTTCACCCGGACTCCCACGGGAGCCGGGTTCCGCCGCCAAGGAAGATTTCATCCGGACTCCTACGGGAGCCGGGTCCCGCCGCCAAGGAAGACTTCACCCGGACTCCTACGGGAGCCGGGTTCCTACGCCAAGGAAGACTTCACCCGGACTCCTACGGGAGCCGGGTCCCGCCGCCAAGGAAGACTTCACCCGGACTCCTACGGGAGCCGGGTTCCTACGCTAAGGAAGACTTCACTCGGACTTCTACGGGAGCCGGGTCCCGCCGCCAAGGAAGACTTCACCCGGACTCCTACGGGAGCCGGGTTCCCATGCCAGGGAAGACTTCACCCGGGCTCCTACGGGAGCCGGGTTCCGCCACCAAAGAAAACTTCACCCGGACTCCTACGGGAGTCGGGTTTCGCCTACAAGGAAGACCTGGCCCAGACTCCCACGGAAGCTGGGCTCCATCCGCAACTTCTGCAGCGAGGGTTGATGGCGACGAAACTCGGCCGCCCAACAAGACCGGATGAAAGGAAAAAGCCCCCCCCCCGACGACGTCTACATCAAACAAGTCAAACGACAAGACAGATTCAGCAGACAACAATATTAGTACGGCGCGCGGACAAGGTAACGCAAAACGCTCTCTTCATTTCATTTCCGATATACGCACTACAGGGCCAGGACGGCCAAGGAAAGAAGGACAAAACGACAAAAAGGAAATAACTACATGATAAGACAGAAAGACAAAAGAGCTCTAAGGAGGTCCTGCTCCCTCCGACCTGGGGTTATCTACTCCATCCCTCAACCAGGACCGCCTCAGGTTCTCCATTGCTTCTTCTAGTTCTTCCCCCTTCCGCAACACGTCCTGGAGCGCCCGACGAAGTCGCTGGTTCTCAGCCTCCACTTCTCGACGCCACTTCCGCAGAACTTCGGACTCCGCCTCTACGTCTGCAACGGCCTTCCGCTCAAGTGCCAGTTGGATCTTCACTTGTTGCAGCTCGGCTGTCTTCTCCCCAAGGGAGACAGAAATCCCTTCGACAGTGCCTCTCAGGGCTTGGAGCTCTTCGGTATCTTGGGTGAAAGTAAGCTGCGCCCTATTAACCAGCTGCCTCTGGAGACGAACGACCTCGTCAGCCGCCTTCCGGAATCTCTCTTTGTACTCTTTCACTTGCCGGCGCCAGCTGGCCCGCTGCACGTCGTGGCTCATCTCGATGTCTTGAAGCTACTTCTGGAGGTCGGAGACCTTCTGCGACCACTTCTGTTCATCATCAACCCGGGCCAAGAGCCGGGATGAGTTTTCCTCCAGATGGCCGATCTTCCTCTTCGCGGCTGATAGTTCCACCTTAAGGGCGCTGATCCTGGCTTCTTGAGCCCAAATTCGATCGCTGGTGCTCTTCTTGCATTCCTCGAGCTCCTTTGTGAAGTTCGCCTTCCTCCGGCTGTAATCCATGATTGCCTTCACCTGGAGACTCCGAAAGTGGGCGGCCTCAGCGACGGCTTCAGAATGGCCTTCTCTCGATTTGCGAAGCTCGCCTTCCGACTTCTTCAACTTCTTCGTCAGGTGGAGGACCTCCTTTTTCAACCGCTGGATTGTCGATTTCAGTGGGACCCCCAGGGGCAAGGGAAGTGCTTCAGCAGGGCACTGCCGTTGGAAGGTGCAAGCATTAGAGATCAACTCATTGCAAGAAGAAAAGTGGAAGGAAGGAGGAGGGGGAGGGAGAAGCCGTCCACAACAAGAAATTCGACTTTATTGATTGAATAATTCCGAAGACAAACAGAAAGAAAACATGGCGACAAAATAAAGGCACAGGATCAGAGGTCTCAGACCTCAGGGGCGGGAGGTGGAGAACTCGGCGCGGGGGGTGCGACTGCGGTGGCGGAGGACGAAGGGCCGGCCTCGTCTTCAGACTCCTCAAGAAAGCCGAGGTCGAGTTCGGGGAATTTGCTGGCCACCTTCTCTTGGCAGAGCTCGAACCCCTTGGTGAACGCCTCCTGGCCGAACTGGACATTCAGGACCCTCATCTCCGCAGAGGCCTTGAATTCCTCCACCGCAAGGGCCCTGACCTCCGAGACCAGAACCGGAGTTTGCTCGACCAAATGGGCAACCTCGGCCTCCGCCTTCCTCGCCGACTCCTCCAAGATCCGTCTCTCCTCTTCCCGGGCTTGTCTCTCCTCTTCCCGGGCTTGCCTCTCTCTTCCCAGGGCCTCCTGGAGGGCGGCTACTTCGGCCGTCTTCGCTTGGAGGTGGGCCACCTCGGCCTGGCAGCGTTCCTCCGCCCGAAGGAGGTCCCTTCTCATGCGGCTCGTCGCCTCAACATAGGCGAAGAGCTGGTGCCCAATCTGCAAGGACGGATAGAGAATTACAACAAAGGCCGAGTGACCGTGTAAATAAACATCCGCTTACCTCGAGGAAGGACCCCAAAGAGTCCCAAGCCCGCTGCTCAGGGTCGGCGCGGTCGATCCTCTCCACGACGTCGGACAGGATGCAGCCGTCGAGCAGCCGCCTGATCAAGTCCCTATCGTTGAAAGGGTTCTCCGATCCCCCCTCGGAGCAGACGGACTCGTCTGCGGCAGCTCGGTGGCCACTCGCCCTGCGAGCCACCGATTTCCTCCTCCTCCCCGCGGTGGGCGCCTCCGTAGGGCGAACCCCCAGAGTGGGGAACTCAGTCGGCGGGCTCCTCGAGGAAGCCCGGGGGGCCACTGGCTCGGCATCTGAAGGAATGTCGATGGCCGGGGCCGCCTGGACGGGTGCATCCAAGCTCGTCTCCTCCGTCCTGGCCCTCTTCGCCGATCCGGAGGCCGTCGCGCCCTCTCTCTTCTGGGCTCTCATGCCCCTGGCAAGCATCCGCATTGCTTCGGCGTCCATCGCTAAAAAAAAAAAAAATGATGATGAGAAAAGGAAAAAATAAAAAAAAAAGAGAAAGAAAAAAAAAGTAAAGAGAAGAAGAAGAGGAAGGCAAGAAAAGAAAAGATAAGACAAGTACTCGCTGGATCCTGGGGGCTCAGGCCGATGTTGAAAAGAAGCTGCTCCCTCAGAAGATTAGGAAGAGAAGGAGCGGGATAAGTTAGAAGCTTCTGGGCGGCTTGGAGGTCGTCCTCCCCCAGACTGGGAGCCCGATGGACGGAATCCCTCAGAGAACCCCAAGGGGGCAGGCCCAGCTCCAAGGTCGGGCAGTGGATGAAGAGATATTTTCCCTTCTAATTGTGAATCGAAGAAGGGGCGCCCTTCAGCAGCCCCTTCTTACCAAACTGGGGAGAGAAGTACCACCAGTCCTTCGCCGAAGGATGGCGTTTGAAGGTATAAAAATGCCTAAACAAGGAGAGGGACGGTTGAACCTCGGCTATGTGACAGAGGGATAGAAACCCTATCAAAAACCTAAAGAAATTCGGGGCCACGGAAGCGAGAGAAATGTCCAAGAAGCGGAAGAAGGCAGCGACGAAGTCAGGAAGCGGAAGCCGAAGTCCGGCATGGAACGCTTCCTGATACAAACAGAAGTGACCGGGAGGGGGAGTGCAGGCTCGGTCAGAGGGACCAGGTAGCTCCAGGTCGTACTCCGGAGGAACCCCATACCGAACCCTTATCAGAAGGAGTTCATCCAGAGTCGACGAACATGGAATAGCGCCCGACGCGAAAACCGGGCGAGGCCCAGCCCCGAGCGCGGGTTCGTCCGCAGAGTCAGAAACCTGGGGGTTTGAAGCAGAAGAACTCTC
This sequence comes from Elaeis guineensis, assembly GCF_000442705.2. Classification (NCBI taxonomy): domain Eukaryota; kingdom Viridiplantae; phylum Streptophyta; class Magnoliopsida; order Arecales; family Arecaceae; genus Elaeis; species Elaeis guineensis. The sequence goes on from NC_025995.2 coordinate 112,324,514, forward strand.
AGAACTGCCGGGGGCAGAAGAGCCAGAGGACATTTTGAGTTTCGAAGGGGGGATCTAAAGGACCCTAAAAAGATAGACCGAAAGGGGAACGAGACGCCGAAGGCTAACTCGGAGGGAAGCACAAAAGTAATGAAGAGAGGAGAAGCCCCTAGGCGGTGAGAGGAAGGCTGGCACTAACCTATATTGCTCTGGGGGACCTGGGGGACGAGAAACAGGAAGCGCCTACGGCTCGAGAAGACGCTCACTAAAGCAGGGCTCTCGAAGAGAGGACAGACACCAGCAAAAACTCAGGAATGGAGTAGAATGCCTAAAGGGGGGAGGATGGGTTTAAATAGACCCTGGGATTCGGCGCCATAATGATCGCGAATCCCCCAGGCCAGTCCGCATCCAACACGTGTCCCACTCCCCCTGACAGACGGCTAAAAGCGGCCGACGGTTGGCAGGATCATAATTGTGCCGTACCTAGGTCAGTGTACCTACGGGATTTTCGAAGCGTCCCCTCGTATCGCTCCAATTCGAAAAGACTCCGGCACGCGCTCATTTAATGCCAAAATATCTGGAGACGGCGGTGCGCAGGATTCGAAGGGACGGTTCCGGCTGTGCCCATCTCTCTCTCTGTACTTCCTTCGTTTGAAATTCAAACTCGAAAGTAGGGGGACTGGTGTTGGGTATAAAATACCCACAGCCGAAACTCTCGACGGCATCGACTGCAGCACGGCTCCGCCCGGACTCCTACGGGAGCCGGGCTCCGCCTCCAACATCAACCACAGCACAGCTCCGCCCGGACTCCTACGGGAGCCGGGCTCCACCACCGACATCGACAACGGCACAGCTCCGCCCGGACTCCTACGGGAGCCGGGCTCTGCCTTCGACATCAACTGCAGCACGGCTCCGCCCGGACTCCTACGGGAGCCGGGCTCCGCCTCCAACATCAACCACAGCACAGCTCCGCCTGGACTCCTACGGGAGCCGGGCTCCACCACCGACATCGACAACGGCACAGCTCCGCCCGGACTCCTACGGAAGCCGGGCTCCGCCTTCGACACCAACTGCAGCACGGCTCCGCCCGGACTCCTACGAGAGCCGGGCTCCGCCTCCAACATCAACCACAGCACAGCTCTGCCCAGACTCCTACGGGAGCCGGACTCCACCACCGACATCGACAACGGCACAGCTCCGCCCGGACTCCTACAGGAGCCGGGCTCCGCCTTCGACATCAACTGCAGCACGGCTCCGCCCGGACTCCTACGGGAGCCGGACTCCGCCTCCGACATCAACTGCAGCACGGCTCCGCCCGGACTCCTACGGGAGCCAGGCCCCGCTCTCAGTATCAACTGCTGGTAAGCTCCGTCCGGACTCTTACGAGAGCCGGACTTCACCTTTAACTTTAATTACAGCACAGCTCCGCCCGGACTCCTACGGGAGCCGGGCTCTGCCGCCGACATCAACTGCAGCACGGCTCCGCCCGGACTCCTACGGGAGCCAGACTCCGCCTCCGACATCAACTGCAGCATGGCTCCGCCCGGACTCCTACGGGAGCCAGACTCCGCCTCCGACATCAACTGCAGCACGGCTCTGCCCGGACTCCTACGGGAGCCGGACTCCGCCTCCGACATCAACTGCAGCACGGCTCCGCCCGGACTCCTACGGGAGCCGGACTCCGCCTCCGACAACAACTGCAGCACGGCTCCGCCCGGACTCCTACGGGAGCCGGACTCCGCCTCCGACATCAACTGCAGCACGGCTCCGCCCGGACTCCTACGGGAGCCAGGCCCCGCTCTCAGTATCAACTGCTGGTAAGCTCCGTCCGGACCCCAACGGGAGCCGGACTTCACCTCTAACTTTGGTTCCAGAGGACTCCGCCCGGACTCCTACGAGAGCCGGGTTCCGCCCGCAACTTCGGCTCCGAGAGGGTTCCGCCCGGACTCCCACGGAAGTCAGACTCCACCCACGACCCCAGCCGCCAGGAGGATCTCTCCCGGACCTCCGCAGAGGCCGGGATCCGACCGCTGCCGAGCTTCAATCAACGGATCCGCGCCCCCTGGCAGGCCACCATAACGGCCGCGATCCTGCTCCACTTTCTGTGGCAGATTCCGCGCAGCTCCATCATTCCCTGACAGGCCGCAGTAACCATCGCAGCTCTGCTCCACTTCCTACGGCGGATTCCGCACAGCTCCACTTCCTGTGGCGGATTCCATGCAGCTCCATCATTCCCTGGCAGGCCACCATAATGGCCACGAACCTGCTCCACCTCCTGCGACGGATACCGGGCGATTCTCCCATCCGCTGGCAAGTCGCGACAACGGACGCTGCTCCATCCCTCGTAACAGATTTCACGTGGCAAGCCACGGTGATGGCCACATGTCTACTCCACTATCCTTCGCAATCAATTCCCCTGACCATGGGCGGCCCACTACCAGACGGCTACAAACGTCGTCATCAATCCGTTGCCTCCTCCGCCTATAAAAGGGAGACCCAGATACGTTATTCTTTAAGCTCATTTCTTATCTCAAAACTCTGCTAAATTCTCCATTCGAATACTCCATTCTTGTTGAGGCAGAGAACTGACTTGAGCGTCGGAGGGTCTTGCCGGAGCAACCCCACCTCCGGTTTAGACTTTCTTTGCAGGTCCCGGCGGCGACCGCGGCTTTTCCGACTCCAGCTTCTCCGGCGCAAGCAGATTTTTGCACCAACAACATGATTATATAATCAAATTAGTTTAAAAAGAACACAAGCAATACATAAAGATAGTCCATATATCACATAAAAAAAAAAGATAAATGAGCGCCGTTGGAGGCATCTATACCGGTTGTGTCCTATCTCCTTGTACAATCCACACCGTACAATATTTTGGTGCTCCATTGCTTCCATATCATTTTGGATCCCCATCGATTGTGGACGCCCCTTTCTTTATCTTCATGTGAATGAGTACGGTATGAGTTTAGGTGCAGTCTATTTAGGTCAATAACGTGGACTCTCTGAGGGATGAAAGGTAGGTGCATATGACTGCTCATAATGTGCAATAATATAACAATCATCAATGAACTACTTTCAATCCAAGTTCTCGCTGGCACTTATAGTAAACAAGTGAGAGCATGGGTAATGCAGTAACTGCCACTTCTTACATATGCATATGCGTGCCTCTAAGTCGACTGTCTGTGTATAATCAGGTTCATCAAGACTATAATACCTTTGTCTCAATCGAATCTCATACAAATCCGGTTGGTTATTGTACTTAACCACACAATGCTCCCTAGACTTCAGTTGGCATCCATTTAACTTTTGTCTAATTTTATTTGCAAATATCCTACTGGCCCCTCTTCTCCGTGCTACAATTGTACATCTGAAATTATGTCAATCTCTATACGATCACGTGCCATATAATAGTGCAAATACTACAAAAATCATAACCAACTACAGCAGTTCTCGCTTTCGCAAATGACAAATGCTAGATGATAGATACTTCCATTTTCATCCCTTCCCATAGTTATCATGAGAGTACCCTTATATCAACCATATAGATACATCGCGTCGATACTAATCAGTGGGCGATAGAACTAGAAGCCCTGAATGCATGAATCGAATGCCCAAAAAACTCGGTGGAACACCTTTGTGTTTGCCTCTATTGCAAAAAATTTTATAAAATATACCACGATCCTCTCGTTGGCACGACAAACTGTAGCTAACCAAGGACCCAATGTGTTGTAGGACTCTATCTAATCTTCAAACAGCTCATTCATAATAAGTTGTTTAGCTATCCATGTCTTCCTATAAGATACCTCGCACTGCTATGTATCACGTACATAAGTCTGGCAGGTTAATATGGATATGGATATCTCTGTCTTTACTGATCCTCTAATAATATCGATAATCATGCGTGCATCAAGCTATGAAAGATCTCGCATCATATCTGTATTTAAGCATGTGTGTGGCCCTTTATATATCGTAATCTCCCATCGCTACATCTTGATTCGAAAGAATGCACAGAGATGCCAACTGCAAGTATCAGACTGTTTACATATGACGCTTCATTTAACTCTATCTGACTCAATGACTTTGAAAGGATGGAGGGTGCGAATGACATATTATTTCACCGCACGTTGGACTTGTTCTTTTGACCTGAATATTATTCTCTTTCTTAATTCTTCATTTCCACCAAAGAATGGATGTTCTGACAATGCATCATGGGATGCGGTCTCATTGTCGTTGGATGCATCAACTAGCCTGAATTCAGAGATAAAGGATGCCTCATGTGGTGAGACATTCTCTTCTGTACTAGACTCCCTATTATTACTGCTATCAGACTCTGCATCATCATCCTCATCTTCATTATCAGTAGAATTAGGACCATAACTAACAGCGGCTTCATTTTCAAATAAAGTTGTATCGGCTATTACGGTTTTCAATCCTCCAAGTCCAGCATGTGTTGTCTGTGGCTGATTGTCCAGCATGTATTGTCTGTGGCTGATTAGATGGTATAGGATCATAAGATTCGTATTCCACATGCTCCACGATAGCTACCACATAACTAGGATCGGTCTTCGTATCATCAAATATGGTAATATATGGATATTGATATGTAGACTCTGTCCCTACCATATACTGAGGACTATCAGTTACAGATGCTACTAGTCTACCAACGGTACATATAGAGGTGCCTCCATACTCATACCTAGTTTCATCGATCATTGGAGCTGCATCAGATAGAGATCCTTCCATCTCTGACTGCACAAGTGGAGCAGATACAGCCTAAGACACACTCACATACTATTCACCACCATCCAAAACTCCTACCGCTGTCGGCTCAATGAAAATTTTAACCGTTAGAAAAATCTTCCATGATGGGATGTCTAAGACGGTGTTTATGTTCTGATCATCTTCAATAAGTACAGTCAAATACTATTCAGCAGTTGAATTGAAAACTATATATTAAGAAAACTCCATAGTGATTGGAGTTTCATCCGATGACAGTATAGCAGACTCGCACAAGTTCTTGGTATGTTATGTTACAGTCTATTATGGTCATTCGGATCCTTCCACCATCATAATATGCATCATTAGCATCATGACTTATTCTTCCATCCTAATGAAAAATAACAGTGATCAGACTTGGATCCATTTTGTTGGAACTTATTGTAAGAAGTAACTGCATGAACATATGAATATATATTTATTAGGAGGAAGTACTTAACATTTAAAATAGCTTACATAATAAATGCATCTTATCATCAACTAGTAGATATAGAAGGTCTTATCTCATTTAGGAATTACATTAATTCTATAGATCAATTACAGTAATCAAATGATACGCAATAGAGATCGAAAGAAATTTCGATAATATTTTTTTTAGTTCTCCCCGTACATCTTCTCTCTACATGGTTGAAGATGTGTGAGGAGAATCAAAGAAAAATGATATTCGAATTTTTTTTCGATTTCTATTGCGCATCGTTTGATTACTGTAATTATCTATAGAATTGATTATAATTTTCAAACTATCCAAACTAGACAATTAATTGATCAATATATATAATTCTTTCATTTATACAAAAAAATATAAATGTATGAACGACTTAGAATATGTACATTAATCAAAAGATGGATCTATGGTTCTATGCAATATAAAATTTTTAAAAACAAACGACTCAGTAAAAAATTATTTTGATAATTTATTTATAAATTAATATTATTTAAGTAAATTTGCCTTCCTTCTAAACAGTCCATTTGTTGTTGAAGAAATAAATATCTAATTTATATAAAAAATAAAATTATAAAAATTAAAATACCTTTGATGGCCTCTCTGGATGGGGGTGGGGCGGTGCACCGAGCAATCACGGGGGACTACTGAGAGGAGGAGGGGGGGCAAGGGACTTTCGAGAGGGAGAGGGGGCAGGAAGGGCTTTAGAGACTGTCGGGAGAGAGGAGAGCCGAGGATCGTCGAGAGGAGGAGGGAGGGACAACTGTACGTCGGGAAAGAGGAGGGGGGGCAGGTCGAGAGGAGGAGGGAGGGATGGTGGTACGTCAGGGAGGAGGAGGGGGGACGGGCCAAGAGGAGGAGGGAGGGTCGTTGAGGATCGAGAGAGAGAGGGATGGGGGTTCTTGCACCAGGGACTGAGAGGGAGAGTGAGGGAGATTTCTTGCGTCGGGGATCGAGAGAGAGAGGGAGGGGGGTTCTCACGTCGGGGACCGAGAGGAAGAGGGAGGGTTTAGATCTATTTTTTTTTTCTAAGTGATGGAGAGAGGGGAGGGAGGGATTTAGTCGGGAGGGTTTAGATTTTTTTTTTTCCTACTTAAAGTTTTAAGTCACCCTATGGTATGGCGACTTATAGAGTCACCCTATGAGTCGCCCTATTATAGGGCAGTTCTTTGGTTGTTGACTCTATATTCCACATGACGTGGAAGGTGGTGACTCAGTACACAAAGTCGTCCTATGATAAGATGACTTTATTTCGGACAGTACTTTGATAAATAATTTTAAAAAATATTATATCGATAATTTTTTTAAAATTAATATTAATCTGATAAAAAAGCTCTAGTAGTTGCATGGCATATGTATAGTCACAATTCGACATGGGTGCAAGAGTCTTTTTCTTTGAAGAGCAGAGAAATTAAACAATATAATACAATCATATTTATCTTCAAACAATTTATACGTAGGAATAAGGGGTAAATAAAAGTCTTCATCGAGTAATTGACACTCATATAATGAGTAACGTAGCTGACAACCTGGTCAGTAGCTTAATCAAACTAGTGATGCACATAAAAGCTTGAAATTATTTTAAATGTAGAGGCATTTCCCATATATGGAACAGAGAATATCTACAAAGTTCAAATAATTTATCCTCAATATTACTCTTTGATCATGGACTTATGGATAATCCTCAATTCAAGTCATACATGTTGCTATAATAAGTAAAAGAGAACCTTCCTTGCATGCTTAACACTAAAATATGAAATTATATTACTTTGTACAGGGAATAGTCTTCGGAGAGAGATCCTCTCTATTGCAGAGAGGATAGGTTATTTTGTGGGATGAATTATTTTTTGATATTTACGTGGATAGGTAAGGGGAGAGAACAAGTGAGTGCTGCTTCAATTGTCATGATTGTTTGGATTTTATTGCAAGAATAGAATTGCTCAATCACATTTTGGTGTGTTTAAAGAATGGATGAAGGTAAAAACGTAACTGAAAGAAAATTTCACCTATTTACGGCATAATGTAGAATTATCGAAATAAATTTAATTTTTGGACTTGTCCGAATAACTACATTTCAAAAATGGTTTCGGAACGCCGCCAAGCCGTAACTGCTCATTTTCCCCGGCTCCTTTGTCCAGCTGCTACCAGCTAATCAACAACCGTAGCGGCGCCCCCAATCCCCGGGTCTATTTAAGCAACGGTTAGCCCCTTCCACTAGTTCATTTCACAGTGGGGTCCAGACAAGGGAACAAGAAAGGAAGGAACAATGGTGGAGAGCGGGCTTTCGGTTCGAAGGGTCCCTTGGAGCCCGCAGGCGCGCGCGGCAGAGGCCGCGGCGGCCTCCGGCGGGAGCGGCAATGTCGACGAGTCCAAGACCAGGAAACACGCCTCCCTCGCCGCCAGGCTCGCCAAGAACGTGATCGGAATGTTGACGCTCAGGCGGCCGCGGCTCGTCGCCGGCTTTTTGTTCCTCCTCGTCCTGCTCGTCCTTCTCGTCGCCGTCTTAATCCACCTCTCCCTGCCCGGCTACCGCGCCTTTCCTTCCTTCGAATCCTCTTTGGTCGACAGCATTGACGACCTCGACAGCAGCGCTTCCGAGTTCGGAATCCTCGGCGTGCCCCGGTGTAAGCCCTTCTTTCTTTCCTCCCGATCTTTGCGTGATTACTTGTTTCGGTTTCCGAAGGCATTGATTCTTGATTGATTTAGCGTTCTTTTTTCCCCTCTTGATTGATTTCTTGATCTTTGCGTGATTACCTGTTGTCCGCTGAGTTCTTGATTTCTTTCTTCTGTTTCTTGATTTGGATTTCCCCTCGACGCCTTGTTGGGATCTTGGATTGATTCGCGTTCCAGAGAGTTGTTTTTTTTTATTCCATTCTTGTGGTAGTTTTCACGGAGTTTTCTTTATTTGTTCTACGGTGTGCTGGATTTAGTGGGTTTATGTGCTATCTTTGGACTGTCCATGCTGTTCTGGTTCTCCACGTAAGAATCTCGCTTGGTGAGCATTCTGTTGGATGTTTCTCATTAAAGATTGAAGACAATGCACTACACATAGTCTGGAATCATACAAACAAATGGCACTGATATGATCATCAATCTTGGAGTTTGCTCTGGGTTCTTGAAATATAGTATCTACTTTCTACTTTTGCCATACTTCCTTAATTCTTGTTTCTGGCAACAGGTAGCTCGAAACATGAAAAGACAGTGGAATGGACTTCAAAGGATCTGCTCAAAGGCTTGGAGGAATTTGTGCCGATATATGAAACTCGTCCAATCAAGAACTACAAGGATGGGATGGGCTTCGACCATAGCTTTGGGTTATGGTTCATGACACGCTGGCTCAAACCAGATCTGATGATAGAGAGTGGTGTTTTCAAGGGGCACTCCACATGGGTCCTTCGACAGGCAATGCCAAATACACCGATCATATCGATATCACCTCACCACCCAGAGGAGTATCCGGGGAAAGGACCAGCCTATGTTGATAAGAACAGCACATATTTTGCTTTGATGGATTTTGAGGATTTTACGAGTCTTGACTGGGAAATTTACATCATGGAAGAACATGGGATTTCGGATTTCAGTCGGGTTCTTGTATTCTTTGATGATCATCAAAGTCATTTGAAAAGGTAACTATCTTTCCTGGCGGAACCTGATTTCATATTCAAGGAATGCAATTGATCCTTACTTATATTTTGCAAGTTTCAGGAATTATGCAAGATATTGGCCTAAATTTTTTATCAAATCATGCCTTTCTTCATGTGTTGTTGTTGTTGTTTTTATTTTATTATTTTATTTTTTTTATTTTTTTTTTTTTTTTTGTGCTTTGTTTCCTTTTGTAAATTTCTTTAGAGGTTATACACACATTACTTTTGGTTCTTTTCCCCCTCCAGTAGATCTTTTAGTAGTTTTTCTCCTTAATGTAATTTATCATAGTGCTTTCAAACACATTCTGATTCTTAATATGTTAGTATATTATGTCAAGCATGGGGGCATGGGACATGGGGTTCAAAGGTTCTCTCAATTTTTTCTGTCCTATTCTTTTATACTTCATGCACAAATCTGCACTTCATTCACATTTCTGTTGGACAGATTGAAGCAGGCTCTGAAAGCTTTTATACTTCATGCACAAATCTGCACTTCATTCTCATTTCTGTTGGACAGATTGAAGCAGGCTCTGAAAGCTGGCTTTCAGCATATCATATTTGACAACAATTATGACACTGGAACTGGTGACCATTATTCCTTGAGGCAGATTTGTGATCAGTATTACACCATAGGTACCTGCTTTTGCTATTTCCTTTTATCCTGTTAACCCTTCATACATATTTCTTTTTGTGTGATCTTTTTCATGACTGTCCGCTGAACAGTTAGTTAATCTTGGCTTTTTCATTTTTTTATGTCATTGGCTGAGCATTGATTGTTCTAGTACTTTTCCACTGACTTATCTCACAACATACTATCTTGGATGACTGATAATTTCAAGAAAGTAACTAAAGAATTTAGTTAAACTAAGATATAGGAATAAGGAGTGCCCACATTTTTTGGTAGAACAATCTTGCTTGTTGTTATTTCCCCTCCATGTATAAGAAGTGCTGTGGAATCTTGCAAGTATTTTTGACGTTGCTGATGTGTTATGTTAGGATCTACCTTTTTTAAAAATTATTAAAAAAATAGATCTATTTATACTAACAAAAAAGTATGGCAAAGCCATCTCTAATCTTGTTATGGTTATCAAAACATTATTACATTTTAAGTATGAACATCAGAAGTAGGGAGCATATGGCCTAGTTTCTCTAAAAAATGACTGCAAGCCGGACAAAACCCAATGGTGTTTTTAGTGTCTAAGTTTAGCATTAAGCAACAAAAAGGAAAAAGAAAAAGGTTGCAGGTACAAAGAACCTGAAGTCGAGGTTACTGCTATATGAGAAACTCCTATAAGCTTCATAAGGGTCCACATCAATTAATTCTGCAAAAGAACTTCAATACTATTAATGGATGTAAATAAATATAAACCATGTGACTATTTGCTCATTAAAAGATTGAAGTATTGAACTACAAATGAATTGTTGAGTCATGAAAAAAGTTCTTTTTCCCTTAAAAAATGTACAGTTTCCGTTAACGCACATGATTGCAATACAACATGTAGGTATTAAGATTCTTCAATGTTGCCTTTATGTTTCATTTCTCAACAACATATTCAATAGTCTTCGTAAACCTAAGTTTTTCATTTTTAATTTGTAAGAGTCAATAGTTGAGCATGGACCTCCTTTTTCCCAATTCTAATCATTTTTTATCTTGAACCTTGTCAACTTTTTTCCTTTCATAAGCAATATCATACTGCAAAGCAGGTTTTGATTGTACTACATATGTGATTCTTTTAGACTTTTGGTAACATAGATTCTTGCTTTCTTTATTTATGAGGGTTCTAAGACAATAGAATTGTTACTGACCATGATGAAGAACATAACAATGCTGCTAGATTTTGCCTTAAAGTTCGAACACCTGGTTTCACACTAGTTGCTGCCTTGTATTTGTCCTCTTTATTGAACTACAACATCCTGCAAGTAAGCACATTAATTATATCTATACTTAGCACAACACCTTTCTCAGTTTTGTTTTTCCCATTAAAAAATATGCCTATATTTGTTTTCAATGGGCTGATATATCAACCTTCTGCTTTATCTATATTTCCCTTGAGCAAACATTCCTAGTGGATACATACCTTGAAAGAAGGATGTTGATCGAGACTGATATAGTTCTACAAATTGTCATAAATAGGATTTTGTCTTTTTTTGTTGGATTTTCTCTTTTCATGGATAATTTGAGATTTCAGAATTGTCATAAATAAGATTTTCTCCTTTTTTCTCCCTTTGTTTTTCCCTGGATTGTGTGTTTGATTTGCTGAAATGAGAATCTTACCACTCGTGTGGCATGAAAGTTGAAGCTTGTTAAATGAAGTTGAATAGATTAATGAGATTTTCGATAAAATTAGGGACAGAGTGGATGGATTATTTAAAGGGAAATGATGAAAGCAAGGGACATTATGAGGACTTAATGAGGTCTTTGGCATTGAATCCGTTTGAAAGTGATCGAAATAAAAATAGGGAGCAGAATTCAGCTACTTTCCATAATTGGGGAATGAGAGGAAGGAATTGCATGGAAGATATAAAAGGTGGATGGTTAGAACTTTGGTAAGGAAAACATCAATATGAAGATCTGGAACTTGAGATCTGTTTCTTAAAAACCATGACTGTATATCATTATTTGGGAATTTTAATTTTATGTGGAATTTGACAAAATAGTTAGGCTTTCAATTAGTTGTGTTACTTACACTTTCGTGCATTTGACACAACCTTCTAAAATCTCAAGGAAATAATTATGTAGAAAGCAAAAATAGGTTAAACATTTTGAATATGTTGACTACCAGCTAAATTGACTAGTCTATGGTACTTGTAAAGGATGTTCCATTTAACACTTGAAATAGTTAAGAGTCAAAAAGATTTAACGTGCAAGATTCTTGGACTTCTTCTGGTGCCAGTGGACTAGATTTTCTGGTCTTATGTGCAATATGCAAACTTGATTTACCCAATTGTATTAGCATAACTTGCTGGTTGCCAAACGTACTTCTCAGTCTAATTATATAAGCAGCAAGGCTTTGAGACAAAGGTATCTGATATCCCTGGTCATCATGGATGTTTCCAACCAAGGTCATGAGATTTAAGGTTGAAAAGAGGATACCTAAATTGCTTATAACCATTGTGCATATGTTCCATCCTTCTTGAAAACGATTTTGTGCAAACCTTGTTTTTATCTCATAATTTTTGTCTTGATCCTTATTTAGTTTATCTAGGGTTTGAATGTGTGTTAGCTGCTCATTTGTTGGTGCAGAATTGTCAGGTTGTGATCCAGAGAGGCTTCTTATTTAATATTGTGGTCTCTAGTTGGGAGATAATTAAACATGCATGATTGGGATAAAGTGACAGACCTCTACTTGCATATAGATAGCAGATTGGTTAACCAAGAAGAGTTTACTGCCCTTTTTGTGAAGATTTTTACTTAGTTGATGTTGTGATAGCCCATCTACTATTTTGATATATTTTTATTCCTTGAGGCCACTATCATGGTAGATTTAAAGTTACAAAAAATGTCATACTGGTTTCTCATGGAAAGGCAAAAAATATGAAGTGATTCATCTTGTGAAATAGGAGCTTTGCTTCAACTTTGAAATGTTGGAGACTAATTACTGGAGGCGGTATTCAGCATTCAGAAAGTGCAGAGCTCCTCTCAACTTGCTCCCAGCTGAGTCAAGTCAACTTTGATCTAGCATCCAATAAATCTGTATTAAATCTCAATAAAGGTTAAGTAAATATAAAATATATAAGGCTACTGGAAGTAAATAAGACTACTGGAAATAAATACATTTTAAATTTCTATATTTCAACATAAATTGATGTACTTCTGAACAAGAGAAAATTAATATAAATCGAGTCCATTTGCTGCACTTAGGCTTCATCTGATTTCTAAGAAAGTGAAGGAAATAATGTTAGGTGTGAATCTTCTTTTATATTGTTTGGTGGTAAAGAAAACCTGTCAAGAGAAAACTTAAAGGGAAAATATAAGGTAAATTTTTTCTTAACAAGTCTAAAAATTTGCTTCACCAAAAGGTAGTGATTTTTGAGATGAAAAGAAAAGTAGGTAAGTGGTTCAAGATAATTTTGTCACATCTTAAGTACTTTCCCAATACCTTTCTCATCAAATTATTAGAATAATTGCTTCTCTAGGACTGACCAAATCATTAAGTTTTACAATTAAAAATTGCGTGCATTAATGAGATTTGGTTTAGTTCAAGAAAAAATCTTAGGAGGCATAGGAAATCAAAGAACAAGCAACCTAAGTAGCTTTGTGTGAAGAAAAAGGAAAAGATTTAGCAAATACTAGAAATAATGAAACTACGATATAAAGTCTTGATCCCCGATATACAAAAAAAGGAAATTATCATGGACCATAATGATGCTCTATGATAGCATGCTTATGTTAAGCTCGACTCTCAGAGAGAAGCTTGAACTCACAGGCCTTACTATACTGCAAATAAAAGCTAGACAAGTCTAGCAAGCATTCGCGAAACAAGCAACATGAGGATGAAAGGCCATTGGCAGATGCCATTAGACCTTAGTTGCTGGAAACGGGAGCAGATGCTGGATCAGGTGTTGGTGCAGGTGTAGGGAAGAGGATAATTTAGCAACAGTTTTAGTATGGAAGGTGCTTACTGCTTAGTTAGGGGTGTGGCTTTGGGAGGATTCCAAAGTGGCTGTGTCACCCTAGATATGTTATTAAGCATTAGATAGGAGCAACTATATTTATCAAATAATATGTTATTCAGCAATAAGACTGGGTAGATGCAGATGTCATTCATGGATCTCATGGATGAGCTAGTGGTCATAGTGGCTGCTGCAGAGATAGGTGCAATAGCAGCTGGTCACATGGGCTTCGGATCCATGCTTGAGTACAAAGTTCATGATAGATAAGATGGGCAAAAAATGATCGCGGACCTTGTTGACCGATTGACTGTCACGCCCCGAACCCAATATCCGGATTGGATACGTGATGGCCGCACACTCCTTAGAGCAAGCCCTAAAGAATATGCAAGACCAAATTAAATCATTACAACCTTATCAACCATAATATTTAATTTCAATAATAATTCATAAAACTTGCATAATTACAATTAACATTCCTTCAATCCTCTGATCAGGTATCAACGGTACTCTATCTATGCATCCACTCACTCACAAATCTATACCATAGCCAACCATGGACATCTTGTAACTCTGAGAAGAAAAGAAAGATGAAGGGGTGTGAGCTTTACAGCCCAGTAAGAATTCTCATATCACACCAATATAATAATATAATCTGAAAATAAAGATAAGTAATAACACATAAAAGCCGATGTTTACTGTCCAGAATACTGCAAACATTTATAGATTATCTTTTTATCAAAAGACATGCAATATTATATGTTAATAAGTGAAACAATTTATTCAACGATTGTTTCATGTCTTATCTTTCTATTTTCTTCTATTATCACATCGTCTTTAATCCTTTTCTTTTTGGCTTTGGCTTTGGACTACCAGGATCATGCGATGATCTTTTATTCGGATCGATTTCTGTGATCTTCCTTGGATCGAAATATTCATGATCTTTCTCGGATCAAAGTGGCCATGATCTTTCTCGGATCAAATCATTCATGATCTTTCTCGGATCAGATTCTTCCACACATAAGTCTGTGGGGGCTGTCTCAGGCATAAGCTCCTGGCAGGCTATTCCACATGATAAGGTCAGTTCAAACCATATTTCTCTTTCTTTTCATTTTCATGAAATTATAATATTTGACTTCATTAATCAATTCAAATTTTGCAGTGTAATAAATATGTCATACCCATATAATCATGCTATCAATCGCTGATATATATGTATTGATACAACATACTCATGCTCAAAATCACATAAATAAATAACAGTGTCTCAGATATAATAAATTCATCGATCTCAAATCCAATGATGCAAAATCAATGAGATAAAACCAATGGTAAAATAACATATATAATGATGATCATGTACAGGGATTCTTATCTTTATCGGTGACTGATCCAAGCACAGAAATCAATGTTCTTCTTTAATTTATGAATTTTTTTAACAAAATATTCCACTCGATATCATATGCAGACAATCATCTCTTCATAACCCTGATCAAATATAAAAATCATATATGGAGAAAATTATCGATAATCGATCCTAATAACACAAATCTAGGACCTCTCTTAGAATTAACCAAAATTAGGATTTGTCTATGTATCAGGATCCTTCACTGATCCATAAGACTTTTAGAGAGAGAAAATTCATGAAGAAAGAAAAAAATCTAGAGAGAGAAAGTAGAGAGAGAAAGTGGAGAGAGAATCTTCATATCTTTTTGATGAGGCAATCATGATCGAGATCATCAGAGGTCATATCAGGGTGACTTAATATGGATTAACCATGATTGATGTTATCAATTTCGAATAAAGATCGGATCGAAATCTAATCTACTGCATGAATTTCGGAGCAATCTCAGATCATCATATTTTTATATCAATTTTATCTTAGGATTCGTGATGAAATCAGAGAGAGAAAGACACTAGAGAGATAAAATCCATAAAGAGAGAGAAAGGTCTAGAGAGTGAATCTAGAGAGAGAAAATATAGAGAGAAGGTAGAGAGAGGAGAGAGGAAAGAGAGAGAAAGGAGGGAGAGGAGAGAGAGAGAATTTCTCTCTCTTCTTCTTCTTTTTATTTTATTTTATTTTTATTTTTCTCTTTCTATTTTTCTTTTTATTTTTCTCTTTTTCTTTTTCTTTTCCTTCTTTCTTCTTCTTTCTTTTTCCTTTTCTTCCCACGGCTTCTCTTGGGTCGAAACAGGGGACGGACGAGGGGCTCCAGCTTGGCTCCGATGAGGGCGATGGCTTCGTCGGAGGTCCGGCAGCAGGTGGAGGTGGCGATGGAGCAAAAGATGGCCGGCGGCAAGATTCGGCCGGCGAGAAATCAAGAAGAGATCGGAAAAACAGAGGATCGCTACTTTTTCTTTTATTTTCCGATCATTTGTCGGTCACCGACGGCCAATACCTTCAGGAAAGAGAGATAAAGGGATGAGGATCCTATCCTAGGGATGAGACGCCGCAACCGATAGTGCCGGTGGCCGGAAAAGAGAGGAAAGGATCCGGCCGAAATAGAGCAAAACAGGATTCACCCTTTTCATGGATTTTTCGGCGATCCCGACGGCCGACGAGGGTGCATGAGGCCATGGAAAGGAGGGAAAGGAAGAAGAAAAAGAGGAGAAGGGCTTACCTCCGACTCTGGTGAGGTCTCCGACGAGTATTTGGGATGAACACGATGAGGACATCCGCGGCTTCAACGAAAAAATTCGAGAAAAATAAAAAGAGAAATTCGGTGCTCGTCGTGGCCAACCTTAGAGGAAAGGAGAGGGGGTTTTTATAGGGTGGAGGGGAGGTCGAATCTCCCTCGGATTCAGCTTCTCTTTCGATGTATTTGAGTGGAAGAAGACTCCCAGTGGGACTCTTCTTCGTTTGCTTCTCCTGTTTTTTTTTTTTTGTATGGGCTGTGGGCTGATTCTGGGCCCAATTGGGTCGGGTGTTACATTCTCCCCCCTTTAAATAATTTCGTCCTCAAAATTAACTTATGTTGTTTGAGATATATATTTCAAAGTATACATTCTTCATGTCATTCTCAAGCTTACGAAAATATCTTATATATTATTTATTTCTCATGATCTTGTTATAACAAAAATTATTTAAAATTTCAAATTCATCTCCTCTTATTGATTTCTCAATTTTTTGAAGAACTGTAATATTTTGGACTTGTATTAATATACCACCGTTATTTGTCTAATACATTCCACTCGAAATTCATAATTATCTCAGACTACCTTTGATAGAAAAATAAAAAAGGTCAAACATCGGGCACTTTTCACAATCATCGATTTCTTTCTTCTCTTAACCTTCCAACAAATTTTATATGTAGACTCTCATCTTAAGAAAACCTCAATCTTCTATATCAGTCCAAGTAACAATATTAAATTTTTAAAAAAATCTGAGATCTATGTCAGGATATTCTAAGTTTGAACTAATATCAGAACTATCAAGCTGTTAATAAACTTGAGATATCTAGAATTTCTTGGTATTATCTACAATGAAGCAACCTATTGACAAAAATTATCCGGCAATGATCAGATTAGATCAAAATTTATAGCATCCTTTCATTATCGATAAAATCCTTCCTTATTTGTAACTAATGTATTTCATCATAATATCTTTTGATTTAAAAGATTAATATTTTTAATCAATTTAATCCACCACGCTTTTGCTGCGCACTCTGATCTTAATTTATCAAATTATATAAGTCTATCAAAGATAAAAATATCCTTATATGTTAGATCAATTCAGGATAGATCCAACCTTCAAATTTCATATAAGACTTAGGGCAAAATTTTAAGTTTTTTTATCTTTACTACCTTTGGGTATAGCATATAAAAATTAAATCTTAATCCACTTTCTATATTTGAAATCATTGCATAAGTTTCATCACTCTTCAAGAATCCAACATGTCTAGAATCAATTAGAGTTAACCTTAGATTTATCTTACAATCATTTAGATAATTTCTAAATCAATCTTCTTTTTTAAAAGAATTAATTCTAACTTGACAAACTAGAAGAACTCAAGCCAACATCCTTAAGTAGAATCAACTTGATTATTTCTTATAGAGCTCCCTTCATCACAACCCTTAATATTAATCAATAAATCCATACAAAATCTTATCTCTTGTATAAGTCATTCAAAATTTAACACTAGTAAGATGTCTTAGTTCAATTTAAAAAAAAAATCCAAACTTTGACTTGAATAATTAATACATTTCACCATCTTCAACAATCATAAGAAAAATTAAAAAAAAACTAATCCATAGATAGTAATACGAATTATTAAAGATTTCATCATAACCTGTATATCATACTCTGACAAAATAAATTTTCTTCTTTAATTTAACAACAATATCAAAATACTTTTGATCCACTTAGAAAAGTAAACTTTTAACTTGAAATTCAATGCAACTTGAAAGATCAAGGAATCATAATCAGAATATGATATTTTGAGTAACCAAAGATTTCACCAAGATGTGTATCTCATATTCTCATAATAAAATTCAAGTATAATTTTTTCATCTAAGATTGAGTTTCATATATGATCCTCTTATAGGTTCAATGCTCAAAAATATTTCTCTCTCATATGATGAAATTTCTTCTTAGACCATATCCTAACTTCCTTCTGATAAATTTAAAATTTGTAATGCTCAGATAATTAACATCAAAATCAAAAAAGTTATCATGATTTCCTTCCATATAAGTTTAGCATTCCAAAATCATCGAGCATACTCAACATAACATATCAATACCTCCCACTTTCTTTCAGGGTCAACTCTTCTTATATTCAGGCCACCCTACTAATTGAAATCCAAAATATAACTCGTCAATTCTATTATAGATATCATATGCCACTTATGTATAAATTTCATCTTAATATCTATTGATTCAAAATCTAAATATTGAATCTTCTCTTTTATATCTATCATGTTTCTCATGATCATAACCTAAGTTCAGATATCACTAAAATTACAATTCTGAATAATTATAACCTTAAACTCAAATATCACTTAAATCATATTTTCTAGTGATCATAATCTAAACTCTAATATCATTCTATCATACCTTTAATGATCATAATCTTAAACTCTGATATTATCAATCATACTCTATTGATTATAATTCCAAAGTTTTGATATCACTTATATGACAATCCCTAGTGACCTTAAACCTGAGCTCTAGTACTGTTCTATCATATTCTCTGATATCACTCTGTCACATCCTATTGATCATGCATAAAGTTTTGATATCACTTCATAATCCCTAGTGACTTAAACTTAAGCTCTAATATCATTTTATCAAATCCTAATCACTTATATCATAATCCCTAATGATCATAACCTAAACTCTGTTATTACTCTGTAATATTTAAATCACTTATATTATAATCCTTAATGATCATAATCTGAGCTCTGATACCACTTTGTCACATCCTATTGATCTTACATAAAGTTTTATTATCTCTTCATAATCTCTGGTGATCTTAAACCTAAGCTCTGATACCACTTTATCATGCCCCGAACCCAACATCCGGATCGGATACGTGATGGCCGCACACTCCTTAGAGCAAGCCCTAAAGAATATGCAAGGCCAAATTAAATCATTACAACCTTATCAACCATAATATTTAATTTCAATAATAATTCATAAAACTTGCATAATTACAATTAACATTCCTTCAATCCTCTGATCAGGTATCAACGGTACTCTATCTATGCATCCACTCACTCACAAATCCATACCATAACCAACCATGGACATCTTGTAACTCTGAGAAGAAAAGAAAGATGAAGGGGTGTGAGCTTTACAGCCCAGTAAGAATTCTCATATCACACCAATATAATAATATAATCTGAAAATAAAGATAAGCAATAACACATAAAAGCCGATGTTTACTGTCCAGAATACTGCAAATATTTATAGATTATCTTTTTATCAAAAGACATGCAATATCATATGTTAATAAGTGAAACAATTTATTCAACGATTGTTTCATGTCTTATCTTTCTATTTTCTTCTATTATCACATCGTCTTTAATCCTTTTCTTTTTGGCTTTGGCTTTGGACTATCAGGATCATGCGATGATCTTTTATTCGGATCGATTTCTGTGATCTTCCTCGGATCGAAATATTCATGATCTTTCTCGAATCAAAGTGGCCATGATCTTTCTCGGATCAAATCATTCATGATCTTTCTCGGATCAGATTCTTCCACACATAAGCCTGTGGGGGCTGTCTCAGGCATAAGCTCCTGGCAGGCTATTCCACATCACAAGGCCAGTCCAAACCATATTTCTCTTTCTTTTCATTTTCATGAAATTATAATATTTGACTTCATTAATCAATTTAAATTTTGCAGTGTAATAAATATGTCATACCTATATAATCATGTTATCAATCGCTGATACATATGTATTGATATAACATACTCATGCTCAAAATCACATAAATAAATAACAGTGTCTCAGATATAACAAATTCATCGATCTCAAATCCAACGATGCAAAATCAATGAGATAAAACCAATGATAAAATAACATATATAATGATGATCATGTATAGGGATTCTTATCTTTACCGGTGACTGATCCAAGCACAGAAATCAATGTTCTTTTTTAATTTATGAATTTTTTTAATAAAATATTCCACTCGATATCATATGCAGACAATCATCTCTTCATAATCCTGATCAAATATAAAAATCATATATGAAAAAAATTATCGATAATCGATTCTAATAACACAAATCTAGGACCTCTCTTAGAATTAACCAAAATTAGGATTTGTCTATGTATCAGGATTCTCCACTGATCCATAAGACTTATAGAGAGAGAAAATCCATGAAGAGAGAAAATTTTAGAGAGAGAAATAGAGAGAGAAAGTGGAGAGAGAATCTTCGTATCTTTTCGATGAGGCAATCATGGTCGAGATCATTAGAGGTCATATCAGGGTGACTCAATATGGATTAACCATGATTGATGTTATCAATTTCGAATAAAGATCGAATCGGAATCTAATCTACTGCACGAATTTCGGAGCAATCTCAGGTCATCATATTTTCATATCAATTTTATCCTATGATTCATGATGAAATCAGAGAGAGAAAGACACTAGAGAGATAAAATCCATAAAGAGAGAGAAAGGTCTAGAGAGAGAATCTAGAGAGAGAAAATGTAGAGAGAAGGTAGAGAGAGGAGAGAGGAAAGAGAGAGAAAGGAGGGAGAGGAGAGAGAAAAAAATTCTCTCTCTTCTTCTTCTTTTTATTTTATTTTAGTTTATTTTTCTCTTTCTCTTTTTCTTTTTCTTTTTCTCTTTTTCTTTTCTTTTTCTTTTTCTTTTTCTTTTCCTTCTTTCTTCTTCTTTCTTCTTCTTTCTTTTTCCTTTTCTTCCCACGGCCTCCTTTGGGCCGAAACAGGGGATGGATGAGGGGCTCCAGCTTGGCTCCGGCGAGGGCGATGGCTTCATCGGAGGTCTGGTGGCAGGTGAAGGCGGCGGTGGAGCAAAGGATGGCCGGCGGCCAGGTTCGGCCGACGAGAAATCAAGAAGAGATCGGAAAAACAGAGGATCGCTACTTTTTCTTTTATTTTTCGATCATTGGTCGGTCACCGGCGGCCAATACCTTCAGAAAAGAGAGATAAAGGGATGAGGACCCTATCCTAGGGATGAGACGCCGCAACCGATGGCGCCGGTGGCTGGAAAAGAGAGGAAAGGATCCGGCCGAAACAGAGCAAAACAGGATTCACCCTTTTCATGGATTTTTCGGCGATCCCGACGGCCGGCGAGGGTGCACGAGGCCATGGAAAGGAGGGAAAGGAAGAGGAAAAAGAGGAGAAGGGCTTACTCCGACTCCGGTGAGGTCTCCGACGAGTATTTGGGATGAACACGATGAGGACATCCGCGGCTTCAACGAAAAAATTCGAGAAAAATAAAAAGAGAAATCCGGTGCTCGTCGTGGCCAACCTTAGAGGAAAGGAGAGGGGGTTTTTATAGGGTGGAGGGGAGGTCGAATCCCCCTCGGATTCAGCTTCTCTTTCAATGTATTTGAGTGGAAGAAGACTCCCAGCGGGACTCTTCTTCGTTTGCTTCCCCTGTTTTTTTTTTTTTGTATGGGCTGTGGGCTGATTTTGGGCCCATTGGGCCGGGTGTTACATTGACCATGCTTGCAAGCGGAACATTCATGGTAGCATGCAATGGTTGTGTGCTGTGGGGACTTGCATGCAATGTTATGATGTGATGAGACATAAATGCAAAAGATGCTGTGGGGGCTTACATGGTTGTATGCTGCATTTAGAACTCATGAACACATTGATCATTAAATACTGCACATGGTGTTCAAGCTAGTTTGGTTAAAGAGGTATTGGTTCCTCTTAAAGGATGAAGTAAGCAAAAGTTGTAAATGCACGCAGGTGGAGCAAGATGTGCAATCAGTAAGAATGGAGGCTTTAGAAGTCATACAAGCTAAAAATCTCAAGGCCAGGAATATTCTTCTCTCTCTGAAATTTGTTCGATCAACCTTCACCATAGTAACTCTCTGGGTGCATGTATACACGTTAATTTGCAATATTGCCCCTTTAATTATAAAATGTGTTTGGATAAGTGAAGACAATGAGGCAAATTGTACTTTTTGTCTAAACCTTGTTCAACCACCTTGTATACTGGATACATTTGTCTAATGAGATTCTTTTTATCAAATTAATGAAAATTTTCAGCACCAACAGTTCTAACACCAGAAAGGTAATAAAAGCAGACTGAGGCATACAAACTGCAAATGTTAGACCAAGTTTTGTCATTTCGGAATCGGGCCTCGTACTCATGTCAACCTATTATTGTGTCAGTATAGGGCCGGTTCAGTATACCGAGTATCGATATGGCTCTTGTATTGTATACTTGTACCGAACCGGTGCAGTACTGTATGCCCTGTGCTGTCCAATTTAGCATGGTACAGCAAACCTTGTTAGACTATACATTTCCTGAAACATTACCAAAAAGCAACTGCCACCACTGCATTATAGAAACTTGAGATGCAAATGGTTTCATCAAGGAACAAAATATCTTGAATTTTTGTCAAATGCAATCTTACAGCCTCTCAAAATAGATACATTGAGGAGTCCCAAGGACCCAGAGAGGCTTCATCATTGTTGGCCAAAAGATAGCAGATGTCGTGTAGGATCTCATCTGGAAACAATCAAGTGCAGCTAAAGAGGTTCTCATGATGGTAAGAAGCCCAGATAGTGTTTTTCTAGATTACATCATCCACTCATTTTTATATAAATTATCTACCATCATGGGCTCTGGCAAAGTGCAATTGTATAAAAGAAGACTACTTTTTATGCTGTTGAGCCAGTATATATTGTTAGGGCTTTAATCTCCCCAGGATCACTTATTATGCGATCATCAACTGCACTGATGGGAATATCATTCTTTTCTCTTTCACCATTTTAGCATGCTAATATATTAGTATTGTCATGCAAGTATGCACTTATTCAAGTTCTCTCCCAGATCACTACTTCAGCTATCTTCACTTTGGAGTGATTCCTCCTTATTCAGCATACAAATCCAGGTTCATATCTTCTCTCCTTTTCTTGTACCATCATTTCAGCCATTGTTGCATAGTAGGAACTTCGGTTTGCTTATTGACCTGAGTTGGTGATCCAGTCACATTGAAGGTCAGATGCCCAACACAATGTCACTAGAGCCTTACTATTTAGATCATACTCTGTCGTAACTAGATAGATGCTCCTTGCATGCAAACTCCACCAAAGTACTGGCATATTGCGCCAAAACCTGTCTCCAGTTCTTATAATTTTGGCTAATTGTGCTGATAGAAAAGCTCCAAAGAAATGTGACACCTGTTCCTGTATAAAATCATAAAACATAATATATTTTGTAGGAATCCAGTTTCAAATTTTCTCTGCTTTGTTAAATTATAAAGCTCTAGGCTCTTGTTGTGACCTTGTGATATGTAAATACTCATACCATGCAATATGCAGTAAGGAATAAAATATGCATAATTTCAACCTATTTCAGCTGCAATTTCCTCTTGTCCAGGTGGTGGGCACTCCTGCATTAGGGATGATGATGAAGCAAGGATAAGAGAGAGAAGAAAAAGTTTGTGGGAGAAGGCTGTAGGCATAGATGAGCTATGTGGGATGAATAATGCATGGTGGGGTATCAGAGGGCACATGAATGACAATTTTAACCGCAGCAGTGAGTACATTTCGTATCCTGAACATGTTAAGAACCACAGGTTTTTGGAGTCGGTGTTAGATGTCTATTGGGAGTTGCCACCTGTGGCTGGTCCCTCCCTCACTCATCAAACAAGATATGACCCTGCCCGTTCCCCAAATCCAATCATCGAAGATGGCAGGTTTGACTTGTTCCAGAGGCTCGGTCTAACAAGGCTTGAAGCTTCTGTATTCAATGGATACACTCAGATGGTCTATCTTCAGATATCTGCCCCTGATTCTGACCGTTGAGTAACTGTAGAAAATTTTGTTCAAATCAAGTGTACATATCTTCTGCTGGATATGCAGGTGCAAGTGGAATCAAAGATTTGTTTCATCTAGATATCGCACCTACCTCTTGGCTCTTGAGTAACTGTAAAAGTTTTTGTTCAGATCAACTGTAGAGATGATATCTTCTCTTCTGCTGGATATGCTGGTGCAAGTGGAATCAAAGATTTGTTCAATCTACTGAAGAGTTTTGTCTTTGTACATTTCCTGTTTGAATTTTGTATCTGCTTTGAGATGTTTGAGTGAATATATGCTCCCACAATCATTTCCAGATTACTTACAAAAGGTTGGCAAGTTAACAGGTTTTTGTCTGGTAATTGGATTTCTATCTTCTTTTTTTTTTTGGCTAGTAGTAATTAAATTTATATCAGATGCATGGTTGTTGGCTTCTGTGAGATTTGAGGACCAATTTATTTTTAGTTGGTAATTTGATATTGTTTGATGGTTAAGATTAACACAATGATTAAGCTGCCTGCATTTATGAGATCTGGCTTTAAGTTTGTTTACAGTGAGTGTGTCGCAAATAAGGCAGGATGGTGAGAAATCAAAATCAATAGTGGGTGTGCCGACATCAGCTGGACTCCAGCCATATCCATTTCGTTTTCCTTTTCTTAGAAGGTGGTCTCCGTGCAACTGACGAAGCCTCTTATTTGGCGGAATCTCGTCTTTTGTGCTTGTTTTGATATGTTCCGTGCACAATATTGAATTATTTGGTCTGCTGAGGTCTAAAGTGGGGTCATGTTTATGGTTTCTAACTGCTGAAATGAGGTGCCAACCATCCTTGTCTCAACTGATTGGGATCCCTCTCCCAAATGGATGGGTATGATTAATGGTAGATAGGAAGTTGGTAATTAATATTCTAAATTTTCTCAAAAAAAAAAAAAATATTTTCTCCTTTGAGCTTCTAAATCTAAGGGAGCGAAGAACTAGCCAAGAAGTTGCAGCATTAATCTTGTATTTGATTGGGGTCATGAAAGAAAGGATGGAAGATTTTCATCCATCGTTTGGTTCAAAAAATTATTCTTCATAAATATATGATTTGGTTTTTATCGATGGTGTTGGTTTTTTTTTTTCCCTGTAGTTCTCGTTTTCATGGCTTATAACAGAGAATTGTAGCGCCGGGGCGGGGGAGGGACCGTGGTGCTGTTTCCGTAGACTCAAAACAGAAATAAAATAGAAAAAAATGGATGAAAGGGTAGATTTCAAAACAGAAAAACGGAACAGGTGGGGGGCACGGCCGCGTGGGTTCTAGGGGTTTGGGGTTTCAAAACAGAAAAATGGAGGAAGCCGAAAGGTGGTGCGCGGGGGCCGCGTGGGTTCTTGTAGATTCAAAATAGAAAGCAGGGATTGGTTTGGGTCCCGTAGACTCAAAATTAGGAAAAAAAAAAGATGAAGTAGATTTTTTTTTTAATGCTTGACAATTAACAATAGTACTTGGCATCAATCATTTAATTAGCATCTAAATTAAGGAAAACTACAGTATAAAAATATGTAAACATTATTATTAAAATATTTAAATATTCAAATATTTAAGTTTTAGTATATTAAATATTATAATTCTATTTATTTATAATTAACTAATTAATCATCTATTTATGCAAAAAATAATTAAAAATTTGAATTAAGTTATAAATCAATTAGTTATTTATGCTAATAGATATAATTAATTATTAAATTAATTCTTATAATTAATTTATCAAATTATTTATTAAAAAAATAAATTAAAATTAAATATCTATATTTTTATATAATTATAAATCATATATATTTTAAGTATATATATTATTCTAAATTTTTTAGTATAAATAAGTATTATAAATGGATAATAATAATACTTTCTTATCAAAGAGTAATTTAGTAAAAATATCACCCATCCTCTCTTTCACTTCTTCTATACCAAATGGAGGAGGTAATTATTCTCATTTATTCTTCTATATTTATCAAATAAACTAAAGGATGGATAGATCTTCCATCCATTCTCTCTCCCATCCATTTTTCTTTTTTCATCCATCCTCCTTCCAATCCATCCTCCATGCCAAATAAAGCATAAGAGATAAGCATAGCTGAAGTATGTCAGGCAAGCAATTATTAGGGAGGAGGAAGCTGAACTGACGCTACCTCTAGCAATCAACTCTCAGAAATGAGGATTAGCCACTGTTTAACTGCATTTTAGAGAAGAAGCGCAACATGTTTAGACTAGTCTCCGTCTAATTAGGAAGAAATTTTGGAGTGCTACCTTTGATTTCTACGTTGCTTGTTGGCAGTCACGCTAGTCTAGCGTTCTTGCTCAGCAGCAATTATAATGGCGTAAGCTCAATCATGTCAATCTGAATAACGGCAATCCTGGGATACAAAAGAAAATCTCCTTCTGTTTTTGGTCAAAAATCCTCTAACTATTACAATTAAATGAATTTCAGTGTAAAATTTCACCGTTTCACTCTTATACAGGGCCGGCCTTGGGGCAGGTCGAACTGGGCGGCCGTCCGAGGCCCCAGGCCCTGCATTGATGTTCCAATTGGGTACAAGAATGACTTTCTACAGTATTATAACAAGAAAAATAATTATACAGGTTAATGATGGATTTTACACACTGCTTAACGAACATATCTATAGCAAATTATTGCATATAAATTAATTTTTCAATGATAATTAATGTTTAAAGTATGTTAATTTTTAATAGAGAAGGCCCCATTTTTTTCATTTGGCCCCAGGTCTAAAACATGTTAGGACCGGCTCTGCTCTTATACCATACCGAAAAGCATTGACATTTATTAATCTTCCAAATGCCTTGCAAGTATTCCTTATTAGATACCAATGTTACACGTCTGATGTCCATGCAACAAATATATTCCTATTTTTAGCCGATGCATCTTTCTTGGTCTTTCTTTCAAAGTCTTGAAAAAAGATTTTACTACAATACTCCAAATGGCAATTTTGTCCTTTGATCGTTGCCCGTCCTTGGTTGTTTGATTTAGCAAAACCCTTTGAAAATTAAAAACGCCCAGCTTCTAATCTTTTTCGAGAGCTATACTCCCTTAAAATTTTTGTTTTGCTCGGTCCCATCCACTCGGTGGGACACCATCGTATTTGTTGGCCTCTCCCTGCCATGGCCAATGGTCAATTCTAGCAGCTCCCAGCTGTCCGCTAATAGGTTGAGAGTTTGGGTGAGATAATGGTTGTTGTAGTATCCTCGAGTTTGATTCTAGTTTTCGGCTTTGACCTCAATTTTCTTGCCGGTGGCCAGAAGCGATGCCTCGACGACTTGGAGATCCTCGTAACCCAACATGATGCTTGAGGAGACGTGAGATATTGCCTCCTACTTCGAGGTCAGCCACTCATCTGAGAGCAAAATTGGAAAAAAAAGAAGGAGAAAGAAAACAAAGAGAAATTATTTAATTTCAAGATAGAGTGCTCGCCGAGTTGACGCGAGGAACAGTGCAGACTTGCCCATGGTGGGAGCTGAATGTGCGGAAAGGGAGGCAGCCTCAATGCTGCTGCGAGTACACCGATGACGGTGTGCATCAGATCAAGTGCCGTACGATCTGCTGGCATTCCCGTAGGTGGAGCTGCTGTGGGTGGATCGTGGTTGACGGACGAGCCTTATCTCTCTTCCTACTAGATTGATTGGTAGCCAACAGCACAACTAGTTGGGGCCCCTGGAGACGCGACCGTCCAAGTGGGAATGCAAAGAAAAATCGGATACCAAAGGTGATTGTACGAAGCAATCTTACCATGTCTCCCATCACGTTCAGGTTAAAGTGCAAACCGTGGAGTCAAAGTAGGATAGAACTCTTCATACTAAATCTGTTGACCTCGTAACTATGAAATATGTATGAAGCATTGTTCATAAGCCAGTCTGCCCGTATTCCTCTCTTTTTTCTTGTCAACCTATCATTCCCCCTCCATCCATGTGAGGCCTTCCTCCTCCCTAAATTCTTTTCTTCTTTGAAACACAAACTCCCTATCTCTTCATGATCATGAATTATGTTCACCAATATACAATATGTGATTAGATGATACATACTTAGCAAATTAATTATCCAACGATTGATATACATCTTCAAATAAATTGACACATTATTTTTGAAACACCGTATTCATCAGTACATAGTACATATCAGAAGATACACATTGAATGGATTTCTAGTGTACACTTTAATTTTCTTAATATATATTCAACAACAACTCAATATATACAACCAAACAAATCGATATATGTTCTCTAAAATACGGTGTTTATCAGTATGCCACATGATATAAACTTGGGATCAATATTTTTTCATGAACAAGATTTGGATGCGAAAAAAGAACTCGAATAAGAGAATGACCTCGCGGACGGACAGATGGAGAGAGAAAATAGCTTGATAAGGAAAAAGGGAGAGATACAGATGACCTCATAAACAATGCTTCATATATTTTCTCTTTTATTTTAATTTTTCTAAATCATGAGATTGTGGAATCCTTTAGCAAGAGTCACATTCTACTCTGACTTTTGGATTTCCACTTTAACATAGGTGCCATAGGAAACGTGGTAAAAAGGAAAAACTGCTCTATATGAGGTCCTTTGATATGCACATCAAAAAAATTTTGTTCATGAAAATGCACCTTACTTCCAAAAACATGATAATAATAATAAATGGAGAGAAAAAAAGAAAAGATAGGGAAGGCAAGGCAGCAATTTTTTTTTTTTTTTTTTAGGTGTTGGGGGGGGGGGTGGGGGGTGCATATAAAGGGCCCATGGGCCAAATAAAACAGCAACTAGCATCTTAGGAACCGTACAAGAAAAGCAACAACCAGCAAAATGGGATGAAACTCCATTGGAACAGTATCGTAATTCTGATAGAAGACCTGTTGACCTTTCCCTGCTCAAGCTGCAATTCAACCAGCAACCTGATCAGCTTCTTTACATATAAAAAGCCTGAGAAGTGAAAATAATATTGCGTCAATGCCCAGTGTCCTTCAACAGCATTGGGAAGGCAAGGCAGGCGTTGGCAGCAGATCCAATCTTTGTTTTGTAGTCCCTGTCGTTTTATGTGAGAATCCATTCTGGGTGGATGGGAGACTCAAAGAGACTTGTCTCGTCGCCAATTTGGTGACCGGCACTGTTGTGGTTCCCGTTCTCTTCGGTTCCAATCTGTCAAGGGAGACCTTAAATTCCCGAACTGAAGCAGCCTAGTAGGCTTCGATATATTTGTTGGCTGATTGATTGGTTTGCTTAATTGGTGAGGCTTCAGGTCTATGAACTAACTAGCCTGGCGTTGGCGCCGGATTGAAGGAGAACATCTCTTTTCATATTAAAGTTGTTAATTTGTTCATCCGTCTTATGAGACTGAACCCTATTTGTGCACTTGTGTATCTTGAACCACATTGCAATTTGTTTAGATTTCAGTGAATCATGACACTACGCTTATCTCTGAAATGTTTATCCAATTACACAACTGTTGAGAGTGATACAGCGATCATACCGAAGATACAAATCTTTTCCTCTCGATGTTTGGTTCAATCAGTACATCCGATGATCTCGATTCGAAACCTCCAAACAACTGTCACGTCAGCCTATTAAAGGTAGCGGCTCATCATAATGACTGTAAGAGGTCCCTCCATGATCCTTTTATGCCATTCTACTTAATAATAAGGAGAGTCATGTATAAAATCATACCACTCTCAAAATTTTTAATTATCAACTTACTACAGAAATGAAGATGGCCTCCATATACTGTGAGGTGACAACACTCACTAACCTAAAATACCAGACATGTTGCTCAGGATTATATTGAGGGGTAAAAAGATCTTTTACGATTTTATCTCTCTCTCTCTCTATAGTTCCCATCTCATATATATATAAAGAGATAAACGGGACCCTTCAGATACGCCTTCCATCTCTTCCATAACTCTTATTTTTTTTCACTTGCTGCGACAAATCTAACTTGAGCATCAGAGGATTTTCATCGGGATCAACTCTGATGGAGACTTTTCTTGCATGTTCAGCCGCTGTTGACCCATCGAACATTGCCTTGCTCCAACACTTTTGGCCTAAGATGGATTTCAGATGCAACAACAACCATTTCAAAGTTCTCGCTCATTTATCTTTTTTTTTTTTTTGAGAAGCTATCTTCTAACCTCTCCCTAAATGATTTTTTCTCTTGCTTTCATTGGAGCATTTGGATACTGTAGTCAAAGTCATAGAAAGGAGAGGTCTTACGATCTTGGATGGCCTGACAAAGTGCATTCCCTTAGGTACCTAACTTACAACCACGTATACAGGTTATAAACATAATTTTGAAGAAATTATATCCTATTCCATGCAACGGTGCACCACGTCAATATCAACCGTTTGTTTCTAGGGATCTTATACATCAAGTGCGCGCTCGTTATAAAGTGGGGGCAGGTACGCTACCCGTCTGGGTTGGCATGACTAGGACTTTATCATCATCCCACCACATGAAGGCACGAAGGGGAGTTACTATTGGTGACTGGTGACTTGTGAGCATCTCCCCGGGGCCAAGCAAGCCTCACCTGCCAAGTCTCACGACATATATGGGCAATGCTCGAGCCATTTGTTCTTAGGTTAAATCATAATAACCACATACTCTCTCTCTTTTTTAACATTCTCTCTTGCTACTGAGCCACGAGGCGATAATCCGAATCTACGTCGAGCCAACCTTGCAGAGATGAGATGGGTACAGGATGAAAAAGATATAGATTAGCATCACCTAATCTCAAAATAATTATTATTTGGTTATATATATTTTTTCTTTATTTTTATAAGAATTAGTTATTTACATTTTTATGGAATAATTTATTTTAAATTTTACTGCGGGACCTAAAATACTTTTTGTATAGCGTTGATGACAATAATAGGGACATATTCATTTCACAACATTCAAAATGAACCATTTTAGTATGAAAAGAATTAAGTGGCCAACTTTGGCAAATATGAAAATAAAATAAATATTTACCGCAAAGGACATCCTCTCCTCCGTTTTGTTAGATTTCCTTTATTAAATTATTTTTTATAATTTCTCCAGAGAGCGTCAAAGCAAATTTTGGTGATGCGATCATTGATGCGGACAAAAGAAATGGACAAATGGTGATGGTTGCACGAGAATCAGTACGTATTCGAGTGTTCCAATGGATCACTATTCGTCCCCAGATAGATAGTCCTGGTCCTAATTTTTCTTCCTGGGAATTGGAGTTTTAGAAAAATATAATAACAATAAATCCAGACTTTTTTTTTTTTTTTTTTTTTTTTTTTTGGATACAACCAGCCAAACACACCTTTCTAATACAAATACAATATAGTGAATCAGAATATAAAATATCATGAAGTATCTATGTACAATTATCGTCTTGACGTCAGATCCAATCACTGATGTGCTCGATAATAAAAAATACTATCCCATCCAAGATGCTATTTATCTTTCAAAAATTATGCCATATAGGCATCACGATGAACAGGATCTCTGGTCACCAATGTGCTCGGCAATAATTCTCTTTTTTTTTTTTTTTTTTAACAAAGAAGTGAGATATAAGTGGCACCACAATGAAACCATGAACCAAATGAGGTGGTTGCGTCGAAAGTGGATTAGTTCAGGAAATCCACAGGGAAAATGGTGGCATGTGGCTTGGTTGGAGGACAGGTCCCAAGGATCCCTGGTTCCGATCTTTGCATTCGGTTGCAGGACTAGCAGGTACTCGAAAATAAAATTGTGGCTGTCGACATGGCCACAAGGGGACGTATTTTGTTCGCCCACAGATCTAAATGGATTAAAACGGCGGGTGTCTCCTCAACCACCGCCAATTCCCACAGCAAGTAGACGACCTCCCACGTTCTTCTCACTGATTGCACCATCCATTCTTTAGCTTTGTACACTCCTTTGAATTGATTCTGTTCGTCCCCACTATATATATATAGATAACCTCATCATCATGAAGGTTGAGTAGTATGGTAGGCTATATTCTCTATTTTTAATATTACAAGCTCATGCAAGAACAATTAGAACGACATTATTCTTAACAGAAACTTTTCATCTTATAAGCGTTCTTTGAAGTAGCTTCAGTCTCTTATCATAGAATAAACTCCCTGATGAGTAACTAGTATTCGAAGATCATGCAACGTTGCGAAAAGCCAGTTAAATACTATCACACTTGCATCATGTGGGGCTTAAAAGATTCAATTGTAGACACTGGGAACTGGGTTGCTGAGGGATGAACTTGCATACGTGCTTTTAACCCCAAGAGCGTGAGAATCATCACTGCAACGATGATTTTACTCGAGGATTGTTGATGGTTTTGCTCAAGGATTGTTTGAATGTAACAATCGAGCAATTCTCCGATGCATCAAAGGTATAACATTATTTGAGCAACCAATCGTTTAATGAAGAGTCACTGATATCTCTGCATTATTATCTCCCGCATCTTCCATGTAAAAACTCCAACAAAAAATCCGAAGCTAGTCATATCTCACAGTATGGACTATCAAACAGCAGTGACAAGCCTCCATTACATTAAAAGTAAATCAACATCCTCCAGCTTTCAGGCATAAGATCAGCCAGCATGATAAAAAAAACAATAAATTAATGGTCGAAGTACAAGCAAGAAGATTATTATGTACAATGAACCAAAAAAAAAAAAAAAAGAACCGACATCTACAAAGGAACTAGTTGAAGTTAATTTTGGTTAGAGTGGAGAAAGGACAGACCAGCATTTTGTAGCATACAACATCACAGCCAGGGACCACGGAAACATTGCCATCCATTTAAAAACAATGGCAGCCCGACAGGCATCGGCATGCGATTTCAGGGTTATAAATTTTGCCGTTCAATATATTTTCAATGAATCCGGACAAACCAGAGAGGAGAAAAAATAAAGAATCAATGAACAACCAACCTCCGTGCATTCCAATCAGGCAGCAAAGGTTATATTATAATCCATAGAATAAGTTCCATGTCATAATGCCAGCTTCACATGCACACCAACAGGTAGGCATCATTAGAATAGAAAGGAAGGGGAGAAGTGGAGCATCATTTCTAAGGAGAAAGCCTGATTCCAGGGAAGAGTAAATCCACCCCCATTTCTGTTGTTCTAATACTTTTTTATTGTAGGTGAAATGATGATATAAAAGCCTTTGAACCCTTCTGTAGACTACATATCATAGGCCTCAAAAGTAACGTTAGGCAGTGAAGGTCCCCCCTCCACCAAGCTCCACAGAAAAGCCGGCTATGGAGCAGGTTTTACCATGCATGTCCAGTACTGAAAGAAAAAAGCCTGCATGGAAGGATCCCCACAATTTAAGACCTGGAACATGGAATTTATTCATGAGGTGTTTTCAGGTGAATAGGTACATGGATTCACCTACCAAAATCACGCCTCCTGGAAGAAAAAGACACTCGCAATAAAACAGCAGAACAATGTACTTTGGAAAGAAACCAAGCAGTAACCTGGTTTACTGAGGGGGGCAAGTTCTGGATCTCAAACTTATTCTTATGAAGGGCAATGGTCTCCACTTGGACACAAGGTCAAAACCCCAGCAAAAAGCAACAGTACCATTAGCCATTTCATCATGTGAAAACCCATCAGGTGCCCAAAAACCATCAGAAACGGACAACCAAGGACACGCATGATCTACAAGCCATTCACAAGCTTTTGACCTTCCACCTACTACTGGACCATGGAGGCATGGTAGATCATTTGGTCCTGATCACTAGAGGCCATGGAATGGGGTGATGGACATGTTGGAATGAACACCATGAAGAAACAAGAGGGAATTTGTAAATAACATTGGCATACAGGAAACGGTGCCCGAAACACAGCAATTGCAAACAGCACACCAACCATTTACACAAATAGGAATAACATGGCAGGCATACAAAGACTGAAGGCACAATCTAACAAAGCTTATGTCCCTGGGAAATCTTACAAAGCTAATAGAAAGTCTTAGTTCATTTGAAGCAGCAAACCACGGGATATAATAGTTATATAACAGTTTCCAGATAGAACCCTTTAAGCTTTTGGTTTTGAGATGGTCCCTTACAGCCATCTGATTCACTTGCGCTTTCACTGAGGGTTGGCGAAGGTGCTAATTACGGTTCTTGCACTTCTCCATGGCCCTTGGAGCTGCAAGAAAACAGATCGACAAATTTCTGTAAGTCTAAGATAAAAAATATAGTGAAACTCCAGATAATTGTTTTAGCAAGCGCACATCTGCTAAAATAAATGCTAAGCTTAGGTATTAGGTACGACATCTATTGAAGGCAATATGCAGACAGGTGGTATAAATATTGACAGTGCTGAACTTTTAACTATTTCACATATTCTTATTCAAAAGATGTTAGTCTTTATCGGCTGGGCCATACAAAGCCTATCTTTCAGTCCAGGGAATACAGAATAAACAAATATGAAGCATAGAAAACAATATATGCTAAATATACCACAAGGACTCCAAAGGTGGGATGGATGATGAGCCAGATAGCAGATGTTCTTGGTTCACAAAGTGAACTATTATTACTCCTTTATTCATGATAAGGGAACTCCAACAAGATCCATCAGTGTCAAACAGAACCATGGGCCCAAACTTACAATTATGTGTTGGTGATGTAGGTAAACAAACGCATGCACTAGGTTACAGTCAAGTTGGATGACTTAGGAAGGCAGGGGGCAAACTCAGGATCTCAACAATGAAAAAAAAAAAAAAAGAATATCATATTGGATTAATTGATTTAAAACATTTCAGGTTCCCCAGACTTGGGTATCTTAAAAGTCAAAATATTAGCAAGTCATGCCACAGGTTCTTTTGCTAACTTCTACTTACCAAGTCCAATTGCATCTGAACCCTTCATGATCCTTAGCCTCCTGCAAGAGTCAGTGAACATCCTGCAATCAAAGAACATCAATTACCATATCCGAAAAAAAGAGAAAACAACATCAATTATCAGTTGTCAAGTGGCATTCCAGCTATGCAATACACCAAAAGTGGAATGATACCAAAATTTACCATCCATGCTACGAATGTGATGCCAAAACAAAATGATGATAAAAACATTAGAGCTAGGTCAACATACTGCCTGTAAAAAATAATTGATAAATAATGGTTGACAATAAACTTACAGTCTGTTTGTTTTCAAATAGCTTGCACATGAAAATGAAGTCAAACAGCAGTGAACCATAAAAGGATTGGAATGTAGGGACTAGGTTCTCGGTATAAATGTGCCTAAGTTATCTTGCATTAAATGTTATTACTAGTCTGTTGATTGCTACCAATGATGCAACCTCATTTACATTTATACGATATTAAGTGTTCATACAAGCCTATCATACATCTTTGTGGCCTTTCCTCCTTGACTACATCTACAACATTCACATTAGAATTAGTGGATATTGAACTTACTCCCATGGGACGTCACCAACAAGCATCCAATCTCCATCCTTGTCTTCATAAGTGAGCACATATTCAGATCCATT
Source organism: Elaeis guineensis (assembly GCF_000442705.2). NCBI lineage: Eukaryota > Viridiplantae > Streptophyta > Magnoliopsida > Arecales > Arecaceae > Elaeis > Elaeis guineensis. Next base: position 112,359,923 of record NC_025995.2, read on the forward strand.
CAGAAGATCCATCAACCGGCTCTCAGATAATCCATCTCTGCCTGGTATTCCATGAGAACCACATTGGCCTGAAATGCCACAGATCACAAAAACAAGTAAACTCCTCCTCATGCTGCCACAGAATTAGAAGCTATGAAAATATCAGCTAAAAGGGGATTACAGACAAAAAATATAAGAATTTGCATTTGCTTTTGGTTCACATGACACTTCCTCAACACTAATTTCGAACAGAAAAGCATGTTGTCATGTAATGCTCTTGTGAAATATATTTTCTGATATTTCTAACAATATGAGAAGATGAAAAAAATTCCAAATAAAAGCCAGAGTTTGCCAACTGGAACCCTATTTCTGAAATGAGAAAATAAAACTAATGTAACATAGGTGCACTCTACGATAACATTTCTTTGCGGTATTCAAAAATTATGGAAGGATGTGTTCCTAAACTCCTGCAAAAATTTCTGGGAAAAAGGTAAGACCATAAGATAGACAATTCTAATAAAACCAACAAAATTTTCAAAGAAGGGGGAAAAAATAACATAGAAACTGCAGCATTGTCAAAAGTACTCTAAAGATTCTCCTATCCATATTAAAGTAATAAGAGATGCACCCAGTGCAGCAAATATGCTTTCAATCATTTTTTTCAACCACCATGCATCAAATATATTCTTCAACCCAGGCCGTAAAAGAAATAAATTGATTGTGTTTCTGAAGAGAAGGGCTTTCATTAATTTAATGCCAAGCATGAAACATACATCAAAATCATGGATATAATAATTCGATGAAGAAAACAAAAGAATAGCGTTCAAGTCAACTTCATCTAAAAAAAATCAACATGAAATGGGGAAAATGCCAGAAGCTACCAATTGTAAAGCAGCTGAACATCTTCTCAAGTGCCGATGACAGCTCCTTATAGTTGTTGTATGTTTTCAGGTCAACTTTCCTGAGGTACGGAGCTCCATCCATGCTAACCTTGACATACAGACAACCAAATCCCTGTTTCCCTTCAGCATCTTCTTTGTTCTTCAGTGGGTTAGTAGCCATCGTGTTCTTCCGATAACTACGGATTGGTGGCCAACCTACCACCTGTGCCCTGTTACATGTTACATGTATGATCATGATTAGCATTCCTTTCAAATTTATGCAAGACTGGTCTATTTATGATTGCATCACCAATGCGAAAACTCTGCCTCGGTTACATGAGCTCCAAGCTCAGAGAAGGAAATTACTGGCACAGAGACAAAATGAACAATCCAGGAAACTCTAGCCAAAAATTATAAAGAAACAATCCATGGCTTACAGAACAATGAAATATCACTGGAAACAGAGAAAGGCATTAAGCTGATCGATCCCTGGATTTCATAAACAGATAAAAGGCAATATCACCAAATCCATAATTCACAAACAAATATAGAGCAATTGAAATGGGATATCATGTCTCATGATCTGACCCTGGATTCCGCAAGGAAAATAAAGGCAGATCCCATCCGACAAAGGGTATAAACTGTAAACTAGTACAAAGCATTTTACAAAAGGAAAATTATGTATTTTTCCTTTTCTCCTTCCATCATAGAAGTATTATGGAAATTGGACTATGGGAAAATAACATAAACTTCAAACCACACTCAGATCATAAAATACAAACAATTAAAAGCATAAATGGACAACATCAAAGCAGTGAAAAATAACAACCTACCTCAGCTCCATGTACCAGGAAGGAGGGAAAAAAAATGAAAAAGAGAACCATGATCAGCAAAACTACAAAGAAGAGAAGAAGTGCAACACCAGATAACAAACTCAAAACGACCAAAAGCTTCAGTGAAGCTACAAAATTGCATCAAAACCAAACTCACTCGAGGAAGTCACATAGAAGTCTCATTCCTTCAGCAATGCAGAAACTAATAAAAGGAACAATAAAATTATAAAAATGTAAGAAAACCCTCTTTTCCCCAATAATATCATCAAAACTTCTCTTCTTTTAGGAAAACTAAATGCAACATTAAAAAAAAAATATATTATCAGACTCGGATAAAGCAAACAAATACACAAACGCCATCATAAGTTCGCTTTTGATTCAAGCGGCCAAACTAAAAACTTCTCTCCTTTGTTCAAGGCAACAGCAATTAAGAACCAACCAAACCTACTTTCCTCAAACGAAAAAAAGGAAGAAGAAAATTGTGGGAAACTGTAAGTATCGAAACAAAGACGAGGAGATGCCAACAGACGGGGAAAAATAAAAATCAAAATCAAAATCATAGCTTCTTCTCAAAAATTCTTCAGAGAGACACTTTGACGCTTTGACGCACTTACTTTGCCGCGGGCGCGATCCCACGGTCGCTCCCACCTGAAGCCGAAGCCGAAGCCGGGGCCGGGGTCGGAGCCGGGGCCTTCTTCTCCTGCCCGGTGGCCTTCGCCGCGGCGTCCTTCCCGGCACTCCCCTGGCCTGAATGCTGCCCTCCGGCGCCGCCTTCCCCTCTTGGAGAGAACAAGACCCCGCCTTTCCCCAATTCCCCGTCCGATCCAGCCCCTCCAGAGAACCCCCACTTACCGGCGGGGCCATCGATCGCGTCCGAGAACCCCCTCTTGGCGCCGGACACGAAGCTCTTCGGGAGGAGCCCGAGCGTAAGACCAACCTTCTCCTTCCGGTCGGGAGACTCGGAGCCAGGGAGGCCGAGCCTGAGCTCGGTCTCCTTGAGGTTCAGCGCCGGCGGGCGGTGGTCCTTGGCGTCCTCGGCGACGGCGGCAGAGGAGGAATCGGAGGAGGAGAACTTGTCGGAGCTCTCCATGGAGGAGATCTCCGAAAGGCCTATGTAATCATGCTCCAGAGGCGGTGACATTAACCCCTCTCTCTACGAAATCCCAGCTAACATTAAGAAGCGACTCACTGAGAGAAGAAGAAGAGAGGAGAAACAAAAATCTAAAGGGAAGAACAAAAAAAAAAGCTCGAGGGACAAAAAATAGGAGAGGCCTTTGGGTTGGGTTTTGGTGAAGAGAAACCTCTATCTCTTCTTTGTTTTTTAAAACAGTAAACAGTATATATATGCCAAAAAAAGAAAAAAGAAAAGTAGTGACAACAAAGTCTTCACCTTCACCTCACCCTCTCCAAACCCTTTTTTTTATTTCTGAAGAGGAGGGAAAAAAAAAAAAAGTGGACCGCTGGAGTTGGGAAAAAAAATAATAATAATAAAAGAAAAGGTGGGGAAGAGAGAGAAATTGGGAAAAAGAAGAATTACTTTTTTATGCGATAAAGAGCGAACTCGACGCCGACAAGTGCCAGAGAGAGTCCCGGCAGTGTCTCAGATAACGTTTCCCAAATTTGTTTATTTTATTCATTTCCTTCTTTCTTTTTTCGGTAGTGGGGGATAACATGCGCTGTAATCGTGCACGGGGAGGGGAGAAAGAGGTTGTTCGACTGGAAGCGGGTATTGAAACGTATCGGAGGAACAGTAATATTATATATAAATACTTGGGATGTGGATATAGAAGAAGAAAAGGTTGCAAGGATGGAATATTTGTGGAGAGGAAGCAAAGAGAGGGAGGAGATCTGAGGTCGAATCTAATATTCAATTCGATTTGCCTTGCTGAGTTATCCGAGTTGGGATATGGCAATGGATTGGATACCACAAGATTTTTGTTTTTTATTTTACGAGGCCCAAAAGTGGGTGAGGGGTTACCATATACGTCAAAGTAATTTCTTAACAACATATATAATTTTATGAAAAAAATGTGTGGAAACTAAAAAGGCGGAATTCTTGGAGGTAAGATGCTCAAGGAGGAAACAAGAGTTTTAAAGCACCAACTTTTGGTATTGAATAGGTTGAAACAAGCTTTCAAGACTTCCACCTCAATAACTATCACAATTTATTATTTTTAAAGACATGCTTTTCGGGATATAATTACAAGAGGGAAAATGCGGGCACCCCATTAAATTTTGTAAGATAGCACTTTATTATTAGACAATCAAAATATAACCAGAATAAATATTAAAATAATTATCACATCTTTTTATGAAAGCAACAAATTTTTTATTATATTTTTATTTTTTATATTATTTATTTAAATTTTCAGTAGCCCAAAAATTATTTTCATCACTTTACAATAAGAAATATGAAGTAAGTTAGATACAAATTAGATGCATGCTTATATAAAAAAATAGATAATATTATTAATATTTATTTTTTTCACATCATTCTATATTTGTCTTTTATTTTTTTATTTACTTCACACATATTTTTAGCACTTTAAAACATTGTGGAGAAAAATTTGGATATAATAGCTATAACAAAAAATTATCTCAACCTATACATTAAAACTTTAGCAAGGAAAAAAATTCTTACTATATATTTAAATTGTTCATGAGAGGCTATTTTTTGTGTGCATGTGTGAATATTATATTTATAAAACTACTTTTTAATAATAGTACTACATTATAAACTAAAATCTATTCATTTTGATGTAAGTTTCAAAAAAAAACTTTAAACTCAATTGACAAATATTTTGACATTAAATTTTAATAATATGTTTATAAAAATATATAATTTATAATTCATACTTTCCTACTTATAAAAATTTGGTAACATGAAATGAATAAGAAGCAATTATAATAATCCAGTGGAACCCATGTTTGTTCATTGCTGCATATTTTAGTGAGTGTTGATAAGAAAGTCAACTAGGAAAAGATACTAGGTGAGCTTGAGTTAAATTAGGAAAGGATACTAGGTGAGTTTGAGTTTTATATATATATATATATATATATATATATATATATTTTTGTGTGTTAAATAATATTTTTTTATTTAAAAATATTACTTTCTTCTGATGCCCAATATATACCGCCCGGGAAAGAAAAAGCTAGCTCCATTTAAATGGGCACATCCAATCAAAATATAAATTTCATATCAAGCTAGAAGGGGGAAAGAACTGTGATTCTAAATACCCGCATGATGGTCTAAAAATTGAACATCTGCAGGATGAAAAAATAATTTTAAATTAGTCTTCCAATAATAATGTCAGGAGATTTTTTTTATATATTATACTTTTGTTTGTTCCCCATCCTTTATTGCAATCATGCCTCCACCACCAGTCATTTGGAACGCTCCCGTACAACGGAACCGCCAAATCAAGCGGCTCGTGATCCGCGCACCAAGTGCTGCATCCACGTATCGCCATGTCATCCTTTCTCTCTAAAATATCCACTCCTCATGTATGGGCCCACGAAACGGACGACCCTGATCCCGCGTTGCCTGTCCGGGGGACAAACCCAGGGCACCTGGTAACGTGACCGCCCCGCCACCGGCTACGGCCGGAGCCGGCTACCGGCACGTGTAGGCCGTACTACCGACATAGACTGCGACCACTCCTTTTTTTTTTTTTTTTTTTTTTCTCATCCTTTTTTTTCCCAAAAAAAGGTTAAAGAAAAATTTCCCTGTATTAGTTAATAAATGCAGGCTCTATTGGAGAACTGGGTGTTCGGGTTTTGGGGGCAATCTCCACGTGCGGAGTAAAGGGGTTCGTGCGAGTCGCCCGCACCAACTGCAAACGCCGTCGCCTAGGCGGAGTGGTGGCGGACGGCAGTGGGTCCCCCCGCACTGGGTTAAAATCACGGTGCACCTGGCATGATAAAATCTGGGGGCCCATCGCGTCCGCCTGCCAGCTGGCGGCACCACTGCGGCAAAGTCCTCGGGCTTTTGTTTTTCCTGGGGAGAAGAGAACTGGTCGATAAAATCGCACTCAACAAAAGCCCATCTGCTCACCCTATGTTCTCGTGGGTCAAAAGGATTCACAACGGGTCCTGTGGCAATCTCGTAAATACATGGAGTGTAATGGTTAATTCTTGCCCGAATCGGCTCGCTTCCGAGTTGACCAAGGACAACCGTCGGATCATATTTGAAGGGTCACATATGCACACGGGAAAACCAAATGGTACCTTAAAAACTTAATTAAAGCTTAATCGGGGTGACAGAATATTAATTTAATTTAAGTAACATGCCAACCAGCTATATTTATCATCTTAGTAAAGTTTCGATCCGAGCCCTTTGAGCTGGAGTGGGTGGTATATTTTATCTGTCCTTGGATCCGACCATGTTGATTAAGGGTGCATAATACGAAAGATGTCATCAAAAAGCTCCGCTTTACACCCAACATAACCTCGATTAAAGCTCAGGAATGTCGCTTAGCACCAGTACATATATCCAATCAAGCGGCTGAGGTGTACGGCAGGCAACGATCAGAGTGGTGCAGTATCCAGATGGGCCCTTGGCATGTACTCTCTGATCTTTGCTGGTGACATTGGGAGTTGCTAAGTCCGTCCTCCTTGGAAAAAAAGAGTGTTATGGTCAATTGTTAAGTGCCAAGATTGCTCTTTCGGGTCCGTCAAACCATTTGTATCTGGCGCCTGTCTCCGGAATAAAACTTATGATATGATATAAGACCCAGTTTAGATGCGCTCAATATGCGTGATAAATTCTGCCCATAGGCCATAACAGAGACCTAAGAGATGGAAGAAAAAAAAAATTGATTGGCAAGAAAAGTTGGATGAAAATGAGCGCGACAAAATAGAGGTCATGCATTCCACTTGAAACTTGATTTATGACCGTCTCTATTTTAAGATGTATCAAATTGTTCATAAATGAAGATTTTTTTTTTTTATCTTCTCCGACTGTCACAGCCAATATAATTTATGTTTTTGGTAGAAAGCAAATATAATTTGTTGACAAAGCACACCGTAAACAGATAATTCCAAGGGTTCATTATTGGGCATCTAAACAAGTTTGTGAGTAAAATTTGTAGTAAAATCATTAGCAAAAAAAAAAAAAAAAAGTGATAAAGAGAATTTTCAAATATTTTTTTAAAAATACATTGAAAATATTTAGATGTCTTGCGAACAATTTAATAGCTCTGTAAACATCATTAACTAATGTAATCAAAACTAAACTACTTAAGGACTATGAAAGAAGTTGTTATAGATCCAAGCATCCAAGACACATCAAGGTGAACAATGTTGCTACTTTATTTTGTTTCAGTATAAACAACTTCTTCAATCTGGTATAACCATAAATAAATAAATAAAAAAAACCATCAACTCGGTGAATGACACTTTGATGCGAGTTAATAGATTGTGATTACAGTAAGTATGTGAATAAATTGTCGACCTGCGTGCGATCATGCATGCCGTCTTACACGGTGAGGTTCAATAAACCCCAGCGTACGACACGCCTGGAACACGCGACAAGTGTTGCAACGCTAAATTGCAAGTACTTATTTATCGACTTCCACTTTACCTCACCTCAGGGGGGAGACAAAGTACAAGTGTGAGTTAAGCGCCTGCTCTACTATACTGTTCACAGAACCATTAGCTGGGTCGTGATGGGCTTGCACGCATTGGAACGACTCGACAGCTCCATCAAAACGAGGCGTTACGGAGGGGAGGTGGCCGCGGGGCCCACCATCCTCCTCCTGGAAATGGTGGGTCCCTACCGTGGCGTTATGGCGGGTGGGTCCGGCCGCACTCCCTCGTGCTCGTCTTTTGTTCCCGGCTGATGCTCCCTGCCCTCCCGTGGGCCCAACCCTGCCCCCCAAACCTCCCTACACCGGGCCCCACCCGATAATCACCGCATCTCTCTCCTCTCTCTCTCTCTCTTCCTGCAAGGAATCTGCCATCGCTCAACGCCCACATGGGTGGAAGTGGGTGGAACCTACTCGTTGTCAAATGCCCTTGTAGTCTAGAAAAATTACGAAACGTGCCACCCGTGATTCGTTACGGGATCGAATTATTGAGCCCGCGGAATTATGCGAGGTGAGCTGGCAGATCTTGAGCGGTACGCTAGGAATGGATTTAGTTGGGAGGAGGGTATTTTCGTCATTTGGTGAAGCTGCATGACATCCACGTGAGTCGAGGTCCCGTTACCGTCCCGTCAATGCCTGCATGGATAGCATTATTTTATTTTGCTTCGCCATTTTGTAAGGCTGGCCTACAACTAGAGGGAGGGAGACTTCGCATTCGGTGATCCGATAACTTGGTTGGAGTAGACTCTTCCTCACACATGGCTGATAGTTCTTCTCCTCCCTTTTTTTTTTTTCTTTTTTTTCTTTTTTGCCTTCTTGGTTCTCAGTCACTGTTTGTTCTACTCCTTGGTTTTGTTGTTTTCAGGCTCTCTCTCTCTCTTAATTTTCCGGTCTTGGTTTTCTGTTTCAGAGTTTCAGTTCTATGTAGCCAAACAAAAAAAAAAAAAACACTAGAGGGAAGGGGACACAGTTATAATACCTTGGTATGTATTTAGAAAAGCATGCCATAATTGATTTAGAGAGATGCCATGAAAGGGATGGTCCAGCGGAATTCAAGGGATACCATGATCCGGTGGAGGAACGGCCGTGATATGAAAGACCGACATGTCGCACAATGTAGCATGTATGTTTGGGTTTATGGGGTACGGGGGTAGTCGCTCGATGGATGATTGTTTCCATCCAAAGAGAAGGTGACTTGGCGAATCATGAGAAGATTTGGGCAATTTGTTTGTGATCCGAAAAGTGGACCAATTTGGCTAGTGAAACTTAGGTGAACGGGGCCTTCTTGTAGGTGGTTTCTAGAAAAAACTGATGAGTAGTCCACCTCAACTCTTCCTTTGTTATCGTTTGGAGTCAAATTGGAGCCCATGCCATGGGAGCAGTAGGCGTTCTCTTGGGACCAAAAGGAGAGGGATTTTTCATTCTTCTTCATGGTTGATGATATAAGTCGGGCCAAAGACTTAATTTTTTAGTGTTTATTAACAGTTCTCACAACAAGGGCGATGGATGCCATCTTGATAGATGTATGTATGTATGCATGCATGTACACATACATGTATCCCACGCATACATGGAACCAAAGTGGCAGGGCTGCGCGGTCGTGTCTCGTTCGGCCAAACGTTTGACATCACAATTCACTTGCACCTCTCACATCAGCCACTATAGACATATAGAGTGCTGCAGCTCGCATTGGAAGAGAAGGAAAAATGGTCATTAATGAAAATTCCTTGTTGGAATATACCGACCGACCTCTTTTATGCCGATTTATTCTCGGGCCTATCCGACCGACGTCCGACTCTATCGGCTGCATCGATCGATGATCGTCGATAATAGTCACCGACATTATCCGACCGAAGGTGTGTCGGTCGGGCAGATTCATTTCGTTCCCGACTAGTCGAGCGGCGGAGTCCAGATTATCGACTCACTGTCGGGCGAAGATGGCAGCCGACGTCCGACTCCCGCAATGCACCAAACCAGCCGACGGTGTCCCCGGATCTTCACCCGACATCCCGCGGCTAAATACCGATGTATGGTCGGTTGGCTCCCTCAAAACGTCGTACGACCACTATGGGCTGCTGTCCTGACAAGGACATGCGGCGTGGCCGCCCTGAGGATATCATCCTACCAAGGACATACGTCAGCCCCAGTGATTTGACAGCCCACGGCGACTTGTCAGTTCGCGGTGACTCTGACAGCCTCCGGTGATTTGACAACTCCCCAGCTGTCTGTGCCATTAATGGCAGGACCACGCCACGCCCTACTATAAAACGGGGAAGGCAACAGTGTTGAAGAGAGATTTTTTCGAAGCTCCTGAGCTCTCTCCCACTGAGCCCCTGATTCTTTTCTACTATTGCCTAGTCTCCTCTCTGACTTGACCGTCGGAGGATTCCCGCCGGAGGCATCTCCGGTCAGTGTGGACTTCTCTTGCAGGTGCTCGTTCCCGGCAACCAGACGACGAGGGGATTGGCCGCAACAGGTTTGACGCGCCAGGTAGGGGCAGATCACGACCTCCACAGAGCTTGAAAAATCCTTTCGAGATGAACAGAACCAGAGCTCAGCGATCGAGAGCCACCGGATCGACGAGGTACTTTTTCTATCGGGAAGAGGCCTCTCCTCCACCCTCCATGGTGGAACCCAGCTCTCCGCATCCTGTGGTGACCACGGAGGCGCAGATCGCGGCGATCGTGCGGCAGATGACTGTGCTGACGGATGCAGTCAAGAGCCTTCAACAACAACCAACCCGGTTGCCGCACTCGTCGGCGGAGCAACCGGCGGCGCACCCGATGCCGTCTAGGAGCAGTCGCCGATGCCCGCGTCAGTCTCCGTCTCCACCTTAGGAGCAGCCGTCTCAGTACTCCCACCGAGAAGGGGAGAGGTGGCCACGGCGTGACACCCACCGATCTCGATGACCCTCTCCTTCTCAGCTGGAGTGAGCGAGGAAGGAGAAGCGACCGCGGACATCGTCCGCCTCCATCTCAAATTCATCGGGAGACTCGACCCCCGGGGTCTCCCAACACCGACGGATCGACGACTACGAACGTAGGTTTGAAGAAATCGACCGTCAGCTTGTCCAGCTCCAGGTGGACGGACAGAAATCTTCGAACGACGTCGACTTCCAGACCGCCCAACCTCTCTCCCAATTTATCCTCGACGAACTGATTCCTAGTCGGTTCAAGATGCCTCATGTGGAGCCTTACGACAGCTCCACCGATCCAGTTGACCATCTGGAGAGCTACAAGGCTCTCATGATGATCCAAGGGGCAACCGATGTCCTCCTCTGCATCGGCTTCTCCGTCACGCTTCATAAAGCTGTCAGGGCCTGGTACTCCGACCTCCACTCAGGAAGTATCCACTCCTTCGGACAGCTCGAACATTCTTTCGTGGCCCACTTTAGCAGCAGTCGGAAGCCACTGCGAATCTCGGACAATCTTTTCTCCCTCAAACAGGAAGAAAGCGAGATGCTCTGATACTTTGTGGCCCGATTCAACACGGCCACACTTGAGGTCCGGGACCTCAACGAAGACATGGCTATCTCGATCATGAAGAGAAGACTAAGGTGGTCCCGGTTCACCTATTTCTTGGACAAGACTCTCCCCCGGACATATGCCGAACTGCTGGAGCGTGCGTACAAATACATGCGCGCAGACGAAGGAGCTTCCGACCGGCGCCTGACTGAGACCAAGGGCCCGAAGGAGAAGCGAAAGAAAAATCGAGCTCCTGCTTAACCCAGCGGGCCCCATCGATAGACAGATCTCACCCCGACAATGGAGTCTGAGACAGATGCATCGCAGGTATGACTCCTACATCCCTCTCCCCGCTCCTCGTGAAAGATCCTGATAGAGATTGAAGGAGCGAAGTATCTACGACGGCCTCGGCCTCTGAAGGCAAAGGACCTCGACCAAAGCAGCTCGATCATCGATCGTCGAATCTACGGCTCGATCGTCGATCGTCGAATCTACGGCTCGATCGTCGATCGCCAAATCTACAGCCCGATCGCCGAACTGACGGCCTCGACCTCTGAAGGCAAAGGGCCTCGACCAACGCGGCCCGATTGTCGATCATCGAACCAATGGCTCGATCACCGACCAACGCGGCTTGATCATCGATCGCCGAATACATGGCTCGATCATCGAATCAACACGGCTCGATCGCCGATCGTCGAATCTACGGCTCGATCGTCGATCGTCGAATCGACGGCCTCTGTCTCTGAGGGCAAAAGGGCCTCGACCAAAGTGGCTCGATCACTGATCGCCGATCGTCGAATCTACGGCTCGATCGTTGATCGTCAAATCTACGGCCCGATCGCCGAACCGACGGCCTCGGCCTCTCAAGGCAAAGGGCCTCGACCAACGCGGCCCGATTGTCGATCGCCGAATCAACGACTCGATCACTGACCAATGCGGCTTGATCGTCAATCACCGAATACACGACTTGATCGTCGATCGCCAAATCAATATGGCTCGATCGCCAATCGTCGAATCCACGGCTCGATCACCGATCGCTGAATCGACGGCCTCTGCCTCTGAGGGCAAAAGGCCTCGACCAATGTGGCTGGATAACTTGCTGACTTAGCTTCGACTAAGAGCGACAAAACGCCAAGACGACCCCGACGGACGACCTCGACGGACAACTCTAACGGACGACCGACGGACGACTCCGATGGATGACCCCGATGGACGACTCTGATGGATGACCGATAGATGACTCCAACGGACGACCCTGACGGACGACTCCGACCGACGACCGACGGACGATCCCAATGGACGACAATTCGACAACCGAGACTTTCGAGAGTTCTGTGCGAGATTTCACATCACGCACAGACTGACCTCGATCGGACATTCACAGTCTAACGACGAGATCGAAGTAACCAACCGAACCATTCTGCATGGACTGAAGATCCGACTGAACGAAACCAAAGGCCTCTGGGTCGGGGAATTGAATTCTGTCTTGTGGGCGTACCGAACGACACCCCGAGTCCCGACCGAGGAATCTCCTTTCAGCTTGGCCTATGGGACGGAGGCGATGATCCCGCTCGAAATCGGCCTACCATCGACTAGAGTCGAGCAGTACTGCGAGCCGGGCAACTCCGAGTATCGAAGAGCCGACTTGGACCTCCTACCCGAACTTCGACACGAGGCTCAACTCCGCATGGTTTTCTACCGACAAAGAGTGGCCCGATATTATAATGCTAAGGTTAAGCCGAAGTTTTTCAGACCCGAAGATCTGATCTTAAGGAAGGCAGAAGTTTCGAATCCTCTAGACCAAGAAAAATTATCTCCGAACTGGGAAGGACCCTATAAGATAGCAGACACCTACAGGCCGGGAGCCTACCGACTGGAGACTCTAGAAGGAATGGCCATTCCCCGGACTTAGAATGCCGACAACCTAAGATTGTACTACTAGTGAACCCTGTGTGCCCTTGTTCGGAATACAAACTCAGTCTCAAAACTCCAGAGTCTAGAATCTTAGCTCTCCAATTGTGGATCGGCGCTCACCAGTAGTACGAGTCCCGACGCCCCGACTTGGGCCCAACGTTCCATTGAGAATCTGCGGTCCGATCGCCGACGACACGTCGGACTCTTACGAGAACCGATATATCTACGTTGGTGGAAGGCCGGCGATGAAACCCTCCTAAGTTGAAGCCACACTCCTTCCACGGTCAACTCTCGAGCAAGACGACTGGCTGACTTGCCGACTTGGCTCCGACCAAGAAAAGCAGAACACCAACGCGACCAACATCGTTGGTCGCGTTCGCGACATACCGACCAGGTTACGATCGATCAAAGGGTATTCGGCTTACCACCGTTTATCACACGTCGCGACGTATATGCCCGATAAAGAACCGGGCAACGGATGACCGACTTGTCATCACCGAATGCATCGGATACTATTCGACTATCAGACTCTGCGGGATGATCGGGTCAAAGAGCTACGCCCGAAGGTCGGACGACACCCGACTCGACAAACACGCTCGACTCAGGTCTGGGCAATGGACGCTCGACTTAGACTCTCGACTGTTGGGTCGTACGACAGTCAGGATGCTGATCTATAATCGAAGCTCGCTCTGCCTTTACCGTGGCGCGCGCTACCGACTATCCTGGCTAACTACCCGGGATCTTACCGAACGTCCTAACAAGGTACGTCGGGCCTACGACTTATATGCTAGGGGGTGTTTCGGCGAAGCATACATTCCAAGATATACTTCAGGATACATAAAGGAAAAGAAAGTTGAAAAAGTTCTCAATTTCATTCAAGTATAAACTGAGTTTACAAAATTGGGCCGAAGCCCGATTACAAGTACGCTAAATAAGAGCAAAAACAAAAGATGCTCCGACTACTCATCGGAGTCAGCTTCTTCTACCGGGAGAAGTTCGGGGGCGATCGGAGTGGCCGCTCGGATCGGAGTAGCATCGGGGGTCGGAGCTGCCTCACCTTCAGTAACCTGATCCAGAACGGCTTCCTCCATGGCAGTACGATCTCCCGACGCTGGTTCGGCCACCTCTCCTGTAACCTGGCCCTCCGACCCTGGGGGAACGATGCTGCTGAGGTCAAGCTCTGGATACAGACCCTGGACTGCGTCATGGACGTCCTCGTACCCCACTTGGTACGAGGCGAAATCGCTGTCGAGGAGCTCCTCCCGATATTCGTTGGAGCCGCGGAAGTCCTCCACCGCCCGACTCATTGCCTCTTTCGCCGACTCTGCCTCCGCCCTCGCTATGTCTACATCAGCTTGAGCGGTGGACAAGTTCTCCTCAGCCTTAGCGAGATTCTCCAGACTCACCCGGAGTTGCTCGCGCTCGCCTTTGAGCTCACCGACGCAACCATCCCGCTCACGCCGTAGTCGGTGAGCGGTACGGGACTTTCGTTTGGCTTCCTCGCGAGCCGACTGTAGTTCGGCCCCCGAGGCAGCCAGGGCATCGGTAAGGCGGGAGATCTCCTCCTCGAGTCGGGCCTCACGGTCGACCGTCTGCTTCAGCTGCTCGACCATTGTCGTCTTCTCGGCCTCGGCGGCCTCGGCCCTATTCTTCCAGGCTGTCCGAAAATCGTCGAACCTCCGATATCCGACCTCCAGCTCGGACATGTTGTAGATCAACTGCAAATAACAGGTCGATCGTTAGAAGACCGAACTAATAGAAGACAACGATGAAAATGAAAAGTGAAGGAGAGAAGCTCACTTGGATCATGGTCGGGTAGAAGGAAGAAAGCATGTCGGACACCCGTCGATTCTTCATGATCTCCCGGTCGGCCGGGAGGATGGTCGCCTGACATAACATCCTGGCCAAATCATGGTTGGCCAGGACCGACGCTCCTTCGAGAAGTTGGACGTCGGATGATGCGGCACGGTCGGCCGACCTTCTGTCGTCGCCTGGTGCCATCGGGGCCTTCCCTCGTTCGGCCGTCCAGGCCCTGAAGTCAGAAAAAGACGGGAGGCTCGAGCTCGACTGGGTCCCTCCCGAAACCGCGACGGCAGCCGACGCAGGTCGTTCGGGCTCGCGTATTTCGGCCCGAACCTCTTCTGTGGGCTGTGCAGTCGGCACATCTTCGACTGCTCCTTCGGCCGCCCGTTCCTCGAATGGTGCTTCGGGAGGCATCGTCGGCACCGACAGTGCAATAACCGGCTCATGGCCCGATGCACGTTCGGAGTCGGGCTGCGCTCCCATCGTCGCAAGGTCGGTCGGCGATGCTGTCTGAGGCCTCTTAGGAGGCCACGAGGGCCCGGCCCCAGTAGCCGACCTCTTTCTCGCTGCATGTTGCCGAATGTCGGCATCCGTCAGCCTCACCCTCGGCGGCATGCTTGCAATTTTAACAGAAGATCAGCACCAGTCCAAAGACGGAGGAAAAAATACAAAAATGACAGACCGAGATGTACCTAAACGAGGAATCGAGCTTAGGCCGACGTCGTACAGAGCTTGCTTGGTGACGAGCTTCCTCTGCTTCGGCACCGAGATATCCTTCAGTCGGTGGAAATCCTCTCGGTCTCCGTCCTCCACCCGACTGTTCTCATTTGGCTGAGTCCAGGGGTCCCCCCAGCGGGAAGGGAACCCCCAAGGAAGCGGAGAAGAAGCAAAGAAAAACTGGTTCTTCCATCCGTGTATTGAAAAACCATCACCCTCGGGCTTTAGGGTGGGGTCGGAGAACAAAGAATGCTTGAAAGAGGGAGATACGAGGATTGATCGGCAAAAGCCGACACAACAAGGCAAAACTGACTACCAGCCGGACTGAGTTCGGCGCCAGTTGCGCCAGACAAAGTCCGTAATAGTCCAAGATGTTCCGGACAAACTCCGAAATTGAAAAATGAAGACCGGTCCGGAGGTCCTCGACATAGAAGGCCACCTGGCTCGGGGGCGGGTTGTTAACCCGACCCTTAGCCCCAGGGACAAAGAGCTCGAACTGCTCCAGGATACTGTATTGCTCCCTGAGCCGTTCAATGTTTGCCCCCGAAAGTGAAGAAACCTCCACCTCCGGGGTCGACCGTGAGTCGTCGGTTGGGTTTCCCGACTGACTTCCTCGTGGAGAGGTTCTGGCCATGATGCTAGAACCGAGGTCGGAGGATGAAGAAGAAGAAGAAGAAAAGAGGTCCAAAGGAAACGAAGGAAGCAAAAGATGCAAGGAGGCAAAAATCTCGAGGAAAGCTTCCCGAGGAAGGAGACAAGCACAACTACCTGGAACTTGAAACTGGGGGACTACTCGACCAGAGTCTCGGCAACAGGGCTGTGAAAAGTGGAGTTTTGGATACAGATGACCCTATATATAGTGCTCCTCGATGGCCGGGATGAGAGCACGCCCAACGAGGGTCTCCCGAATTTGAAACGTGGCAGCATCTAGACCTTCCCTCGATTCGACGCACCTGCCCCAGATCAAGCCACGTCGCCTCCATCCGCCTGAATGGGTTCGGCCCAATGGCCCCCTACCACGTGGCGAAAAAACTACGTCTCAGGATTCACTAACCGACGACGGTTTGCGTTCTCGAGGAGATGGCGGAAACGGCGGTTCCTGTTCCCAATGGGACGTCTGACACCAATGGGATGGCTGACGCCGGACCGTTCATTGGTACGGTCGTTAGAGTCGAAGCATGATGTGATGGATATCCACTCCTTTCGCCCGAAGCCGTCGCCCACGCGAAAATGCTGGCCAGCACGACATCCGACTCAGGAGTGGGGGGGGCAACTGTTGGGATATACCAACCGACCCCTTTTATGCTGACTTACCCTCGGGCCTGTCCGACCGGTGCCCGACTCTACCGATCGCACCGACCGACGATCGTCGACAATAGTCACTGACATTATCCGACCGAAGGTGTGTCGGTCGGACAGACCCATTTCGTTCCCCACTAGCCGAGCGGCGGATCCCAGATTACCGACTCACTGTCGAACGGGGGTGGCAGCCGACGTCCGACTCCCGCAATGCGCCAAACCAGCCGACGGTGTCCCCAAATCTTCACCCGACGTCCCGCGGTTAAATACCGACGTATGGTCGGTCGGCTCTCCCAAAACGCCGTACGATCACTATGAGTTGCTGTCCTGACAAGGGCATGCGACGTGGCCGCCCTGAGGACATCGTCCTGCCAAGGACATACGTCAGCCCCAGTGATTTGACAGTCCATGACGATTTGTCGGTCCGCGGCGACTCTGACAGCCTCCGACGATTTAACAACTCCCCAGCTGTCTGCACCATTAATGGCAGGACCACACCGCGTCCTACTATAAAATGGAGAAGGCAACAGTGTTGAAGAGAGATTTTTTCGAAGCTCCTGAGCTCTCTCTCTAGTTCTCTCCCGCTGAGGCTCTGATTCTTTTCTACTGTTGCCTAATCTTCTCTCTGACTTGACCGTCGGAGAGTCCCCATCGGAGATATCTCCGATCAGTGTGAATTTTTCTTGCAGATGCTCGTTTTCGACGATCAGATGACGAAGAAATTGACCGCAACACTCCTTATAGAGGCAGCGTCATCCAACTTGTAGGGAGCTTCGTACTGATCGTAATGTACATGAGTCATGGTGATTAGAACAAGAAAAATTTGAAAATGATAGAGAAGTAAATGAAGGACCCCTCACTGACGTCCAACCATCTCGAGTAAAATAGTTACTTGAAGATAAGAAAGGATAATAAAAAGATATGTAAATTTACTGTTACCACTTAGCACTAATATATATATATATATATATATATATATATATATATATATATATATATATATATAATTAAGGATACACAGGTACTATGTAAATATGCAAGCTTATACATCCTAGTCTATTGGGTAGCTGTACTAGCATGAGGAGGGAAGGACTCATTTTTATGTGATCGTGACAGCGGCGAAATTTTGTAATTTTGGAGGGCATCACAAACAGTAATTTGCCTACGGAGAGCTGTTTCATTGCTCTTATTGTTTTGTCGTATATCCTTACTGTTAAACTCTACAAGGCTGAATAACGCAAAGAGGGTCCAATTTGTCACCACTCACCACCTAATGTATCATCATACTGTAAGCTAACATTGGAAATACAGCAGCCGTCCGCCTGTTTATGAATAAAAATACAAAAGGTTATCAAATTTCTGACACGATACCCGAAGTTGAAATGCCTCGACTTCCGGCGGTACCCACGGGGAATTTTGCGCACACGATGGCAGCAGCACCCGCGGTTGCATCCGTTCACCTCTGCGGGCTGGGTTCCAGCAGTGTGGGCACGGAGATCTTTACAACAGCTGGGGAGGTGCCACCAGGCCCACCACTCGCACTCCTCCATGCTTTAAGTAGGGCTGGTGTGCCTGCCTTGCCGTCAGGCCTACTAAGATGGATAGGCCTTTCCCTGTTGGGAGTGTTTGTTTATTTCCAGGATCATCCATTAGAGGGCTCATAATGACAACAGTATCCTATTCCTCAATAATATCCACAGAAACCCAAAAAAAAAAAAGGGGCCCGAACTGGAGAGTGACAATAATGGAGATGATGCGCAATCAAATAAAAAGAGCGAAGAGTGGGGAGGAATGGTTCATTATCTGGGGATATCTGGGTCTTTGAAACCGGCGCCGTCTTTTGATGGTGTTTGAACCATGTTGGCTGGGTGGGCGCAAATAAGGACCGCACATAGGCATGAACATGGTATATATCTCCAAAGAGGTGGAAGCACCATCATATCACATGGCTTACAAAGCAATGCGAAGTGGCAGGCCTCCATGGTGTTCCTATAAATGGACTGCATTGATTAGAAGTTAGAACCAGGACTTCAAAAGAATGGACACCCGAAAGCAGTAAAGCACCAAGAGACTTTGAACCACTGTGTATAATTTTTCTGACGCGCAATTCGGTTTCAAGTTCTTTGCTTTCCTCTCGGTTGTGGCCAACTCACGTCTGCTGCTATAACAGGCATGCTTGCCCAAAAAATCTTCGATCTAGCGGGTTGCACCGCGTTTCGAATTCCACAGCCATACGTTCCCTCTTCAATTCAGCTGGCTCGCTAAGCGTCTACAGATGTCGTGGATGAAATGAGGGGATGGTGAATGAGGTGCCACCACTCCCTCCATGAAACCCGAGTCATAACTCGGCGTTCCTGGTTGTGACGGTGCGGCACGTAGGCCCACCAGACGAGGAAAGATACCGACTTCCAACTGGTACCCTCCAAATATCCCAGAGCTGAGCAGCCCACTCCAGGCATTTAGTTTGGTTCCGGCTTTAAAAATTTGATAGCAGCATCTGAAAGAAACCCTTTCTCTGAAAGGGCTTCCAATGACAACACCAGGGAAGCAAATAGAGAGGGCACCTTCTTGTCGCCCATGAATCATAGCTGGTCCGTGCTCTCTGGTGGCAGTCATTGTCAGAATCTCTTCAGCTGTAAAGGAATTGTTGGGCGGCAAGGGAATCATCATAAAGGGTTTGTCACGAGACGCTTGAGCTTCACCTCAGCTTAGAATCAATTGCAAGCCAAATAAGATGAAGCTCAGAGATACTGGATTGCAGAGGGCCCGTCAAGTGTCTTACCAGTTTACAACTTCCTCACCAGCAAATCCGAATGGCTTCCGTGGGCTACAATGCCGAAGATGTGTAATGCCAAAGATCTGTACTGAGACTTCACAGGGATGTAATGCCAAAGATGGCTCCAACAAAGATGCTTGTTGTCAAATAACATAAATATCAATGCTACAATGGGTTGAGAAAGTCGAACAAAATTAACTAAAACAAGGTTTGCATAATGACTAAGGCAACACAACTTTATCACGGTAATAGGAGGGGATACATTCACCTCCATTTTTCTCTCAGCTCCTTTTTCTCAGACAAAATCCATGCCACAAAAATAGCAGCAACCAATGCAACAATTGTGATGAGAAGAAGTGCGTAGTTAAAATCTTCTGTAAGCGAATGATACGTTCTTGACGGGGCAATCCTGGTGAAAAAAAAAAATCAACACCATAACAGAAAACAAGTGTGGTGGATTCCAATTTGGTGGGGTTTGTTACTATGCCTCGCAAGCCTTCCACTTGAAGAGAGTGTGTAATGTAGGCCCATAAACAATTCATTCATCACCATGATGAAACTTCTGTTAGCATACAGCTCGTAAATACACAAGACTGCTGCATCTCCAGTAACATGACTCCAATGAAAAAAAAAGTCTCTCTCTCCCTCCCTCCCTCACTCACCCCCCCCACCCCCCCCCCACACATTTTTTTTTCCCTTTTTATATAGAAGAATAAGGTTCAGTTCAATAGGCAGGTTCAACTGTTCAAGTATCTTATTTCAGCTGGAATCTGGATGAGCGAACTCAGTTCATATTTAAAAGATCACTAAGCAGAAGAAGGGCTAAAAGGAATCTTTTAATCATGAAATATATCAGTCCATCATCAAGCAGGTTCTTGTCTTCCAATTTCTCCTTTTTTAGGGAAAAAAAAATCCACAAGGCTGAGCACTATCTTGAGAAATTAGGATCTAAAGTCCCTAAGAAGCACATAAGATCCCTGAAAATAAAAAAACACCCACATTTCCAGCTTGATTATTCACTCCCCATCTAGCCAATAAATCTGGGGACCCATTAAAATCCTGTAGATATGGGTTACTTTCAAGCTTTAAATTGTGTCAGTGATGACAAATGCTATCCAGAAGTAGGACCAGGAACTGAGTGGTACATGAACGGCTCACTCTCGGTTCATTAAGTGTCTTGTTCAAGCATGTCTAATTAGAAATATAAGCCAAAATGCGGTCCAGGCTTCAAGGCTTGACTTATTAATGAGTCAGGCTTGAGCAGTAGTTGGCTTGTAAAACTATGTAAAGGCTTAGGCTCAGCACAAAAGAGCTTGTTTAAGTGGCTCATGAATGCCCAACTTTTAACCTGACATGAACACCATAAATTGGTGTCAAATTTTTGGACAAGATAACTATTGGGGAGGAGAGAGGGGGGTTGTGATGATACTAAAAGACCAAATACTTGCTTTGCATCTAATACCATAAATTCAATTTCCTTGTATCTTGAATAAACCTTCAAAGTCATCAAAGTTTCTCATACCTCTTTCATGTTTCTTATGGGAAAACAGTTGAATATTGAATTGTCATTACACACAATGTTGCCTATGTACACCACAAGCAATAGTCTCATCCATTATCCAGTCTGCTTCAAGTCAACTTGGATTCTTCTTTGTGTTGACTTATCCTCTTTAACCAGTTCCATCCAAATTTTCTACTCAATCTGAAGTCTCTTCTTATAGTTGCCTCCTTTCTGAAGTCTCTTCTTATAGCTGCCTCCTTTGATCTTGATTGCAATTTACCAATTATTACTTAATAATTAACTCTAAACATGTTCTATTTGTTTCACTCCTGATATCCTATAATTTTATCATTTCTCTATAACTAATCATTCTCATGCCTAAATTGTTCCTCTTGTGCGTATTTTCTATCTTTATCAGACACCACACTCACTGGACCAATGATGGCTTTTCTGCATCTTTATACATTACTCCATTAAGTCTCAATTACATGCAAGGACCATTCAATGCTATGAAAGGCATCTCCCACTCACCAGAGTAGCCTCAATTCTGGTATATGTTTCTATACTCCTAGAATCCCTTCCTACTAATATATTCAAAGCTCATCAATTTTTAAAAGGGTCAAATTTACAAATTATATACCATCAGAATTACAATATATTTTGTTCCAAATTTCAATTATTTTTGACCCTTGTGTTCTAATGCTCATCTTATTCTTATTTCATGATCAACATTGTATAACCAACAGAATAAAACATGAGATGCATATTAAAATTACATTCATCTATACCAAGCAAAAAAATATAAGGACACAAAGCTGACTGTAGGCATGCTCCAACCACAATTGGATGTCACTGGTCCTTCTCACATCCATATCCCTCAGACATGTCCAATTTGTTCAGAATATAAATCTTGAGTTCACCTTTAAGCCAACATATAATTTCTTATTTCTCATGTCATTATATCACAGATTTTCCCCAATAAAAAAAAACCACGTGCCAATTCTAACCTTGTGGAAAAATTCATTCAACTGGATAAGAAGGAAAATTACCTTAATGATTGAACTTTCCACCATAAATCTGAAATGGTTTTGGTGTCTTTTAAATAATATGTCTGATCTCCTCTCTGGTATCTTCATTATGCAATGCACGAACTAGATCCTTGTTCTTAGAAATATGAACTATTATACATCATCAAAAGAAAGGGAAAAGAAAGAAGACACTTTCCTCGATTCTTTAGCTCTCACTAGGAAAGCTGTTTAAGAAAAGCAACCTGCTTCTCCCATGATTTTCTATACTTCCATAATACTCAATACAGTCCAAACACATTAGTGTCTGCATTTCTTCTCCCATTGTGTCCTTTGATAGCCTTCATTCAACAACTTCAGGAACTATGTTGCTTATAAAATATGTTACCAATGTTGTAACATCCTCACTCCTAATGTAACTCGTATGTTATCTCTCCAGTAACCCAGTAATCCTTTTCATGGTGACCTGCAGAGGAAAATATTAATCACATGTCTTCGCTCTCCAACAATAATCCATCAGTCAAGAAAAATAGCCATTTCAATTAATTCTTAAATAGACACTATGTTTTGCCATCTCTTATGAAATTGTTGGCCATATGTTGCACCCAAAGGATCACTTGCCATAAAATTCCAGTTGAGCAGACATGTCACCTTAGTTTTGCTCTTAAGTGAAGAATGATTTAAAAGCAAAACCCATAACTAAAGACCACCAACCAGGCAACTCAAAGTACACATTTACTGTGTTAAATACAGTCAAATGCCTTTCCCTTCAGTACATAAAAGAATAAGTTGAAATTCATGAAGCAACATTCAGTTTCTTCTTAAATGTAAATATTAGAGTTATATTCCAGTCCTTTGATATCAAACTTGACAGAGAAATTTGATAAGACAAATATCATTGCTAAACTTGGCAAGCAAAATCACCATATGAGATATTTATGACATATGAAATGCAATTCTTATATTATACTAATCAATCATAATAACCAGTAAGGAAGCAAAATGTATGCAGTAAGAAAAAGGAATGTGAGAAATAGGTGACCTGAGGGATGATTGGCAGAGAATCTGTTAGTGGTATCATTGCTTCCCTTTCTGATTGTGTAGGCGTGACAGTGCGACGAGGATCAAGATAACGCTTATCCAGTGCCAAGACCTAAATTAAAAAATATTGAATTCAATATAAATTATCAAGTGGCATTTGGATATGTCACATGTCAAAAAATTAATCAATATTGTAATACACACACACACACACACACACACACACACACACATACACACACACAACACGCACGCACGCACGCATACATACATACATATATATACATACACACATACATATATATATAAATATATATACATACATATATACATGTATATATACATAAATACATGTATATATACACATATACATGTGTGTGTGTATAACTCTTTATAAGAGAGAAAGAAGCGTAGCAGAACCAAAGAGTTTAATAACCAAAAACTTCATATATATATGAAGTGACAAAAATATGTATCTATCAGAAGGCATTGCAATTTTGTACTAAGTGCAGATGTAAATAGCACTAGAAACAATTTTTGGATGCTTATCTCAATAGATATAGTCCATTTTCAATTTCTATCTGGTTAAGTTGATAGCAAGAAAGATTTATGAATAAGTTTTTTAAAAAAAATATGCACCTTACTACTCTTCTTATAGAATGCCTTGGTATTCACAGACGTGGATTCCTTCCCTCAGCCATCTAGAAGGAACACACACGAGGTTCTTGAAGACATCAATGCATTTTTTATTCTTGTCGCAGCTTTTCTCAGCCACCTAGAAGGAAAACATAAGGGTCTTTGAAGACCTTAATGCATGTTTTTATTCTTGTTGGGGCTTGTAATCTCTCCTATGAATCTTGCAAAGTGCAAACCATTGACAAACTCTTGATCAATTTGCTTGGGGAACTGCATTCAGAAGCTCTCCTCCCACATAAAAGAGTGGAGGCATGTTAAGTGATGTAGGGAAGGGGCTTTAGAAAACCTTGATTCCATAATTAATGCAGAAAAGGGTTAGGGTTTACAAATTTTAGGCTATGGGTAAATGATGTTTTGTGAGACTAGACATATGCAAATTAGGCTTGACCTGCTTGACCTAGATTTTAGATATCTATGGCAGGGGCTATTTGTTTCAGTAAGGCCGAGACTTTAAGACCCAATCTAATTTCAAGCCAAACCTAGGCTGGCTCTAACTTAAATAGGATGGCCCAACCCAACTTGATATTTTAAAATTAAAGCAAAATTTTAATATAATGATAGAGCATCCACTTTCCCTAAAACTACTCCCTATCCCTTGTTCATGGCTCATTGCCCTAGTCTGCCAACCTCCCTCAGATCTCGCCCCTTTCTACAAGCATCAACAAGTTTAGTTCATGTCAAGTTTAACCATATGCATGCCCAAATTGAACGTACATATGTTAGACTAAAACCCAAGCCCAATTACAACCCTATGCCCATACATAAGTGGACCCCAAATGACTGGATATGAAGCACCAGGTTATGATGTGGATTTGTTCAACTATTTTGGCATTTTTAGTCTAATTTTTCGAATTACTATATGCACCCAGAATATTTCCTTAAAAAAATAAGCATCATTAACAACATAACGAAAACCTAGGGACGGGTAACGGAAGATGGGTTTGGTGGAGTCACTTCTCAATTCTTTTCAACTCTTTGCATGCATGCCGGCATGCATGTCTAAAATCAGGTCAGGTTGTGGGTATCTGGGTACAGCTCAGGCTAAACCCAAACTTGGCTCAATAAGTGTTTTAGGTTTGGGTTCCAATAGGTTATTGAGCCTATTTTTTGGGCCCAAATGCAATATTTTGCATTGGGTTGAGGTCAGTTCGGCAGGTTATCAAACCCAATAGACGCCCCCAGTTATAGCTGGTTTTTAGGAAAGGGAGTATTCAAGGAGGTCAATGCTTACTCCTTTGAAGATCAGCACGCCATAAAAACCCTCCCCCTTGTTTCTCCTCTTTATCAAAATGGAGACAAGGATTTATCATTAAGTGAAAAGTACTTTAACCAATTCATATGACTAATGTTGTTTCATCTCAGTTTATATCAGCATCAACAAGTCACAAATATGATCTACATTCAATAACCTGGCCATTTTAGCTGCATAAAATGATATATTTAATGATATCGGTGGATATGGACACTTCCCCCCATCTTTACCTCACTCCCCTGCCTCCTCACCTCTCTATTATACATTTACCACAAAAACAAAGACCAAGGTACTTCCATCCCATCTTCCTCCTCTCTTTCTGTTCTTTTTCTATCCCTATGTACGCGAAGGGAAGTCATGGAGAATGTTAAAACTTGCTCCTTTTTTAACCAAAGGACTATCTCATCCCATCTTCTTCCTTTCTCTCTTTCCCATCTCTACTTAAGCAAAGAGAAGTCTCAGAGGAGGTCCACAACTTCTCCTTTTTTTATTGCAAAACCAGCACAATGAAAGAATCTTTCCCTTTGCTTGGCCTGGTTATGGAAGTGGAGATAGGGATTTAGCAATGGGTAAAGTCAAAGAGTTCTTCGATCAATTTTTATGACCAATGCTGTTCCCACCATAGTCTGTACCCGTATCAAACATCTCAACTTTTATTACCTTGTTTAACGTAATTCGATATATTTTGCTATCTGAGCCAAGATGACCTTTTCTTCTTACCTTTGCCCCCCTTTCTCTAACCTCCTCCTCTTGTCCAACAAAAGTTCAGAAATCTTGAAGTCACAGCAGATAATTTGAGGTAAAAGCGAATTTGAGTTTCAGGCCAATTATCACAATTCAGGTTATTCTTAAAACAAGTGAAGTACGCAATAGCCATGGTTATATACTTCTAACTAACCCGATCACCTATGGTACCAATAACAAGCTGCTTGGATGTTATGCCCTTGGCTGTTGCTGTAACTGCCATACCCTTCACAGAATGCGTAAAAAAATATGACTGGGATTTCACCATTACCTCTGGCCAAGAATATGAAGAAACAGGTGATGTCATGTTATGTTTGCCCAATACAAGCTTCCAAGCATCTTTGTTATCCTGAGAGAAAGTACTTATTTCATTTCCAGAAGGCTTATCTCAAATGCAGGGATATATAAATGTCAAGTCCTGAAACATAAACAGAATGGAGATGCATACGAAGAGAAAAATTTACCGCTCAGGATTGATCATATATCTCAACGACAGACAACTCATATCCGTGTGCTCTGATATTGAAGTAGTGATAGGCAACCCAGTTCTCACTTACGACCTTCAGAAATAATAATAATAATAAAAGAATAGATGAATACCTGTGCCCCTTTTTTAAATGAAATGGTTATGATGTTTGCTATAGGAAGTTGCTTACATCAGTGGTAGTGTGCTAAGGATGAAGATGGCAGAAATATTTATGACAACTGACACCACTTACAGCATGGACAGGACTCTATGCACCTTGGTGAGTCACCCGATGTAGTATGCAACCAGTGACAGCATTAATGAGATATGCAACTAACCAAGCTTCCTCTGGTGTCACAGATCCAATCTCTCCAGCAGCTTTATGAGCAACAGTGCCAACAAAAAGTATGCTTCTTGATACACATAAATTACGTCTTGATCTGCAATAACCTTTGCTTGGGTATGAACTACCTAGTAAAGCAATATAACTGAACTTAATCACTACTGGTCAACAAAAAGAGGAGAACATTGCTGGGAAAACATACCTCATTCATCTTTCTTGTTGCAGTTGCAGTGATCTTCTCAGATTTGGAAGGGAAAACAATAGACCACAACTCTATAGAGTTAAAACAGTACTCATCAGCTACATCGAGGGTGCATCCGCTCTGTAATGAGTATCCTCTAATCATGTATTTTCAGCTTCAGTATAATGCCAGTATATATTTGACATTGCATGACAAAAAATGTCAATATAATCACGAGTACTTGGGTATAAATGGGCTTGGAGATTTGCATCTATGATGAGATGAAGCCGCTGCTCGGTTGAATCTGTCAATGGCAGTGGAAGGACTTGAATTATGGAACGCGCAAGCTTTAGAGTGTTCCGCTCCTTCCCAGTGTAAGAATCAACAATAGAAAGAACACCAGGTGCATCATGACTAGGTCCACATCAGCCAACTACAAGAACAGATGGGTTCTAATGCATCACATGATGATGAGGAACCCGCCACTGATAAAGATTTAAGGCAGAAGGATTTTTGCAGGCTTCTGATCTATGAAGGGAAGGAAGAAAGAGAGACCAGACCACACGTCCATCTCCAGTATGTAGCGCCAAAAGCCTTCCAGCTCTAGTTAGAACTATAATTAGTTTTGTAAATCCATTGTGGTCTCGAGTCATCTTATTTCTCTCAGAGCTTTTAAGTCTTATTGCTTGTATAGCAGCTATCTCATCAGGGTTTGCAAGCATGAAAGTTCCTATAAGTTTCAGCACATGTCCCTTCGACAAGTAAACAAAATAGCAATTTATTGTCAGCAAATTAAATAAGCAGGGTGGAAAATATACTCCAAACTGTAGGAGTAATTTTTAACAATGTTGATGATGATCGAAGGTTTTGCCCCAATTTTCTATGCCTAGAATTCATACATTCCCAAATCCCAAGTGAGTTGCATAATTTAAGAAAACATAGCAAATTAGGCCATGCTTCCTCGAGGAAAAGCATAACTATAGATATAGTTATAAGTTTCCAAAACAGGCCACAATTATAAAATTGTTTACACAAGCACTGCTTATACAGCAACAAAATTAAAATAATAAAAAGAAACTATTTAGATCATCCCTTCCAAAACATTAAGAAAAAATAATGTTGTAAAACTTTCAATAGAACATGCTATATGGTTAATTGGAAATAAACCAAAGTTTCAAGGCCTACATAGACCTATATATCTGTATCTTTTTGTGTGCTTGTACATATGCATCCACATGTGTCTGTATGTATGTCCATAAAGAATGCTTGCAAAATTATTATCATGAAAATATAGCTTTTCACTAAAATGGGGTTCTACTGTTTGGCTGTATGCAAATGAAACCTTGTAAAAAAGGGTCTGACTCACACCATGGCTGCTTACATTTGATCATCAATATCAGTTTTGACTTGGTAAAGCATGTTTTGGCAACACATGCATAATCTATATTGTTGGCAATAATGTTCAAGACCAGGCATAATGAAATATCTAAACAATCAAGTGCTTTCGAAGCTTCAAGCTAGGTTACCACACACTGCTCTCATCACAACGAGTTTTGAGCTGACATAATTACAAAAGTGGCAAGGCTGAACAAGGATTGAACTATCATATATCATGCTCATGCTACTCAGGGACTGGCCACCCAACATACCAACACTTCGCTCCCACCGGTACAGAAAGATGCATAGGTTTCAGAAATATCCACAACCAGTACACCATGCTATCATAATTTATTCAACTATTATGGATCAATTCTAACCAGTTCATGTTATTGTGTAGACATATTTTAATAAAAATAATATTTAATTAATCTATAAATTTACTATCATTAATCTACTTAGATATTCATATTGATTATTATAATACATAAGCATTGTATAGCTGAAATATTTTGTCATGCAAACTAAAGTTAGAAGATAATGTTGATGTGATTCCACAAAAATAAGCATAAAATTCATGATAAAAGCCATAGGAGGCATGCATTGTATTCACATTTGTAACACTTTGTAGGCGTTGAACGCATACTGCCAATACTATATGAAGCTCTCATGCTAAATGTTATCTTGATGTATAACCTTTAATTTCAATAATAATCACATTTCCTTGTTCACAATATACACTTAGATTAGGCTCACAAGTCATTTCTTGAATAGAAGCAGGCTCTTTGAAGTAGTTGGACAAAAATTTTAAAAGGGAAGGTAAAAATTTGTACCACCACATATCTTTCTATCAATGTATCCTGCTTCAGCATGCATATTCTGAAACACAATGACCCAAGCAGAATTGATTGTTAAGAAGTAAGCACACACCTATGCAACATGCAGATAGCCAATAGGAACAATTCATACCAAAGATATGCTACAGTACAGTATGGATAAGGACTTCAATCCTTGGGATTAAGTGAGATTGCAGGAATGCTGAAAACATAGTTGGACTGTATATTTTATATTTTTTTATTAGAGTAATATAATATAAAATATGGAAGTCCTCCAAAAGTTAGAAAAGGCTGGTTATAAAAGGCACTTCTGATGAAAATTTTTATTTAGTTTGAGTTAGCAGTTCAAAAGATCACTGAACTATACCCTGTTACGTAACATTAGTTAGAAAAAAGTAAATGATTGTGTATTCCCCAGAGAGCATGGATTCTAAGATGAGAAACTCTTGGCACTATTTTTCCCTTAAAAAGAAGCACATTGAGACTATTTTATTTGCAGAAGAAGTATCAAAGAAGAAGAAGATTACCTTTAGCCATTCAAAGAGGTTGTGTTCCACATCTGCAACTGAGACACCTTCCTTCTCAATAGGTAGTTCAGATGTTGCTGTATCAATTACTGAAGCAAGCCCATCCTCCCTACTCCAGACAACTTCACCTTGTTGTACCAATACTAGTGAGTGATCTTCCATTACAATCAAGGCCCGAAGCCCATGTGATTTGTCCATGCGAACACAATTATTTATGAAAGCCGTCTGAACATCTCCTCTTTGGGGGTCCATCTCGATAGTTTCCTTGAGAACATTTCTTCAGTCTTTGTCAAGCGTCACCTTAAAATGAATTTTTGTTTCTTCATGCTGCACAATTGCAACAGCTTGTTGTCCTTGTGAAAGAGTGAGAGCATCACTAATGGAAGCTGGATGATTTAATTTCTCAATGACCTCCAGCCCATGAACACCCTTTACTCTTACTAAATGTATACTTGAGACAGTTCTCATGGCAAACATGCCAGTAAATTTTACAGGTAATAGTGCAGCCATCCCAGAAAAATCTTAAACAAGATCTGAAATATGTCTTATGGAAATTGATAATTCCCTATGGAAGCTTATCGAAATTAAAGTTGACCTGGTGGCATCTAATGCACTAGCATATCACTATAAACAAATGATGCTTCACCACAGAAACCACCAGGAAAAGATTCTGTGCTGTACTTTAGCAAACTGTGAGGAACCAATAAATCCTACAGCATAGATTATATTGCTGTCAACAGGCTGAAAAACCTGCTGTATCTCAAAGCTGCAATTATGGTACAAAAGTTCTGTACATTGTAAATGTTATATATAAAAAGAAGCTCTGACAGAACACAGAAAAGGAAGACTAGCAGTAAGCTAGCAAATACCTATCAATGGAAAATTCTTTTCTCCCAACAATTTTGCCATCTATGCTTGATACGGCATAAAGAGACCCCCCACTAAAAACAAGAAGCAGGTTGTCTTTTCCCACGTTGATGTTTGCCTGCAAGTTTATCCAGGTTATATCAAATTCTTTAAAATGAAACTATGTGTATCACTTATGGTTAAGGGTGTTTTTTAATGTATAGATAAATAGAGGATGCCAGATAATAATTGAACAAAAGAAAATATTTACTGCTTACCAGAACATATAACAAAGACTTTGAGGGTGTTGAAGCATAAAGAACCAAGTCCCACACCATCTTCCCATCAGAAAGATTCCATGCCCTTAATATACTACCTTCTGAAGAGAGTGCAACAACATCTGAAAGAAGTATCCATTTTGGACTCACTTTGCAGCTTGTATGCATATCTATTTGTGGATGCAATTGTGGAAAGATAAAACTGAAGTAAAAATTGTCTGAATATAATAACGAGACTGCAGTCTTTTGAGTATAATGAAAGTGAAAGTAATGATAATTTAGAATAAAACATTGCACATCTAACAAAATTTCTTCTAATTTCAAGTGAGGACACATTGAACAGAACAATAAAGGACTTCCAGGCTGGAACCAGAAATCTCACAATGAGCTAATGACTGAGTTTAATACAGAAATCTCCAGCAGCTCCCACCAGCACCGGCTCTCCCCTCTCTTCCATTCACCCTCCCCCTTTTCCTCTGCCCCCAAATGGCAACCTGTTTCTCCATACTCATTGGGTCCCCACTCTTCTCTTTATTACTGCCATTGCTGCCACTGCTGTCTCCTCCATCCCCTGCAATCTCCCTTTTTGCCTCTCCTCCTCTGGTGCTGGTCTGGTTCTATCACAGGAGAGGATTGAGTTGTCGGGAGGGGGGACGATTTTTCAAACTTTTAAGCCTGTCCGGTTCATGTGTTTAGTCCCACATTAGCTATGCACCGGGTAGATCTTGGATTACATAGAGCCAAAGAAACCAAATAATATCTGCTAGATAGCTTTTTTGGATGATGTCCTGGGTTGTTGCAAATAGTATCATAGCAGATTGAGCCTATGGACTATGGGGCACTCCAGCACATGCACATTTGACTGACCATGGGCTGAACTTAGCATTTGTGATTGCATTTTTAGTCCTTGTAAATAGATTTAAGTGGATTAGATCCTTAGCCTGGCGAGGATATCAAGACTTAGATGGGGGAAGCATGTAACGATTTGTATGGGCATGTGTTTAGTCCTGTATTGCCCATGCAAAAAAAAAAAAGGGATAATTATACCAGATCAAGAAATCTAAATAATACCTTCTACCTAGTCTTTTTAGACAAGGTCATCGGTTGTTATAGTTTCTTTTCTAGGTGCTGCAGTTTCTTAGTTGACATATTCTAGCTTGTTTGCATTTCGATACATGAGTATATCCCTAGAGGAACATTTTCATATTTATTTAAAGTTGAAATATTTAAATGTTTATTTTAGATTTAGAAAAGATTCCATTAAATAGAATAAAATCAAAAGCAGATATAAACTCACATGGTATTATATTTTACAAATAAAGGCAATCAGAAAGTGGGCCATTTCAAACTTGACAATAAGAATTGGAACCATCAACTAACAAGCATCAGATGAAATACATTGCATTCTAACTATTTTGATGAAACTAGCTCCTAAAGTTTGGCAGCAAAGTGCCTTCAATTGATTTTGAACTCAATGGTAAATAACAATTAAGAGCAGCATATATAAAGTTACTATAGGACAACCTTCAATTAAAGCCACTACGAGCCAAATACCATTAGGAGAACACCTAAAAAGTAGAATCTAGCGTGTAAAAGAGGATACTAAGACAGATCAGGAATGAACTACAAACATTCTGCTGACATGAATAATAAGGAAATTGTATCACAGTGATAGAAACGTTTCTGATTTTTATGAAGAACATGCATATAAGCCAAAGAATAAAATAAAAAAATGATATGCTCTTCCTTCAAAGCATAAAAGCAAGACAATATAATAACATGAGAAAAATTATAGTGATGAGGAAAGTAATAGGAAATTACATTTTCCAAGAGATATCCATGTGATCCACATGGTCATCTTTCCCAAGCACATGCCGCCAAACTGCATTAATGCTGAGAAAGTAACATCTGAAGAATCTTAAAAGGAAAAAAAATAAAGAGAACCCAATTGCATAAAGAAGCATTGGAAACCATTGATCATGTCTCTCTAGATAGATGTCAGTTCTCAGTTGTTTGAAAAACCTAAGCAGACTATAAAATTTAACTCACATATATCCACACTACGAAGATCAAGAGAGGAAATGACATTTCCTCTGTAAAGACCACCACCCGCTTTCTTCCTGTCTTTTGAATCGGAAAGACAGCCTGTTTCACTTTTCCAATGTATCTCTGATGCCTGCAGATGAAAAAATGAACGGCTCAGTAGACATAGAAAGTGATGACACATCAAAACCAAGTCATTCTATCTTTCTAGAGATACTGCTTATACCAAATTTTACAGTTAAATCAGATAGCATGAAACATAATATCCCATATCGCGTCTGGGTTTTTAAAAAATTAAAAATAAAAAATAAAAAAGAGTCTTGCAACCATTAGCCTGAAGTTACAAGTTAATGTATACTTGCCAAATAACCCACAAGATGCACAAGCTCTCATCAAGAAGCCAATAAATTTTCATGAAAAGGGTTCAAGAAAGGATGCTTACATCAAAAATTATAGATAACCGATTTTTGCTTAATTATTGATCCAGAATACAGAAACTCAAGCCAAGAACTATGTAAAACGAATTGGCGTACGCCCACCAAGAAGTTGAGGAACCAGAGAGCAAACAATTTTCTAAACAGAAGTTGCTTCTGGAGATGAATCAACACAGTAACTCGGATGAAAAGAGAACCGCTAAGAACAAAACATATGCCCACCTAAAAAAGAACGAAACATTGACCAGTATCCAGATGAATACAGACAAGTTTCTGAGGAGCGATTCGATTGGTCGAAAAGAGCGAATTGCTTCGGAAAACTAAACATATCCACAAGAACGACTGGAAATCTGAAAGAAAGAAAAGAAAAGATAATCCCGAGGAGGAGGAGCGAGGGGGCTGATCTACTTACCAATCTGCGAGTCCCACTTGATCCTCGTACAGCGCCGTGGAGAAATTCGAGAAGAGAAAGAAGATCGGAAACCCTAGAGAAACCCCAAACCCCCATTGCCATGGCGGTTCGAGCTAGAAGACCGGAGGATATATAAAACAAGAACACTGGAGGAGCTCTTCCCGGCGCGAGGCGGAGTCAATGAGAATTCGTGGTACACATCGCGACCGCCGGCTTCGAGAGGAAATAGACATGGGCTCGTCCGTCAATGGAGCGGCCTGGTCGGGGTATTTAAAGGCCGTTTAACTGGGCCGAACTTGAGTTTACACTGGGGTTGGATTAGGGATTGGGCTGCTCGGGATCCGTTGTATTTTTGCAGGCCGTGCCTGTATTCTTGAAAGCGAAATTCTTCTTGCACCATAAATTTGATATAGGGTGCATCATCTCATCCGATTGATCGATATAATTATTATTTTTTAATATATATTTAATATCCATAGATCAATTTTTTTATTTAAAAATTTTGTAGACGAAAATATTCTTATCCTTTAAAAAAATTATGATATTCTATGTCTATATCACGACATCCTGTGTTTATAATATGCACCGGATGTTATAATTTTTTTTTAAAAATTAAAATATTTTCATTATTCAAAATTTTCAAACAAAAAAACTGACCTACAAATATTAAATATGCATTAAAAAGTGGTTGGATAAAAATATCTCTCTCATATTACGATATCTTAGGTTATATTATGACATCCTGGGCTATATAATGTCACAGGATGTCATAATTTTTTTTAAAAGATATAGATATTTTTATCATATAAAATTTTAAATAAAAAAATTGATCTGCAGTTATTAAATATGTATGAAAAAATGATAATTATATAGATCAATTAGATAAAATGATATATTTCATATCGAATTTTCTACGTCACCTATGATGCACAGAGAATTTCTCTTCTCGAAAACATTTCAAGAACCCACTACGATCAAAGTGGGCATATCCGAGCCCATTTAATTTCCAATGCCCAGTTTTGGGCAACCAACCAAACAAGCCCATTTGATATCGCAAGCGTCCATCGAGAAGAATTCACTAATGAATGGTTGTGACATGTCATACGTCTTATACAGCGGAAGCTGATGCGCAAAAAGCCAAACGAATGATCTCATGAAAATATGATGCATAAGCCCCTTATGTTAAAAGGCAGGCGCAGGCTAGCAGCTTAACATCGTTTGCTGAAAAGAGGATCATTCACCTCCTCTTTAGTTGGAGTCTAAAATCGCAATCAATTGGCTATGAACACAAGCTTAACCACAAATGCATGCATATCCAATAGTATATGTTTATATTTACACTGCAACGGATAGGAGGTGTCACATTCTATACTGATTGCGATAATATATTCAAAATCTCGTATCTCCATGTTTTTCACTATAAATAAATCTAGCTTTTCCAGCTGTTTCATATAATATACTCTTTAAATATTCTTTTGCCACTTAATTAATAGTAAGTTTAGTGAAGAAATTCATGCTTCTTTAAATAAAGCAAGAGATGAGTAAGAGATCATGTTTTATGTTGGTGACCATATGAAGCAGTGAGCTAGAAGACTTTTTGGCGGAATACTTCAAATGCTAGAGTTCTGCAACGAGCATTATGCTGGAGAGGCATTTTATGTTGGTGACCATATGAAGCAGTGAGCTAGAAGACTTCACTGTGGAATACTTTAAATGCTAGAGTTCTGCAACGAGAATTATGCTAGAGAGGCATTTTACGTTGGTGACCATATGAAGTAGTGAGCTAGAAGACTTTTCTGTGGAATACTTCAAATGCTAGAGTTCTGCAACGAGAATTATGCTAGAGAGGCACACAACTCAGAAATCAAGCATAGGGATAAATCTCACACGTAGCATCGAAATGCTCAGAGGACAGCACGCACCACGTGACTTGGCATATTTCCTTTGCTAATATCTAAATTATTTTTGTGTTAGATCCAATCCGATATTTATCTTATATTTAGTCAGACTTATGAGAGTGAGAATGGATAGGATTGGAATGATAAGCGACCTCTATTTATCATTTGATTCAAAAAAAAATTTAAAAAAATGAATGAAAATGAGAGATCCATCTTAATCCACTAATTTGCATTCTCCCAGTCTAAGTGGGATAGATGAAGCATGTGGGGGATGAATTTTTATATTGATAAAATAACTCATCATTATTTTTTGATAAAATTCAAATATTTCTTCACTCTTTAATTAGAATGAATAATTCATAATTAAACTATAAATTAATGAGTTAATTAACATAAATTAATTAATTAGTTCATGTATAATCCATTTATAAATTCATTTGTTAAATTAAATTTAAATATTTATATATTATTTATAAATTTTTAAACTATAAAGATTATAAAGGGGTGTTTAGTTGGAGGGAGTGGAGGTCTGAAATCGGAATCGGAATGGGTGACTTTCATTCGAACCGTTTGGTTGGGAGGAGTCCCATTCCGATTATGATTCCAGGGTAAAATGGGAATGGCTCAATTTATATAGAACTCAATCCCTACTTTTCTCTATAGATTTAAATTTTCATTTCAATTTCGATTCTGATTCCGATTTCGATCACGAACCAAATGCTTTAGAGGATTTGACCATTTCGATCCCGATTTCGATTCCAAGTTATTCCGATTTCTATTTCTATTTTGATTTCGGTTATGAATCAAATACCCCCTAAGTTTACATACTTTCTTACTTCTTTAATATAATAAATATTATAAGTTGATAACAATAGTAAGAGTTCTGCTATGGTATTTATTTAAATTATTTGATAAAAAAAGTGAGAGACATTTTGATCATCTAATATGCAAGGGACTCAAAAAATTTCACTCTTAAAAATTATCTGTCGTTTAAAATAGATTATAAACTTTTCTTTTTATTAATTTCTCTGAAAAATATTTTAATAATTTATATTCTAACTTGGTCGGATCAAGTAAGAATGTTAGATTTAAAGTTAATTCAGCCCAACCTTCATTTTCTTTTACCCTCTCCCGAATCTTCATTTAAACTAAAGGGGTGTTTGGTTCGTAATCGAAATCAAAATGAGAATGAGAATCGGAATAGCTTGGAATAGGAATCGGAATGGCCAAATCCTCTGCAACGTTTGGTTCGTGATCGAAATTGAAATCGAAATTTGAATGAAAATTTGAATCCATAGAGGAGAGTAGGGATTGACTTCTATATAGATTGAACCATTTCCATTCTATCCTGAAATCAGAATCAGAATGGGACTCTTCCCAATCAAATGATTGGAATGAGAGTCATCCATTCTAATTTTGATTTCAGACCCCCACTCCTTCCAATCAAACACCTTCTAAAATCTAAAAATTAAATTGAAACTCTTAAATTGAGGTGAGTGAGACGGCATAGATGTTTGTTGGCAGCTTTCCCTGGCCCTGGGATTGAAGGCAAAAATGTGGTTCCAAAAGAGTCCCTAAAATTTGAATTTTTTATCGAATCTACCGTCCATTTCAATTTTAAATCACCCATACGGTTTCACTTATTACTGGATATTGGTGAGTAAACCCCTACCATAAATCACACGATCAAAAAAAATCCAATATACAGTTTCACTTATTACTGGATATTGGTGAGTAAACCCCTACCATAAATCACACGATCAAAAAAAATCCAATGGTGAAAAGATTAAAATATCTTTTAGATTACTGTAACAAATACATAATAATATTTTTTTAATCAAAAAATAATTTAATAATAATATCATATAAATATCATTTATTTTTTTTTTATTATTTCTATTTCATATAGAAGAGAAATTATTTTTATTTATCATTTCATATTTTACTAGATATATGACATAATAGGTAGAATCCATCCATCTTCTCTCTTATCTTACATATTGTATCTATCCTCCTTCCAATGCATCCTTTAACGAAGCTAAGGCTTAAGTGGTCAATATAACTCATCCATTCTTTATGGACCAGGCCTAGTGTTTATTGGGCTTTCGGCCTGACATCGATACCCTTGCCGCCCCTATTCGGGTATGAAAGGGCCTTGGGCCCGAGCGGCAGTGTATATATGCGGCTGGCGTCGTCCGTGTTGGCCCTTTCTGACTGAACCCACTTTGCGGACGAAAAGTACGGACCTCCGACTGACCGCCAGCCCTAAATCTTCTCTCTTCTCCCTACCTTTCTCCTCCTCTCCGGCTTCACTCCACGAAACCCTAGAAAGAGAAGACCCTAAGAGGAAGAGGAAGTAGGCGCATCAATTGCAAGATGCCGAATTTGGAGTGCCGGATGTACGAGGCCAGGTACCCGGAGGTGGATATGGCGGTGATGATCCAGGTGAAGAACATCGCGGACATGGGGGCGTACGTCTCCCTTCTGGAGTACAACAATATCGAGGGCATGATCCTCTTCTCCGAGCTCTCTCGCCGCCGCATCCGCAGCGTCTCCAGCCTCATCAAGGTCGGCCGCCAGGAGCCCGTCATGGTCCTCCGCGTCGACCGCGAGAAAGGGTACATCGACCTCAGCAAGCGCCGTGTCTCCGAGGAGGACATCCAGGCCTGCGAGGAACGCTACAATAAGTCCAAGCTCGTCCACTCCATCATGCGCCACGTCGCCGAGACCCTCGACCTCGACCTCGAGGACCTCTACATCCACGTCGGCTGGCCCCTATACCGCAAGTACGGCCATGCCTTCGAGGTGCTTCTCCTACTCTAATCCATAATTTCTTCCCTGACCAAACAGACTAAAAGTTGGTCCTTGGATATTCTAGTCAAGTAAAAACTGGTTCTTGGATGTTCTTGTCTAGCAAAATTGGTTATTGGACGTTCTTGTCAAGTAAAAATTGGTTCTTTGCCTTTTATTTTACTTCTCTACAGGCGTTCAAGTTGATTGTGATGGATCCTGATTCAGTTCTGGACTCCCTCACTCGGGAAGTCAAGGAAGTTGGTCCGGATGGGCAGGAGGTGATGCAAAAGTCCTAAAGTTTTGATCTTTATGCCTGATTTTTAGTTCTTTATTCTTTCTTTTGGTGACAATTCTGATTCAGGGAGGTAAATTTGCTCAGGTGACTAAGATTGTGCCAGCGATGACGCCCGAGGTTAAGGATGCTCTGGTCAAGAACATCAGGAGAAGGATGACACCGCAACCGCTCAAGATACGTGCTGACATCGAGATGAAGTGTTTTCAGTTTGATGGAGTTCTTCACATCAAGGTCTGAAATGGGATGTCTAGATGTTTCCTTAGTTCCATCTTGCTTCCCTTATCATCATCTGGTGACTAATTTGGTTTATTTCAATTTATTGGGCTTGTTGATCTCTCAGTTCTTATTGCTTCTCTGTTGCTAGAGAAAATATTTTGCTGTGATACCCATATGATGGTGATCTTATATGTTGACTCATTACTTTGCAGGAAGCTATGAGGAAAGCGGAAGCTGCAGGGAATGATGATTGTCCTGTAAAGATTAAACTAGTTGCCCCTCCGCTTTATGTTCTCACCACACAGACCCTTGACAAGGTTGGTGAATAGTTGAATCAATTTATTTTGTTTCCTGAAAGGATTCTTTGTCACCGTCCTGATGTCCTTTTAGATCAGCAAAACTCTTGGTGCGTAATCCATCTGAGTGATCTTCCAAGGATGATGTCTAATCGTCTAGAAATGATTCAGAATGTATGGGGCCTTAGTTGGTTTGATTTGAGTGGATGCGGGGAATCACTCCAAGCTTGAAGCTCAAATTATGGACTGATCAGGGAGAGAATTAAGGGAAAGAAAACTGTACTTTCTCATATTTTGGAAAGCCAGCTCCCCATTTTGCAATTTGTCTGTTTTTTGTACCACCAATTTTGTGTGGTTTTTTTTTTTTTTTTCACTTGCTGATTTGTTATACTTAAGAATGCAGATCCGACATTATGATTGGTGGGCTCAGAAAATTTGTGAATAGCGGGTAAACTGAACTAAGTAGTTTAAGTGTATCATAAGAGACTAGTAAGTAATCCCTGCACCTTCTTCCATAGGGCGCTGTAAAAAAGATATCTTTGAGAATTATTATTAATTAAACCTAAGCTTTTCAAAAGGTATTCCTTTTTTCTTGGTTTTTTGATGTTGTTTTATGGCTTGCTGATTCTTTTATTATTTTTTTTTCCTCAATGGTGTTATTTTGATGTCATTTTATGGTCTGTGCCATGTCTTAAGCGCTGCTTATTACAAGCAAAAATATGCTAAGTATTTTGCGACCTTTTTTGGTTTAAGAGGGTCAAAACATGCCTTACACCTTTTCTGCATCCTAATTTTTGATCATAAAGTCATGCTGAATATTATTGATTCCATAGGCAATCTGTATGCCTCTAAAACTCATCTATTAAAAGGCATCTGTTTTTTTTTGTACTTTCTAGGCTTGTTCTTAACTTATTATGAAAAACTTGACATGCTTATTTTGAATTAATTTGTGCTAGTGTTATGATATTGAATTCTTGAAACTCTGAAACAAACATTTCCAACACTTTCTGTTACTAGAACTCCCTGCCAAGGCTTTTTACCAAAAACCTCTAAAAGACTCAAAACTAGAAGTTAGAGCCCATTTAAGACCATTGATGACAATGATAAAGATTAAAATATGCTATGGAGGAGAAGAAGGCTAGAATGTGGATGTTTAGGAATCTCCTTAAACATATCATCATGAAAAAATATTAGTATGCATGTCAAACTGGTAAATAGGCCAATGTTATATGAAGATCTTCTTTGTAGTATGGTTCAATTTAAGCATCATATGCTTTTAGTTCTAAGATTTTGCAAGCAAGGATTGCTGTGGTGTCAAAACCCATTCTTCAAGTATGTTCTTGATCCTGTTGCCACCACCCCTAGGAACGGCACAAACTCATTTCCTCTCTCTCATTCTTGCCCACTCCTGTTCTTCCATTTTCAATACCTGATTCCTAAGAGCAAGACCAGTTTTTAATCTAGTGCTATATGAACCTGTTTTATGTTAATAGTATATCTGCTGTTTGGTTTCTATTGAATCTTTACACTTGGTTTATGAAAGTACTTACTAATTCAAGTTACTTCATTTGATAGTTGCTTGTAACATTGCGTACGAAATTTGTCAAGGGAGGTGCTTCCTGCATGCAGTTCTGCTTTGCATCAGGCCACTATCAAACAATAAAAACACAATAGGTTCTTGACAGTCAGGGGAAATACCTCATGTGTTAAAGGGGTACATGAATCCATGGGCCAACAATAGATTCATGTACTGGTTAATGGAGCCTTCATAGTGAGTCTTGGGAATTCTGCAAAAATGAAGAGGATCAAGATTTTAATTTGGGGGCTGTGAACACAGCAAGCTTCTATCCAGTTCTGCTTTGCATCAGGCCACTATCAAATAATAAACAAACAATAGGTTCCTGATAATCAGGGAAAATGTCTTAATGTATTAAAATTCATCAAATCCATGGGTCAATAGACTCGTCTGCTAGTAAATGAAGCCCTCTGAGTGAATCTTGGGAGCTCTGTAAACATGAAGAGTGTCAGGATTGTGGAGCAAAGACCTTGAATGCAGCAAGTTCCTGCATCCGGTTCTTCAGTTCAGGCCACTATCAAACAGCAAACAATAGGTCCTTGGCAATTAGGGGAAATATCTCATGTACTAAAACGAGAACCCATGGACCACAAATAGAGTGGTCAGGTTCTTAATGGTGCCTCCATTGTTAGTCTTGGGAAATCTGGAAACGTGAGGTGGCTCAAGATTTTAAATTGAGGACCTTGAATGCAGCATGCTTTTCGTTACAGGCTCTTCCTGCATTGCACGTTCTAGCCATGTTTGTAACAAATTGTCGTAGGACTTGTACATTCCAAGTTGATACCGTGCTGAATATATTAGCTCTGTATCTTGATATACTTTTATCTAGATTATACACACAACAAATGCATTTGGGTTAGTTAGGTCATGCTTAAGTGACACAAGAATCCTTTTAGGTGCATAACCAAATTCCTGGGAAAGTTTTGGAGATTTGACTCCAACACTCATATGTGTATGCTCTGTGCCTTACTAGGAAGAAGGGTGATGTATGTGTGTATTGTCTTTTTGAAAAAAAAAAAAAAAAATCCAAACCTTGGTGTCTGTTTTCCTTATTTTAATGCAATTCTTATTCTTTGTCAGTCATTTGGGTAGGAATCAAACTATTTTGAGATAGTTCTTAATATTATGGAATCCTAAGGAAACTATAATTCAAGAAAGCTGATGCTTGTTTGATTGTCCGTAGAAAGCAGATAACTGGATCTATGAGATATCAAAGGATTTCCAATGTTTGTATTTGTCACAATCATGTTAGCAGCAGTGATGCAAGTAATGGATGTAAATAAAAAAGCTGAAGCTTCCTATACATTGCTCAGAGGAATATATCTATATTTCAGTTCCCTGGATTTGGCATGATAAAATTTTGTTACCACAATGTACATCCAACTCTTTTGAGTGATGCATGCCTTATCATCATTGTATTTCATGACATCATCCTGATCAATGCATTGAGTCATCAAACGTCGGTGATGAATCTATGTTACATCACTGATATAGTGATATGGATTAGGTTTCGTGGTGGAAAACTAAACCGCGGACTTATCAGATGTGCCTTTTTAACTTTGTCATCTGCATCTACAGCTACCCCAATTGTTTAGAATAATGAATCTGATTAATTTAAATGCATACAATACAATATCTATTCTCGAGAGGAGGCTATTCCAGACCTCCTCCTAACGACTCTCAGTATGTGTTTTTCTGAGGTACTGATGCATGGGCAAGATTTCAATGTTATTCTCACAATGTTGTAGAATTTGATCCTAAGTAAAAAAACCACCTTCACTTTTTACTTTATAATTGGCATCTAACATGGGAAACTTCTTGTCCATATTAAATGCAT
Source organism: Elaeis guineensis (assembly GCF_000442705.2). Taxonomy (NCBI): domain Eukaryota; kingdom Viridiplantae; phylum Streptophyta; class Magnoliopsida; order Arecales; family Arecaceae; genus Elaeis; species Elaeis guineensis. The sequence goes on from NC_025995.2 coordinate 112,402,090, forward strand.
TTAACTGATTTATTTTTTTCCCTTGTGCATGATCTTAAATGTCATGATTACAAAAAAAAAGGTTCTGTTTGAGTCCTGGATCCCAATTCAAGATCTTATGTGAAGGGGTTTTTCTGGAGGCATTCATGTAGAATGATGTTTTGACACTTTACTTGTTTGCATATTAAAGCTGTGACCTGTTCATGTTGGCTGAACTATGAAGGGTCTCAATTATTTTTGCCCATTTGTTTATTTTATTTATTTATGGTAAACATGTCCATGTTTCTTTGGACAGGAACAAGGGATATCAATTCTTAATAATGCTGTCAAGGCTTGTACTGAAGAGATTGACCACCACAAGGGGAAGCTCACCGTGAAGGAGGCACCAAGAGCTGTGAGCTCTCTCTCTCTCTCTCTCTCTCTCTCTCTCTCTCTCATTTGCTCGCTCACTCGCTCGCTCGCTCTCAAATTACTTTTATTGGAAATTATGTCTTTCCCTGCTGCCCAAGAAAGAAATACTTCTCTCTAGCATTGGCCAACCCATTGTCTTCTATTTTGGTTTTTTCTTTTATTGTTCAGTGGATTTATCCCAGTTCATTGGCTAAGACTTTCACAATTGATGAGATGCCTGCACCACACTTCACCCACTTCCGAATAAAAGTGCCCTTGAAATCCATGATTACCCTTTTTATCCTCTTCTTCCATTTGGGATTAAGGGGATAGACTTAATACCATAACTATAACCATCCCGCTTTTACCAATGTTGGATGAAAGTGACAGACTTAATGCATTGACTGGGAAAAACAAAATCGAGTTCTTACCCTTGTCTCATAGGGGCTTGTTTCCTTTCTTGCTGATATAAACTGGATTGATGTTCCTGTAGGTGAGCGAACGAGATGACAAGCTACTTGCTGAGCACATGGCGAAATTACAGTCAGCTAGTGAGGAGGTTGATGGAGATGAAGGTAGCGAAGATGAGGAAGATACAGGAATGGGTGAAATTGATGTGGAGAATTCTGGTGTCAGCATGGCTGACTGAAAATTGAACATCTAGATCAAAGCCGGCATATTGCCCATGTTTGAGATTAGTTGTACACAACCAGTCAACAAGTAGTGTGCTGTTAAGTCTTTTTCAAATGTTACAATTCATTGATGAGGCTAGTAAATTGAGGTATACTTCTGCTACCATTCACTTGGATGATACTTTGTCCTCCATTATATGACAATTTTGCAAATTTGTCCAAGCTTCCTGGTCTCTTTGCTTTTACGCCCACCGGATCAGAGAATGAATGTTAGAGCATAGTCGATCAGCTTGTAATGAATTGAATTGAATATTTTGATTGAAAGATTAAATAACAATTTCCATTTTTCCAGAATCTAGTACTGATTGGTGTCTAGGTACTGTTTCTATCATGACAACCTTGTAATTGTGTTTGAGTGGGAGGGAAGATCCAAAGGCAAATTACCCATGTCCGAATACTTGGGAAGCACCAACACGATTTGAACCCAGAATCTTCAAGCAGAGGGATATGATCTCATCACTCAGTTTGCATCCAGGCTATCTATCTAGCAAGAATATGAGCATGTTGTTTCCTCAAGTTTCTCAGTGTGGCAGGTGTTGATTTGCCGGGCCTTTTGCTGCACTAGTATGGGTTTTGTTCCATAAATTGCTGACAGCGCTTGCTGTAAGCTCTTATAGATTGAAAACTGGTCCGTCCCTGAGAATTTTCTTTTAGTTTCTTGAACAAATCTTCTTGTGATTAAATTGCTGTTTAAAATAAACTATATCTATATACAATTTGCTTTATGGAGCCCCATTCCAATTTAAATCCATGGTTGCATTGCTTTATTTAAATTGTTAGAGGAAAGCGCAAAGGAAAATATACTACTTTATTTGAATCATCTGAAAAAATAGCTGCAGGACAAAGCAGAACTTGTGTTTTTTATTTTTTTTTTCCCTATCTCTTCAAAATGCAGGCTCCGTAGAAAATTGTAAACCTGGAGGGTTGTTCGGGAATGACCTCAAGATTTTGAGGAGAGGAGGCAATGGGATGAGTCGAGGACCTACTTATCAGATTAAGAAAGAATCTGGAGAGATTTTTCAATTAGTAGCTGAGCTCGTTCTTTCACCACTGAAATATTGAAGGTAATTCATTTAATTGTGCGGACAACTTCACAGTTGACACGTGGGTGCCAACTAGTACAGTTAAACATCTCCACGAGCACCCGGTGGACGGGCCGGTAAAACTCTCCCCTAACCCGTCTCTCTCACTCTCACGAGTATATCTATATTTATATTTACTAGATATTCACTCGTTAGCACGAGTGAAATTTTGTTTTAAGCACGAATAAAATAAATTTTATTTTATTTTAGATGTTATATGAATTTAATAATTTTATAATTATTTGTACACAATTTATTATTTTTTAATAAATTTTATTTATATATATTAAATTTAAAATATAAAAATAAAAAATAATAGAGAGATACATATAGAATAAAGAACACACATGGATTTTAAAAGAATGTGAATTAGTTTTGAATAGGTGGTATTCGTTAGAACAAAATAAATAGTACAATTTTTATTGATGTTGAATATTTTTTTTGTCAATATTATACAAAAATTTTTTTGAAAATAAAATTTTTTATGGCATATCTTGCAAATATGATTAAAGACATCACCTATATCTTTTAATCTTAAAGACTCAATGACAAATAAAGAGAAGAAATTGAGATAGGTATCAAATCAACTTATCTGATAAAAGAATACATAGCATGTAAGTATGTTAGGTAAAGAAATGCTATTGGATTTTGGCATTTTACATGTTATCTATTTCCTAACCAATAATGCATGAAAGGAATTTCAGTTTATAGCAAAAGACTCTAGGGACAACTTATGAATGAAATTTCTTAACTCTAATCATGCGGTACATGACTGAATTTATGATCTGCATTCTATTCTAGTGGCCGCCACCACCAAGTTGAGTGAGAATTGCTAAAAATTCTAGAGAAAAAATCTAGATCAGAAACTTGAAAAATCATATTTTCTCTCTCATTTTTATAGATAAGGCTATAACAAGATATTGCTCAAGTAGGCCATTACCAGTTAATGGACTGCCAAAATAGATCTTTAGAAAAAAGGTCCATATGTAGCTTTATGCTTCACAGTACAAACTTATACAAAAAATAGATAAGAAGAAATTTTTGTTCATGCTAATCAGAAAAAAAAAAAAAACTGAGCGATTTGAATACATTGCACTATTTTTACATTGTATTACATTTAATTTCTACTTCTTTTCTCATATTTAGGTAGTTCATTGAGAAACTGGACCCATCATCTTTGAATTTTTTTGCACAAAGATGTTACTAGAAAAGCGATTATAGTCATTTAGAAAGCCATTATAGTAAAAACTGTAAAACCATTTAATTTTTCAACTTGATAATAACTAACTCTTGGTCATCATTCTGCAAGGTTGTTAGCATACACGCATTAGAAAAATTAAAAAATTTTTCTTTCTGAAGTTATATAAAAATAATAATATAGTTTCAACATACTCTTTCCTGCTATATTACAGAGTTGTCAGCTCCAAACAATAAGTCAGTAGTTACCTTATTGAAAGCAGCTAAACTTTTGATTGGGAGATACTACATGAAACAATAAAATAGCAGACCAAGTTAAATCAAGCAAGATGGTATGAATTTAGCTTTAAGAACTTGAAACAAAAAAAAATTGAGTAGAAGCATAAAGATTTTTTTACTATGATGATGAATGTTTTCATCATATACCTGTATTTATAAATATTAGAAGAATGCATCGGCAAATAAATAATAAAGAAAGTATTTATTAGAAATTATTACATACTCAACTAAGTACTGAAAATATATTAGTAGAGGTGTCAGAAGATACTTGCCTATCTCAAATTTTGGAAGACTTCTTTATACACTACATTGGTTGTATTACATGAAATCTTTCTTTCATTATCACAGATTAATATTTTCAAAATACTTCGACTTCTAACTAGACCCATCATAATACAACTCAATTTTTAGTTTCTTTCTCATATTTAGATAGTTCAATGAGAAACTAGACCCATCATCTTTGAATTCTTTTGCACAAAGATGTTATTGAAAAAATGATTACAGTCATTTAGAAAGTCATTATAGTGAAAAATGTAAAGTCATTTAATTTTTTAATTTGATAATAACTAACTCCTAGTCATTATCCTGCAAAATTGTTAGCATACACGCATTAGAAAAATTAAAAAATTTTTCTTTCTGAAGTTATTATATAAAAATAATAATATAGTTTCAACATACTCTTTCTGCTATATTACTGGATTGTCAGCTCCAAATAATAAGTCAGTAGTTATCTTGTTGAAAGCAGCTAAACTTTCAATTTGGAGATACTACATAAAACAATAACATAGCAGACCAAGTTAAATCAAGCAAGATGGTATGAATTTAGCTTTAAGAACTCGAAATAAAAAAAATTGAGCTGAAACATAAAGATTTTTTTACTATGATGATGAATGTTTTCATCATATGCCTGTATTTATAAACATTAGAAGAACGCACCCGCAAATAAATAATAAAGAAGGTGTTTATTAGAAATTATTACATACTCAACTAAGTATTGAAAATATATTAGTAGAGGTGTTAGAAGATACTTGCCTATCTCAAATTTTGAAAGACTTCTTTATACACTACATTGGTTGTATTACATGAAATCTTTCCTTTATTGTCACAGATTAATATTTTCAAACCACTTCGACTTCTAACTGGACCCATCATAATACAACTCAATTTCTACTTCCTTTCTCATGTTTAGGTAGTTTAATGAGAAACTGGACCCATCATCTTTAAATTTTTTTGCACAAAGATGTTATTGAAAAAGTAATTACAGTCATTTAGAAAATCATTATAGTGAAAACTGTAAAGCCATTTAAATTTTCAACTTGATAATAACTAACTCTTGATTATCATCCTGTAAGGTTGTTAGCATACACATATTAGAAAAATTATTTTTTTTTGAAGTTATATAAAAACAATAATATAGTTTCAATATACTCTTTCCTGCTAAATTATAAAATTGTCAGCTCCAAATAATAAGTCAGTAGTTACCTTATTGAAAGCAGCTAAACTTTCGATTGGGAGATACTACATGAAACAATAAAATAACAGATCAATTTAAATCAAGCAAGATGGTATGAATTTAGCTTTAAAAACTCGAAACAAAAAAAATTGAGCTGAAGCATAAATTTTTTTTTATTATGATGATGAATATTTTCGTCATATGCCTGTATTTATAAATATTAAAAGAATACACCTGTAAATAAATAATAAAGAAAGTATTTATTAAAAATTATTACATACTCAACTAAGTATTGAAAATATATTAGTAGAAGTGTCAGAAGATACTTGCCTATCTCAAATTTTGAAAGACTTCTTTATATACTACATTGGTTGTATTATATGAAATCTTCCTTTCATTGTCACAGATTCATATTTTCAAACCACTTCGACTTCTAACTCGAAAAATTGCAACATAAAGCTGACCATGGCTAAAGACAGGTCTTCTAAGATATAATCCAACATGAGAAAGAGATTGACCTTGACTTTTATTGATGGTCATAGCAAATGAAACTATCAAGGAATATTGTTTACGTTGAAATTTAAAAGATAATCTTGAGTCTGATGGAGTTAAAGTCATATAAGTAATGAAGACCTTTTATCCTATATTACTGCCTGAAATAACTTTGGCCTTAACTACATGAGTATCTAATTGAGTGATCATCAATCTGGTGCCATTACACAATCCAGAAAATTGGTCTATATTTCTTAACAACATTACAGGAACCCCACATTTGAGCTTTAGACAATGAGTTGGAAGATCGAAACATTTAATACTATTCAAGAATTCAGGTGTGTGAATATCATCCGGGGTATTATGATTTCCATCTATTTTACAAGTGGTGTCAGAACTTAAATATGTTCTTTCCTCATCAAGAACCAACGTAAGCATAAATTCATTGACCAAGTCCATAATATCATGAGTGGGAGCAAGCATTGCTCTTTCTTGCAAATAGTTTGGATCCTTCATCTTCTCCAAAATGAATGGATATGTGCTTTCTACAATGACTGCAAGTGGATTATTTGACTCTTTTATCAAAAGATCATCCGGAATTTCAATAACTGCTTTACCATCATTAAGCCCACCAACTAAACCATCTCCAACACTCAGTATCCAGTCTAAAAATTTTTTTATTTCATTTGAATCGAAATTAAAATCATTTTTTTTCCTGATGATGTTTGAAGTCCTAGCATGACTGCCAGATGAATCAGCATATATTCAATCAAATTTTGAATCAGGAGAATATTATTCTTCTTTTCTGCTTCTGTTTAATATGCTTTATGGTACTATTAATTTATTTTTGAAGATAATTGAAACTTGCTACTATTACTGGCTAATGTGCCTGATAGCAAGTCCATAATTCAGTTGATCACAACAATTAAAGCTTTTGAACTTGTATCCTGTATCAATTATTTGATAATATGAAGCATACCACAAATACGCAATAGATGCTCATATGAGCTTACTCAAAATAAAATACCCATTCTGTTAACCATAAACATGCTTAATAATCATTAGTTATTTTAAAATATTCAAAAACATCAAATATTCAAGAAAATCTCAACAGAAACACCTATGATTTTGTATATTTTTTGATAATAGAGCTAGACAAAATAAAATATTTCCAGCATCATTCCTTCTCTTGCTTGATTTTTTTTATTTTTTTTGTTGCTTGAGAGTTGTGCAGATAAATCTTCATCACCGATGCTTTCATTTACTCCTTCAGTAGACAGATACTTCATCGATATCTTATTTGGAGATGTCACTTCTGTTTCAGATGAAATCGACTCCTGCTTTTAATGACGATAGGATTCACTTCACTCGTTTGACTAATAAAAAAATAATTAAATTAAAAAAAAATAAAGCAAGTTTTATGACAATAAGCTGTAAGGTTAAAAGATTCATCACCTTCAGATTGTCAGCAACTTCGTTAGATGTAACATCTAAGTTTTTTATCAGTTGTTCACCATAGTCCTACAATTTCCATGTTAATTAGTGAAATTTATGGTCTAATCCACATTAGGAGAACTAATTTATGATATGTCAAAGTCAAAACCTGTTCAGGTTGAGAAGTTGCAATGAATCTGTCAATCAATTCCAGATTATCTATTATCTTAATAACTGGATAAATTTGCCAATGGTCCTTCATCTCAATGTTAGATTGCTTATTCTAAATCTTAAACAATAATTTCTTTTCCAGCATTTCATTTAGCTCTGAAGGATAAGTGTCACCAAGTCCATCCTGAATAGCATGTAGGCAAGAAAAAATCATTACAAATTTATGACAATTTCAAGATTCATTGAATAGATGTATATTAAGCTAGTGCAAAAATAGACGATAAATATTACCTCTACTATCCTATCTCTAATTTCAGAAGCAATCTTTCTCAGAAATTGCACAGCTTCACGGTCAAATATTAGAAATGAAGTAGTGCCGGTCTCATCACCCACTTTCACTTGAACCTTGAACCTACAACATAAGATTTTACATAAAACATAAATATGAATGAAAGTTATATATGTATAATAGATTAACCCATGAAGAAGCATCTTACTTTGCGACACCAAAGGGATAAAACTTGTCACACTTCTCACAAAAAAAACCTTCCACCAACTTGTTCCAATTTTTTGGGGCATCTTCTATAGGAATTGTAATACCAGCCAAACTTTGTATCTATTACCATTATCGTTGCCAAGGTGACACGTGCAAGGCTGTAGAAGAAAAAAACTTCCAAAGCATATTTATTTATTATTAAGTATGCAAAAAAAGAAAAATTGACAGCAACAGTTATCCATTACATGAAAACAAAGAGTTATTAAAACAGTAGCTCAGTGTATGATTAGATATTTCTTCTTCATCAGTATATTTCTTTAAAGCATAATTTTTTCAATATATATAGAGGAAGCATCCTTGGAGGGCTAATTGGTGTTGGACCGACACAACTTTTTGGAGTTACAAAAGATAGTCCGGACAATTTGGCTTCTTTGATTATTTTAAGCACTTTTAGCTCATTGTTGCCTTTGCCACTTCTAGGCCTCCTTCTAGAGGATACATTTGATGTGATTTCGAAAGAGAGTGGAGATATTGAGACGAAATATAGTTGAATTTAGAGGTTTGCTTTCTTGTCATTCAACATGCATTGAAAGAAATTTGAGTCAAAGATGCTGACCCTAACTTGTAAACTTTTTGTTCAATTGTAACTTCTTGATATACATCGCATATGTAATATACAAATGGAGAAGGAGAGAGAGATTTTAGATATCATAATTTCTATTAATAATTTGAGTTGCTGTTTTATTTCATGTAATGGGCTCAACCTCTTAATGAATGTGATATGACATGATTCTAAGCTGCCCAGTTAGCATGACTGCAGCAAAAGTGATCTGACTGGCATAACTAATTTAAAGTTATTAGCTTAGGTGGAAGATGGTTAGATTAATTATGAAAAAAAATGAATCGAGAAAATAATTTTTAGTGTAGATTTTATTTTGTAAATTCTTAATATGTAGATTTTTTGAAATTCAAAAAATGAAGATGGTTGTAGCAAATTCAAAAAATGAAGATGGTTGTAGTTATCTAGCTCAAAAAATTATAGAATTTGAGTATCTCTCCCCTATACAATAAATGTCATAATACCATAACTTGATTGCCTCAATAATTTATCAGTAAAAATATATCTCAACAGACTCAATAATTTCATCAATGATCTTCCTTTCAATTTGATATAGAAAATCATCCATGATTGAATAAGTTAATTGGCTCGATATTTGGCTAATCCTCTGAAAATAAGACTCTCCTCCATTGAAAAGTCTGCATGTGAAAAAATATAATGCATATCTTAACATATTTCTAAACTCATATTTTTTCCTTGATGTAATTATTTGGAAACAAGATGCAGTAATTACTTGTTTCTAAACTCAATAGCAACTGCAACATCTGGATTGATCATCAATTTTGTCCCAAAATAAGCATTTGATATCTTAACCTCATCTGCAATTAACAAACCATAATTAAGAAAAAAAATCATGTTTTGAGTCAAGAAACATTTATTTGACTTGTATTAGTAAAGTATGATTATTTAGTTTATTATAAGAAAGAATATTATATCTTTAAATATTTTAACACAACATAACTGTAGAATAATAATTATGGGCCCTGGTATTTCCTCCACCATATAGGAATGCATTTTATCCGTAAATTCATCCCATAAAGTACAAGATAATTTGTTCTTCCTAAAATAACATTGTTTTGAATGTCATTTTTTCAAAAAATCAGACAATAAATAAAAATCAATTTTAGGATAGAAACATTAATGTCAGTCACATTATTGCAACATACTCTATGTCCTCAAGCAAAATGTCCATTCTTCGGATTTTTTTTTTCTTTCAGTTCTACTCTCAATTATAACACCTTTCCCAACAACCTTACCAATAACATCTGTAGGAGTATGAGATAGTAATTGTTAAGATCATAAACATATGTTCTAAGACTTTACTACAATAATTATGAAAACTTACCAACAAAATATGTCTCATCTTTTGGTAAAATAATTTCAACAAAAGGCACAAATACAAACCCATCTCTTGGAATGTTGGCATGAGCACGTACAACCACAGAGATTTTTGTCATAAAGTTCAACATGTACTTATGCTTTGTTGTTCTATATTAGTCGTTTTTGTATCCAATAATAAAGTTAGACATCACATAGTCCACACTTTTCAAGATTGATTGGAACATGCTCAACAGCTGCCGCTTGATTATGGCATGTATCTTCCCTCCCTAATGACATAATATAGAATACCAAATTATGTGACAATCTCAAAAAAAAAAAAGCTGATAATGAAAGAAGGACCAATCAACAAAATACCCTTTCATCTATAACAACCATCTCAACTTTATTGATTTCAACAGGATTAACATATCCGGGCACTTCCCACAATCGAATGATCCAAACCTTTATCTTCCAATCAGTTTTGTGATCAACATTGATTTGATCAATAAAATCAATTCTAGATGCTATTGTTCTTCATCTAGCAAAAAAAAAAATTCAAAAAAAAAAAGAGTTTAGCGAATCAATGACAGGAATATGAGTGGGAACCGAAGAAAAAAAGTTTAGAGGTTAGATAATAGATGACTTAAGATAAAAAACATTATCAGCTAATCACTATAAAAAACAATCTTAGATTTATGTGTGTGAATTTTATGTGTGAGTAAAATTTTTTGCGTGAATTTTATGTCTTGGATGTAGCCACAGGATGTCTCTTAATCCAGTGTTAAGCATAAGTTTATCATTACAAAGCCATATAGTTCAATCTAAAATACTATTAAAAGTTTTAAATGATCAGGTTTGATATTGATTTATTAAACTTTGTAAGGTTATTACCCTGTATGTCACAACAAAAGGTCATAAACAATCCCACAGAAATAGATTCTCGGAGCAATGGCTCATACCTTAAATACCAAACAATAGGGAGAAAGGGTTATCTCAAAATAAAAAGAACGTAAAGAATAAAAGAAGAAGAAAGGAAAGTGAAAGTAAGAAAGAGAAGAAGAAAGACTTGGGTGAAGTCGAGGAGGAACAGTTATAGAATGATGAGGGTAAGTGAAAGAGAAGCTCTGAGATTGAAACTTGAAGCTTTTTTTTTTTTTTTTATAGATTGATTTCTGTCTGCTATTTTAATGATATCTTTATATATTTTTCAATGTGATTATGTTATTTCCAATGACATTGTGGCATTTTAGGTATAGTCAAAATATTCAAATTTGAGAATAGCATTCTTGTTACAGGGATACGTGATCTATAATTATTAACTTGATTAAATAATAAATATAGTTATTATTGCATAAAAAAGCTTATTCTTTTATTACAGGGATACGTGGTCTATAGCTATTAAACCAAGTGCTATTGTTATTAGTTGCATGGGTTGGTATGCTTTAACAGCAGAGTTCAAAGTAGAGGAAGATCATAGAAGAGCAAAAAGAAAAGATCATAGCTTTTCAAGGAATAGCTTCCAATTACTTTATTAATTCTTTTCTGTGAGAACTTCTAAAATAGTCTTAGGCGTGCTATTTATTAATTATTTTCTGTGATCACTTCTAAAATAGTCTTAGACGTGCTATTTATTAATTATTTTCTGTGATCACTTCTAAAATAGTCTTAGACGTGCTATGGTTGCTGGCATATGATTTAAGTGAATCCAAGTTTCTATGAGTATTTTGGGCCCTTGAGAAAGCTTTATGCTTTTAGACCCAAAATCCAAACAATAAATGTCATTATCTATAGAAAAACATGATCTAGAGTTATTAACCTGACCAAATAATAAATATCATTATCTACATTACCAAATGTCAAATGCTCGTGGGCTTAACCAAGACTATAGCTTCTATTATGTAAAGAGTTTACAGAGGTGCAATTTTTAGAAGAAAAAAAAATTATCAAAAAATGACAAATGACAGTCATTTAGATCAGACTATCTTATTATATATATATATAATAAATTTTATTTAATAAATATAAATATAAATATAAAAATTATTTAAATATAAAAATTTACATTCATATTTATTTTTAATAGATATGATATAATTCGAATACTAAAAATATAGATATAATTATAAATATAGATTGAATAATTAAATTTAATAATCATAAAATCAAAAATATTACTAAATAGATAATAAATCAAATTAACGATATATTTATATAATTATATATTTTTTCTAAAAAATTAATAAATATTATATAAAATTATATAAAATTGTAAATAAATTTAAATATTCATATATGAATTGAATAGTTACCTATCCATATCCACATCTATTTTTTTCTTAATAGATATAAATATAAATATTAATTTAATTTTAAATTTTTATATACATTTAGATTGATTTGAATATAAAAACAGATCAAAATAAATATTATCCATACTACCGTTACCTCTAACACACGCACGCACGCACAGGTCCTAGTTGAAAGCATTCCAATTTCCAAAGGACAGAAAATTTGAAGAAAAATTGTCATAGTTTATTATAAAATGCCTCAAAATTATGTTTTCATAAGGAAAATAAAATGCATCAAAATTTTCATAATGTAATCTATGTCATATTAGCCTGCAAAAGCTCCCCCGCGTTACCATGCCATTTCATCTGTTTTCCCACTATATCGTTCCCCAATAATTATCACAAAAACTTATGGTGATTAGTATTTTCTTTTGGTAAACCCATGGCAAGAACCTTTATTGACATAAAACAGTGATTACAAAAGGAAGCAGACCACGGAGTTAAGGACTTTACAACATAATAAGAAAGCCAGGACCAAAAACATACAGAAAAGTAAACACAGCTGATATTTATAAAATACAAAAGAAACCTGAACCCAACAGGCTCCAAAAATAAAGGTAAGACAACGCAACAAAGAGCGGGAAAGAGAAGTGATACGGTCATAGCAGCAAACAAACCCAGTGAAGCTAACGATGCGACCATAAGATTGTCCATTGTAAGGAAAAATACAGGCATCTGGAGGACGTAAACAAAGGCCACTAGACAACTTATATGCAGAGAACCGATCTTAGCATTGCAATCCGAGGAATTTAAGATTAAATTACGGTAGAATGACAAGCATTCAATATTCTTTTAATTCTACAAGAATCAATTTCTTGTACTCGGTAGCCCACTGATAAATGAAGCAAGATGAAGCTCGAGTAAATAGCCTTTTTCAACTTTAACTTATGTAGTATTAATCCTTCAATATGGAATAGCCAATATAAAAAGCTCTATAAACATGCCACTTGCCTCTGGGCTTTTGTGTCCAAATAACTTCGGTGGTGGTATGTTCTTCTTATTTGCCTTAACTCATGTAACCTCTCTTCAGGGATGACTCCCTATCGTGTAGCCCATGAAACCCAAAAATTAAGGGGTGGAGAAAAAGGGTGTGACCATCTGGAAAACAAAAATCAAAAGGACTTCTACAAACGGCCTACTACAAAAATTTGAATTTTTTGGTGCTGAGTCCCGTGTGTTTCAGCCAGTATCCTGCAGCACGTGCTTTGTTTCAAAATCCTCAAAAATAAGTTAGATATGTCTCTCTGCCCGTCATCCATCAACAGCCAGCAGCAGCTCTTCCCATGTCGTGATCTTCTTTCTCGGTTTGTTTCTCAGCTCACCCTCCATCCTTTCTTTCGTGTCTATCTTTTCCCATCCACTGAATGGCACAAATCTGGCATTCTTATTTTCTAAAACTTGGAGGAGCCCCTGTCTTCCCGGTTTGGGTGAGCCTGAACTGGGCGTGAGTAACCCATTCTTGAAATCTTCCAGGATGCTTGCAACCTGCCATGGTAACACCAGATATCGGTTATGCTGGGTCAAAATGTTGGAAAACAACAGGAAAACCCTGGGAGATCTCCCCAACAATTCAATCTTGAGAAGCAAACATTAAGTCCTTGATCTTAGGAGATTGGGTAGAAAAAAAATAAATGGATTAGGAATTAAATCTGCTCCTTATGAGATAAAGACAATAACCAGGAGTAATACAGAATTTCCTTTTTTTAGCACACTTTAATGTTCAAAAATAATTCACGGATTCTTTTTGGATGGTAGAAATATTAGACAAAATAAGATTGAATTGCGTAATAGCAATAGTAATTATTACATATTATGCCAATATACCTATCTGCATATTGCATCTTTTATTATAATTTTACCTATGCCAACAAAAGTTAGCCGTACTATATAATAATTCGTATTCTCTATTCAAATTAGTAAATGAAAAATTTAAGCACAATACTTTTCTATAGGGTATGTACACAAGAGAGAGACCCAAAGTGTTATCTGCGTAACAATTTTTGTTTTGGGATTTGCATATACATATATTTTCTTATAATTTTGTTTTGTCAAGGCCGCCCATTGTGAGATGTTTCCAGTGACGGAGCTTATACTATGACCATGTCATTTTCTATCATGGACTGCATCAGTCAACTTAGGTCAATTTTCATTATGAAAAGCTGAAAACTTACCGCCCCAAAGAAATTCACATGCACAAAATTCCATGTGTATAGTTTTAACTTGTAGAAATTCTAGTCTTTCTGAATGTCGCTACTATGTATTTCTGGTGACCCGTGGGCAATTGAATCATATCAATATTACTTACAGTTTCTTCAGCACAGTATAGATTTGTAGCAATGATCCCAGTCGGTCCTCTTTTCAACCAACCAGTAACATACAAGCCTTTCTCAACAATTGCATGCTCTGCCTGATCCAAGCTTAGAACTCTGCCTTTCATGTTAGGAACTACACCTGTTCAAAGCCATTAGTGAAACAATCACTTTCAGTTAGGCAATTAATTAAATGTCTTAGCTTAATGTAGGATATTATATGAACGGGTTTTGGTACTGCTAAAATTCACAGCTGACCTCTATATTCATCAAAAGGTAATCCATCAACTGGTACTGACTTGTAACCAACGCTTTTCAACACCAGCCTAAACACAAGAAGAATGTTGTAGTAGTTAAAAACCTGAAGTTAGCCGAAAGAAACACAGGCACTGAGAACCAAGATTACAAAAGCCGATGTGGTAGTAGCACACTTAAAATGACAGCACACAAAATTGGAAATACCCACCCACATTTGAGATCTTCAAACTGTCCGGTTCCTACTGCCACCTGTTTGCCAGAAGCACCATTTTCTGCATCGCCAAAAAGATCATGGTGATGGAAATTATGATAAAATTGTCATTAAAGCAACTCAATCAATTCTAGAACATAGACAGCAAATCTTGCACAGACTAAATTGTTAAAGAAAAGGAGCTCAGCAGCCAATTTAGAGAGTGTAACAAATTCTCACTAAAAATAAACATAGCAAAATATTAAAAACTCCAAGTATTAGTTCTGCAGATCCAACCTTTCAAACATGTCTTCTCAAGGCGCACACCGCTTACAGTGTTACCACTCTCTGAAGGCAAAAATCTGTCAGGTTTTCTGAAGAACATGAAGTGGAGTTCTCGCTGGCCAACAATATCATGTTGTTGATGGGAAGTTGCTGCTTTGGAAAATAACTCATAAACTCTTCGTTGTATTCTACCTTTCTTTAATTCTTCCTGGAATTAGCGAAAACACTGAGACATAAGCACCCTGAGGTTAGTGGGAAAAAAAATCATAGTAGTGGAGAAAATTAAAAGCAAGTTCATGCAATAGTGTTTAGAAGTGATTGGTAATGGAAGGGAAGAATTGGTATTGTAAAATTTACAATTTCAGCAACAAGCTGGAAGATCTTAAGGAATATATGTTATGAATAAGATGGCAAATTGCGACAACAAATATTTTTGAAAAAATAGTTGAATGCAGCAATGAAAATGATTTGGCAACCAGGGTTGAAAATTCTTTTTCATGATATTCTGGTTTAGATGGAAGAAGTTAATAATTCCAAAGTTTACCATACGATGAGCTGGACATCTACGCAATGAGTAAATCTGGAAAATTGCAAATAAATCTGACAGATAAAGCCATTTGTGAGTACAAGAACAGTATCACAAAATAAAAACAAATGTGGTCGTGGACAGGCAAGCATATCTGATTGAGCAATAAAACATCACTACATATGTTGTGAAATGAAAAATCAACTGAAAATCTCAGTCAATTACAACGTCTGTTTCATTGTCATAATATAATATAAGCGAACCTCGTCGGCTGCAGATGTAAGTAGGTCAGCTTTCTGGATGCAAACATGTAGATCTTTGATACCTGCATAAATCAGACAATCACATTCATGTAGGTGCAAAATAACACTGAAAGGAAACTCCTGGCAGGATCAATACATAACTTCAATAAAAATACATGCTTTCAGGATGTGCGATTCAATCATGCAAAAGACGGCTCAGATTATATTTTTTTCATAATAGTAAGTCCTGCAGGTTGAGTCATACCAAGAATTTCACGAAGTTCCTTTGCAGTGCAAGCTGCCTGCACTGGACCTCTTCTCCCAACCAAGTACACCTTCCTTTTTAGCCAGAATAAACAGAATCAAGATAGCATCAAAATGATGTGCTTTAGCAGAACTAGAATTAACAAAACTAATTCAATCATTGTTAGGTAGTTCAAACAACAAACCTTATGGTGCTCTCACGAAGGGAAGTTAAAGCATGCTCAGCGATATCTGTTGTTTCCAGTTCGTTTATAGGTCGCAAAAGAATACGAGCAACATCAAGAGCTACATTACCCTGAAGGTGACTTTATTTGGAAACTGTTGTAACTTCATTATAATGGTAACATTGGTTAAGGAAAAGAAAGCCAGATGCTGAAATCAGAAAAGTAAAAAAACTATCTTTCCAACGAATATCTATTGAGACCTTGTCTATTCACTACAACAATAAAAATCAACTTTCACTTGATGGTTAACTAACAAAATACTTTACAACATTCCACAAGGACATATTTAGGTTAGTCAAATTTAATGGTTTCCTACTCAGATTACCCTATGCATATGTTCAGAAGCTTATATATAACTCTACAACAAAATATGGTAATAAATGCAAACATAGAAAGCAAAGGGAGTTGACTTCATGTGCTTCATTTAGTTCACTGCAAGGCATAATCAACTAGAAAAAGTATGTACTATGACCTATGAAGCTGTTTGACAGTTCAGTAGTTTACATAGCAGGTGCAGTGATAAGAAGGTATCATGTAAGTCATAGGTATCAGAGTAACAGTAAACCACATACTCAGAGTTCAAAGGTCCAATTAAATACATACTATATGACATTCCTTCTATATGGAAAAAATGATGCAAAATAAGATAGTTCTTCCAAAACATTCCCAAACACATGAGACCTAGGAATCAAGGATAAGACATTAGCAGCCCCCATTCTGTAGTGTCCGAACCACTGTTATGGACTCATGGTAAACCTTTGCATCAGCACACATACAGGTAAAACACATAAAAGGATTTACTTTGATAAATAACCTGGTTTAGTGGATGAAGGCTGTCCATGGTTGACATGGTCACTTCTAAACAAAGCAGCAAATTGATATATTGGGAAAAAAATTTATCTGCTCCAAGTTTGTGGCTGGTCAAGAATTGCAGCATGATTTTTCCTTTCAGTGGTCTGAATTACACCCAATTACCTAAAGCTAAAGTTTTGTAAGTGGCTTGAATATAAGCAGAGCACATCAAATTAAACAACATCTTTATATAATAATATAGATTTGAGTACTATATGAAGAAAATAAAGTGTGAGAAACTAACAATATAATCAAGAAAAAGAAGTACAGCATCAATATTCTCGCAAAAAGGAAAAAAGGATTGGAAAATTATGACATCCTTTTGAAACTAGTATTGCAACCAATATTATCAAGTCTATATATGTTCAATTGATCCTTGCAAATATATCTTATGAACATACCTGACCAAGGACTACAGCTGTATCTGTGTTTTTCAAGTCAGGTGACACGTTAGAGCAGTCCGGATGCCCATTATACCACCATACGAACTCTCTAGCTGAGTATATCCCTCCCAAGTCCTACAGTATAGAAGCAAGGAGGCACAGAAGACATAAGAAACAGATTTTTGGACCCCTGATGAAACACAACAAAGGAATCTAAAAGTTAAGCATCAGTTCTCCAAGACTGCCCAAACAATCAGAATTGAAGAATTTAAAATAGCTAATGCACCGATGCAATAGCCTCAGTTGCAAAGATAATGATCCTAAAACCAGATTAAGGGCAAAAGGTTAAAAAATCTCAGCAATAATTCCAGTATGACTGGTTTTAATTTTGTAAGCTGGGCTGCTGGATGTTTCTTTTATCCCTTTTCCCCTCTTCAAGGTTAAGCTTTTAATTTTCTGCCTCTAGGTTGTGGTAGAGACAACAGCTCAACTCTCGATTTGAATATAACTTTCTAAAATAATACATAAGTTAATTCAAAAATAGCTAGTAATAATAAATCCAATAATGAAAAATATTGACCTTAAGCCTGGTCTCAGAAGTTCAAAATTTTGGGCCGCTCTCCATCAAGCATGTAGTAGAAAAATTCTTATATTTTCTGAGTCTGGGTATGTTAGTCATGGCGGTCTTGATTCCAAACAAAAGAGAGCAAAGATAACAACTCAACCTTAAGTTAATATATAAATTGTTACAAGGTGTGAGCAATCTGAGGACATCTACATATCAAAAATTTAAAAAAATCTTATCACAAGAAACAGCAATGGAAGTAACTGAGACAACTTACTTCTCCTGGCACACCAAGATATCTGTCACTCTCAGCACCATAAGCAAGCACGACCTGCTCATGAGTACGTACATCAGTCAAATTAAAGACTCAATAAAATAAAATAAAATAAAAATAAAAATAAAAAATATCAAACAATAAAGCAAAAATGAAGTTGGAGTGCTCAAGCTTGCAGTTTGGAAGCTTACTGCATCATACATCTTGCAAAGATCTGAGAGAGAAACAGTAGTTCCAAGATTTACATTTCCAAAGAATGAGCACCTCTCATTTGCAGCAACCCGAGAGAATTGGTTTACCACTATCTGTTTCCAAGTTTCTGGTAAGTGAGATAACTAAGAAACATTCAGAAACAAGCACACAATAATTCAACACAATTTATCAAAAATATGCAGAAGCAGAATCATCAAGCTTTATCCTAATTATTTGGTTTGATTTATCAATTTTGTGCTAGCAATAAATTATTATGATACAAAAAAAACAGTTTTAAGCCTTTCAAAGAAATGTATTATGTACTTATTTTCACATTGGCAACAATTTCTCCATATATAATAAGAACAAATGCAAAGTAAGATGCATAGAATGAGACCCTAAAGTAAACCAGATAAAATTACATATATGTGAGTGTCTGAATAAGCATGCATGCATGTCTATATGTGTTCAAAGATATATGACTGTATGTGTAAAAACAGGCAACCTTTTGGTTAAAAAAAAATTGTGGCCTCGGTGTTAACCAACCACCTAAAATTGCACTCCAAAAATCAGGCAACCATCACACTGCAACGGTCTAGCCAAACCGGCATTCTGAGGCCTGTCAACCACCTTTAGTGTCACCCACATGACCACCCAGAACAACAATGGTAAGAGCAATGAGCTGCAAATCTGGTGACCAAACTTGCCCCTTTAGATTGAGTCAAACACTAGTTCAAAACTCTCTGTTAGTTCCAACATTCTCTAACTTTGACCATGCGTCCCCTCTCTAATCCCATCTTGACATCCCATCACAAAGATGTACCAGAACTCTCAGCTAAAAACCAAAACTCTCTGTCCTTTTAGCCCCTTCACATGGTGCATCCCTTCCCCACAAAAGATCCAGCGTACCCTTCATTTTCAGGAAGAAAGAAAAAGATAAACATTACCTCTCTTTCCTCACATTAATTAAAGAAGAGACAAACATCACCCTTCATTATTCATGTTTTTCAGTTAGTTATTCTTAACCAAAAGCTACAAAGATCATAGTCGATGGATCATGTAAGTTCAAAATAACAAGATGTTAAATCAAAGGATCTTTCATAATGGATTCCTGAACTGAGGATCTGCCTCTCACCTTTGTTTCTGGATGATCTGGTGCCACCCCTGAACGAACTAATCCAAATGGTGTTGGCAACCGGTCTAGGATATCAACCTCCGCTCCATCAAGAGCCTTCAACATCTAGCATAAACAAATAAGAACAACTAAATATATATATAAGCATAGAATTTTGTGAGATCTGTACTTTTTTGAAACAAATGTTAGTCAAACCATTATCAAAATAATTCTCTTTTTCAGAATATTATCAAAGTAATTCTGTCTTGTGCCGTTGGTATATTTGAAAAGGCTAATTGTTTAGATTGGTTTAAAGGTGAAAATTTTGTCCCAACCTATGCAGTGTCTAAACTTGCAAGAATTTTATACACAATGCTTATACACAAAACCAAGAAGAAGCCAACAAGAATCCAACTTCAAAAGTCTGGATCCAAATTAACTAACAACAAGCATTTTAAATACCTTTTCAGCCGTGTAAAACCCAGCAGGGCCACTACCAACAATGCAGACACGGAGTGGGTGTGGAGTCAAAGAAGAAAAACCCCTTGAGATCAGCTTCCATCCATGAAGTAAAAGTTGTCCCATATTTTATCTGCAAAAATTTTATTTCATTAATTCAAAAGAAAACGGGAAAGAACATGATCTTTTATTAGTAGCATAATAATGAACAAAGAGAAGTGCTGCGGCTAGCAAACTGTCTTCAATCCTCAAGTCAACCACCATTAGTTTGCAGATTATTATACGAGTTACAGTCAAAGATGGTGCAAATTGCCTGCCATCTCCATATGGAATATGTCAAGCAAAAATCATTCACATGTCCCCAAGCTCTTAAATGACTCTGCTGTATGATTGATTGGTTTGAAAAACAAATTGCTTGTGAGATTTTGGTCACCTCGGTAAAGATTTGCTACCAATCAATACAGAATTCACAATTGGATGTCGGATGTTTCAAATTCACACCAACATATTCGTGCCAGAATATGGTTTAACATTTATAAGATTCCAATAAAAGAAAGACGTGGAAATATCCTAGTTTCCATGGTGATAGACTGGAAACGAAAGCTCAATAAGAAAAAAGGGGCCAAAATCTTGCAATCTAGTCATAGGCCATCAGTGATTTCTAGGTTATTTCTAGGTTTGAACAAAAAGACAGCACTTCAACTGCATGGAACAGAGCCAAGTTAGCAGCTTTTTGCTACTCCATCATCAAACAGTTCTGTATCGCTCATCTAGGAAATCCAACTGAGTTTTTTCTGGGAGATCGAGGTCCTCCCCAGAAAATGGGGTCTTGCGATAGGGTTATTAGGGTTCACAAGGCGAAAGACGGTAATGTTAGGGTTCGGATTGGTTTATCTGATCCGACATGGAGACGAAGTCCCAAGCTCAGAGATGATAGAGAGTTTGGAGAGAGCGATGATCGCAATGGATTCAAGAAGAGGAAGAAGGCGCAGTGGAGAAGGACCAAGAAGAACGGGGTTCTCACTTGAGAGAGGAGGCGGTTGAGTGATGGCGGTGCTTAGGTGCTGGAATTGGAAGCCACCAAGGCGGAGACGGTGGCCGCCGAGGGGCGTCGGGAGGAGCGGAGGTGTCGGGTGGGAGAGAACGAGGCATCCGATGGTCCCCTTCAACCAAGGCAACGACCAAGCCAGGCTATATCAAACCCGACAAGCCCGCCCAGATTGGGAAAAATCAAAGAAAAATAAGGGAATAGAGCACCCCTTTTCTCAACTAAATCCGATGATTTTCCAGCTGGTGACCACGATCTAATAGCTAAGCGTGATGTATATGATGATTACTCAATGAATTAGAGGGTTATCACCTGGCTTTGACGATGTTTGGCCGTTGTGGTTGTGGGTTGTGTCCGGCGAAGGCAAGCAAAGACACCGGCAAATCTTTAACTCAGGGCACTTTGGTCCTTGATGGGGAGGTTGGGGGAAGCTTCTTTTCTTTATATAGAGCCGGAGTAAAATGCCTAAGTCTCTCTTGGTGTCGGACTTCTCCAACAAAATTGGAAGGAAGTCTTCTTCTTCTTCCATCGCATATATACACACACACACACTAGCGTATAACCCCGCGCAATGCATGGCATGTGATTTTTTCTTGAATCAAAAAATTATATATTTTATATATTTAATGTTAAAAAAATTATAAATAAAAAAAATCCAACATAACATAAGAGACATCATAGCATCAAACTTACAATCTCTAATCTCGAAAATTTCTCCACCATCAAAAATCAAGTTGGATGTTTTTGATAGTGTCCAAGAAAAATTAATACTAACATTATTCTTATCGGTCTATATTAAACATATCTTAAATCTTGCATACTAAGAGATTTATAATTAAGTATCAACAACATGAAATAAATAACAAAATAAGTACAGCTATAAAATATAAAAAGATAATTTCAATAACAATCAATATAAAATAAGACGATGCTATAAGTTAAGTTTAGAAAATATCCTAACAAAGATACTAACAATAAGACAATGAAATTATTCATTACACTATAAAATACGAAAAGATAATTACAATGACAATCAATATAAAATAAGACAACACTATAAATTAAGTTTAGAAAATATCCTAAAAAAGAAGATGAGAAAAAAAATAACAATTCCTTTTATTTTCTTTCTTTGTTTCCTTTTCTTTAAATTCAAGAGAGGAAATGGAGAGAGAAGGTACTGAGAGGAGAGAGAGAAGAGAGAGGAAAACCCTCTCTCCTTTTTTTTCCACTTATTTTCTTTTCTTTTTTTTCAAGAGAAGAAAGGGAAGAGAGAGAAAAACCATCTCCTCTTTTTTTTCCCTTTATTTTCTTTTCTTTTTTCTTTTGTTCTTTTCTCTTCTTTTTCTTTTTCTCCTCGTTTTTTTCTCATCTCTTTTTCCATGGAAAACAGGGGAAGGGGTTGACCCACTTCCCAAGGTTGGACAACTCCTCTCCTCTGCATTTGAGTGGTCATTTTCCTTCATGCCCAAAAGGTAAACATAGTGAACTCGTCATTTGCCATAGGAATAGATATTGAACACAACAGTTTGAATAAATTCAAATATTCTAAAGCAGTTGAATGTCAAAATTGGCTACTTTTGATGGAGAAGATTTTACTCCTGAAATGCAATCCCAGGTGTGCTGTTCTTGGCCAAATGTTTTTAATCCACTTGATACACATAAACAGAAAAAATACTAAGAGGAGTAAACCATAGCAATTTGCTAATTATAATCTAAGAATAACTCGAATTTATCTTTCTTTTGTCTACCCATTTAGTTTTCTTAAACCACTGCTGACAGCGAGGCTCTATTTGTTTGCTGCCAAAGTGAAAGAAAAGAAAATACGCTGGGAAGCATCGTCTTTTCTGTTGTATGGTATTAAAAAGGAAATCATATAAAGAACAAATCGAAGGCTTCAATCAACTGAAAAAAAACTCAACTTTCTTGTCTTTTCTATTACTTTCTTCCGGTGATGTATCTGCTTCTTTCATTTTCTCGGCAACCAAACAAAGCCTTAATTAAAAATAGAGAAAGGCTCCTAAATAACAACACCAGCAAAGAAATAATCAAACCAAAAAATTTTGATATTAGGTAAAAATCTTCTTTTTTTTTTGGTGTGTGTGTGTGTGTGTAGAACATGAGAACTTTGTCCAAAGAAATGATCCAAGCCCAAGAGGAAAATTCATTACATCAATTAAAAAATTGGAATCAAAGTCTGAACGATCTTTCACTAATTTAGATAGAAAAAGAGAAAGGCATACATAAGAGAGAAAAAGATAAATCCCTAGAAAAAGGAATCAACAGTGAATCACCGACGAATGCTCAATGGAAAATCCAAATAATAGAAGAACTGTCGCCGGCGACAGACAGAGTTTCGAGGTAGGGCGACGAGGGAAAAAACATGTTTCATAGACACAGGATCCTAGGATTT
Source organism: Elaeis guineensis (assembly GCF_000442705.2). Lineage (NCBI taxonomy): Eukaryota > Viridiplantae > Streptophyta > Magnoliopsida > Arecales > Arecaceae > Elaeis > Elaeis guineensis. The sequence continues at coordinate 112,425,637 of NC_025995.2, forward strand.
TGCTGCCCTAGGATCTCTTTTCCTAGCCGAAAATGGAGAAGAGGAAAACTCCCAATCTTCCTCCGCCCCACCTCATGTGTGGGTTTAAAAATCCTTTTTTAAAATTTTTTCCTGTTGCTTTGCGATTCGTGCCGCAGATCTCTCCTCAGTGTGTTGGCGAGTCAGAGCGCTTTTTTTCACTCTCCCTTAGGCCACGTAGCTGCCTCTCTCCTTTCCCAAGACCCCACACATCAAATGGAGGCCTCTCCATGAGAGGCCTCTGTTTTATACAATATAATATCTAGTATTTTTATTAACTGATGAACTTACGTACATGCTAATCTTCAGCTACCATAACCTCTTCATTTAAACTGAAAATATAAATATCAAAAAATTTTATTAGAATATTACTGAATTGAGTTCCATAACAAAATATGGATCAAAATTATTGAAGAAATAAATCATAATATTAAATATTAAATATTTAAATATTATATATTAAATCTTAAAATCAATCAATAATCCATAATTTTAAATTTATTTTTCTAATTATCAATTTTGTAAACCAATTAAATATATGTATATATATTATAATTTCATACAACCAAAACCATCAACTTTATTTATATTGATCTTTGGATATTTTTTGAACCATATATAACATATTTAAATATGGAATCCTAAAATTAATCTTAAAAACTAAAAAAAATACTTTTTTATGAATTAGTGTCATCTAATTAATACAATCAACTTTTTTAATCTTCTAATTTTTTTCACCTGTATATAATAAATCTAGACATTTTATACGTTTGGACATAAATGCTTAAAATTGATATAAAAATACAAAAAAAAATCATGTTAAAATACAACGCATTGGTCTGAAAATGCAATGAGCCAATCCCACATCTAATGTTACAGTGAGCTTAGGAATAATAGTCGGATGGATTTTTTCGAATATCCAATCCATCTCGAACTCTAATAGGACTTGTTTAGCAATACTCAAATAGGAAAAAGATGACTTAAGAGATAAAATATAGCTAACAGATATTATGTCTTGCCTTCATCCATCCCTCTACTTATAGCAAGTGATAGATACCTTTAGGTTGCATTCCAGCGTTAGGTTGTAATGAAAGTTTCTTAACCTATTTATTCCATCAATTTAGCCAAACAATCATTTGTGAAGCTAGATTAGATCACTTCTTCTCAAAGACAAAATAAGTTTTTCGAAAATATGGTATGTAGTAAAGCTAATTATTGTTATTGTATTGATTGTACCAAAAATTATCAGCATAAATATTTATTATAGCTCTACAATTATAACATGCTTTATACCACCAATCATAGAAGATATCAATTGATTTTAAGTTTATCTTGCATATAAATTTCATCCCCTAAAAATAATCAAATAATATAGAATTTTTTGAGGATGCAAGTTATTGGACATAATGAAATATTATTCCGCACTTGAAATATTATCAATCTAATCCTAAACCAACTCCTAGTTGAACCAACAATATACTCAAACTCAACTCAAAAAAATAAAAAAACTCCATATTTTAATCTAACCTTGGCCATTGATTTTCAAGTCTAATTTGTAGGATAATACTTAACCAATATAGCCCAACATGTCTCGAGCAAACCCAATCCCATAAACAAATTATTTATTATTAAATATTAAATCTTAAAATCAATCCACAAATATAATCCATAATTTTTTATTATTTTTTTAATTATTAATTTCTTAAACCAAATAATATGTATATATCTATTTTATATAATTGAAACTATCAACTTTATTTATGATGATTTTTGGATGTTTTACAAACCATATACAATAAATTTAAATATTTCTAAATGTTTTAATATAGAATCTTAAAATTAATCTTAAAAACTCAAAAAAATCTTTTTTTAATGAATTAGTATTATCCAATAAATACAATCAACTTTATTTTTTAAATTTTATAATTTTTCATCCTTAATTAATAAATCCAGATATTTTATATGTTTGAACATAATTTTTTAAAATCCATTTAAAAAATTTTTAAAAAAATCGTGTTAAAATACGATACACAGGTCCAAAATTACAATGGACTAATCCCCCATCTAATGTTATAACAGTAGTTGAGCATATTTTTTTCAGATACTTGATCCATCCCGAACTTTAATAGGATTCGTTAGCAGTATCTTATAAAGTTTAGGATAGATTTGAAATTTAAAATTAAAATTCATTCAAATTTGGAGTGAGTTTGAGATTTATCCTCGGATACCTATCAATCATCCAAACCAAATATATGTACATAGTCGTAGGGTCTGAAGATTTGATGTCTTGATTTTTGGTTAGCCTAACAGCCTAACCACCTTACACCTTAGTAATATCCTAAGTAAGCAATTACAGGTTCAATAGTTTATTGCTGCAAGCAACACAATGAGACCTGATTTTCATATCCTCATCTTTTATATGCTGAAAAGCATTCAGAAAAAGCTTCAACTCCATTAAAGGACTCCAAACACAACCTATTTGGTCAGGCATCAAATCTACATATATCAAAGCACCATATTCCTCAAATTAATAAAATAGATGTGAGCTGATAAGAAGTTAAACATGCTGGCAAGGAGGCAAACATCACAACCATCCTCCCGCGGTCCCACCCGATTGAGACTCCTGAGACCAGGAAAAACGGGGAAGAACCAGGGGAAAACATGAAAGAAAAATCAACAAAAATAAAGGAAAGACGGTAAAAATTAAAAGGTAAGACCTTTTCCACATAGATTGATCTTTTTTTTTTCTTCTCTTCATTTTTTTGCATTTCTTTCTCCTTTTCGGAGATCTGCGGGAAGGAGACCACCTAAGGGAGATGGGAAGGGTTTCTCAGGTTCCGATTAGGGTTTATTCTCAAGCATAGGGAACATAAGAAAATCAATGAAAAGAAGGGAAAGACGAAAAACTCTTACCTCGTCCTACATAGATTGATTTTTTTTTTTGGCTTATTTTTCTTTTCATTTCTTTCTCTTTTTCCGTCTTTCCTTTGTTTTCGTTCATTTTTCCTATGTTTTCCCCAGTTTTCCCTTCAGTTTTTCCATCTTCATGAGTCCCAACCGGGTGGGAGGCTTGGAGTGGCCGAATAGGAAGCTTAGACGGTGGCTGGGGTTTTGTGTTGGGTAAGTCTTTTTTTTCTTTCCCTTTTTTCTTCTTTTCATTTCTCTCTTTTTCAGAGATCTATGGGAAGGAAAGCACCTGAGGGAGATCGGAGTGGAACGCCGACGCCGGTGACGAGACGATGGGGAGGAAGGCGACGGCGGAGACCAGCGGGAGATGGCCGCGAGGAGAGCAGAGACGAGGTCGGGGAAGGCGACGGCGGAGACCGGTGGGAAGTGGCAGAGAGGCTCGAGAAGGTTCGATATATATAAATCACTTTTTGGGTCGGAACCAAACTGCTGGGCCAGTCAAGTGGACGAGGCCCAGCTAATTGGGCTGAGTTGTTACAAAAACAATCGCAAGGCCTAGTTGAACAGGTTCCCGAACTCTTGGTCCAGTTCCATTCCTATATAAGGTTGCACAAATGCATCCTCAAAGCTTCAGGCTTTGGCCTCATCAGACTAAGACCTTGTGTGTACCCTTTCTCTCTTTTCTGCTTTATTTATGTTTAATTTTTTCTGGATGTCCAGAACACTAATGAAGTTTCACTAACGCAGAAGGAGATACTTGGCAACAACTTGGTTACTCCAATTAATTTTTACGAACCCTTGACACAGAAACTGATTTGCATAAAAAATGGAGGCCCAAAGTTCAACTGATCAACGTAATCCTAATATAGTTTGATTGATGTTCGTGGCATGGCATGTTTTAGAAGTTATAAGTTATGATCGATGTAAAACGGGTCTGATTACAATTGTAGATTATGAAACAATATCACAAGATAAAGAGAAAATCTATGCATACAGACCAATCAAATTTGATGACCAAAAACTTATGTTGACATGGTAAAGCCAATGGAGCATTTGACGCTATCACAAACCACAAATAAGCACGCAGTATCTATGAATCCCTACCAATCCAAGGTGTCCAAAAATTGAAACATGTAAAAAAGGCAAAAGGACGCATGAAAAAATTCCATATAAAATCCATCAACAGCCATGTCGCATCAAATCACTATCATGCATCCTTTTCAGCGAACATCGTAGATTACATGCCAACGAGTGGAGCCGCCATGCCGGAATACATTCTTTTGCTTGACACGAGCTGCCCACCAACTCATCCTCTTTTGTCCCTGGCATGATTTAACAGCAGCTGCATCCCAGTACTCCGGCCCCAGCTCTTATGTTACATGAGTGTTACTTATGCATGTATGGCCTTCGACACATGTACATGGGAATCGATGTGCATATATATATATATATATATATATATATATATATATATATATAGGCTACCATCCTAAACTTCAGCTAAATGTCAGTTGCTCATCAGTTGATTTTTTTTTTCTTTTCCCCTCACTCGAATAGATGTTTCTCAGGAAATATTATTTAGGAAATGAATGCAACAAGCTCGGTGTTACATGTGAGAAACATTGAAAAGTATATCTAAATTATGACGAATAACAACTGGGAATTGAAAAAAAAAAAAAAAAAATCATAACATGTTAAAATAGATCGAAAAATTGATTAATATTTTTGTATGGTTTCTCAAACATTTCTCTTGATGGTGTAGAACTGGACACTGATCAATATATGACGTCCAAGAGCCCTTTCCTCCGGAGGAAAATTTTAAATGAAGGGAAAGTTACAGTAGATGATTGGTGGGCAGTTTGAGCACTTTCGGCGGATCAGTGGATCTTCTAAATGAGACAAGTGAGGCAGGCCTTAGCCATCATTTCATTGTTGATTCTAAGCAAGGTTTAGCGAAGTCAACTCATGAACCACTGCCTTCTGCTAAGTTTATGGGTCCTGTAGGTTTGGTTCCAAATGGATGAACATATTAATTAAAAAAACCTATGGTCATGGAGGAGAGAAAGCATCATTACGTGGAAAGAGTGGGAGATGGGGTATTTTTAATTGGATGAGATGCATAATGGTCAAGAAAGTTTTCAATTGCTAGAGAACAAATTGCTCTGGGGCTAGTACGAGAGCCAGTCATATATCGTCCTCGATAGGGTCTATTCTTGTGAGGAAAAGGTTGAGGGAGAGGCTTGTGACTTGAGAGTACTTGGGGAGCTTTTATTTTTCGTAGTTTTTTTTTTTTTTTTTTGATGTAATTTTTCGCAGTAATTTTTTTGTGGATGGGATATATTTTGAATGCAAACATATATATGTTGGTGAGAAACCGATTGCAGATGGCATGAATGGCAGTAGTCCCTCATTTGATGCGAGACCTGCATGAAAGCTACGCGGTCCTGCGCATCAAACAAGTGTTTTATTTGATCAACATTTTATGTAGGTTTAGAGATGCTCTTGGATTGAGATTAGGAGAACTGGTACAACTAAATACGTGTTGGGTTTGACTTGAATCTGATACCTAGAGAGATGGTTTTGGAAGTGTATTATATGGTGGTCCTTCCGAGAGGAATTACCGCCTGACTTTGAAGATTACTGAGAAGGATCCTTCTGGTTTTACGAAAATTACTTCTCATGAAGAATTCTACATTTTGCTTTCATGGGTTGGTAAATCTTGCACTCCGCCCCAACCCTCAAAGGAGGAGGAAGGAAAGAAAAGAAAACATCCAAATTGAGTTTATAGTTATAATATTGGTCAAATATAGGAATAAGTTTCAAGAGTATATACTGATGCACCGTAAGATATATGTATTTCATGTTTGTAATTATAAATAAAGTCATTACAATTAACTCCAATAGTTACTGAACAGGAATGGTGTTGAATGCGATAGAACTGAAAGGTGAGGGAGAATAACTCAATACCAAAACGTTAACTGTCACCGTTGACTATGGATTTTATTGAAAGATGAGCTCCTTCACTTTTATAGTATTTGAATATCCGGTCTTACGTAAATATGATACAGGCACGTATATAAGGTTGGTGAAAGCAGGTGGCTCAACATATTTGGAGGCCTAACGTGGAGCATGCAGGTGGGATCGGAACCGGGATGATGGGATCCTGGACGGCCAGAAGTGGAGGCGTGGAGGCGGAGGCTGGACCGCGACTGGACTTGGAGGCGGGACCGGGACGTCGGAGACGGGATCGGGATGCTGGGATGCGGTCACTGATGGAGCGTGGAAGGTCTGGAGGCGGGACCGGGACGCCGGAGGTGGAGGCAGAGGCTGGACCGCGATGCTGGATGCGAGCGAGCGGGGGGCCTTCTGGGGGCGGGGGCCTAAGGTAAGGGCTTCGGTGGCCTTACCCTTCAGCTGCCCCTGGGTGAAAGTTTTTTTTTTTTTTTGATAAAGATGGGAGTGATGCTTTTCAAAAATATTAATGATTGATCCGAACAATGTTTATGGTACATTAATTGAGTATGTATTTAAAATTATTCTCTATTTATTCGCATCTAAGCTAAGCTTATATGATTTGTTAGAGAAGATGATGACCATGGAGCATGAGGACAAGCTTATAGAGGGAGAGACATTACTCTCCAAATTAGACAAAGCATGACTTCAAGGACATATGATCCCTTGAATGGTCCCATCTTGAATCGGGGCAATATAGAAGAAAACATGGGATTGTTTTCTTGCAAAACTCTATTTATTTATTTATTCTACAGGGAAACTAGATGGCATGATGTGCTTTTCGTTGTCATGTCATGAGAACAAGGTATCACCTAGGAGAAGGGTACATCTCGCCTTCAAATTAACTCTGTAACCACATCGCTGCAAGTTGGTAAAATAATTTTCAGGAATTCTATCTAATCGGAAATGTTAATCAATAAAAAAGAGGCGAGTTATTAGATTTACATCTCGCCTTCAACTCCATAGCCACATCGCTACAAGCTGGTAAGATAATTTTAAGGAATTCTAACCAACTGAAAAATATATTAATCAATAAAAAGAGGCGGGTTATTAGATAATCAAGTAACTTCATATGTTGGTCTCAAGTACCGGGCATGTATGGTCCAAGTGAGGAAGAGTTTAGAGAGCTATGAACTTGCATCTCATATATTTTATTAATCTTTTTAATAATTCATGTAACTCAGAGTTATGCCTTTATTTTGGTCCGGGCACCCTGTCAATTCACTTTGAACCATTTTTTGATTGGTCTAAAATTTTCTTATACTTTGAAAAATTAGAAGAAAAAAAATGAACCTGATTTAATATCCCAAAAATTCTTATTTTAAAGAAACACAAAAAAGCAGAAATAATTTATCTACAATATTTATGTTTTTTTTTACCTATATTATATATATATATGTATTTATGTACATGTGCTTCATTATATATATTAAAGAATCTAAATATCCGCTCTCAACTTTACCAGTGGTAGAAGACTCAACGCTCAAAGTGAGCTTTCACAATTTGTAATAAGAGCCGGAGACATAAGGCTCTTATATTAAAAATTATCAACGAGACAAGAAATTACCAACATGCATATTAATTACAACTCTAATACATTTTATTTATACTTTATCTCACATATATTGCAGATGCTGGGCGAATATTTTTTGAACTTATTTGATTTATGAAATTTTTTTATAATATTATTTTTAAAAAATTAATTTTTTAAAATATGATGTTTGAAAAAATGATTTTAGTACGTTTAACTGATCTTAAAAATGTAATTTATTTTAGAGTAACATATATTTGATTGAGCATTTATTTTTTTAAAAAAATTATATAAAATATTTATTATATTCTTAATATAAAAAAAAAATCTTATCCCATTTTATATATTATTATTATCTGTAAATAAAAAATTATGATAATTAAAAATATTTTTAATTATATATCACGGTGAAGAAAGGTTTGAGATGTTGTGATAAATAGGTTCATTTTAGTCTTATATCTTTTGATGGCTTAAAATAATATTTTTAATTTTTTTTTAAATTTTTTTATATAAAATTTTGTAAAATTTATGCTATATATATGTATATATATATTGTGTTGATCACACTTTCTGCCAACCGGGCGAGCCCTTTATTTATTTATTTTTATTTGGGATAACTGACTTGCCAAACTATGATAAAAGGAGCAGAGGAATCACACCTTTGAAGGCACATCATTACGCTCAGTAGAGCAATTATGCCGCGGGGAAGAGCGGGGCGTTATTTAGGTGCTCAAAAAATAAATTATTCCATGAAACACGCGAACAGGAACCGATGACTCATGCATGATGCATGCATGACGTATGACGAAAAAGATAAATTTTCTTTTTTCAGAAAAACGCAGAACAAAATACCCACAATAATTGAAGGAAACGTGTCCATTTCTCAGAGGATGAGGGGAAAAAAAAATTGTCAGGCGTCAACCTGGAGATCAGCCGCGACAATTCAGACGCCGCTGGTCCCACCAGGATGGGCCCCACTCGTGTGTTCCTCCTCTCACCCCTTTCGGCCTTTTTCCAGCGAACGGCACACCAGCGATCACCAGCCTCCATTCTCTCTCTCTAGAAGTCTCCTTTCAGCCAGTGCTTGCTCGCGTTAACGCCTGCGGCGACCTGCACTCGCGCCAACTCCAGCCGGTGGTTCCTGGGGATTCATGGGAGAGATATTTTGGTACGCCAAATCTCCAGGGTTTCGGTTATACCTTTCGCGCGAAAGCATGATTCGCCTTCCGTGACGTCAACCGCTGGATAGCCCAACAGCTACTTTGAGATCTGTGCACAGATGGATGAAAGAAAAGTTAGAAATATCTTAAAAAGACATTTGATATGAGGCGATCCATCTAGGATCAAGAGTAATATGAGTAAAGATGGTAATCCTACGTGACGATGATTTCAAATCACTCCATCTTCTTGAATCACCATCCAACATGATGATAGAAAATCCGTTTTCAAACGGATATCCAACATTACTCCATCGCAATGAATCATGATGATCTGATATTAAAATACGTTAACCAAAATATCTTCATGATCCAAGAGACTTCTGGAGATGATAAACTATTTTTTTGTCGATTGGAGTTGAGGTGTCTTTTCTGCATGAGTACTTGGGGCGTTATTTATGAAAAAAAAAAAAAAATTTTCTTCTCTCGCCATAGAAAGAGAAAAAAAATTTATTTAGTTTTGATCTTAAAATTTTCTTTACCCTCATCCCAATCCAACTCTTCAAAAGAGCGTGACTCGAAGCGACGAATCTAATTAAATACTATATATTTTTTCAATCTTCAATCCAACTAAAGTGCCATTTTTCATGTGAGTGCTGATCTTGTACCAGTGTAGTGTGATAAGCCAGTCATCAAAGAGGAGTTGGTTGGGCGTCCCTTGTCCTGGAGTAGCAAAAAAGTGCGCTATATGTTATTAGCTAGTCAATTTATTCAGTAGATAACATAAAAAAAAAAAAAAATTATCTAAGATATGTCAAAGGTATTTTTGATATTATATGATCGGTGATCTTGGATTTCTGTAGCATACCAAATAAGTTGTTTGTACATACATAGAGATCTTTAATCACTACACTATGACAAATCAAACATAGTGATATTAGATCACTAGATATTAGATCACCTCAAGATTTGGATCATCGGTGATCTTAGATCACCATAGTGATCCTAGTTAAGTCACTAAATGCCCCCTAAGATCTCTGTAAGATATGATGCGGTAGTTGACATGAAAAATATTGATATTGTTGGCAATTAGATAACATTTGCACATAATTTATACTATTTTTAATATTTTTTTGAAATCAATAAGACCACGATGCCAACTTTGAAGATTTTATATATGATTTCAAATAAAAATTCAGATTCCAACGAGATATCCTGCGAGATATTGAGATATGGTACTATTTCATGAATTAAAATAGAATCATTCCATTAGCATCCCAGCATCCTGATCGAAAAATTTTGAAACATCTTCTATCCCAAGTATCGGAACAAGACAGGATAATGATGCACCATGTTGCATAAAAAAATCCAGATAGTTTCGTCCTATGAAATTTAAAATTTTAATTTCAAAAAATAAAAATAATTCATTATACATATTACAAGGATTAATTTTTTCTTTCAGATATTTTTAGAGATAAAAATAAAAGGCAAAAGCAATATCACATGGTCCCTAAGTTATTACTATGATAAGTTCTTTTATGGATAAAAAATTTATTTGAAAACTTATATTTTTCTAGATAAATATTTTTAGATAATATTTAGATAGAAAAATAATTTATCTATGCTATTTTATGCATGAGAACGTGACTTCAAAATTTATTACTCATATTTTTTTGCATTACTAATTTTTTAGATAAATTGCTAAAATTTATTCATATTTTTCATAATATTTTTTATACTTTTTAAGTTTGAAAAAAAAATAGACAACCAAATTATTAGGTATTGAATGAGAAGGTATTAGAAATGAAGATGGGACATATTAGGAATAAAACTAAATATTTATTTTACTAATTGACAGAAAATAGTTTAGTCACTCTCTATATGAATAAGATTTTTTTTTATTTAATGGATAAATACTATCCATAAAAAAATAATTTATTTATTTTAAAAAATATGAAAACATAAATAAATTGGTTAATAGAAAAGTTGTCCTTCTCCAATCCCACATTTATTTGATGTAAGTATATACTTAATTTTATTATTGTAGGAAGAAATTGGTGAGCTCAACCAATTTTATTAAGGCAATGAAAACAAAATTTCAAAGAATATAAAAATAAACACCCAAAAAAAAGAATTTATAAATATCTGCGAGCGTGCGTGTGTGTTTACAAGAAATTTCTATATTGCAAATTGTTCCTATAAATTATTTTTTCCAAAATAATACATGTAATAAATGCTTATTTTGCAAAAGGTAAGGGACCTAAAATATAGTGCAATATCCACTTGACGTAATTAGGTCCTACTTGGTTTCCATGGGACGTTATCCGTGCAATAAGATTATCGAGTAAGTTTTTTAAATTTAGAAAAACATGGTATCTAAGTATTTCGTGAAAAATTGAGGCAGCTCAGCTCACAGCAGCAAATTTTTATCTTCCGGAGAAAGGAAATAAGAAAAAGTACCTTAGAGACGTATCCTCCATCCTGAGCAAATGGGCCAGTTTAGAATAGATTAGCTACGAGACTTCATTTTAACTCACTAACCTTACCCTCTTTTTAGAGTTTTTTCTTCCTTTTTTTTTCCATCGGTGCATATGTGATCGTAGGTATGTTGGTATATCACGGAATTGAATATAATGGTAGACCAACCAATCAAAGCTTATCATAAAGTCTTTGCCCGATCAATTAGTATCCACTATGCGTCTGACCTAGAGGAACATTGTAATTCCAAAATCTTCACCTGATTAGTGACCGCTTAGTCATAATCATAAATAAATGATTTCCGTAATCATGGGGCGAGATTTGTGGCATGTGATAGGCGAACGTATCAGATAGGCGAGGTCTTCATGATATGCAACTAGCTATCAAAAATAATTGATCTATACATCTAAAATCTTTGGTGATGGATACCAACACTCATCTATATGAACCAATCCGAGAGGACTTTAAAAATGGTTGCTCCCGAGTTCTCAAATGTTTGTATTGTCATTTTGCCACTCTTACAATATCTTCACTATTCTTTAAGAATCAGTCTAACTTAGATATCAGATGATCATATTGGACATTCTTCAACAAGAGGACTTCTTAATTTTTATGCAATTTCACATTGGATCTGAAGTTGGTATGACACTTAGAGCATGGTTTCCCCTACGTTACCTCACCTCAAGAGCGATTCGTGTTGCGGTGTTAACCATCCAAAGTAGAAGCTTCACATGTGCGATGTCACAAAAATTAGTTGACCAAGACATCTTGGGGGAGAATTAAATAAAGATCTATAGCTAACAGAACATGGGCAAGTGGAATATGCCCTTTTTTATTCTAAAGGAAAATTGTGGATGTATGATGCACATTATTTCTCTGCACATCTATTTTTTTAGCTCATTCACTCTACCTTTCTGATCTTTGCTAAAATTATTGATAGGGGTCCATATCTTTCAATTATAGTGGACTATTATTTTTGGCACAATAACAACTATCAAAAGATACCACTACTCTTTGCTCAAAAAGATACCACTGGCATGATGCACATGAGAGGGAATCTTGACATGCTTAGAAGCAAAGGTGGATAAGATTTCATACAAAAATAATTTGCAGGACCTTCTGTAGAGTCCCTTTAGTGAACAGTAATGATTGTTTCATTCTTGGATCTGGATAAGACCCAGGAAGCTATCTTTTCTTCTCTTCTGTTTTTTGAACCAGAATACAAGAAAATCTAAGAGAACTAGTCAAAAATTTTTGGACCAAGAATGACTTATTCACTATTGACTCATTCTACATGTTCCTTAATTATGTTGGTCTGAAATATTCTTTCTCAAAAATTTTTCGGCAAGAGCCAATATCTAAAAAAATGAAAATTTTCTTGTAGTTGGCAACAAGGAATAAGCTATATACAGGAGAAGTTTTTGTGAGAAAATGTTAGAATATCAGCTCCGAATGTGTACTATGTGGCTCGAGTTCAGATTCAAGCATTCACTTATTTTTCAGATGTTTTCTTGTAAGGAGTCTGTGAATAATAATAAATTTACAGCTGAATTTAAGAGGTAAATCTTCTTTGTTTCTTGACATGTGAACTATTTGGAGAAGAAAAAACAAGAACAAACTTGAGAGTAAGGCGGGTGATCAATTAATGTCCATAGTATGTTGAAAAATTTGGAGGGAAAAGAATAATCGAATTTTTCTAAGAAAGAAAGGGCCTGTTTTCTTTGTTTTGCAAAATATTCTTTAGACTTTTCATGGTTGGGAACATCTCTATTTTGTGAGGAATCAAGACAATCATAAAAGACTCTGGATGAAGTTAGAAACTTGAGCTACTACTATAATAAATTGTAGATAATTTTTTCTTTTTTTTTTCTTTTCTTCCTTCTATATCTAATATTTTTTATTTATCATATTTTTTTTTGAAAATATAATTTTAATTTTTATCAATAATAAAAAGGGAGAGCATTTCGCTACCTCTGCTTTCAGTCACTACCTCCGCTTTCAGTCAAAAAAACTAGTCAAAAATGTATTAAGTGGGGGACTTGGGCCCAGACTATTGGCACTAACTCTAAAGCTTTACAAAGTGCACCAGTAAGTATTCTCATAGTCAGATTGCAATAAGTTTTCAGAATAGGGCAGCCAACGGAGCTTAACATGGACTCATCTCCATGATTATATGACCACTATTGGGATATACCGACTGATCTCCATACGCCGACTTACTCTCAGACCGGTCTAACCGACGACCGACGGATGACTCCGACCGACGCCCGACTCTACCAACCGCACTGATCGACGACTGCCGATAGTAGCTGCCGACATTATCCGACTGAAGAAGTGTCGGCTGGGCAGACCCATTCTGTTCCCAACCAGCCGAGCGGTGGAGCCCAAATCATCGACTCACTGTCGGGGACGGCAGCCGACGTCCGACCTCAGCGAGGTATTAAACCGGCCGATGGTGTCCCTGGGTCTTCACCCGACATCCCACAACCAAATGCCGACGTATGGTCGGTCGGCTTCCTCAAACGCCGTATGACTACTGAGGCCCACCGTCCTGACAAAAGCATGTGGCATAGCCGTCCTGGGACATTGTCCTGCCAAGAACATAGATTAACCCCAGCGATGTGACAAGCCCACAGCGACTTGACAGTCCGCGGTGACTCTGACAGCCTCCGACGATTTGACAACTCCTCCCATTGTCTGTGCCATTAATGACGGCGCCATGCCGCGCTCTACTATAAAACGGAGAAGGCAACAGTGCTGGAAGAGGTCCCTTCGAAATCCTTGGACTTACTCTCTCTCTCTCTCTCGCTGAGCTCCTTGATTCTTTTCTACTGTTGCCTAGTCTCCTCTCTGACTTGACCGTCGGAGGGTCCCCGCCGAAGTCACCTCCGGTCAGTGCGGACTTCTTTTGCAGGCGCTCGTTCCCGATGACCACACGACGAGGGGATTGGCTGCAACAGATTTGGCGCGCCAGGAAGGGGGGAGCAGGGATCACGACCCCCACAGAACTCGAAACACCCTTTCGAAATGATAAGAATCAGGGCTCAGCGATCGAGGGCCATCGGATCGGCGAGGCACTCTTCCCATCGGGAAGAGGCCTCTCCTCCACCCTCCATGGCGGAACCTAGCTCTCCGCATCCTGTGGTGACCATGGAGGCGCAGATCGCGGCGATCGTGCGGCAGATGATCGTGCTGACGGACGCGGTCAAGAGCTTTCAACAACAACCAATCCGGTTGCCACACTCGCCGGCAGAGCAACCGACGGCACACCCGATGCCCTCCAGGAGCAGCCGCCGACGCCCGCGTCGGTCTCTTTCTCCTTCTCAGGAGCAGCCGTCACGGCACTCCCACCGAGAGGGAGAAAGGCGGACACGGCATGATACCCACCGGTCCCGACGACCTTCTCCTTCCCAGCTGGAACGAGCAAGGAAGGAGAAGCGGCCGCGAACACTGTCCGCCTCCCTCTCAGATTCTTCGGGAGACTCCACCCCCGGGGTCTCTCAGTACCGACGGACCGACGACTACGAATGCAGGTTCGAAGAAATCGACCGTCGACTTGCCCAACTGCAGGTGGACGGACAGAAGTCCTCGAACGACGTCGACTTCCAGACCGCCCAACCTCTTTCCTGACTCATCCTCGACGAGCCGATCCCTAGTCGGTTCAAGATGCCTCATGTGGAGCCCTACGACGGCTCCACTGACCCAGTTGACCATCTGGAGAGCTACAAGGCTCTCATGACGATCCAAGGGGCGACCGATGCTCTTCTCTACATCAGCTTCCCCGCCACACTCCGCAGAGCTGCCAGAGCCTGGTACTCCAGCCTCCGTTCGGAAAGTATCCACTCCTTCGGACAGCTCAAACATTCTTTCGTGGCCCATTTCAGCACCAACCGGAAGCCGCCGCGAACCTCAGACAGTCTTTTCTCCCTCAAGCAGGGAGAAAATGAGACTCTACGATACTTTGTGACCCGGTTCAGCACGGCCACACTTGAGGTCCGGGACCTCAACGAAGACATGGCTATCTTGGCCATGAAGAGGAGACTAAGGGGGTTTCGGTTCACCTATTCCTTGGACAAGACCCTCCTCCGGACGTATGCCGAATTACTGGAGCGCGCGTACAAATATATGCACGCAGATGAAGGAGCTTTCGACCGGCGCCTGACCGAGGGCACGGGTCAGAAGGAGAAGCGGAAGAAAAATCGAGCTCTTGCTGAACCCAGCGAGCCCCACCGATAGACGGGTCTCGTCCCGACAACAGAGTCTGAGACCGACGCATCGCAGGTATGACTCCTACACCCTTCTCTCCATTTCTCGTGCACAGATCCTGATAGAGATCGAAGGAGTGGAGTATCTACAATGGCCTCGGCCTCTAAAGGCAAAGGACCTCGACCAACGTAATCCGATCACCGAATCTACGACGGCCTCGGCCTCTGAAGGCAAAGGGCCTCGATCGAAGCAGCTCAATAGCCGATCATCGAATCAACGACTCGATCATCGATCACCGAACCGACAGTCTCGACCTCTGAAGGCAAAAGGGCCTCAACCAACATGGCTCGATCGCCGATCACCGAATCAATGGCTCGATCATCGATCGTCGAACCGATGGCCTCGACCTCTGAAGGCAAAAGGGCCTCGACCAACATGGCTCGATCGTCGATCGTCGAATCAATGGATCGATCATCGATCGCCGAACCGACGACCTCAACCTCTGAAGGCAAAAGGTCCCGACCAACACAGCTCGATCGCTGATCGTCGAATCAACAGCTCAATCATCGATCGTCGAACCGACGACCTCGGCCTCTGAAGGCAAAAGGCCCCGACCAACACGGCTCGATCGTCGAATCAACGGCTTGATCATCGATCGCTGAACCGACGACCTCGGCCTCTGAAGGCAAAAGGGCCTCGATCAATATGGCTCGATCGCCGATCGCCGAATCAATGGCTCGATCACCGATCGTCGAACCGACGGCCTCGGCCTCTGAAGGCAAAAGGCCCCGACCAACACGGCTCGATCGTCGATCGCCGAATCAATAGCTCGATCACCGATCGCCGAACCGACGGCCTCGACCTCTGAAGGCAAAAGGGCTCCGACCAACATGGCTCGATCGCCGATCATCGAATCAACGGCTCGATTACCGATCGCTGAACTGATGGCCTCAGCCTCTGAAGGCAAAAAGGGGCCTCGACCAACATGGCTCGATCACTGATCGTCGAATCAACGGCTCGATCACCGATCGTCGAACTGACGACCTCGATCTCTGAAGGCAAAAGGCTCCGACCAACACGGCTTGATCATCGATCGTCGAATCAACGGCTCGATCATCGATCGTCGAACCGACGGCCTCGGCCTCTGAAGGCAAAAGGCCCCGACCAACACGGCTCGATCACCGATCGCCGAATCAATGGCTCGATCATCAATCGCCGAACCGACAGCCTCAGCCTCTGAAGGCAAAAGGCCCCGACCAACACGGTTCGATCGTCGATCGCCGAATCAACGGCTCGATCATCGATCGCCGAACCGACAGTCTCGACCTTTGAAGGCAAAAGGGCCTCGACCAATGCAGCCCAGTCGCCGATCGCCGAACCAACGGCTCAATCACCGACCAACGTGGCTCGATCACCGATCATCAAATCCACAGCTCGATCGTCAATCGTTGAATCGACGTCCTATGCCTCTGAGGGCAAAAGGCCTCGACCAACGCGGCTGGCTAACTTGCTGACTTAGCTTCGACTAAGAGCGGCAAAATGCCAAGACGACCGCAGTTCGACTTGCGACATACCGACCCGATCACAATTGGTCGAAGGATATTCGGCTTGCCACCATCTATCATACGACTCGACATGCTATGTCAACAAATATTCGACTTGCGACATACCGATCCGGTCACGACCGATCGAAGAATATTCGACTTGCCACCGTTTATCATACGTCTCGACGTGCACGTCCGACCCAAAAGCCGGACAATGGATATTCGACTTGCCATCGTTATCCTATCCAAATACGTCGGATGCTATTCGACTATCAGACTCTGCGGAATGATCGTGTCGACGAGCAACGTTCGGAGGTTGGCCGACCTCCGACCCGACGTGCATGCTCGACCTATTGTCGAGACGACCGACATCGGATCGTTCGTTGATGCGATCGTCAGAGTCGGAGCAAGACATGACGGAAAACCACTCCTTTCGCTCGAAGCCATCGCCCACGTGTTCACGCGAGCCAACACGACATCGGACTCAGGAGTGGGGGGGGCAACTGTTGGGATATACCGACTGACTCCCATACGTCGACTTACCCTCAGACCGGTCTAACCGATGACCGACGGATGACTCCGACCGACGTCCGACTCTACCGACCGCACTGATCGACGACTGCCGATAGTAGCTGCCGACATTATCCGACTGAAGGAGTGTCGGTCGGGCAGACCCATTCTGTTCCCAACCAGCCGAGCGGTGGAGTCCAAATCACCGACTCACTGTCGGGGGCGGCAGCCGACGTCCGACCTCAGCGAGGCATTAAACCGACCGACGGTGTCCCTGGGTCTTCACCCGACATTCCACAACCAAATGCCGACGTATGGTCGGTCGGCTTCCTCAAATGCCGTATGACTACTGAGGCCTGCCGTCCTGACAAAAGTATGCGGCATAGCCGTCCTGGGATATTGTCCTGCCAAGGACATAGATTAACCCCAGCGATGTGACAAGCTTATAGCGACTTGACAGTCCGCAGTGACTCTGACAGCCTCCGACGATCTGACAACTCCCATTGTCTGCGCCATTAATGACGGCGCCATGCCGCGCTCTACTATAAAACGAGGAAGGCAACAATGCTGGAAGAGGTCCCTTCGAAACCCTTGGACTTACTCTCTCTCTCGCTGAGCTCCTTGATTCTTTTCTACTGTTGTCTAGTCTCCCTTCTGACTTGACCGTCGGAGGGTCTCCGTCAGAGTCACCTCCGATCAGTGCAGATTTCTTTTGCAGGTGCTCATTTTCGATGACCAGATGACGAAGAAATTGGCCGCAACAACCACCAAGTCAATGCTCCTAACCAGGAGAACAAGTTTGAACTTCCACTACTTTTGTTCGTCATTTTTATAACAATTGATGGCATTCGATGCCTAAGAGTCGATATTGTTGCTTAAGTGATATAAGCCATCGATATCTGTTGGTGGATGACGGAGGCATATTGTTGCTTTCTATTAAAGTTGCACATATTTATAAGAAAATTGATAGTACAGTTGATTAGATGATGTTGTATATCTGCATCATAAGATTCCTCAATAAATATTCCAATTCAATTGTTAAATATTTTATTTTGTTATCCTCACGAGTATATCTATATTCGAATGGTGTTATTATATATATATATATATATATAATACATTGATGTCAACAAGTAATAAGGACAGGGATCGAGCTAAGTTGTTTCCCATCGAAAATGTTAGGGGAGTGTCAAGTTTGCCACAGTGTGTTATCAAGACCGTTTCATCTAATCAAATCATGTATGGTGTGCTGTCGCTCTTTGTGATGGTGATGCATGAATTGATGGTGCTTACCGACAGACAAACTGCAATTCAAACTTCCATATAAAATCCACTAAATATTTTGCGGGTCATCGCGACCTGAGCCTTGTCACAAACGTTAGGTTGCGTTTGTAGTCAAATAAAAGGGATGGTCCCTGAATATTAGATGCTTGACAAAGAGAGTATAGGATGTGTACTTTATTTATATTTTCTTTGTTGAAGGTCAGTTGAATGGGGTTCCTTTCGTGCATTGATATGTTAAAGAGACAAAGGAACAAATGAGTTAAAATAGAAAAGGAAGATCAATTATTTTGCTGGCTTTGAAAGAGGGTTATTCCAAATGCTCTAAAGTGAAAAGGATTGAAAAAAATATAACTAATATCTTATTGATAAAATCTTTAAAGATGGGGCTACATGCTCCCTTGTCAGGTTCTTTCCCATGCTCTTCGTTTCTCTGTTTAACGAGGGGGCTGCTTTTCCTATATATGTACAAGAGAAAAGCCAAAGTTTTTCTTGGACAAATGTAGCAACGTAACCCTCATGGGAGATGTATTTACAATGTTACAGTATGCCTTCATATTAGTGCTGAAATCAGATCCAGATATGGATTGGATATCAGTATATTCATATTTATATTTGTTTTGTCTGACAAATATGAATACGGATATAGATATTATTGAATATAAAAATTTATATCTATATTTATTTTAAATGGATACGGATATAATTCGGATATGGAAAGTATGAATATAATTACAGATATAACTTAGATAATTAAATTTTATGACTATAAAATAAAAAGATATATATTTGTAAATAGATGATAAATCAAGTTAATAATATGTTTATGTGGTTATATATTTTTTATATTTTAAAAAAAATTAATAACTGCTATATTAGGATTATATATCGATTCAGATACGACTTGGATAGTTGTCTATCCATATTCATATCCATTTTTCTTTGACAAATATAGATACGGATATGGATATTAGTAGGATCCTCAAATTTCTATCAATATTCAGATCGATTCGAATACGAAAATAGATCGGATGAATAATATCTATACCACTTTCACAGTTTCACCCCTACTTCATGTTTAATTTTATGGTATGAGCTAATGAGGTTGAAGAAATGCTTACCATATAGATAAGGAAGTATTTCAGAACATATATAGAAAGCAATCATGGGGAATATTATAGGATCAATTTGTTGTAAAAGCACATACACCAAGCTAACAGGTCACAAATATATGGTTCGTTGATGAGTTCTTATGAATTATTCATGCCGTGTAACAAAACTATAATTTTGTAAAATGATTTTTGTTGTAAAAGCACATACACCAAGCTAACAGGTCACAAATATATGGTTTGTTGATGAGTTCTTATGAATTATTCATGCCGTGTAACAAAACTATAATTTTGTAAAATAATTTTTTTTTTTAAAAACACCCAGTTCCATATGCTCTTTTCCAACTCCCATGCCCTACCTTATGATGTGCTTATGATCCAAATTCTGATAATTTGATCGGAAAAAAAAGATTTTATTCAATATGCTACACTCGAATCTCTTACAATTAGAATATTAACAAAAATTTATTAAAGATAAATAAATTTGCTACACAACTATTCTATTTATACTAAAAAGGTTTGCCTTACTTAATCCAAGTCGGATCCTCTTCTAATTAGAAGAGATTATAATTTTTTTAAATAACCAGAATTATTGAAAATAATTACAAAAAAAAAAGCTGATCTAAATTGTGATCCAGCATCGACTTTATCTTGAGTTGATTCATCTAATTTTTTTTATATTATAAGATATACCTGCTCACAAGAAATTTATTTTGATCAGCCTATTTTAAGACCTAAATATTGTAGTAAGCTCCCATTTGCTGCATGAATTAAGCCGTTTTGAAGTTGTCACACCTTTACATATGGTACTCATCATGAGCTTTATCTTAATACTGACTAGAATTTTGGAAACAGATGTTGTATATGTTTGTTATGTCCTCTGGATGGTAAATTTAAAATTCACAACTGATTTTTCATTGTGGCAAATCTTACTCTAAAATCTTGCCTAAACCTATCTAGAGTAGCCAGAGTGTTCAAAAACAAGTTTGATGATCCTCTTTGGATCATCTAATGATGAGGTATTGGTTTTAGTGGTGTGAAATGTTTTTTTTTTTTTTTTGGAATGAATTTAGTGGTAGGCAAGATAACCAGTACTCCTCTTTTTACAAGAATTGGCCTTTTTTTTTTTTTTTTCTTTTTTGGTTGGTAGTAGCAATAGTTGGTCATCGTAGTGCCACCATCGGCATCAAACCAAGTAGAATGCCATCGAACTAACAGGAAATTTCTTGATGCATGCTTGTGTACATGGAAGATACCTAGCTTGCTGCATGAATCACGCTATCCTATCTTCTACGTGGATCTCTGCGCGGAGAAGGTATAGTCCATTAATCAAGGAAGAGCTTGGTGCAATACCTGTTAAACATAGAGATGATTTCATGTACATGTACTGTTGACTAATAGGTGAGGACTTTGTTATGACGATAGAGTATTGACGTAATAGGTATCCAATTCGGCGTACGGTAACACTAACCATCTCAAAAATCATCAAGAGCTGCTCTGCTTTTGTCCTTTATAGCCAGCCATTGCCGTTGATAGAAGCTATCGTCTTAGGTGACACTATCTTTATTAATTACCGAGTCATCTAAGGATCGATAGATTGACATGTTACATATATCATACATACATACATATACATACACATATAAACTGTAGAATCTAAAAATACAACCCATCATAAACATTTCAATTTAGTTGGTTTTTTCCTATAAAATATATGGTATTTTTATATATTGTTAAAGATATGTCAGGAAATATTTCTGAAGTGCATCCCCTTCCATCTCTTCTAGTTTCATGGTCAATATTCTCTAGAAATTTCAAGGTTAAGAGGGATCGATCTCTATTTTTCTACTCTTATTTTATCTCATTCCGTACGTGATCGAGGACAACTCCAGCCAAGATTGAATCTATGATCTCGCGTCCAAGTTCTGAGAGGTGATGCCATGCGAATTCAAGTTCCGTGGCTACTCGCCTGAAATTTTCCGAACTACTAGGATGACGGTGGTTTTAACAAAGATTCTCGGGCCATGTACGTACGTAGTTTGCACCGAGTTTTAACTATTTGCTATTCTTTGTTTGTGTGGACACCTGACACCCAGCTCCAAGTACAGAGAAAGGGTGAGCCGAGATGCCATTTCGATGGGCTAAAACCATCAAGGTTCAAAACAAGCCACGCGGTGGCAATATCTTACTTATAAATGGCCGCAGTGGCGGTGCGTCGGGTAAACGAAGGTAAGGGAATTACGTTGGAAGTATCTGATTCTCTTGTCCAGCATCAGCCATGCATATCACCTAGCTCCAGATAAAAATCTCCATCTATAATAGATTGAGTCGGAAGCTATTCTATCACCATCATCATCTAAACAAATATGTGAAGCGTTCAAAATATATATAGCATAATCCAATTCTTTACAGACCGTACGTAATCCTGTCATAGTAAATATGATACCATAAATTCTAACTTAATTTGCTGCAATAAAAAAACCACTCATACTTGAGAACAAAACCACTCTTCGGTTTTTTTTTTTTTTTTTTTTTTTTTTTGCAGTTGATATAATATGTACTTTCATCCTACGGAAACCTTTTCTACCGGTGCCACCACAAGAAAACAAAGCAAACCAAAATGGAAATGAGAACCAACAATAAAAGGGGAGAGTTCTTTATTTTCTGTCGAAGTTAAATTTTCTGTTACAAATTAAATATCAGGCTATATCAAATGTATCGGTCCTTCAACTTTTGTTATGCCCATAAAAAATTGTGGTCAACAGCAACGAAATCAAATGTATAGTACTTTAAACAGACATTGTTGATAAGATCAATTAGGTAGAGATGGCAAGTTCTGAGGCAATCCAATCTTCTGAGGCCAAATTAATCACCGGACGATAAATTTCA
Source organism: Elaeis guineensis (assembly GCF_000442705.2). Taxonomy (NCBI): domain Eukaryota; kingdom Viridiplantae; phylum Streptophyta; class Magnoliopsida; order Arecales; family Arecaceae; genus Elaeis; species Elaeis guineensis. The sequence continues at coordinate 112,448,279 of NC_025995.2, forward strand.
CTTGTGACTCGAGTACGGCTCGGGCATAAGAAACCTACAAATCAATTTAATTAATTTGTGGACCACACCTATACGAATCAGGCAAAATTATTTGGGTCCATCAACAATAATAATCCACTACTTGTTAAAGCCATGCATGTACAAACCCATACATCTTAATTTATGGGTGAAATCATGACTCCTATCACCGTAACCATCTCCCTTAAAATTTACATAACAAGTTTATTGAGGGAAGACAGATATAACAAGTTTGATCCCGCTGGCGTTGGTGGTGCACACAGGATTGGGCATCCTCGAACCAGACCAAATAATACACATTAATTAACACCTCTAGCTATATCTGCAGATATTCTCTCTCGGCAATTGAAATCATTCTCTGTATTCCAGTCGTGTTTTGAGGCATCCGATCCCAATGGGACCATTCTAGTCTCTGATACGAAGAACCTGGCATACATAATAATTAATATGGTATACCGCAATAGATAAAGATGTTCCAAATATTCTGCTTATATGCTCTCTTGTTCCTGGGGAGGAAAAGGTGTGTATGCTGCATCGTTGAAGAAAACTATGTAGCTAGCGTTAATTTTTTACATCTAGCATGTCCTCACTAGCATCAACATCTGGTGCAACTTTATTTGAGGTTGCTAATATCACAAATTTCTTTTAGGGCCCATTTACTTGGTGGTAATTTACTGTCAGAAAATAAATTTCATGTTAGATTATCATATCTGGTACGAAAAGTAAATAAGATAGATCGTACAAAAAATGATGATTTTCATATTTTTTTGAGAGAGAAAAACAAATACTACCAGAGACATACAAAGGATCAAGCATCTCCAAACTAAGCCAAATGATACATATGAACACCTCTAAACAAATCTGCATTTGTTTTATTGGCAACTTAAATCTTTCTTTTTGTCCTAGTTTTTTTGAGATATCCAATTTTGGATCTAAGTTGAACCATTTTAGTCTCACGGTGTGGTAAGAACGAAAATTAGACTATACACAGCTTAATATTGGCAAACCACATTTGATAGAGAGTTCCCTGATACATCTTGGTCATGTGCTTTCTTGGTGGCGAAATATGTATGCGAGACTCTTTGTGTGCGAATTGGTTGCCAATCTGGGCACCACAAGTTCCCTCTTCATCCAAGTGTAGGCACGGTTTTTTTTTTTAAATACAGAAAGGTACGATATATATGTAGGGAGATTGTACTAAGATAGTTATATCAATGATGAGCATTAACATCCTATGCTACTCCATTTGAGGTAGCCAATATTACCAAACTTCTTTAAGAGTGATGGATCGTATATAATGACGTAAATTTCCAACAGCCAGAAACAAAATCATCTTTTGTACCAACACTTGGTATGCAATAAGCGCTTAGGCATTATGGACAAAATTTACATGTGATGAGAGGAGACAAAGGTTGCATCTTCCTAACAAAAGAAGGATTCACTTTTTTTTGCAAAAATCCATCATTAGATCATGTAGTGGTTGCTTGGAAATCTATATAGATGGATGAAGAAGAGAGCTCGGATCGCTTTGAGATCCATGTATGATGCGATTCAACTGGCATCTTCCAGCAAGAAGATCAAATTTTTTTCCACACAGAAAGATGCAATCCAAACCCGTTGCAAGGGGGGCCTTCAACAAAGTACTAATTGCAAAATGTTACGAAGTACCGCTCTTTAACCCACTTACCTGGCACTAAGGACCTTGCGATCATGAACCCCACCTATCTCTAGTAAAATCCACACCAATCTCCTATCGCTACATCAAATGGATTAATTGGGAGATTAAAATGATGGTTTTCGTAGAATTACTTGAAGTATTAGCAAAGACATCATTTTAGCACCACTCTTTTCCAAGGGTAAATCAAAGATATTACAAGGAGAGAGCGAGAGCTGTATGCCAGGCAAGTGCCATGAAACTTTTGAACGGCATATATATATATATATTTAAAAATGAAGGCCTGTCCTCTAACTCAAGGCATCACATCAAACTTTTTCAGGTGGTAACTCGAGTAACTTCCGGGTTTTTAGGGCAGGTGCGTGGTGCAGTTTGTAACCTTGGCCTTGCGATCAAACCCGGACAACTCAGCAAAAAGATGAAAGGAGCAGTGCCACCACTTGGAAAAGGAATATGAGCTTGGACAGAAAAAGACAAGAGGGAAAGGATCCTTCTTCGAGGAAGGAGTTAAGAAGAAAAGAGTATAAAAAAGAAAAGCAGGCCCTCGGAAAGGACAAGGCACCACAGACAAAGATTTTAAGCAGGGTACGGACCCGGAGACACTCCAAACTCTCACAATAATTTTCCCCCCTCAAACCCGGCCCAGGCTCGGCGTTTAAGGCCGGGTAATGAAGGGGATTTGTTTACGCATCCAAGGGAATGTTGGGAAGCAAAAACAATAGGAGGGAATGAACTCCACTTTGTGGGTTATCATATAATGGCATTGTTGGCTCCATATTGTTGGAAAGGAGTAGGAATGGTAACTCCTACTTACCATCGTTCTCTTTTAATAATCTATCATGCCTTAGTATAATTTAGTAAGTCTACAATTCCCTGGATCTCGATTGCTCTTTAAGTATATCATTAGTATACAAATAAGCCAAGGATTTGTTGGGACAATATTTAAAAATTAGGTATGATTTAAGAAGACTAATAAAAATTTTGATTGTAAAATTATAAATAATTTATAAAAAATTTAGAAATAAAAATAGATCAAATCCGAAAGTGTGTTGGATACTATTTTAAAATGTATTTCCGTCCCTCGTGCAGGAATATTCAGAAAAATCAACTTAAGATACGATCAGGATCCTCCATCTACGAGCATGATCGTGGAGGAGGTCGATGAAAACTCTTTCAGCACCCAGAAAGATAAAGAGAAGAAAAAATATTAAAATTAAAGAGAGAAAATTATTGAAAAAAGTAGATTAGAATGCTCTTGGATAGCTTATAGGATTAGACCCCAAAGGATCCTTTTTATAGCAACCCAATATGACCGTTATAACCGTTTGTAGTCGTTGGAACTTTTATTGATCCATTAAGATCTTTAATAAGAAACCCAACGATCAAAACTTTTAATACAAAGTCCAACGATCATAAAATTAAAAATAAGACTAAATACGTATGATCGTTGGTAATTAAGAATCCAATGGTCAGAAATTAAAATCATGATAATAAAGAGATTAAAATATTTAAAAGATAAAACTAAAAATAAGATTAAATAAAATTTTGAGTTTTTTTTTTGGATTTTCTCCAACAATCTCCTACAAAACTCAAATTTTTTTTCAAAAAATTATCAAATAAAATAAGATAAATTTTTAGTTGCTTATACTATGCAATGGGTGAAGTGACTTAATTTTACTTAGTATGAATAATTTTCATCTAAAAAAAATAGAGTGAACTAGGTCTTTAACTACGTTTTTTTGATCTAGACTTCAACTACTACACACATAGTACAGAATTTTTTCATTGCTAGTTTGTGCATTAGTGATCCTATATATGTATCTCGATTTTTCATGAGAGTTACTAGAGATAGTCTATATCTCATATCCGCGGTCATGTACGAATACTCTCATATAGGTGAGAATTAGATGTGATTTGAGAAGACTAATAAGAGAGTTATCTTAGAAACAAATGTAGGTTGCTAAGCCTGCTAACGAATGTGGACAATTTAATTGGTCACATGGTATGCCTGCTTATTATAATCCAAGTTTTACATTATATGTTGATAAGTGGATCCAAATTCAGCCTTATAAAATTGGCTAATGTTGAATTTTCAAGTAATAACATATAAGCATTACCTATGTCTTTCTCAGAAAATTAATGCACTTATGTGGATGATGAAGGCACCATTATTCTAACTAGGCACCATTTTTGCTCCAGTCGCTATATATGATGGATCTTCACAACTATTTATTGCTTACATAAAAGCTAAATGATTTTCCAAACTATTTTAATTCCTTGATGCAACTGCATTGACAAGGTCGTGTGCTAATGCAAGTTTAACTCAAAATAGTTTAATCTGCCTCTAATATTAAGACTCATAACTGACATGCGCGCATATTACTTGAGGGTATTGAATGGATGATAGTTTCATTGGATTATGCTCAAGTCAGGTCTAATTTTGATATAAGATTAATTGTTGTTAGGTCTAAACCAGTCAAGCTAGGTGTGATCTAATGGTTCTAAATTTATCAGATGCAAACCTCATCAACTTACCGATCCATCAGTACATATAGCCTCTAGGTGTGAGATGCATGCAAATTTGGACCAAGGAGCTTAAATTTAAATTCACCCAACCTAGATATATACTATTAGGTTGGCATTTCCGGTCATAAGATCAATGTTTATTAAGATCTGGTTAGTCCTGCATGGTCCAAATTAATATGACTACAGATTGTAGGATTTAATACAAATTTGGGACATGAGCCACACAAGTTAGTCGATGTCAATTATTAACAAAGTAGGTTGAATATGATACGGATCAAACACATTTGCGATCATTCTCCTATAATTCCTCCATACAAATAAAGGAAGAGCACCATTGTGCTATTTTTCCTCATAAATTATTAATGTTGCCTCATAAATTGTCATATATTTATTTATTAATCAGAGTTTCACACTAGCTATTAGATGCATTTGCCAGCTAATAATATTAAAGCAGGAACTAATTATGTTTGAACTGCTGCCTACTTTTTTTTGGCATGGATGCTACTACTTTTGGCATTTCCTTCGTACTTGCCTACATGGAGATAAAGTTTAAATAAGGTCTTCTAACATCAGATACATACGTATTTTTTCTAACTTCTAGAAAGAGACATGCGTTTTAGCAATTCATGCTAGGTGAGTGGTAGACTAGCTAGCAATGATTATGGCTTCCTTTCTATAAGTCAAAGCATAATGGAGGCGAAAACGAAATAAGACTAATGCCCGGTTCTATGTACTAATGCATCATACTACGATGTCGCTTCAAGTGAAAGTTGCCTTGGCCGGTGTCCTTTTGAAATCATCTTATAATTCTAGCATGGGATCGAGAAGCTAACCAACTTGGAAAACAAGGGCGTTTGATGTTATATTAGTGGTTATGACAGTTTTAGATCACATATACAACGTTGCGAACACCTCCAACGGTTTAGTATAATGGTCATTATGGATGTTGTTTAACATTTACCACTGTTAATAAAATCTCATATCATGTTATTTATATTTGCATATATAAAAAAATTGGAGGCCATTAATTATAGTTATGGTACTGAAAATTTGCTTAATTTTCTTTAGACATTTGATTTTAATGTTCTGAATCACAGTGGCTCGATCTATAGCTTGAATGGTGTTACTAAATTATCCATGAAAATATCAGCTCACTAATCTTATATAAACAATTTGCTTATCAATTATAAGTCGGGCCTCATTATAGGGTGAACCACCGGCCAGCACTAGGGTACAAGCACTTGGTGGTGCTGACACCTTGCTTGGTCCCTCTTCTCCTACCTATCAAATATTGTTATATCTTTTATTAACATTATTTTGTTGTGGAGGGAATCATGCCTCATCATATCTCAATCCCATATTTACTCGTGGAGTAATAAAAATAAAAAAATGCCACTCGCAACCCTAACCCTAATCCCTTCCTGCTGCTCAAATTAAGAAATCAATTCACTCCTTAAACCACTCCTTTTGGTCTGAATACACTGCCACCACCTTTTCTGCCCCACTTTATGATAAAGCAAAAGCAGAAAAAAAGCAAGGAAAAAAATAAAGCGAGGACAAATAATAAAGAAGGGAGGAGGAGAAAGAAGGAATACACAACAAAAGACTCCCCATCCCATGTACCCAGATTCCTCTTAACAGGGTCAGTGCTTTCTTCTCCCAAGCTTCATCCAAAGTGACAAATTATGCAAAGCTTCTAAAGATCGACTTGAACGTCGCTGAAAAAGGTGCAAGAAGAAGTGTTGATAGAGTAAGAGAGGTCAAAGGGTTGAGGAATGAATAGAGGTGTGTTTCAGAGCTCTCTAGTGCAGCAGATGATGGGGGAGAGCCCTAGCTGGTGCGGCATGAATAATATGAGGCCAACTCCGGAACAGATTTCTCCTCTCCTACCCTCTGCTTCCTCCTCCTCTTCTTCTTCAGTCTTTCCTCAGTACCCACAGCCTTCAAATTTCCTTCCCATGACCTCTTGGCATGAAAACCAAGACCTACCAGAGTCATGGAGCCAACTATTACTGTAATGATTCTCTCTCTCTCTCGCCCCCTCCCTCCCTCCCTCACGATCTATGAGTGCATGATGTCTGCGGGTGTATTTCTTTCCTTAATTTCCAATTGTTTTCATGTTCATGTTTAAAGATGAACCTGCACATGGATGCATCACTTTCTCACCCAAGTCTTTCTTATTCTTCATTCTTTCTTGTGGAAAATGGAATGAAAATTAAAAAGAAAGTAATGAAGTTATATATTCTCTCAGTTTCTTTATGATGAAAGCTTCTGAATTATATGATATGTGGCTTTTTTATGTTAAATTATCTAAACTCTTGTCCCCTTTCTCTATATTCTCTTTATCCCTACAGAATTCTTCTCATATATTGTCCATATTTCTCTTTATCCCGACAGTATTGTTGCCATATATTGTCCATATTTCTCGCACTGGCTACTAATATAGGAATAATTTCTGTTTTGGATTTTTTCTTGGATTTGGTTCCCAGGGGAGGGCTGGTGGGGGAAGAGGAAAGATGCAGCTTCACTCCTTTCCAAGCTAAAAAAATAGATAATTGGGATGATCAGGTGGTGTACCCATCAGCAAGTGCACATATGGTTGATGTAAAGCAAGAGGGTTCTGAAGGCGGATATGTCTATAGCCATGGAAATGGAGAGATCCGGTCTTCTAGGTCACCATGGGGTCAAATCCTACCGGTTTCCTCTCAGAGATCTTGTGTTACAACTAGTTTCAGCAGCAACATGTTAAACTTCTCAAACAACAAGGGAGAGAGAAGGCATCACCAACCAGATCAGTCATCTGAGGTGAGATAAATATATCGGCTATTTTTGTTTTCTATATTCTAGTAAGAACTTATTTCTTTTTCTAGAGAGATCTGATAAGGACTATCAAAGATTGTCTTCATAATTGTAACATATATTTCTAATATTGGAAAACTTCCATGATCTCTCTCGCTCTCTTGTTTTTCAAGAAAATCTATTTCTCGCTCTCTCTCTGTCAAAAAAAAAAAAAAAACATGTATCTTTTCGTTGGGATCTTTTTTTTTAGAGCGTTTGAAATATTTCTGTTGAATTGTTAATATATGTTCTCTTGTTAAGGTGTAGTGCAATCATTTACTTTCATGGATCTGGGATGGTTTCTTAAGTTTGTTTTTAGTGAGACCGGGACATGGGCCCTTATTCTCCTTTCTTCTTTTCCGATCTCAAGTGCAACAGCACAGCAACCGGTGCAGCTTTCAAGAAGGCTAGGGTTCAAGGCCCCTCCTCAGCACAATCTACTTTCAAGGTTTGTATTTTCTTTTTTCATATTAAATTTAGCGGATCCATGTATGCATAACTATCTCTCCACCCCACTTCTTCAATACGAGTGTGGTCTCACCTTTTGTTTTTTGAATTACAAGCAAACATGCTTATATGTGGCATAAAATCACTGTTTTTCTCCTAGAACAAACATCCAAAGTTTGGTAATCCAGCTGATGATGTTTAGAGATGTTGTCTTCTCTTGTTTATTTTGATCAGGTGAGGAAGGAGAAGTTAGGGGACAGAATAACAGCTCTTCACCAGCTAGTTTCCCCATTTGGAAAGGTATTACCACTGCCAATGTAGCCTTTTAAGGTTTACATTAGGTAGAATCCAGTGCAGCAGCATTTTCTACAGTATCAGTTCTTTCTACTGTTGAAAACTCTTACAGTTCTTTCGATGTATAATACAATAAATCTATTGCCTCAGAAAAAATAATACTATAAAACTAGATCTCTCTCTCCACCCCCCCCCCCCGCCCCATCTCTTTTGCTTTGGTGTTCAAATAAAGGAGATCTGACATGGGGCTCCTTTTGCAGACTGACACTGCGTCTGTATTGCTGGAAGCCATTGGCTACATCAGATTCCTTCAGAGTCAAATTGAGGTCCAACCTCTCTCTCTCTCTCTCTCTCATATGCGCACACACTCTTTTTCTCCCTCTCTCTCTCTCTCTCTGGGTAGCTAGCAGGTGAAACAAAGCCAAGGGAGAAGTGGTTTGAGAGCACGCAGTTAAAGTTGGTGCAGACCAACGGTGTTGTTTTCCATAGTATCTTTTAGTTATTGGTGTCTAGTATTGTCATGCGTTTTGGAGATTATACTGTCTCTCAGGGACTCACCCGTCCCTTTCTTTCATGTAGGCTCTAAGTTCCCCGTACTTGGGCAGTGGATCAGGAAACGTGAGGCAACCTGTAAGTAACTAGAACACCACCACTCCCCTTCCCACCTCCCAAGGCTACCAGTACTATAACCTCTCTCTCTCTCTCTCTCACACACACACTCACACACGCACACTGGTACTATATAACACCTCTCTCTCCCTCTCTCTCTCTCACACACACACATACGCACACACGCGCACACGCACGCACAAACACACATACACACACAAAACGCACGCTTGCACGCATGCACACGGACGTACGCGCACTCACACACTCACAGACTCGGTCAGACGTTGCACATGCGCTTAAGTACACAAGATGCGCTCATGTGTCGAGCATTTGTGTATGTGGATTTTCTCTTAAGATCCAACATATTAGGCACTGGTGGAGGTGAAAGGCTTAAGATTTTGACTCCATCTGTGATTAGGAAACTTCATTAGCAACTTAAAATCCTAAATTTATTTGCATGCTAGGGATGGAAAGGTTTTTATCACTTATACATACAAGTCAAAAAATTTAGAATGTGGTGCATGCCCTTTTGCTTTATGAAAAATGTGGTCTCCATAATTGAGTAATTGAAAGATCTTGGTAATTCCATGTGTTACTATAAATTCATAGATGATTATGAGCTCGTGTATGCATAGTTCTTGAGATTCTTCAATTTTTGGTGTTGAGTTGTACCCCAAAAAAAAAATCTTTGGTGTTGAGCATTTCCATTCACACACCCATTGCATTTTCCACCATCAAATCTCATTGAATATGATGTCTTCTTTGCCACTTGACTACTTAGTCAATATAAGATTATTTTATTGAGAGAAAGGTGTAGTCTAAATGTTTGCTTAAGGAAACTATCATATTCCAATATTCTTTTTGGAGAATAAGGGGAAAATATCATGCAATTTCAGACAAAATTGCATGCTTGACTCGAAATTGCAATTTTTCATGACCTGAAATGACCTGGTCACAAGGTTACGGGAATATTCTTCCAAAGAACTTATAGTAACCCCTGCGGGCATTGGTAAGCTTTAATACTGATGCAATAAATCTTCTCATATTAATAGAAATCTGTAGATTATGGAAACTACCTTGAGTTGTTTGCACGACTGAAACTTGGACTGCCACATCATATTACCATGCCCAGGTTTATTCACCATTAACATTTGTAATTTTTCTTTTTTTTGTTTTTGGATGTCTACGTAAAAATCATCATGTCTTGCAAGATCTGAGTACTTATCGTACTCTCTACGTCTGACACTGATTATTAGTGGATCTTGTTATTTTTTCAGGTACAAGGAGAAAGGAATTGTATATTTCCAGAAGACCCTGGCCAGGTATATTTCATTTGATCCATGCCCACCTCGAAAAAGCAAGCTAATATTCTTTGTAATTAGAAGATCATTAATTAGTTTACACTCTCTTTCCATCAAAAAGGCATCGAGGAACCAAGCTTTCAACTTTACAGCTTTTAGTCTCACTTAAGTATCCAAGACGTTACTAATATCTCTATATTATGATTCCTTGACAGTTGTTAAATGACAATTGCACCAAGAAAAGAGGACCACCTGATCAGGTACTTTGCGTAACTTTAAAGCAGCTAATGCATTCGATTCAGTAATAATTACAAGTTTATCATATGCAGTATTTTGAATTGATTCACCTTAAAAGAGTAATTACTTTCCTCGCATTGTTACCTCACTTTATAATTAGGATGCCAGTGATGAGCCAAAGAAGGATTTGAGGAGTAGAGGGCTGTGCCTCGTCCCAGTATCCTGCACCTTGCATGTTGGGAGTGACAACGGAGCTGATTACTGGGCTCCATCTCTTGGTGGGGTTTTTCGATAGGAACAACAAGTTCTTGGCACACATGAAGCTTTATCCATGGACATAATATCATGAGCAGTCACTCTGCTAAAACTGAAAGGCTGATTGCTCATGATGCTATGCACTATTCTGTTGTGGGAAAGCAAGTGTTTGTGCTGAGAAATCAGGATGGTGAGGCCTTTATATCTTCATGATTTAAAGGGACATGCTTCTTTAGAACTCTACCATGAAACTGATGTATATTCAATTCCAGTGTTATCAGCACTCCACTTAATTAAATGCTACCAACATGTAACTAGATATTAGGACTTAGTTTTTCGCAGTTTCTGAGTCAAGCAAGGAGTTGGACTCTTCCTACTTTTGATGAGTAGTGCTCGTGTCCCTAGGAGGCAGTAAGCCAATGTCATCGCATAGATGGATTTACCCATAATCATAATCAATAGCAATGGCAGTAAATTCTATTGCTGTACGTTTATCCACACACGCAACTAACTTCAGATGAATCAGGAAACCAGATATATTAGATTTACTTAGGTTCTTAATTTGAACTATCAGGTTGGAGGTTTAATATTGAGCGATCATGACCATGGAGTGCACCTGCAATAAAGAATGTTACTCTAAATAGTTTCTAAAGGGTCCGTGCCTGGCTTCTTAGATTTGGTGGGGCGGTAGAGGAGAGAGGCAGAGGGAGGGAGGGGGAGAGGGGGAAGGGGGAGAGAGAGAGAGAACTACTCACGATTTTTTCTTCATTCGTGTTGAAGTAATGCGCACCCCAACCAAAAACATGAATTTACTCTTAAACAAGTGAAATATGGCATGCAATATAGTCTCGGACCGACGAAAAGAGGAGATAGGACATATACACAACATCAAACAAGCTTCAACTTAATTATTGTACAGGGAAGAGTTTGCTAATAAGCAAAATACTACAAGCTGAGTGACTGTAAGCTTGGGTCACTGCACTTTTCCGTAAGTTATTTCAGGCCATACATTTTCACGTAATATATTTTCCATATTGCAGCAAATGCGTATCGATTTCTTAGTTTTTTTTTACTTTTTTTTTGGTAATATGCTAAATTAAGAAGCTTATCACAAATGGTTGAAACGACATCAGATATACGAAAGCCATAACTCAACATCTAGGACTTGATATAAAAGTCCTTATGGGCTATTTATCACTAATTTAACACTTCGACTTGATGTATTAAGCCCAGTGGATTTATGCTCTCTAGGATTTCTATTATAGTAGCCAGCAGGAGATTTTGTTCCAAACAAAAAAAAAAAAAAAGTGGAAAAAAAAAATCATGAGATCATGAAGTTTTTATAAGAAAATCGTAAAAGAAGATTATTTTTTGAACAAATCGGATATAGAATTAACCTGAACTTGCATACCAATATACGTGCTTTCAAATTTCTGCTTTAGTTGGAACATCTTTTAAAATGATATTATACTCCTTGCGAATTGGATGCAATAGCAATAAATTCCTATAGGATTATGGTTCCTTAACAGTGATATTCTTGTGCATGCATTTCATTAAAAAAAAAAAAGAAGAAAAGATATTCTTGTGTGCATGCATAGGATAATCCGTGTCCCACGTCTAAGCTTCGCAGCGGATGTATGAAAGTGACTCTAGCTATTCTGCTAGAAAGTAGTGAAATTAACATATTTTAGTTGTAAGAATCCCCACACACATATGTAGAACTCTCAAAAACAGATGCTCAAAAATATGCATGATTGTGTCTAATATTTTACTGTGTCGGCAAGGGTTATTAGTTAATTTGTACGTTTTGAAGTCTATGATTATGATGTATCAACCATAAGACCGACTTGATTAGCAGATCATTTATAATACGTTAGTTGATAAATTATTAATTTGTAAACCTATCATGTCAAAAGAGTTGATGGAATATGGTTTCGGGGCCAGGATGTTTTGCAATTTAGCAAGCATATATGCTTGTGATTGGAGTTTTTGTGGTAACCATGGATGGCCATCTTACCACAAACACATCACATACATGGATCACATAGAAACGTGATGTGACTAAAGTATTGAAGAAGCAATCATGTAATCGTATGGGTCCTAGATATGGCATACGTATGCGATATTTTAATCACATATGAGGATCCCATGACACGTGCTCATGCCTATATACTGCCTCTCACACATAAAAACACTGCAAAAGTTAAGGTACTAAGATCTCTATCTTTAGGAACCAAAAGATATGGCAGCATCTTAACAAAGTCACTCTTCAATCACATACGTATGATAAAAAGAAAGGTTATTCTTTCCAGAATCATTTTTTACACCATATATAATCCAAGCAGAAAGAAGCCTACTTTCTTTTTATAAAGCATGGCACGATGTAATTTCATTGATCAATGCATGCTGCTTAATGTTTTTCTCCCCAAGTAAAGTTGGACGAAGAGTAAGGTTAAATGCAACATTGAGGTTAGGCTCTGATTGTAATGATCACTGCATGCTGATTAATATAGGGCGAAAGGAATTGGAGGATTTTTAGACAAAACTTTGGTGCTGCCGAGGACTTAATATGGGGATGTTAGTACGTAATATTGGTGGCAATGGAATAGCTTTGGCTGCTTCAAAATCCTCTTTGCAATATGTAATGTAAAAAGGGTATTAGATATGTAATTATTTGGTGTACTCATTTCCTTGGCTCAAGAACTGAACCAATGGATCATTCCATCTTTCTTTCAGGGGCAAAAAAAAAAAAAAAAAAAAAAAAATTTATGAGAATTTGTTTTAGTTTTCTTATTCCTGAACATGTCTTCAGATTAGTTCCAAGGTATAGACTAAGAATAAAACTACTGACATGTAAAAACAAAATCTCTTCTGCTGACTACACATCAATCCAAGTATTAATTATTCAAAGTACGTTTCAAGATTAACGGATATGTACTTTTTAAACAAAACAACGTGAGCTTCAATGTCTCAAGCAACAAAGTTGAAACTGAATTTGGTGTTAAGATTTCGAAGTTCAAACTTAGAACCTCTCACTAGCGCCGAGGAATCGAACTCAGAACCTAACACCAGCACTGAGGAAAGACGTGCCAACAGGTGAGTTGAAGTCCCACGGGCATCCCATGAAACAAGTAGATACGGGGAAAGAGGAAACAACTCAAAGTCAGATAACAAAGGACCTACTGATGAGGCTATTTATGATGTTATCTAAGACTTGTTAGAAGTAATATATTCCTTGACCTTTGGTGTTGTTATCAACTCTACATCAAATGTGCAAATGGCCCAACCTTGAGCTTCAATTAAACTTTTGAATACACCGCTAAGTTGCTTGATAGAAATCTACCGATGAAACATCGATGATCTAAACCACCCCCCCACCCCCAAACCCACAAAAGAAGAAGAAGAAGAAGAAAAAAACACCTGTTGGGGAATTTTTGTGGCAAGATTTTTGGTGGCTAATATTCCTCATGATCTTGAGATCTTGTTACAGCAATGTGTTAGTTGCATCTATCATAGAAGATAATAGAATTGCTTATGGGCCTTATTTTCCAACCAAAGTCTCACAACCACTACATCTCGTACACGTCACGTCTTGATTAGTTGCTTTTATAATCAAAGCGTGAGAGGTAATTTCATCATAAGTCCATGTATGTATATATGGTAGGCCGTGGGCCCATATGGTCTGTCTATCTGGTTCCTGGAAAGCCGGCCCAAGAACCGCATAATAAGTTCCATGGGATATCAGCAGAGCAAATGGAGCCCTGAACGGTTCCTTAAATTTGCCTTGCAAAAAAATATTTTAGCAAATGAGGTGAGAGTGGATTTATTTATGTCTCAAGTTTCTCAATATCTCTACCATGATAAGATAAATGCTCCAAAACATTCGCCCGTTTATATGCCAGTCCCTTTGATTCCGTTTTTTAAGAAGTATTCTTAAATGCTATATTAGTTTGGTTAGACAGTGGAATAGGCATTAGTAAAATAAAATATACGGTATAAATAAAGATAAAGGTATTGCTTGTCACACCTCCTTTGTTTTTAAAGTTGGTTTTTTGGTAGCCATTGGTCCGTATAAGCTTTCAATGGTGCATCTGGTTCACGGCAAAAATCAGAATGGGAATTGATTAGAGCAGGAATCGGAATGGCTAAGTCACTCGACACTCTTGGCTTATCAATAGAATCAATATCGAAATTGGGATGAGATTTGAATACTAAGAGATGATAAAAATTAAATTTTTAAAAATTAATATATTTTTATTTTTTTATATTGGAAATGAAATTTCTCTCAAACAAATGATTAGAAAAAAATTTACTCATTTCCTTCCATTCCGGAGTCCAACTCTCTTAACAAAGTATGTTCTAAATTTCTTTTAGTATTTATTTATTATTTATTTATATCTATATTGTTATTGTCTTAATTTGCTATTATTTAAAACAATAACTTCTTCTAGCATTTGTTTATATAATTTTTAATTAAAAATATAAATTAAAATTTTTAGTACCTATTTTATTACTTGCTTATATGAAATTTTATTTTTATTACAAATAAAATATGTGCTGCACATGCCATATTCAGTATTTATATATAATCCCAACTTTGGGGATGCATGTTGCTGGGCAATGAATATTATATTGTTATATATATTATTATTTAGCAAAAAATTAAATATTATATTGTTTGGTCCAAGTACTTAATATTTAAAGTATCCATGGCACTTACTAACTTATTTTCCAGGGAGGAAGAAAAAAATCTTCATTTTTTTTTGATACAAACAAAAATCATATATTCAACCGTGAATAGCTTCCACTTGGATGAAAAGCTATGCTACAAGGATCTATCCTTTTGAGGATAAAAAATTTATTCAAAAATTTATAATTTTTAAATAAATATTTTAAATAATATTTAGATAAAAAATAATTTATTTATATATTAAAAAATGACTCATGAATTTGTTATCTACGCTTTCTTGCATTACTAATTTTCTAGATAAGTTACTAAAATTTATTTATATTTTTGATAATATTTTTTATTATACAAATATTATCATATATAGTAGTATAACATGAAATATTATAATTATAATATATTATAATATATTATATTATTAATATATTATATTTATATAATATATTATATAATATTATTATATATAATAATATACTATAATATAATCTATATTGCAATGTTATCAAATTATAATATATTATAATAAATTAATATATAGTAATATATAATATTAATATATATTATTATATTAAAAATTTTATATTAATATAATAAAATATATTATTATTATATTATTATAGTATTATATTATTATAATATAATATAATAATATATTATGATATGGTAATTATAGTAATATAAGATTAAGAATATATTAAGAATAAATTAAAAATATTATTTTTTTACTTAATCGGAAAATAATTTAGTCATCTCTTACGTGAATAAAATTTTTTTTTATAGATATTATCTATAAAAAAATAATTTATTTATTTAAAAAATATAAAAATATAGATAAATTGATGGTCAAAAAAATTGATCAATTTTTTATGATATTAAAAAAATAAATAATAATAATAATAATAATAATAATAATAATAATAATAATAATAATAATAAGGGTCCCGATCGTGAGCTACTCACAAGTCACGACCTGCGTGCCACTTGAGTGAAATATTTGGTTGGACCAAATCTTTGATGGACCCATCCAATCGCCAAAAGAACATAGATGCACGTGTATCGCGCTTATTTTATTCTCGTGTACTAATCCATCGGTCCAGCGGTGGGTCGGATCCAATCTAGAATTTATTTTTATTTATATTTTATTATATGTGGATGTGAATTGAAAGGGAAGTCTACGATTTCTTGTTTATGTGGATATGAATATGGGATCTGCCATCCACATCGCGTCGCATCGCCATCGCATGGCCCATATTTAATTGATTAAAATGCAAAGAGGAAGCCAGCAAGCAAAGTGTCCATAGGTCGTTTCTTATCGTTTTTCAAGTTGCCCGCCAGGAGGCCCCCGACGGACGCCCACGCGTATTTTTTTCCAACCTCGGCCGCATCGTTCCCGTCCCCCAGCTCCAAGCCCACCGCTTGTCCACTCTCCACGTCCGACCAGTCATCCGGACCGCCTAAAACCCTTGGCCCCCTCCCCACACCCCCTTCTTTATTTGTTTCCATCGATTCTTTATGGGTTGCCGACGCCAATAATCGACATGGACGCCGCCTTCGCTCTCCTCCGTCACAGCCCCTTCACCACCGCCGTCCCATCCCCCCCGCCGCCCGCTGCCGGCCGGAACTCCGCCGCGCCCTTCTCTTTCCGGCCGTCTTTCCCCGCCGGCGAACAGGGTCTGCGGGCAAGATCTCGAGTTGTGGCGGCGGTCGCGGTATCCGGCGGGGAGGAGACCGCGGCATCGGTCGCGCCTGTTTACAAACCCACTCCTCCGGACAGAGAGCTTCGGACTCCTCACAGCGGGTAGTTTTTTCTCGCCTTTTTTTAAAAGATATTCTTCTGCGAGGCTTTATATTTACGTCGATTCAGATAAATTTGGGAATCATCATTGCCTGCTCTGTTTCTTGAAGATTTGGTCGTTTTTTCCGATTTTATTGAAACCTTGGTATATATGCTTTGCCGCTTTTAGAGTAGTACTCTCGTCTGTGCCCAAGAAGTCATCTGTTTCTTGGAATTCCACCCCTTTAGAAGGGTTTGATGTTTATTTACGATGTTTATAGCTTCCGCTATCGATGTAATGTTGTTTTCTTATATGGACTCTGGTCTTTACCCAAGAATTCCTCTGTTTCTTGAATTTCCTGCCGTTTTGCGAGGGATTGATGATATTCATTCACGGATTTTCTAGAAATCTGGGCGGTAATAGCTTCCAGTCTCTATTTTGCTTTCTTATATGGGTGGTGTTCGGATCGTTAGGCAATACTTGGTTTTTTTGTAATGCCGTGTGATTTGATTTCCAAGTATTATCAGGAGTTCTTCTTGTCTTCAGTTTCTTGCTTTGCTTCACGTTTCAAACTGATATATTCTGGTACTGATCTCGTTTACAGAAATATGATATGGGTGGTATTTATCTCATCTGATACATATGCTACATGATCATACTCTTATGGTGAAAATGAAAGATGAGACCGTGCAATTTAATGTTAAAGTGGCAATGCATCGGGCTTGATGATTATTATTTTAGTTAGAGTACTATAGTTGACATTATGTGCTAATTTGGTCTTGGCAGATACCACTTTGATGGGACCGCTCGTGCATTTTTTGAAGGTTGGTACTTCAAGGTCTCGATCCCTGAATGTAAGCAAAGCTTCTGTTTCATGTATTCCGTGGAAAATCCTGCCTTTCCTAATGGAATGAGCACACTGGACAAGGCATTGCATGGGCCTCGATTTACTGGGGTTGGAGCTCAAATTCTTGGTGCGGATGATAAATATATATGCCAATTCACAGAGAAATCTAAAAACTTTTGGGGAAGTAGGTCTTTTCTTGCGTTGTCTCATGCCCTTTTCCTAATAAATGATTTATTGATTTTTAGGGAAGGCATTTATTTCAAATTAAAGCTAAACTTTATATGTCCCAGCTTCTAGTTGTTGTGGACATGCTTTTAAAGTATCCATTTTGATTATGGCACGATATCTAGGTAATTTGCAAGTAAAAAATAATTTTTTGTGTGCATAATCTTAAAGCATCCTGACCGCTATATCCAATATATAATCTTTTAGAAGATCCTCCATTTATAGGGATAAACGTTTTGGGACTTAAAAATATTAATGGAGAAAATATCCAAATTGAAGCACAGCCGAGTTAGCAGAAGATGAGAGTAGAATGGGCTGGGTGAGCAGTCCAAGTTTGCTTTCTAGTATTCGTTATCAGGTCACATTTAGATAGATATAATGAAGAGCATTTTGCTTAAGATTATGCTTTATTTGATAAGAATCAACATATGCAGCTGCTTCATACGCCTCTTATGCTACTAGTTGACCTTTACATGTGCTAGCAGATTTAAGATTTCTGGGATGAGCAATGAAACAAAAGTTATCAACTGGTTCTAGCCATAAACGAACTCATTTGGCTTATATATAAAAGGGAGAAATTCTCACTTTTCTCAATCCTTCAGTTTTTGAACAGAAAAGAAGTTCAACATGCTTATGTTATTGGTCTTGACAAATTAAGTGCTGTTGTATTGCTGTATAATATGGTGTCACTGATCTCTTTGTGATTCTGTTTTTTATTTTAGATCACGCTAAATGCTCTTATAATGGACATTTTACTTTTTAGTTGAATTCATAATTTTATGTTCAATATATATATGTCTGTGTCTGTGTATAATTCATACATACATACATATGATTTTTCATGGTTCTATTTTTGATATATGTATATATTTATTAGTATAGTGATGAATTATCTGGTATTTCATAGGTAGGCATGAACTAATATTGGGGAACACCTTTGTAGCTGGGAACGGTTCAGCTCCTCCAGATGGAGAGGTTCCTCCTCAGGTTATGTCCATTTTGCTTTCTTTCTTTCTCAATGCATATATTGTTATGATTTAACTCATGTATACAAACATCGGTTGCCCTAAATTTGGATATATTGATATGCATATTTCTATTTTAATCACTAGAATTGGCTCATCATGCTTGCATATCAGATAAATATGCTACTCTTCCAGCTGGATTTAAGCATTTTAATTCAATATGCTCTCGTGTTCTTGTCAATGTGATTGACACATCTAATAAGTGTGTGAATATGGACAGAATAAGATGAGAAACTATTTATTTAATACATTCTTGGTTGTTAAAGCTGTTTATTGACAAACTTCTGTTGTAAGAGAGGGATTTACTTTGCCAATTCGTGCTTAAAATGCTAAAGCTCTGATCATATCTACAGTGAGTGTTAAAAACTTAAAATGTTTGATGACACTAAGTCTTGTCACTTAGGCTGTATTAACTTTCTAACGTGCAATAACTTAATTAAAAATTTAACCATCTGATATAGATCCATGGTTGAATGTATTGCTTGTTGTGTGAATATTGGTTAATTCAGATCTATTGGGTACTCAACTGTATTGTATGTCACACTGCTGTTGGAAAAAAACTCAACCTTATATGGAAGATGATAACACTTTTGCAATTGGGTGGCCCATCAATCTTTAAATGAGACAACTTTTGATGGTTTCAGAATATAAAATTGACATGATGTGATATTGTCAAACCATCTTTAGCAAATCTTAGATCTCTAAATCATCTGGGACAGACATGCTTTTGTCAATGTGTGTACTTGAAACAACCCAATATGTAGTATTAAGTTTATCTCACAATCTAACACATAGACATGAAAAGAATGACAGCATCATGATACACACTAAAATAAGATTCTTAAATAGTGACAACTATGGTATCCAAAGGGTACCAAACATTTACTAAGATACTGGAGTCATCATCCTATTCTGCTGGAATGTAATTGACTATGTATAGAAACACAAAATTAGTGTGCCCTTCTGGTGAATTAATTTTAGATGCACATAATTGCCACACCATTTGGTGAATTGATTTTCTTGCTAGTGGGTAGTACGATTAAAAATAGAATTGTTTCCACGAAAGCTGTTCATAAAAGGTAACTTGTGTGTGGGCTTGGTATGCATTTATATAATTGCAACACCTTTCTTATATGCATCTGGCTGACTTGTTTAATAATTTTTTTTAGCAACTTTAAAGCTAACAACATAAATTAATTGATTAGGAAGATCATCTTGAGCATATCACATATAACATTTTGAAAAAGCTTATTAACAAGTTTTGATTAAAAAATTGAGAAAAATTTATTGCTGTAGATTTAAATGAGAATTTTGTGCATCTTACTTCCAAATAGGAGAATTTGACCTGGTGGATGTCTAGATTCACATTTAAATTGAAAATGACATTTTATGGTTGGAAAAATGACCTCCTATGTGTTTATTGTACTAAAAAATATCTTTGTTTTTTTTTCCAACAACTTTGAGAAAACCATTAGTTAGTAGCCTTTTGGCCATGATGTTCAAACATGTGATGTTCTGTTAGTAAATTAAGTTATTTATCTCTTCTATAATATATATATACATATATATACCTCAATTATATGCAGTTGGAATTAAATAAGAATCTAAGTCTTCTTTTTCAAAGATGCTCTCTCTCTCTCTCTCCCCCCCTCCCTTATGATCTCTTTCTTATTTAGTCTTAACTTTGTGCCGACTTCACTTAAAGAAATGAAAAAAAAATTTAAAATTTTGGGGCTGAGCCCCTGTTTCATTCGCAGTAGGGGCTTTGCTCAGCACCCCATGCAAACGAGCGAAGGAGGAGAGTAGGGCTTCTAAGGCCCCTCTCTCACCCTCTTCTAGAATCTCTCTCACTCCCCTTCCCTCTCCTCTCTCTCTCTCCTCCTCCTCCCTCCCTCTTTCTCTCTTAGACGAGCCTATGTTTCGTTTGAAACAGGGGCTCTGCCCAACGGCCCAAGCGGACGAGGAGAGGAGGGCTTCGGAGCCCCCTCCCTCTCTCCCTCTCCCAGCTTCTCTTTCCCCCTCTCCCTCTTTGTCTCCCTTGCATCTTCCCTCTCCCTCTCTCTCTCTTCCTCTCTCTTCTCCCTCTCTGGTTTCCCTCTGTCAGTATACATCAGCATGGAACAGCATAGCATGGTACTGCCGACTACCGGCATAGGTGTCGATTCTGGTGTTGCAGACCGCTTAGGCCTTTTGTCAGCTCTAGGTCGATAAATATTATGAATGTCATAGAATATCGACTCCTTTGTGGCTCTCAGTGTCATGTGATGTAGGAGAGAGTTTCATAGATCATGGAAGGAAGAAAATATTGTTCTAAAAATTGTCACCTTGGCTGCCGAGGTTCTTGCTTAGGTCGGGCTGCTTGGTCATTGCCTAGGTGCTCATGCTAATGCTCTACATCAAGTTTGAGCATGGAGGATAAGGTCACTTTGCTTATGGAATGTTGCCAAGTTAAAACTTCCGATTCACTTATTACCTCTTCTTTGATATGTTTCATTTAATGAATTATACTTATTTTAAAAATTTTTAATAATATTCTGATAAAATTATAAAATTTTTTTAATGTTAATTATTTTGTGTGAACGACCACTTTCAAAACTATATTTCACGATCGGCCTCCATACATCCTTATTGGGCTATTTTGCTTCTTCACTATGTTTTGTTCCATTTATTGCTGGGGAAGTGAACTGATGCATTTGATTGGCAAAATTATTTTCCTTTCATTTCTTGGTTGTTGGTTGTTATGCCATTATTTTTTTTGTTACATTCTTGCAATTATATGCTTGTTGCAGCAATAAATAACATTAAATTTTCATATGACTAACCTTCACTTGTTCATATGTGGATTTCAATAGGTGAGGAACAATGTTTGCAGTCTCTTTATTCTATTGCGTAATAATTTTGATGAGTTAAGAGCTGCAGGTTTTATGTTATGCATGTCCTGCTATTTGATTTCAGAGTAATGCTTACATACTGATTGCTGTTCGCATGCATGTGGCTCGATACTTATGTGTATGTATGTATTTATGCATGTATCCATTTGTATATTTATTACGTTTCTTTAAGACAATATGTGTTTATATATATGTACTTGTGTACGTGTCCTTGCATGTCTGCATGCATATGCATATAATTTCATGTAAACACCAAGTGTATATTTTCATTTTCATTCTCCATGAATGCTATCTTGATATTTCTTGGTTTGGATCTATTTATGTAGGAATTTCGTAAACGTGTTTTAGAAGGATTCCAAGTCAGCCCAATTTGGCATCAAGGTTTCATACGTGATGATGGAAGGCATGGCTACATTTCATGATAGATTTTGGTTTTGTATCATAAATTTTTGATAGTGGATATAAATGGTTTTGTCATAACAATCCATTAAGTTACAAAAGTCTTACAAAGCGATTTCATTTATCTTTTTGACCTTTTTTTCAGATACAATAAGGTCAAAATCTGTTCAGTTGACTCATGTTTAACATTTTGAAAAAAAAAAAATCAAGTTTAGTTATGTAATTATGTTGGCTCTTTATATCAGTACTTTTAGAATTATATTTATGGCCAAGCGTCTCCATTTAGTCGAACTCTGCAATTCCTATGTTTTGCTTGCTTATACATACTTATGTACTTCGTTATTGCATGGACACTTGCTGTATGTGCTGCTTTAGGTGTCCCAATTGTCCACCACTGCAGCTGCAGGAATTCCAGGAGAAGGATTATTCCATTTACAAATTTCAGGATGGATGTTATTACATGTGTTCATTACTTGACAAAGTTGGCTTCTTGCTACCAACTGTATTATAATATAGTGATTATGGAACTGACTTATCTTGCTGTCAGTTTGTTGTTCTCTTAAGGGTAGGGTTTATTTGGATTTTGCTTCTGCAAGAGAAGTGTAACATGAGAGTGAAGTAGACAACTTTGCATGTGGGGCTCAGTGGGGAATTGGCTGGTAGGTCAACCTAACAGTATTCTTTTGGTGAAACTCGGGGAGCAATTGTTGGATGGATTGCAAATAACACTGAAGAATCCACTGTAGGGGCACTTGCTTCATATATAAATTGCAGTGGGTCTTTACCCTCTCATATATTCTCTGAGTAGTATTCTCTGAGTAGTATGCGTATACAAGAATGCAATATCCATTTATGTCCTAGGTAGTTTTTAGCTTGCATGAAGAAGTCTTGCTCAGGTAGACAGTACCAGGTGTATAATAGATCTCGGTGTTCCTCTTGTAGTTTTGAGGAACCTGGATTATTGCCAACCTAAGTTGCATGAGGTTATGGTAGTTGGTAATTATAGAAGTGAATGTGAAACCAATTTTGCCAAAGAGGATAAACCAAACTATGGTTGCAGCCATGTGAGACATTGCAGATGGTCTCTTGGTGCTGTGGTGAGAGATGAAATGCTACTTCTTGCTTGTTTTACATATGAGAGAATCCTTTAGAAGGTTATGGAGTTTCTTAGTGACTAGAAACACCGACGGAATTGGAATTGATGAAATATTATGAAAGGATGTGTTTGGAGGTTTTAAATTTAAAAGTCATGATTTTTTTAATGAATTTGAAAATTTTGAAGTTCTAGAAGTTAGGTTTCGTTATGAGGTCTTTGGTTGCTAAAGCAAGTTCAGAAATGTAAAATTTTATAGATAAGGAGAAGAATGTGAATTTGAAAAATTCTACTCAAAGTGGAAAATTTCAATTTCATTGTTTTCTTAGGACCTTTTCATCCCATACCCCTTACAAAATCATGATTACTAAATTTAACAATGAAATTTCATGATCCATTGATACATCTAAGTGCGCCTTATTCCCCAGTTCGTAGGTAGAACAAATGTAGATTGACCAAGCAACAACCTTGCATGTATGCTTGAGTGACAGGACAGGGTCTTCTAATCATAGATATGAAAATTGATGAACATAAATACTGAGTATGTTGCACGCAATTATTTTCTGGTTGGATGCATTTATAATCAGAGGAAGTCAAATTTAGGCTTTGGAAGAAGGTTAAATGTCCTGTGATTTATCCAAGAATGATGTCGAATATGATATCCCCCCCCCCCACTCTCTCTCTCTCTCTCTTTTTTGGTATGTGTGTTGGGGGGGGGTGGTTTGCTAGAAAGACCAAACAAAATTTATTGTAGTTGCATATGATAGTTGGACAGACTCCTGGTTTGACAGCATCTGTTTGAATGTTTTATTTTGCAAGGAAATAGTTTAGGATCATTTCACTTAATAGAATATGATTATTTTATGTTAATATTATTTATACTCTGCAACTTAGATATTGTCGATATTAGTAATTTAGTATCTTCCATTTGATAGGTCGAAGTATGTCCAAACTGTAAAAACAGCAAGTTGGGAATACAGCACACATCCAGTATATGGCTGGGGGGATGTTGGGTCTAAGCAAAAATCAACAGCAGGCTGGCTTGCAGCTTTTCCTGTATTTGAACCTCATTGGCAAGTATGCATGGCAGCTGGCTTGTCAACAGGTATTTTATAGTGAGATGCAAGATAGATTATTTCGGCTACTTGCTTTATGATTTGCTTTGCATTTTGCATCTGCCCATGTATCTTTATATATCTAACAGTACATGTAATGCAAATATACATCTTTTTTTTGTAATGTGTGCATGCCCATATCTGTGTTTCGGCAATGAAGGGGCTTTTAATCTCTAGCTTCATTTACAAAGGACATCAGGTCTATAACTTCATAACTAAATTTTCATGCTCACCTTGTTAGCAGTTATCCTCTTCTTTTAAATTTATTGTCATCATTGTCCTTGTGGTTACACGTATCATTTCTAAATGATTTTACGCCTCTCCCCCTGCTTCCCAAATAAATGCAATTTTGTTAGGACTTTGTTTGATTGTGACAGACCAAAAAACTATAACAAACATGCTGTTACCTAGTTCTTTTAGCTTCTAAAGAAGCTTTTGATTTTCATAAGAGGTAGAATAGCATGATGACAGAAGGATGCAAAGACAAAAGACTTGGTGCTAGAGGAAGCGCTAAGCTGAAGAGAGGGAAAGCTTGAGTGATAATTTAATCATGGTTGAAAATAATGAAGCATGTAAACCAATGTATTACAGTGACCATTGCACACTTGAAACTGGTTGGTGACATTTAAAACAATGCCACATGATGCCTTGCGAAATAATCAATTTTCTGAAACAAAATTAGTATATTGGGTACTTTTAGTTTCTTAACCCTTCTTACTACTTTTAGCCTGTTCTGATGTCAATAATCTTCAACAACCTTTTACTTGTCTTCAGTGTGCTGAGTACTTATAGAGTGTCTTGATGTCCTTAATGCACTGAAAGTTATTTATTCTTGTCGGCTCCCTGGCGACATTATGTTTATGCTTTGGATGTCTTTGTACTGCTGAAACAGTGTCTCTTGGGTGTTTCAAAATTGAATTTGATCAATCCAATCCAAGGAGGCATGCAATGAAATATTATGTTGTGAATTTACCAACCATGACATAGCATTTATTCTCTTGTGCTTTGTACTTGAAGCACGTGTTCCCTTTTCTCCTTCCAATTCACCTTGTTCCAGTTCAGAATTGCACAGGATGTCTTTACTTTCTTTTTTTTGGGCAAAATCCTTCAAGGGTAACTTCAAATGCTAGAATTTGATATGTTATTTTCCATGAAGTATTCCTTAAAACTAAATCCATTGATTTCTTTGTCTAACTAAATCCATTTATTTCTTCTTCTCCAACCATCTTTGTTCAGATTCTGAAGAAAACTTTGCTCTTTAAGTAGTATGGGAAGATCTTTTCAAGTAGTAAGAGTTTAGTATAATGGTAGTGCCCATTGAGTTAGTATTTTTAAAGAAAATTGATGAAAAAAATATCTATTCTGTCTCCATTGATAGCACTAATTTTTTTTGAATCTGAAGTATTTAAGATTTTCATGTCTTTATGATTCTGGTGTGCATACCTTTTCTTGCTGTGTGTGTGTTGTACAGGTTGGATAGAGTGGGGTGGTGAACGGTTTGAATTTGAAAATGCTCCATCTTATTCAGAAAAGAATTGGGGTGGTGGTTTTCCAAGGAAATGGTTTTGGGTAATTATCTCTCTCTCTCTCTCTTTCACACACACACACAAAAACAACTCACCATGTCAAGGAATTAGAACTATTCACCCGAGAGGGTTTGATGTTAGTCTCTACCCAGTTTTTGTGTTATATTTATTGTAATATAGACTCAGAGCGATCAAACATGAATAAAATCTTGTTTTTATTTATTTATATTTTATGTAATCCAGATCTCCAAACAAAAATGTATAATTGTAAACAAACTGTTTTAGACAACAGGGATATAGCCCTTGATAGGAACAAATGGTAGAGCTGGATCTAGAAGTACTTCTTCTCACCCCAAATAGATGGGAAAGGCTTGTACTTTATGGCTATGCCTATTTTATTTTACTGTTTAAGACTAACCAATATTTACCAGTAATTTGCATGAACTAAGTTTTTATTCTTTGGAAATAATATTCACAAATTTCTAGTAAAACATTTATTTGGGTGCTAAGTAACAAGGACTGTATCATGGATTAAAAACCATTGGTACTGGTGCCTGGATGCTGAAACTGTCTGTACCTATATGTACTGGCCATGCCTGTGTATATTGATTGTATCATGCTGACCATACTCGGTGCAACTGATGGTTTTCATTATTTTTGGTGCTGTCAGTTTATGTATGTATTCTTGATACCGGCATCGTTACTGGTACATCACCATTCCAATGGGAAAATGGTATGGGGTTTGGTACCGGTATTTAAAACCTTGCCACAAATTCTTTGCTAACCTTATATTTGAGGCTAAAAAATGCTAATGTATGCCGAGTTTATTGATTTACAATCAACATAGAACCCACTCATTACTAATTAATGACATAGTAGAGTTGTAAGGCATAATTGATCAAGTTAACACACATCCATGGGATTGATGATATTTTTCCTTTGTTCATGTTTTAAAACAACAACTGGTTTCTTGCAAACATTTGGTGGAACTGTGGAAGTAATTGTACAGTAAATTAAGTTCGCTGATAAGCATGTATGTTTGCACATGGAATCAGGTATGATGGGTTAAACTGAATTATGGAATTCATAGACATGTATCTACAGGTTTTTTTTTTCTTGGTGGGAGTGGTTGGAGAGAGTTGGGGGGGGGGGGGTGTGTGGGGCGCTGCAATTCTATTATTCCTTTAGAGGTTTTAAGTCCTTATGTTTTATCACTCTCCTAACTGTGACCATGAGGTCCTGTCCCAACGGTCCTGTCCCAACTATCCAGGGTCCTTAAGATCTCATTTTTGTCTTTACTTTAATTAATGATATATATCTTATATGCTATTAGCTCTTTATGGCTTTCCTACGTGGAACTAATCTAGCATTGAGTCTTGTCTTCATCTCATCATTCAACAATAGACTATATACTTAACATGGGCTATTGTATATCTTGAATAACTGACGCATTGGCCTAAACACTCTGTAACTGACTGGTATTTGAGTGATTTCACTAGAAATATTTGAGGCTTTTATCTCTTGTGGCTGCAACATTTGACATGTCCCTGTAAATTGCATTTACTTGCACCACTGATACTCAACTTCATTGATGCCCACCAAGTTACCTCTCATGGGACTTTTTAAATGCTTTCTCTAAGTCAAGAAAGGACCGTGAGTTGGAGATGAATGGGGACAATACCTAGTTCTTTAATTCCTTTATGGGCATGCGCAAAATCATGTTTTTATGAATGCAAAAGAGAGAAAGCCATGATCTAAGTTATTATGACTGTGAGAGAGTACAAGTCTTTGGATTGCTTTCTTCTATGCTAGGAAGGATTGTATGCCATTGTAAATAGAAGTACTTCAGAAATTAGAGCTTTACTGTAATCAGTAAGCTTGGATAACCTACCAAGACTCAGGTCATGAAGGTTAATGTAGGTCCTCGGAACATAGGGATACCAAAAGACGGCCTTTGATCCACTTGATCATGTTAGAAGATGGCAGTCGATCATCACTAAATTATGGTTAAAAGAATAGGAAAGACATTAAGTTGTTTGTTTGCTCGAAAATGTTGACTGGATTGTAACAGAACGATGAACAGATGCTTAGAATTAGGGATGTTTTCCTGATTGAAACATGTGTAGCTCATCCAGAAATGTTGGTGTATATCTAAGGTTTTTCAAGGGAATGGTCCTAGAGAAGTAACATGACCCATGAGATAATTACTGACAAGCTATATTTGGTTTCTAATGTCTCAGTAAACTCACATTTACCTGATTTTTGTTCTATTTAATGTAATGGTCACTTCCATTACCTGTGGCTAATAGTAATTATGATTATTCGCTAATTGGTGAGGTGGTATTTTTGAATGCTGTTTAAATATCCAAAGTCATCCTTATTTTATGTGGTTGAATGACCCTTTCGCCTTTTGCAGGTTCAGTGTAATGTTTTTGAAGGTGCATCAGGGGCAGTTTCTTTAACTGCAGCAGGTGGCATGAGGAAGCTATCTGGATTAGCTGATAACTTTGAAAATGTTGCCTTGGTATGTTATTCTTGTATGCAGTTTGTTGGCATTTTATTATTTTCTTTTCCAACCAAGTTATAAGCCCTTAGGTTTATATAAATATTTAAGCCTATTCTAGTTGGGCATGCAATAATGGAAAGAATCATATTACAATAAATTGGTATTTCAGACTTATTGATGTTTTGAGGTTAAAAACATGGTGAGCTGTAAAAGATCAAGGAGAAAATTTATTATCTGGTTTTTGTTGATTATCTAAACTCAGACTGAGAATAAGATTTATATCAAGTGTTTTCATAGATAGAATAAAATAAAATGACTACTTTACAAGAATTTGCATTTAAATGATAAAAAATAAAACATGATTTCTCTGACAATCCTCAAAGTTAGGAGCTCAAATGGTAGTCTTTCTTAGATACATGAACAGTCCACAGTAAGAATACAACAAGAGGACAAGTGACAGGGGAAAATGTAAAAAATCATTTTGACACTGCAAGTATTTGTCTTGGGAAAGAAATCTGCTTAACCATTAATATTTTCCCAAATTTAGAATGACTGGATTTTGGTGTCACTTATTAGGATTTGGTTCTCCATTATGAATTATTAGTATTATACTATTGCCTTGTGTTTCTGAATCAAAAAAAAAAAAAAAGTTCTCCATTATGAATTATTAGTATCATACTATTGCCTTGTGTTTCTCTCTTATTATGAATGTTTTAGTTTCATTACTTGGATTCCAGCAGGTATCATGCCAGATTAAGAGTAAATTCCATTACTTTAGTTAAAAATAAGGTACAATACCACATGATGTAGTCTCACAAGCAGGTTGTCATGCCTTGGGCCTCAAGTTATTTAAATCTCAAGGTGTGATTATCACAAATGATCATGTATGAGTGCAAAATCAACATTAAAATTTCACCAACTATACGAGCAAACATAGCATGATTAAAGGTGCATTACAAACTATAAATTTTAGATAACATGCATTTTTTAAAGTTATAAAGCATAAATCTTTATAAAACTATAATGCTATACCTTCAAAAAATGCAAACAGCAATACATCATATGACAAACTACTATGTTAGTGTGTTAGTGTTGCTTCAACCACTAGATTCAACATGCAATTTCAAACACCAATTCCTTTTTCATTTGAAAAGCTTACCCTGTCTATGGCTGGTCATTTTTACGAGGTTTTGTGATGGTTGAAGTGAGCTACACAATGAAATATTTTTTTTTTCACCATGTTCAACAGACTAAGCCTCCTAGAAACGAAATGCAGCATAAAATATAGATCATTGCAATGCTGAAATTGTTATTGGAAAGTCCAAGTAAAGATCTAATAGAAAAATCATAAAATGAGATACTGAAGTCAAAATTTCTAAGGAAATTGAGATATTGTGAGATGATCGGGACATAATTCCAAAGGGATTCAAACAATTGATATAAAATCATATTGTTAAAAAGGCTTAAGAGGCCATATGTATCCTTGCTATAAATGAAGACGAAATTCTCGCTAGTAACTGAGGGTCTATTTGGAGTTCTGTAAGTAGAACCGCATGCAACTCAAGTTGTAGGTGCAAGCTAGCTCACTTGTTTAGATGCTTGCAACTCAAATTGCACCACAAGATGAGTTGCTCGCTGAGCTGTAACTCATCACTATCTTGCTGTAAGTAGAATTTTAGTTAGAATGGCTGGAGGATGAGTTGTAGCAGCTCGAGCAGGCATTTTAATTAAAAAAGATTTCTCTCCATCTCCCCTTCCCCCCTCCTTTGCCTTGCTATGGAGTCCCTCTTTTGCCACTATCGTCGATGCCGCCACCCACAACTTCCTCCGCTGCCTCTAACTTCACTACAATAGGCCTTTTGTCTCCGTCCACATTCTGAGGGCCTCCGGCTCCGACTGGCTACCATGACTACCAAGCGGCGTAAATGCCACCTTCGGCTTCGTGGCCGAGAAACAGGGGCTTAAAAAAGTCTCTTGTTTCAAAGGCTTTTTTAAAAAAGTCCGACAACAGTGAAGCTGGCAATGGATTTGATGGCTTCACTGTTTCTGATTTTTTTTTAAAAAATATTGAAATAGTGAAGCCGGCAAATCAATTGCCGAATTCATTATTTTTAAATTTTTTTAAAAAAAATCTTAAAAAGTGAAGTCGGTAAATTAAGTGCCGGTTTCATTGTTCATCTTTTTTTTTTTAAAAACGGCCGACGCATGAATAGGGGCGGTCGCCCCTGTTCTGCGGCCACGACTCCGCCTGCGCCACTTCCACCGCTCAGTGGCCACGACGGCCATCCGGAGACCTCCAGCAGCCTCTCCGCCGTCCCATCCTTCTATCTCTGGCGGCCTCTCCCTCTCTCTTTTTCTCGCTCATTGCGGCAGCCCTATCGGGCAAACTGAGCCGTGGAGGCTTCCGCGGCCCTCCGACGGTCACAGGGGGCTACCGTCGGCCTCCGGCAGCCTCTCCCTCTTCCTCTGTTTTCCTTTCTTTCTTTCTTTCCTGGCACCGGTGTGTGCCATTTTTCCCGCCGGTCCGGTTTGGCACGTCCCAAACCATCTTGTTCTGAAAACCATGCTTGGTATGGTACGCAGCTTGGTATATCGAGTGTCGGTACATCCTCTGTACTATATACTAGTTTGGGATACAATAAGGTATAGTTGGTACGCACCAATACTGATTGGTATGGCAAACATTGGCCTTAAATGCCGCCACTGGTGCCCTATCACTTCTGGGAGGCCCATGATTGTCTTGTCTACCCCGGACTTCGGCATACCACCCTCTACTTTACTCTTCCATTGTCACCCTCTCTCTCTACCCCTCTCTTTCACCTTGTTTTGCCTTCCTTAAGTTTGCACCACTGTCCGCTCCCTCCTCATGGGCCCCTAGTCCATGCCTAGGTCCTCGCCATCAGCAACTTTGGTGCCAACCTCTTCATCTAGAAACCCATAAGATGAGGCTACATATATCATTTAGGTCGACGTATGTAAAGTTTCACATAGGTCCTCAAAACTACATATACTCACGGGTAAATGCATAGAAGGGAACATATACTCTTGACTTACGTGGATGAGCTGCTGAGGTAATTTATTCTCGAGGTCCACATGACCTGGCAAGAGGTTTATTTGCATTCTTATCAATATTTCGAATGAGGCCAAAAGCACCACCTGTTTGTTCTGGTGTAATCACCTGATCAAGCTTGGCCTGAAATTAGTTTCGAGTTAGTTAGAGCTGTGGAATCAAGCTCGGTTTTGAGTTTAATTTTGAACTGAGCCGAACATGAGCTTTATTAATCAGCTATTCTAAATTGAGTTGAGAACAATTCAAGATCGAATCAAGCTTTGTTCCAGCTTGGTTCAGTGCAAATTAATAGTTAGCTGACTCAAGGAATAAATAAAAATACAGTGACTGAAACCTTAATATAATGCATCAATTATATAAATATATTTGAGCTTTATTGACCGAGAGTGATTGAGCTGGGTTGGGTTGAAATTGGTTTCAAGCTTGTGTTGCTTGTTCCATCCTAGTTTGTATAACTTTGAATCAAGCTTGATTCAAGCTCTTTCCGAGCCGATTTTGAGCGGCTCTGTTTGTTTGACGCACCTATCTGGATGAGATCAACCTCTATATCCTCATCGATAATTAAAATGAGGCCAAATATACCACATGGCCAAAGGTCCAGAAATATTTTATGAGAATGATATTGTTTTTCAAAATTTAGGGCAAATTTGCAAGGGCTATAAGGAACATTTATTAGAAATCTCCAATTAACATAAACAAATATAGGAGAGGTTCTGATAAGATCTGAATTTTAAGTCAGAACACATGTATACAGTTTGATATATTAACTCAAGCAGAATTTCCAAATAAAAATTAATACATGAATTTAAACTCATATGGTTTCACATATCCAAGGAATAATAAGTGAAGACCTTTTCAATGAATCGTAACTTTTAAAATGCAGCACAACCATGGAACTGAAGTCAACAATGGGCTAAAGTTTCTGAAGAAACTTTTCACTGTGGAAATGAACCTGAAGTTTGGACCTTTAGAACAGCATATAAGCTAGAAGTTGGCTAAATATTCAAAAATACATAACAAGCAATAAATATTTGTTACACTGAATATGGGTTTAGAATTTTAAAAAACATCATAGGCTTGAAAGTGACTGCAAGGCTCTAAAACACAGAGCAAACTCTTTTATTCAAATAAATGGAACAATTACAGTGCCATGCAAATGAGATATCAAATCTTAAATTCAAAGACATGGAAAAGTTACTTGCAGTCTATGCTGACGAAGTTCACAGCATTCTTGTTTGAACCTCCTCCCGCCATTCCTCCCTCCATCTCTTTCTAGCCTATCACCTTTTTCTTTTCTTGGTTTGCCATCTTTCTGTGCTATTTATAGGCCTGCCGATTGGGTTGCTTATGTGGTCTGTCACGTACAAGGATGGTTAAAGGTTTTTGGGACACTGAGTTCCCTGCTGGCTTGATGTCATTGGCACTGCCAGTCATAGAATGTAAGTTAATGGAGGAGAGCTCTCCTTTCTCAATGTCAAAAAATAAAAACAGTCTCCACTTTCTTAATGTATTCCTATATTCCTATGTCGAGCAGGATGGGCTTCCATTAACATTTGATGACCAAATTGCATCTTCACAGTTACATTTTCAATGGCTTAATTTGGAACTTTATGATGGTTGTTCATGCTTGATTTTAGTTATCATCAGTTGACGTGATCTATATTGCTTTTTCCCTTATTTGTCACAGAAAACCATATCAGAACTAGAAGTAGAATAATTTAAAAAAACTATATTCATATATTCACACATTACAGTTTAGAGCTAGTATGCTAACTTGGTTGGTTTGCTCGATCATTCTTAAGGGAAACAATTTTTGGTTCACATGCTCTAATCATTTGTCATGCCAAGCATCCAGTGGAAGATGATTTTTATTTTATTTATTTTGTGATAGAAAAGACACTGCATAGGTTCTTTTGAGTCATGGTCAAAAATCAATCAGACTGCATCTCAACTTCATATTTTAATAGAGCATCAGGTTATTATTGTGTTTTTATAATATGCTACCAATATATTCTGCTCCTCTATGCTTTCTTCTATTCCAGTTTTTCTTTTCAGTCTTTTATAGATGAGGTTTCATCACAAGGCATTATAGCATCCAACTATTTAAATATCCTTTATCATTGACATAGGTTGGAGTTCACTGTGAAGGGGTTTTCTATGAATTTGTGCCCTGGACGGGTACTGTGAGCTGGGAGATTGCTACATGGGGTTACTGGCACATCTCTGCAGAAAATGAAAAACATATTGTAAGTTACATTTCCCGAGCCTTGAAAATGAAGATCTGATATTAGATTTTTAGCAGTTGTTGATAGAAAATAAATACATGCAATCACCATATACCTTTTTTATCTATAGTGACTTGGCATGATGCTTATTTTGGCTGTTCTGAAGAAACAATAATAAATAAAAAAAAAATTTGTCAATTGATTCTTTGTGTTGGTTTTTTAGCAGTTAAACCATCCTTTTATGGGCATGATACAGAATTACTGCTTCTGTATACAGTTTGGGTTGGCCTTTTTTTTTTGTCCATCTACCATCCATGTTTTGGTTTTGGACAATGCTCAAGTTCCTACTTCCTAGTATTTTTATGGAAAATATGTTTGTGAATTGGCTTTTGATAAGGTCCATGACATTCTCTGCTACATATTTTTTTTTATCTCAATAGTAGAAAGCTGACTTCGCTCAGAACCTAGTCTTCTGAAAACCTGTCTAAGTGGCCCCGTATTTTTTTGGACACTTCTCATAAGCTGGTAATTTTCTGCTCTTGTTCTTGTAAGGGATGCTGTTCTAATCATGCGATCAATGTTAATCATAAATTTTTGGAGCAGGTTGAATTAGAGGCCACTACAAGAGAACCTGGTACCCCCTTGCGGGCTCCAACAACGGAAGCTGGGCTTGTAACAGCCTGCAAAGATACTTGTTTGGGTGATCTTAGGCTGCAATTGTGGGAAAGAAGATATGATGGCAGTAAGGGCAAGGTATGTATCAGCTTCCCTGCCATCAAGATGTTTTTTGTTAGTTAAAAACTAAAGGACTATAAGGGCAAGGTATGTATCTGCTTCCCTGCCATTAAGATTGGTTCTTGTTAGTTAAAAACTAAAGGACAATCCTGTAATTTGAGTTGCATGGAAGGCCAGAGAGATGCTATGGTGATGGCCGTGGTACATGGCCAATTTACCGCAGGTCTACAAGCCTTCTACCTTTGAATTTAAGTTTGTTGATTTGTTTGACTTGTTTGCAGATGATTCTCGATGTAACTAGCAACATGGCGGCATTAGAAGTTGGAGGGGGACCCTGGTTTTCGGATTGGAAAGGCACGTCCTTATCACCAGAGCTTATTAGCCGTGCTCTTCGAATCCCAGTTGATGTTGAAAGCTTACTTCCTCTCCCATTTTTAAGGCCTCCTGGTCTTTAGGGATCTGGCAATTTTCCATGAAATTTTACTTCCATGAGTCATCGATACAGAAAATGCCTCGAGTGACGCACGAACTTGCTGCCTCATATTTTCCGCCTTCTTTCTCAAAAAGGAAAAAAAAAAAGAGAGTTTCTTGTATAGCAGTGGTATGTTCCAACTTAATCATTCCATTTTGAGGTCTTGATGACAGATTCAGCGGCCTGAGAAAAATCAGGCTCCGTGGAATGGTTCAGAATGTAGAAAGGTATATTCCCTAAAAAACTAGAAAGAATCAGAATAACCAAAGTGAACTTTTCTTTGTTTATATATTGTGGTGCGGTTCATGCAGAAACACCCAAGACAATAAGAACTGGTTGGAACTAGCCAGGTGCAGTCTGTTGACAGCTGATAATTTTAGGTTATTTTGTAATTTTATAGCCCCTGGGTTTGGCTGTAGCTCATCAATGCCCCTGTTCATGTTTCATTTACATTTTAATCTTTATGCTTATACACATTGGTCCTTGTATCATGCATATAACAAATACAGCTATGCCTATTCTATATATGCGTGTGCCTATCATGTACACAATTAGACTTTGTTTTGGGCATAGGCTAGGGCCTAGAAGATAAATGACCACCAAAACCAGAGGGAGGGGAATGAGTTTTTTGGTCAATGACGGACTAAAGAGGGCCAGAAAGACCAATCAAACATTTGTGAGTAGTCCACGAACGATACAATAGAGCTTAAATTATACATATTTTTAATTGCCAAATGTCCTGAGTCTGCAGATCTGGGCAGAAGCATATCCCGGGCTTAACATTTTTGTTCTGTTCCTTGTTTCATAATAACATGTCACGAAATTCTTTGTACACCATCCATGGCGTAGAAAATTTGACGTGGAGCATACCGTCTTACCCGATTAGTCCACGTAGCAACTTTGTGGTATAATGTGATGTGTGTTATTTTGCGTTAAATCGAACATTTGAAAACATAAAAAAAATGAGGATAGCATTTTATTTTATCGTCAAATATATTTAATGCATATCACAGATTACTTTTCAAATTAAATATGATGAAAATATTATTTTTTTTAAATAAATATTTTTATTATTTTGAAGTCTGATAGGATACGACGAATGCTATTTTTTTTTCTCTTCTTTCTTATTTTATTGAGCTTCTGTCTGAGTGTCTGGGTGTCAGAAATTTATTCCGCAGTGAGAATTATTCATCCGAGGCTATTGGCTAGTATTTAGATAATTTTATCCATTCAAGCAACATGTTCTATCCATCGGGTTAGTTCAAATGGAGTTTTTTTAAGTTCTGAATATAGTATGTCATATATATTTTTTAAAAAAATTATATAAAAATCAAGATGTTATAATTTCTATTCATGGTTGTTTTTGATAATATTATGATATTTAAAATCAATATTATGATATTGTAAATTAATATTATGATATTTTTCATTAAAATTATGATATCCTGTAGATAAAATATATTTTTAAGATAGTTTTGATAATATTATCATATCCTAGATCAAAATTATGATATTATAGATTAATATTATGATATGCAATAGGTAAAATATCTTTCAAATATATTTTTTGATATTTTTATGATATCTTAAGTCAAAATTGTGGCATTCTATGTTAACATTATATGATATTCTGTTGATAAAATATCTTCTAAAGATAATTTTGATAATATTATGATATTTTAGATCAAAATTAAGATATTTTAGATAAATATTATGACATTCAGAACGTAAAATATCTCAAAATTGATATTTTTTAATAATTTTATGATATTTTAGATTAAAATTATGATATTTAATGTTAAAATTATGACATCCTATAGATAAAATATCTTTCAAAAATAGTTTTGACAATATAATGACATTTTATATCAAAATTATGATATTTTAAATTAATATTATGATATCTAAAACACCTCAAAATGATTTACTTAAAAAGAATAAATATTTTTCAAAGGAAGTTAATGAATTAAAGCCTATTGTCAATAAATTTATTCTTAGCTCACAAAATCTTCAAATACTTTAAAAAAAATGAAAGATTATTTTTGACAAAGCTGGCTTAGGATTTAATATTTTAACTAAGCAAAAAATATCCAAAAAATATTTTTGTAAAATCCACTTTTGAAAGGCATACACCTATATTTTTTAAATATAATAAAGTAGGTCATAAATCTATTGACTGCAATATGAATACATTCAAAAATATTAAAGTAAAATAAATTTAGGTTCTAAAAGAAACCATTCAAACAAATCTCAAAGGATTCAAGTGATAAGTATATTAATTAGGACGTAGAAGCATTAAATCTCTTATTAATTGATCCATATTATGTAGAATTTAATACTTCTTGTCTTTATTTGCAGGAAATTAAGATATTGGACTAATCAAGACTCAAATTGGTCCAAACCTAAAGTAAAATTTAAGAACTAAAGAGTTAAGAGTAACCAATTGAAGGGCTAATCAAATAAGGAAGTAATCCAATGGCTTAAAAGCAATGCTTCATTCAACGGTCAAGATTTACATGCATATCTGCTAAAAAGATATGGGATATATTAAAAATTACCTATAAGGATAGTAATTAAATGAAAGAATCAAAAATAAATATGCTTGTATATAAATACGAGCTATTTAAAATTGAATCTTGTAAAAGCATCATCGATATATTCACTAGATTCATTGATATTATAAATGATTTGAAAAATTTTGGCAAGGATTAAATTGACGGCGAACTCATTTATAAAATTCTTATGTCATTGCCA
This sequence comes from Elaeis guineensis, assembly GCF_000442705.2. Taxonomy (NCBI): domain Eukaryota; kingdom Viridiplantae; phylum Streptophyta; class Magnoliopsida; order Arecales; family Arecaceae; genus Elaeis; species Elaeis guineensis. Next base: position 112,485,827 of record NC_025995.2, read on the forward strand.
AAGAATTAGGAGGCTAAGATGACTGCAATCTAAGAAGTCAAAGATCTGAATAAATTGTCTTTGGAAGAGCTTATTGGCTCATTCATGACCCATTAGCTGAGCATGAACCAAAATATGAAAAAAAAGGCAAGGAAAAGGAAAACCATTGCCTTAAAATCGATGGCCAATGAAGGTATAGAGAGTGATGCATCGAAGGAATTCGACAGTGATGATGAAATGGTCATGACACTAAAAGTTCAAAAAATTTATGAGGAAAAAAAATTTGGTCCTAAGAAGAAATGTTATACTAAAAGGGAAGAAAGCAAAGAAAAAAAAGAGAAAAAGAGAAGGAGCTACTAGCAATATATTATGAATGTAAAAGATCCAAACACTTTAGAGCCGACTGCCCCCTACTTAAAAAGAGCTTAAAGAAATTTAGAAAGAATTGCTTGAGCTAAATGCCAATAACTTAAATGATTTTTTCTTCGAAGAGTTGCATGACGCATTTTATGAATTGCTTCAAGATTTTAAAAAGCTATCTCATAAAAATAAAGAACTTTAGAAGTTAAATCAATCATTAATTTATGAAAATAATTTTTTTTAAAAAAAATAATTTTGATAATATTATGATATTTTAGATCAAAATTATAATATTTTATATTAATATTATGATATTCAGAAGGTAAATACCTCAAAATCGATATTTTTTTGATAATTTTATGATATCCTAAATCAAAATTATGATATTTTATATTAAAATTATGATATCTAATAAATATAATATCTTTCAAAGATAGTTTTGATAATATTATGATATTTTAGATCAAAATTATAATATTTTATATGAATATTATGACATTCAGAAGATAAAATATTTTAAAATTAATATTTTATGATAATTTTATGACATCCTAAATTAAAATTATGACATTCTATGTTAAAATTATGATATTCTATAGATAAAATATCTCATAAAGATAGTTTTGACTATATTATGATATTTTAAATCAAAATTATACTATTTTATGTTAATATTATGACATCCTATAGGTAAAACATCTCAAAATTGATATTTTTTATCAATTCTATGACACTCTGAATCAAAATAATAATATTTTATATTAAAATTATGATATCCAATAGGTAAAATATTTTTTAAAGATAGTTTTGATAATATTATGATATTTTAAATTAAAATTATAATATTTTAGATTAATATTATGATATCCAGAAAGTAAAATATCTCAAAATTAATATATTTTAATAATTTTATGATATTTTAGATTAAAATTATGACATTCTATATTAAAATTATAATATTCTATCGATAAAATATCTTTCAAAAATAATTTTGATAATATTATGACATCCTAAATTAAAATTATGATATTCTAAGTTAATATTATGACATTTAGAAGATAAAATATCTTAAAATTGATATTTTTTGATAATTTTATGACATCCTGTATCAAAATTATAATATTTTATATTAAAATTATTACATCCTTTAGATAAAATACTTTTCAAAGATAGTTTTAATAATATTATAATATTTTAAATTAAAATTATGATATCTTATAGATAAAATAATTTAAAAATAATTTTTTTAACATTTTTATGATATTCTGGATCAAAATTATAACATTTTATGTTAAAATTATGACATCCTATATGTAAAATATCTTTTGAAGATAGTTTTGATAATATTATTATATCTTAAGTCATAATTATGATATTATAAGTTAATATTATACTCATCTATAGATAAAATATCTTTTAAGTATATTTTTTTAATATTTTTATGACATCTTGGATTAAAATTATGATATTCTATATTAAAATTATAATATCCTATCGATAAAACATCTTTTGAAGATAGTTTTAATAATATTATGATATTTTAAATTAAAATTATGATATTTTATGTTAATATTATGATATCTTATAAGTAAGATACTTTTCAAATATACTTTTTGATAATGTTATGACATCCTGACTCAAAATTATGATATTTTAAGTTAAAATTATAATATTCTATAAGCAGAAAATATCTCTGAATACAGATTATGATATTTTGTATCAAAATTATGATATTGTAGGTTGAAATTATGATATTTTAGTCTGAAATTATGATATACTGTAGTAAAAATAGCTTTCGAAGCAAGAATATATCATAATTATAATATTTTAGGTTAAAATTATAATATTCTGTAGTATATCTTTAAAAAACCTTATATTTATATCTTTTATATATATTTTTTGACTTCAAAGAATCTTTTGTGCACTTTCTACAGAGATTTCTGTAAATGATTAGCTAAATGAGGTTTCATATGATGATTATTTTAAGAATCTATTTTCTTTTAGTGCACTAAATGTAGATAATGAGTTGATGGAGTGTGAAGAAGGAGGGTCGGGATGTCACTCTTCGTTACCACTAAAGGACCATCGATGGATCAAAAGATCTTATTCTTAATTTGTAGGAGCAATGGTTTATTGCAAGAAAAGGAGCGCGGGAGGAACGAAGGAGGAGAGAGTCAAGGATGAAAACAACATATTATAAATTCTAATTGGATATCATAATTTATAAATCAGATGTTTTAATTTCATTAAAATATGAAATATGCTATAATAGATGGTTTGAAAAATCTATTAGTTTAATAAAATATAATAATAAATTTGAAATATATTATATAGATTGATCGTAAGTATGTAATACTTTCTACTTTCAAAAAGTTTTCTATACATGATTTCATAATTTTGATACAGGATGTCATATTTCTGTAAGTACTGTACTTAAAGATTTTTTCTTTATCAAGATATCATAATTTTAACATATAATATCATAATTTTGATCTAAGATGTCATAATTTTATATTTCAAGATATTTTCTGTATTAAAATCTCATAATTTTAAAATATAATATCATAATTTTGACTCAGAATGTCATAATTCTATGTTCGGGGATATTTATTATGTCGGATGTCATAATTTTAACATATAATATCATAATTTTAATTAAAAATATCATAATTCTATATTCGATGATATTTTTTATATCAGATATCATAATTTTAATCTATAATATTATAATTTTGATCTAAAATATTATACTTCTGCATTCGGAGATGTTTATTATACTGGATGTCATAATTTTAACCTATAATATCATAATTTTAATCTAAAATATTATAATTATATATTTGATGATATTTTTTATATCAGAATATTATAATTTTAAACTATAATATCATAATTTTGATCCAAAATATTGTAATTTTATGTTCAGTAATATTTTTTATGCCAAAATATCATAATTTTAATCTACAATATCATAATTTTGATTCAGAATTTATAATTCTGTATTCATAGATTTTTCTGTGCTAAGATATCATAATTTTAATTTATAATATTATAATTTTAATTTTGGATTCATAATTTTATATTTAGAGATATTTTTTGTATCAGAATATCATAATTTTAATTTATAATATTATAATTTTGACTTTGGATGTCATAATTCTGCATTCAGATATATTTTTATGTCAGGATGTCATAATTTTAATCTATAATATCATAATTTTGATCAGAATTATGACATCCTGGCATAAAAAATATATCTAAACGTAGAACTATGATATTGTAGATCAAAATTATGATATTCTAGATTAAAATTATGATATCCTGATACAGAAAATATTTTTGAATACATAATTATGAATCCTATATCAAAATTATAATATTATCAGTTAAAATTATAACATTCTAGCACAGAAAAATATCTGAATATAAAATTATGAATCTTGAATCAAACTTATGACATTGTAGGATAAAATTATAATATTTTGGTACAGAAATATTAGTAAACACAGAATTATAATATTATGAATCAAAATTATGATATTGCAGGTTAAAATTATAATATTCTAATATAAAAAATATTACTGAATATAGAATTATGATATTTTGGATTAAAATTATGACATTATAGGTTAAAATTATGACATCCGACATAATAAACGTCTCTGAATACAGAATTATGATATTTTGAGTCAATATTATGATATTATATTTTAAAATTATGATATTTTGGTATAGAAAATATCTTCGAATATAGAATTATGGTATCTTAAATCAAAATTATGACATTGTAGATTAAAATTATGACATCTTGGTACAAAAAACATTCTTAAACATGGTACTTGCAAAAATATGACATCTTATATCAAAATTATGAAATTATACGTAAATTTTTTTTTAAAAATAGAAAGTATTACATAATTACGTTCAATCCATGCAACGTATTTTAAATTTATGATCATATTTTATTAAACTAACAGGTTTTTCAAACAATCTATTGCAGTATATTTCATATTTTGATGAAGTTAAAATATTTGATTTATAAATTATGATGTTCAACAAGAATTTATAGCATGTTATTTTCATCCTTGTCTCTCTCCTCTGTCGTTCCTCCTGCTTCTTTTCTTGTCATAAATCTTTGCTCTTACAAGATAAAAATAAGATCCTTTGATCTGTCGGTGGTTCTGCAGTGGTAATGAAGAGTAATATTCCAATCCACTTTCTTTCTCACACTCCACCAACTCATTATCTGACTAGAAGAAGATGAATTCTCAAAATAATCATCACATGAAGTCTCATTCAGCTAATCATTTACAAAAATCACTGTAAAAAATGTATAAAAAATTTTTTGAAGTCAAAAAATACATATGGAAGACAAAATACAAAGTTCTTTGAAGATATGCTATAAAATGCCATAATTATAATCTAGAATGTCATAATTTTAACATAAAATATTATACTTATGATATATTCTTTCTTTGAAAGCTACTTTTACTGCAGGATATCATAATTTTAGATTAGAATATCATAATTTCAATCTACAATGTCATAATTTTGATTCAAAAAATTATAACCTACATTCATAAATATTTTCTGCCTAAACAATATCATAATTTTAATCTAGAATGTCATAAAATTATCAAAGAGTATACTTGAGAGGTGCCTTATCTATTAGATGTCACAATATATTAACGTAAAATATCATAATTTTGATTTAGAATATCATAATATTATTAAAACTATCTTCAGAAGATATTTTATCTAAAAGATGTCATAATTTTAACATAGAATGTCATAATTTTGATTTAAGATATCATAAAATTATCAAAAAATATCAATTTTGAGGTGTTTTATCTTTTAGATATCATAATATTAGTTTAGAATGTCATAATTTTGATTTAGAATATCATAATATTGTCAAAACTATTTTTAGAATATATTTTATTTATAGGATATCATAATTTTAATATAGAATATCATAATTTTGATCTAAAATATCTTACAATTGTTAAAAAATATTGATTTTGAAGTATTTTAACTTCTAGATATCATAATACTAACATAATATATTATAATTTTGATATAGGATGCCATAATATTATCAAAACTATCTTTGAAAGATATTTTATGTAAAGAATGTCATAATTTTAATATAGAATATTATGATTTTGATCTAAAATATTATAAAATTATTAAAAAATATCAATTTTAAGATATTTTATCTTTTAGATGTCATAATATTAGCTTAGAATATCATAATTTTGATCTAACATATTATAATATTATTAAAACTATCTTTAGAAAGTATTTTATCTATAGGATGTCATAATTTTAGTATAGAATGCCATAATTTTGATCTATAATATCATAAAATTATCAAAAAATATCAATTTTAATGTATTTTACTTTTTAAATGTGATAATATTAATTTAAAATATCATAATTTTAACATTGAATATCATAATTTTGATTCAAAATATTACAAAATTGATAAAAAATATCAATTTTTAGATTTTTTTACCTATAGAATATCATAATATTAATATAATATAGTATAATTTTAATCTAGAATATCATTATATTGTTCAAACTATCTTTGGAAGATATTTTACTTATAAGATATCATAATTTTAATATAAAATATCATAATTTTGATCTAGATATCATAAAATTATCAAAAAATATCAATTTTGATGTGTTTTATCTTTTGAATATCATAATATTAATATAAAATATTATAATTTTGATATAAAATATCATAATATTATCAAAACTATCTTTAAAAGATATTTTATCTATAGGATGTCATAATTTTAACATAGAATGTCATAATTTTGATATAAGATATTATATAATTATCAAAAAGTATCAATTTTAAAGTATTTTATCTTTTAAATATCATAATATTAATATAAAATATTATAATTTTGATTTAAAATATTATAATATTATCAAAACTATCTTTAGGAGGTATTTTATCTATAGGATGTCATAATTTTAACATAAAATATCATAATTTTGATCTAAGATGTTATAAAATTATCAAAAATATCAATTTTAAGATATTTTACCTTCTAGATATCATAATATTAATATAAAATTTCATAATTTTGATCTAAGATATCATAATATTATCAAAACTATCTTTAGAAGATATTTAATCTATAAGATGTCCTAATTTTAATATAGAATATCATAATTTTGATTTAGAATATTATAAAATTATTAAAAAATTTTAATTTTAAGATATTTTATCTTCTAGATATCATAATATTAATATTAAATATTATATTTTAATTTAAAATATCATAATATTATTAAAATTAACTTTGAGAGATATTTTGATAGCCTATTTCGTAAGTACACGAAATCGCTCAAGTAATATAATGATAAATAAGAGATCGTTCCCACGAGGACTGAGTTTAATTATCAAAAATGAATGCTAATTTTACTAATATCTAAACGATCGAAACTGAATGACAGTGAAAAATAAAATTAACTCTAAAGAACTCAATGAAAGCTGAATCAAAATTCGATTGATAAAGCACTAGGATATGTCTGATTTCACTTGGACCAATTATCAATTCCAGCTATTCCGATTAATAATCCAAATTTAATTATTAATGCAAAGATAAATAATCCTAAATTATTTAATAATCTCTCCCGAGTCTTATTAAATATACTAATTAAAACCTATAATCTATCTTCCAATAGTAAAATAGATTTCAATTAGTTCAATAAGCACAGTGATTATTTTCAAAATCCCACAAGTCAAATCTTTTGCTCTCGCTCCAATTATTATTCCTATGATGTTTGTTATTAACTCTAATTTATAATCTTCTTTTTCAGTACCAATTATAAATCAAAATCAATCAAGTACCAAAGATAATAATACTTAAAAGCATTAAGTGCAAATAACAAACAATTGCATTAACAAAGAAAATTAATACAAGATTCTGGAATTGGAATTAAATCCAAGCTACATCAGGTACCCTAGCTAGAAATTTAGCTTTTCATCATATCAAAATCAAACTCAAGTATACTTGAATAAAACTCCAAAATTATCCTAACAATGAGTTCTAGAAAATAAATTCAAAGTAAACAAGAAAAAGAATTAAAAACTCTGAAGGAATTGCAGAGCCGAATGAATCCTCTCTTCAAATCTTTCAGATACTCCAAACTCTCCTTGCTTGATTTCTAGCTTTCAAAGATGATTCTCCTCCCCCTCTTGCTGGTGTTTTAGGATCTTTAAATAGGGCTAGGGCTAGGGTTAAGGTGATATTTTTCCCATGATTTTATTCTATATATCATTCTTTCTATTTGATATAGAATCTCTCCTCCTTTGGATAGGCTTTAAGCAACCACTAGCCATCTACTCCTTATGCTGCCCAAATTTTTTGATTTTATTCTGATTTTCATAGTAAAAGAAGGAAAGGAGGCATGGTTAATTAGAGGAGAAGAATTTCTTCCTTCTTGGGTCCACAAAATCTGCAAAACAAAGTAAGGTTTCGGCTGCCCAAATCAAGTTTTCCAAGAATTGGTTTCAATTCTTTCTAAGTTTGCTCCTCATGCAGAATTAGTTTGGACTATGATTTTTTTTTATTTAATTCTTTCTAAGATAGCTCTTTGCCACCCAAAATTGGTTGCCATATCAGATCTTTGTGCCAAGAAACTAAGAAGAATCTGGGTGTATTGGGTGTTTCTTGTTGTATTCAACATTGTTACCAACTTCAACCTACTGTAGCCACCGCCTCTGAAATCCAAATTCAATTCTGTAAATTATGTTCCTTTCTTGCTTCTCTCAAAATTCTGTAGGATCTAATCTTGCTCAATTTGAAATCCTGTAGCTTGTCTTTTAGGGATCCTCACACCAAAGTATCCAGAATTTAGATTGGTTGACTAGATGGGAGAGATTAACTGCTTGATTTATTTTTTGCACCTCTAGTTTCTTTTCTGACTGATGATGCCAAAAAAGATAAGGTGTGGGGTCCATTGATATCTTGATTTGGTTATTCTGCTTTGAGATGGACTCTGATTTTGATGCAATACTTGATGACTCCGGATGACAAACTCTGCTGAATTGGACTCAACCAATTTCACTTAATTTGACCTTTAAAACATGGTTAAGCCCAATTAGGTGTGACCTGGCTCAATTACCTACAATTGACATAAAACATATCAGGTTCTTATATTTATTTAGTTAATTATTATACCAATTTTATCTAAATCATTAAAAACTAATAATAATAATTACTATAAAAATACAATACATCAAATATCCCCAAACTTAAGTTTTTGGTTGTCCCCAAGCAAAAAAAAGTCCAAATCAAAAATGGAGAATCTAAAACAAAAATTAATGCTAAAAACTTTATTTAACATTAATATACTCAAAATCCATCTAGACACAAAGGAGTAATACCCAAATGCCATGGCTTAACCACCCCAACTCAAAATCGAAAGGTAAACCCACAAGCTAACTATTCCAAACTCATTCATACTCAAACAAAATTACGCACAATCAATAGCTACCCTGCTTCCTTTAGGTTTTAATAAAATAATTTGGTTCAAATATCCAATCCTGAATGCAAAATCCTATCAGCCCATCTCCACTAGTGCAAACAACGTACTCAAGAGATCAATAGGACTTTTTCGGATAAAAAAATGAAAAGCAAGCAACAAGAATGATGGTTATGGTCACATAAGTGAAAATAAATTAAGCACAATAAATCAGAGCATACTCAATTACTTATGCTTTACATCCCTTCCTTTATTTGTTTTATTTTATACTTTTAGAATAGCCTATACACTTTGGCACTCTTCCTTAAGTCATCATTTGCCTTTTTATGCGAATACCGACATTGGCGATGAAGACACCCGGTTACTCAGCAAGTCATATACTCAAAGTGCTTTGCATACTCATAATTCAAGTCACTGTTTGACATAAAAACAAACATGGGGCTCATGAATGCTCCTAGTTACTAGGCAACTTGAAACAGTGGAGTAGATTGTGCTTTTTTTTTTTTGAATGGAAGGAAAACTAAAAATTCAGTATGCTCTAACCATTATAATCAATTTATTCTCAAAAAAAAAATATGAACAGTAGATATGAGATAGGATGAAAAGAAAATACAAGAGATCAAAAAGGGTATGCCAAAGGAATGCCTATATCATTTCTCTCAAGTAAATTATCTACATTTTATTTCAACAAATGCAACAAAGCTCACAAATAGGATTGGCGAAGCAAAGTAAATATCTCCTATACGAGATTTTATTTAAGTATTTACAAGTTTAAAACAGTCAATCCCTGAATTTGACTTCCAAATTTAAAGCTAAGATAGCCAAACAATAACACAAAGGCAAAATTATCCCCCTTTATATCCTTACAAGTGATCAATGAATCAATATTTTAATTTTTTTTAATAAATTTTATTAAAAAAATAAAGATAAAGATGCAAACATAATGGCAATCCTATATTATTAACACGAAATGCTCATGCAAATGCACCCCCAAACCTGAATTGGACATTGTGCTCAATGATAAGATCATCATCACAATACATATTATAGCAAGGCATTCTTAAATGTTAGGGGTACTCCCCTTTGTAGCATGCCTATGCGCTTGTGCGAGTTTGCAACTCGTCCTCAGTCATTTCATCTCTCTTGTCTTCTTCAATGTGCCTACAAAAAGTGAACAACGTCCATTCAAACTTTGAAAATATAGTGAGAATTAAATTGACTCAAAAAATAAAAAAAATAAAAAGAATTTTGCTTGGATTGCCTCCCAAGAAGCGATAGTTTATAGTCGTTAGTTTGACTATCCCAATGCATTATGTCAGTGATATGGAGGTTTTTGGTTGCTCAAATCCTTCATCTATGTATTCCTTCAATCTTTGCCCATTGACCTTGAAGGTCCTATCACCACTCTTCAGCTCAACAGCTCCATGTGAAAAAACTTGTATAATCTCAAATGGACCTGACCACCTAGATCGGAGCTTGCCTGGAAATAGCTTTAGGCGAGAGTTATACAGCAACACCTTTTGTCCTGCTTAGAATTCACGCCTCACAATATACTTGTCATGCCATCTTTTCGTTCTCTCCTTGTAAATTCTTACATTTTCTTATGCATGGAGGTGAAACTCATCAAGTTCATTAAGCTGTAATGACCTTTTCTCCCCAGCAGCTTTCATATTGAAATTTAGCAACCTAGTTGCCCAGTAAGCTCGATGCTCTAGCTCCACAGGTAAATGGCATGCTTTTCCATAAACTAGATGATATGGGGACATCCCAATTGGCATTTTGAATGCTGTTCTATATGTCCATAATGCATCATCTAATTTTAGGGACCAGTCCTTTCTTGATGAGTTGACAGTAGTCTCCAACATTCTTTTAATTTCACAGTTGGAGATCTTTACTTGTCCACTTGTTTGGGGATGATATGGTATTCCTACACGATGAGTAATACCGTATTTTATCAATAGAGAATCCAAATAACGATTACAAAAATGCTTACCTCCATCCGTGATGATAGCCCTTGGAATACCAAAGTGTGTGAATATGTATTTCTTTAAGAACTTGAGCACACTCTTGGCATCATTAGAGGGAAGTGCTACTACCTCAATCCATTTGGATACATAATCCACCGCCATCAGGATGTATTGATTTGAATGAGAAGGTGGAAAAGGCCCCATAAAATCTAATCTCCATACATCGAACAGTTCTACTTCAAGGATATTGGTTAGTGGCATTTCCTGTCTAAAAGAAGCATTTCCTGTCTAAAAGAAATATTTTCAGTTCTTTGACATCGGTCACAAGAAGAAACAAAAGCAATAGCATCTTTAAACAGGTTAGGCCAATAAAAACCACACTATAATACTTTAGCAGCTATTTTGTTGGATCCAAAATGGCCTCCACACTCTAATGAATGGCAGTATTTTAAAATATTTTTAATTTCATCATCAGGCACACATTTTCTAATAAGCTGATCTGGACAATACTTATATAAATATGGATCCTCCCAAAAATAATATTTTACATCATGTAAATTTTTTTTTACTGGTAATTAAATTCAGGAGGAATAATATCACATGCCTTAAAATTAATAATATCAGTATACCAAGGTGTACTAGATGTGAGTAATGCAAATAATTGCTCATTAGGGAATGACTCATTAATGGGTACCTCAGTGTTCTCAATTTCTTTACTTAACTCTAACCGAGACAAGTAATCTGCTACAAGATTTTTTACTACTTTCTTGTCCCTAATCTCCAAGTCAAATTCCTGCAATAAGAGCACCCAACGAATTAGTCTCGATTTCGCATCCTTCTTTTTAAGTAAATATTTAATTGCTGAGTGATCAGTATACACTATTATTTTTGCTCCTATAAGATATGGGCAAAATTTATAAAAAGTAAAAATAATGGCGAGCAACTCTTTCTCTGTGGTGGAATAGTTCAACTGTGCATCATTCAGTGTTCGACTCGCATAGTACACCACATGAAGTCTATTCTCCTTTCTTTATCCCAAGACTACTCCTATAGCATAGTCGCTTGCATCACACATGAGTTTAAATGATAGATTTCAGTCAGGTGCAGTGATGATAGGAGCTGAGATTAATTCTCTCTTTAACCTGTTAAAAGCAACCAAACACTCATCAGTAAATTTAAAAGGTGCATCCTTGATCAATAATTTACAAAGAGGTTTGGTAATTTTAGAGAAGTCTTTTATAAATCTTCTATAGAAGCCAGCATGCTCTAAGAAACTCCTCACTCCTTTAACAAATGTTGGTGGTGGTAATTTCTCAATGACCTCCACCTTTGCTTTGTCTACTTCTATTCCTCTAGATGAAATCTTATGGCCTTAAACTACTCCTTCCTGCACCATAAAATGACATTTCTCCCAGTTCAATACAAGATTAGTTTCTTCACAATGCCGTAGAACTTAGGAGAGGTTAGTCAAACACATATCAAAAGAAGGATCAAAAATTGAAAAATCATCTATAAAGATTTCAATGAATTTTTCAACCATATCAGAGAATATAGACATCATACATCTTTGAAAAGTTGCAGGTGCATTACATAACCCAAATGGCATTCTCCTATATGCAAATGTTCCATATGGATAAGTAAATGTAGTTTTTTTCTTGATCCTCAGGTACAATAAGAATTTGAAAATATCCTGAATAACCATCTAAAAAATAGTAGAAGGGATATCCAGACAATCTCTCAAGCATCTGGTCAATAAAAGGCAAAGAAAAATGGTCCTTTCATGTGGCTTTGTTTAACTTCCTATAATCAATACACACACGCCAATCAGTGACTGTTCTAGTGGGTATTAGCTCATTTTTATTATTTGTAATAACAGTCATCCCCCCTTTCTTAGGAACTACTTGAACAAGACTCACCCAACTACTATCAGAAATAGGATAGATAATTCTTGCATCAAGTAATTTCATTACTTTAGCTCTAACTACTTCCTTCATATTAGGATTTAACCTACGTTGATGCTCAATTGAAGGTTTGTAATTTTCTTCGATTAAAATTTTATGCATGCATATACTGGGACTAATTTTCTTAATATCATCAATAGACCAGCCTAGTGCTTTCTTATGCTTTTTCAACACATGCAATAATTTTTTCTCTTGTTCAGCAGACAAAAGAGCAGATATAATGACAGAAAAAATAGATGAGTCTTCCGAGAATGCATATCTTAAGTGAGAAGGGAGCTGCTTAAGCTCAAGCTTGTGGTTTGGCTTAGCCTCTACTGAATCCTGTATTTTTTCAACATCATTTAATACATCAACATGCTCAATTAACTGTTCAAATTTATTTTTAACACCATCAATCAAGTCATATTCAGAATTATCAATTATTTCACTAACAAATTTATTAATCACATCTAATCTAAAACATTCATCATTCTCAAGAGGATATTTAGAAGAATTAAGCATGTTAAAAATTACCTCTTCTTGTCCCCCTCTTAAAGTAAGCTTACCCTCATGGACATCTATAAGTGCCTTGCCAGTTGCAAAGAATGGACGCCCCAATATCAAAGGAACCTCTCTATCTTCCTCCATATCTAAGATAATGAAATCCACTGGGAAGATAAATTTATCCACCTTGACTAATACATCCTCCACTATGCCTTTAGGATATGTCACCGATCGATCAGCTAGTTGTAATGAGACACTGGTCGGTTTCACATCCCCTAGTCCAAGCTTTCTGAAAACAAATAAAGGCATTAAGTTAATGCTAGCACCTAATCGCACAATGCTTTAGTGAATTCGATATTGCCAATATTGTATGGAATTGTAAAACTCCCTGGATCTTTTAATTTTGATGGCAACTTGTTCTGAATAATTTCGCTGTACTCTTCGGTGAGCATGACTGTCTCATGGTCCTCTAGCCTTCACTTTTTGGAAAGGATGCCCTTCAAAAATTTGACATAGCTAGGCATCTGAGCTAATGCCTCTGCAAATGAAATATTTATGTGTAGTTTCTTGAAGACCAAAAACTTCAGAAAGTTCTTATCATCCTTACTTTGCTTGAGCCTTTGAGAAAAAAGAACTGGTGGATTGTAGGGCTTTACTGGCTCTTCCTTTTTCTCTTTTAGCTTTTCTTTGATCATAGTCTCTTCTTGAGTTTGTTCCTTTACTTGTTCTTTAACAGGCTCTTTCCCTTGTTGTTCCCCTAGTTGTTTTCCACTCCTCAAGGTAATTATCTTCACATGCTCCTTTGGGTTCGTTTCAGTATTGCTAGGCAATGACCCTTGAGTTCTGTTAGCTACCATGTTGGCCAACTGTCCCATTTGTATTTCCAAGTTTTTAATGGCAGCTTGCTGGTTTTGAAAGTTTGCCTTAGTTTCACCCATGAAATCAGTAGTGGCCTTGGTGAGAGTTGCAACCAATTCTTCTAGGTTAGACTTCTTTTCTTGCTGTGGAAAATCAGGTGGTCCTCTATTCTGATAATTCTATTGTTGCTGTTGATTTTCTCAGAAAAAATTTGGATGGTTCTTCCAGGCAGGCGTGTAGGTGTTTGAGTATGGATTGTTCTGTTGCCTTTCTTGGTTTGCCACATATTGTACTTGTTCTTGTACTGGAGGCATGAATGAGCTGTCAATCAGGCAGTCTCGAGTAGCATGTTGCCTAGAACACATCTCACAGGTCTGCACACGAGTATTGACAGCATTAATAGACAAATGATCTAATTTTTTGAAAAGAGTGTCTACCTTTGCATTGAGTGCAGTAATAGCGTCTATCTCATGAACTCCAACAGGTCTCCTCACCATGTTTCTCTCATTGGGCCATTGGTAATTGTTGTTGGCCATTTCTTCCAAAAGATCATAGGCCTCATCAAGCGACTTCCCCATCAATGAACCTCCAGCAGCAGCATCAATATTAATTCTGGTATGGTTGTTCAGCCCATTGTAGAAGGTTTGCACAACCAACCATTTAGGCAGCCCATGGTGTGGACACCTCCTAAGCAGATCTTTGAACCTTTTCTAGGCTTCATATAAGGTCTCCATGTCGAATTGCACGAAGATTTGGATGTCAGTCCTCAACTTGGCAGTCTTAGCAGGTAGAAAAAATTTTGCCAAAAATTTTTGTGCTAAGTCATTCCAAGTGATGATCGAGCCAGCAGGAAGAGACTGTAACCATGCTTTAGCCTTGTCTCTAAGTGAAAACGAGAACAATCTTAACTGAATTGCATCATCTGACACTCCATTATGCTTAAGGGTATCACATATCTCCAAGAAGTTTGCAATGTGCACATTAGGGTCATCATTGGGCAATCCTCCAAACTGAACTGTCTGGATCATTTGGATTAAAGCAGGCTTGATCTCAAAGTTGTTTGCTTGCACAGGTGGTCTTGTGATGCTAGATGAAGCTCCATTCACGGTAGGCATGGCATAATCTCGCACTGCCCTGGGGTTTACCTCTCTAGCAACCTCATTATTCCCTATTAGGATTACTTCTCTCCTTGGATCTTCAGCCATTTCTGGATGTACTTTTGCCTCAAATTTTTTCTCTTCTCTGACGGCTTTAATGTTTTGTTTACAAGTACGTTCAATTTCTTGACTTGTGTTGGGTATAAAATACCCACGGCCGAAGTCCTCAGTGGCATCGACTAAAGAACAGCTTCGCCCGGGCTCCTACGGGAGCCGGGCTCTTTCACCGAGAACTCCAACAACTTCAGCCGCAAGAAGACTCCGCCCGGGCTCCTACGGGAGTCGGGCTCCGCCGCCGACATCGACTACAGGACAGCTTCGCCCGGGCTCCTACGGGAGCCGGGCTCCTTCACCGAGAACAACAACTTCAGCCGCAAGAAGACTCCGCCCGGGCTCCTACGGGAGCCGGGCTCCGCCGCCGACATCGACTACAGGACAGCTTCGCCCGGGCTCCTACGGGAGCCGGGCTCCTTCACCGAGAACTCCAACAACTTCAGCCGCAAGAAGACTCCGCCCGGACTCCTACGGGAGCCGGGCTCCACCGCCGACATCGACTACAGGACAACTCCGCCCGGGCTCCACCGCCGGCATCGACTACAGGACAACTCCGCCCGGGCTCCTACGGGAGCCGGGCTCCACCGTCGACATCGACTACAGGACAGCTCTGCCCGAACTCCTACGGGAGCCGGGCTCCGTCTTCAACGTCAACTGCTGGTAAGCCCCGCCCGGACTCCTACGGGAGCCGGACTTCGCCTTTAACCTTGACTGCAGGAAAACTCCACCCTGACTCCTGCGGGAGCCGAGCTTCGTCTTCGACTCCAACGGCTGCAAGGCAGACTGCGACCGGACTCCTACGGGAGCCGAATGGACTCCTACGGGAGCCGGACTCCGCCGATAACTTCAGCAGCGAGCAGACTCCGTCCGGACTCCCACGGGAGCCGGGCTCCGTCCTCAACGTCAACTGCTGGTAAGCCCCGCCCGGACTCCTACGAGAGTCGGACTTCGCCTTTAACCTTGACTGCAGGAAAACTTCGCCCGGACTCCTACGGGAGCCGAGCTTCATCCTCGACTCCAACGGCTGCAAGGCAGACTTCGTCCGGACCTCTACGATGGCCGAACTCTGACCACTGCCGAACTTCAGCCGACAGATCAGCATTCCCAGGCCACAATCGCGGCCACGATTCTGCTACATTTTCTGCGGCGGATTCCGCGCAGCCCCACCACTCCCTGACAGGCCACAGTAATGATCGCAGCACTGCTCCCCTCCCTGTGGCGGATCCCGTGCGGCTCCATTACTACCTGACCAGCCATGATAAACGGCCACGATCCTGCTCCACCTCCTGCAACGGATACTGCGCGATTCTCCCATCCACTGGCAAGTCACGACGACAAACGCCACCCCACTTCATGCGGCAGATTCCACGTGGCACGCCCCAGCGATAGCCACGGGTCCGTTCCACTACGCTTCGCAGCAAACTCCGCCTGACCCTGGGCAGTCCACTGCCAGACGGTTACAAACGTCGCCATCAACCCGTTGCTTCCTCCGCCTATAAAAGGGGGACCCAGATACGTTATTCTATAAGCTCATTTTCTTATCTCAAAACTCTGCTAAATTCTCCATTCGAGCACTCCATTCTTGTTGAGGCAGAGAACTGACTTGAGCGTCGGAGGGTCTTGCTGGAGCAACCCCACCTCCGGTTTAGACTTTCTTTGCAGGTCCCGGCGGCGACCGCGATTTCCCCGACTCCAGCTTCTCCGGCGCAAGCAGATTTTTGTACCAACAGGATTGGCGCTAGAAGGAGGGCCTGAACCTTCGCAGTACCCTTGTTCTTGAAGGAGTGTTCAACGGAGCCACCTCCGATCGTCTCTCCGACACCCACTCCTTATTTTCCCCCGCGGGATCCACACTCGATGCCTCCACGCAAGGCGTCCACACGACGGTCCACGGCCTCCGCGGTCAGATCTCAGGCTCCGGCCTCCCCTCCTGTTTCTCAGCCTCCTCCTCCTCCTCCAGCGGCGGCGGTTGGCGCAGAGCAATTCGACTTGCTGGCACAACAGGTCAGAGGCCTCGTCGAAGCTGTACAAGCAATGCAGCAGCAGCAACCGCAGGCGTCGGCGCATCCGGAATGGGCATCTCCGGAATGCCAGAACCCGACGGCGGGGTGGGCCACCTGGGCCAGCCGCCCCGTCCTTCTCGAGAAAATAAATCCGAGGGTAGAGAGCCCTCAATCGGATCACGACTCCACCCCTGGAAGATCCCTGCCCCCGTTCTGCCAAAGGACCCTCGAGACTCGAAGTCGAGAGGATTTTCTGGACCGGAGGCTCCAGGAGATGAACCGACGGATTGAAGAACTCCGCCACGCGCCCCCCGCTTATGGTGAGGATATTTGCACTGACCCTCCCTTCTCCCAAATGATCATGCAGGAACCGATCCTGCCAAACTTCAAGCTTCCCCAGTTCGAAAGCTACGACGGGACTTCGGACCCGGTTGATCATCTGGAGGCCTTCCGGACGATGATGCTGCTTCACGGCGCTCCTGACGCCATCTTATGCCGGGCTTTCCCATCTACTTTGAAGGGAGCAGCGAGGAACTGGTACTCGGCTTTGAAGCCGGGTACCATCTTTTCCTTTGATCAAATGAGCCACCAATTTGTGGCCCATTTTGCTAGCAGCCGACGTCCCCGGAAGGGTTCGGAGTCCCTCATCAACATCAAGCAGAGGGAAGGGGAGTCCATACGGGCCTACGTCAACCGCTTTAACATCACGGCGTTGGAGGTCTGGAACTTGGACCAGTCAGTTGCCATGGCCGCCCTGAAAGGTGGCCTTCAGAAGAATGATCTTTTGTTCTCTTTGGAGAAGAAGTACCCCAGAGATTTTGCCGATTTATTGGCTCGGGCTGAAGGATACGCTCGAGCGGAAGAAGCCTTCAAAATGAAGGACGAAGAGACAGCAAGGGAGTGTCAAGCGGGAGACTCGAGTAAGCCCGCAGTTGAGAAAAGGCCAAAGGAAGCCCGGCCGCATTCCCGATCCCCTCCTGGACATAAGCGCGCCCATACTCCACCCCGGGCACGCAGGCAGAGAAGCCCGGACCGCGGGGTTCGACGGGGCTCCCCACCAGGGAGATTTTGCAACTACGCCCCCCTCAACGCCTCGAAGGCCCAGGTATTAATGGAGGTCAGGGAGCAGCTCCCTAGGCCGGAGAGGATGCGCACACATCCCGGGAAGCGCAACCCCAACAAGTTCTGCCTCTACCACCGCGACCACGGCCACGACACCGAAGAATGCATCCAGCTCCAGGACGAGATCGAGGAGCTCATTCGGCGAGGTCGACTCGACAGATTCATCCGCCGCAGGCCTGAGGGTAGAGGAGACCGGCCAAGAGCCCTCCCACAGTCTGAACTGCAGAAAAGGGAGGGGAAACCCGGGGACCGGCCTCCCATCGGGACCATCGACTCCATCACCGGAGGGCCTCAAGGAGGAGCGAAAAAACTGTAAATGTATCACTTACGATT
Source organism: Elaeis guineensis (assembly GCF_000442705.2). NCBI lineage: Eukaryota > Viridiplantae > Streptophyta > Magnoliopsida > Arecales > Arecaceae > Elaeis > Elaeis guineensis. Next base: position 112,504,618 of record NC_025995.2, read on the forward strand.
TCACCTTGAATCTACTTTTCTTTCTACCTAACGTGCCCTTCCCACCTGGCGTGGATGTATTATGACTGGATATGATCCCTCCAAAAACACAGCCATGTCAGGAACAGGAGGAGAACCTCATCCTGACATGAGCAAAGTCAAAGGCCCGGTTCTTTTAGACCGGATGGGGGGAGAAGCCTTACAACGCCCTAATGCGCCCCCACAGCCATGTCAGGAACAGGAGGAGAACCTCGTCCTGACATGAGCAAAGTCAAAGGCCCGATTCTTTTAGACCGGATGGGGGGAGAGGCCTTACAGCGCCCAAATGTGCCCCCACAGCCATGTCAGAAACAGGAGGAGAACCTCATCCTGACATGAGCAAAGTCAAAGGCCCGGTTCTTTTAGACCGGATGGGGGGAGAGGCCTTACAGCGCCCAAATGTGCCCCCACAGCCATGTCAGGAACAGGAGGAGAACCTCGTCCTGACATGAGCAAAGTCGAAGGCCCGGTTCTTTTAGACCGGATGGGGGGAGAGGCCTTGCAGCGCCCTAACGCGCCCCCGCAACCAGGCTGGTAACGAGAGGAGAACCTCACATCGACTCGAGCAAAATGGAAGGCCCAGACTCCTACGGGAGCCGGGTTCCGCCTACAAGGAAGACTTCGCCCGGACTCCTACGGGAGCCGGGTTTCGCCTACAAGGAAGACTTCATCCGGACTCCTACGGGAGCCGGATTCCGCCTACAAGGAAGACTTCGCCCGGACTCCTACGGAAGCCGGGTTCCGCCTACAAGGAAGACTTCGCCCGGACTCCTACGGGAGCCGGGTTCCGCCTACAAGGAAGACTTCGCCCGGACTCCTACGGGAGCCGGGTTCTGCCTACAAGGAAGACTTCGCCCGGACTCCTACGGGAGCCGGGTTCCGCATACAAGGAAGACTTCGCCCGGACTCCTACGGGAGCCGGGCTCCATCCACGACTTCTGCAGCGGGGGTTAATGGTGGCGAAACCCGGCCGCCTAACAAGATCGGATGAAGGAAAAAAGCCCCCCCCGACGACGTCTGCATCAAACAAGTCAAACGACAAGAAAGATTCAGCAGACAACAATATCAGTGCAACGCGTGAATGAGGTAACACAAAATACTTTTTTTTTTATTTTCGATATACACACTACAAGGCCAGGACGGCCAAGGAAAGAAGGACAAAACGACAAAAAGGAAGTAACTACATGATAAGACATAAAGATAAAAGAGCTCTAAGGAGGCCCTGCTCCCTCCGACCTAAAGTTATCTACTCCATCCCTCAACCAGGACTGCCTCAAATTCTCTATTTCTCCTTCTAGCTCTTCCCTCTTCTGCAGCGCGTCCTGGACCGTCCGACGGAGTCGCTGGCTCTCGACCTCCGCCTCTTGATGCCTCTTCCTCAAAACTTCGGACTCCGCCTCCGCGTCCGCGACGGCCCGCCGTTCAAGTGCCAGTTGGATCTTCACTTGCTGCAGCTCGGCTGTCTTCTCCCCGAAGGAGACAGAGATCCCCTCAACAGTGCCTCTCAGGGCTTGAAGCTCTTCAGAATCTTGGGCGGAAGTAAGCTGCGCCCTGTTAGCCAGCTGCCTCTGAAGACGAACGACTTCGTCGGCCGCCGTCCGGAATCTCCCTTTATACTCTTCCACCTGCTTGCGCCAGCTAGCCCGCTGCACGTCGTGGCTCATCTCGACGTCTTGAAGCTGCTTCTGAAGGTCGGAGACCTTCTGCGACCATCTCTGTTCATCATCGACCCGGGCCAAGAGTCGGGATGAATTTTCTTCCAGCTGGCCGATCTTCCTCTTCGCAGCTGACAGTTCTACCTTCAGGGCGCTGATCCTGGCTTCTTGAGCCCAAATTCGGTCGCTGGTGCTTTTCTTGCATTCCTCGAGTTCCTTTGCGAAGTTCGCTTTCCTCCGGCTGTAATCCATAATTGCCTTCACATGGAGACTCCGAAAGTGGGCGGCCTCAGCGGCGGCTTCAGAATGGCCTTCTCTCGATTTGCGGAGCTCGCCTTCCGACTTCTTCAACTTCTTCGTCAGGTGAAGGACTTCCTTTTTTAACCGCTGGATCGTCGATTTCAGCGGGACCCCCAGGGGCAAGGGGAGTGCTTCTGCAGGACACTGCCATCGGAAGGTAGAAGCGTCAAAGAACGACTCATTGCAAGGAGAAAGGCGGAAAGAAGGAGGAAGGGGCGGGAGAAGCCATCCACAACAAGAAATTCGACTTTATTGATTGAATAATTTTGAAGACAAACAGAAAGAAAATATTGCGATGAAATAAGGGCACAAGATCTGAGGTCTCAGACCTCAGGGGCGGGAGGTAGAGAACTCGGTGCGGGGACTGCGACCGCAGTGGCGGCGGACGAGGGGCCGGCCTCGTCTTCAGACTCCTCGAGGAAGCCGAGGTCGAGCTCGGAGAATTTGCTGGCCACCTTCTCTTGGCAGAGCTCGAACTCCTTGGTGAACGCCTCTTGGCCGAACTGGACATTCAGGTTCCTCATCTCCGCGGAGACCTTGAATTCCTCCACCGCAAGGGCCCTGGCCTCCGAGACTAGGACCGGAGTTTGCTCGACCAAATGGGCGACCTCGGCCTCCGCCTTCCTCGCCGACTCCTCTAAGATCTGCCTCTCCTCCTCCCGGGCCCGCTTCTCTCTTTCCAGGGCCTCCTGGAGGGCAGCTACTTCAGCCGACTTCGCTTGGAGGCGGGCAACCTCGGCTTGGCAGCGTTCCTCCGCCTGGAGGATGTCCCTCCTCATGCGGCTCACCGCCTCGATATAGGCAAAGAGCTGGTGCCCATCTCTCTCTCTGTGTACTTCCTTCATTTGAAATTCAAACTCGGAAGTAGGGGGACTGGTGTTGGGTATAAAATACCCACGGCCGAAGTCCTCAGTGGCATCGACTAAAGAACAGCTTCGCCTGGGCTCCTACGGGAGCCGGGCTCCTTCACCGAGAACTCCAACAACTTCAGCCGCAAGAAGACTCCGCCCGGGCTCCTACGGGAGCCGGGCTCCGCCGCCGACATCGACTACAAGACAGCTTCGCCCGGGCTCCTTCATCGAGAACTCCAACAACTTCAGCCGCAAGAAGACTCCGCCCGGGCTCCTACGGGAGCCGGGCTCCGCCGCCGACATCGACTACAGGACAGCTTCGCCCGGGCTCCTACGGGAGCTGGGCTCTTTCACCGAGAACTCCAACAACTTCAGCCGCAAGAAGACTCCGCCCGGACTCCTACGGGAGCCGGGCTCCGCCGCCGACATCGACTACAGGACAACTCCGCCCGGGCTCCTACGGGAGCCGGGCTCCACCGCCGACATCGACTACAGGACAGCTCCGCTCGGACTCCTACGGGAGCCGGACTTCGCCTTTAACCTTGACTGCAGGAAAACTCCGCCCTGACTCCTGTGGGAGCCGAGCTTCGTCCTCGACTCCAACGGCTGCAAGGCAGACTGCGACCGGACTCCTACGGGAGCCGGACGGACTCCTACGAGAGCCGGACTCCGTCGATAACTTCAGCAGCGAGCAGACTCCGCCCGGACTCCCACGGGAGCCGGGCTCCATCCTCAACATCAACTGCTGGTAAGCCCCGCCCGGACTCCTACGGGAGCCGGACTTCGCCTTTAACCTTGACTGCAGGAAAACTTTGCCCGGACTCCTACTGGAGCCGAGCTTCATCCTCGACTCCAACGGCTGCAAGGCAGACTTCGTCCGGACCTCTACGGTGGCCGGACTCTGACCACTGCCGAACTTCAGCCGACAGATCTGCATTCCCAGGCCACAATCACGGCCATGATTCTGCTACATTTTTTGCGGCGGATTCCGCGTAGCCCCACCACTCCCTGACAGGCCGCAGTAATGATCTCAGCACTGCTCCCCTCCCTGTGGTGGATCCCGCGCGGCTCCATTACTACCTGACCAGCCACGATAAACGGCCACGATCCTGCTCCACCTCCTGCAACGGATACTGCGCGATTCTCCCATCCACTGGCAAGTCACGACGACAAACGCCACCCCACTTCGTGCGGCAGATTCCACGTGGCACGCCCCAGCGATAGCCACGGGTCCGTTCCACTACGCTTCGCAGCAAACTCCGTCTGACCCTGGGCAGTCCACTGCCAGACGGTTACAAACGTCGCCATCAACCCGTTGCTTCCTCCGTCTATAAAAGGGGGACCCAGATACGTTATTCTATAAGCTCATTTTCTTATCTCAAAACTCTGTTAAATTCTCCGTTCGAGCACTCCATTCTTGTTGAGGCAGAGAACTGACTTGAGCATCGGAGGGTCTTGTCGGAGCAACCCCACCTCCGGTTTAGACTTCCTTTGCAGGTCCCGGCGGCGACCGCGACTTCCCCGACTCCAGCTTCTCCGGCGCAAGCAGATTTTTGTACCAACAACTTGAAATGGGATTTGATTCAATTCTCACAAGTTGACCCGATTCTCTTTTCTAAGTTGTAATTTTGAAAGATTATTATCTTTTTTTTTTAAGAGAAGAGAGAAGAGGAAGGAGAGAGAAAAGAGTTCTAGAGATGAGTCCTAAAGAGTCCTAAATCTAGAGATGAAAGAGAAGAGTGTTTTAATTAGGTTTAAATTTTAATGGCAAATAAGTTAGCACAAAATAAATTTTCTATCCTAGGGTTAACCTAGATCTAGACAGCTCCTAACTGTTTCAAGATCGCCTTCAAGCACTCCAAGCCCAAAACTGACTAACTATCTCAGTCAGGTAAGTGTAAGATGTGGGAGGTCCTCTTCTTGTTGCTTTCCTTAGACACCAACTGAGTTGGCTAGGTCAGACAACGGAACCAATTGAAAATCACCTTCTTAAACCACTTGCCTTAGACACCGAGCAATTAATCAATTTGAACCCGGTCTAACTTTAGGGCTTTCTTGTCCTATTGAGCTCAAATATCCTAGGACCAACGTTTAATTGATTTTAGATTAAGATCTAGGTTATGCAGGATGAAGGATGTGATTTTTGGGCTAAGGAAGGGTGATCAAATCTTCACTTTATCTAATTAATGGGTTAAGTGCCCTTAAAGTTAATTATGGAGATGCAATGCAAAGAAACAAGATGTCCAATCAAGTTTGATTTTTTTTTTTATATTTTTAGTTATACTATATTAGTTAAGCGTTATGAAATGTCAGTGATTTTTTTTAAATATCTAAGAAATAAAATATCTAGATTATTAGTAAAATCAACTATTCTTGATATTAAAGTACCAGTCCCCAGCAACGGTGCCAAAAACTTGATAGCCTATTTCGCAAGTGCACGAAATCGCTCAAGTAATATAATGATAAATAAGAGATCGTTCCCACGAGGACTGAATTTAATTACCAAAAATGAATGCTAATTTTACTAATATCTAAATGATCGAAATTGAATGACAGTGGAAAATAAAATTAACTCTAAAAAACTCAATGAAAGCTGAATCAAAATTCGATTGATAAAGCACTAGGGTATATCTGATTTCACTTGGACCAATTATCAATTCCAGCTATTCCGATTAATAATCCAAATTTAATTATTAATGCAAAGATAAATAATCCTAAATTATTTAATAATCTCTCCCGAGTCTTATTAAATATACTAATTAAAACCTATAATCTATCTTTCAATAGTAAAATAGATTTTAATTAGTTCAATAAGCACAGTGATTATTTCCAAAATCCCACAGGTCAAATCTTCTGCTTCCGCTCCAATTATTATTCTTATGATGTTTGTTATTAACTCCAATTTATAATCTTCCTTCCCAGTACCAATTATAAATCAAAATCAATCAAGTACCAAAGATAATAATACTTAAAAGTATTAAGTGCAAATAATAAACAATTGCATTAACAAAAAAAATTAATACAAGATTCTGGAATTGAAATTAAATCCAAGCTACATCAGGTACCCTAGTTAGAAATTTAGCTTTTCATCATATCAAAATCAAACTCAAGTATACTTGAATAAAACTTCAAAATCATCCTAATAATAAGTTCTAGAAAATAAATTCAAAGTAAATAAGAGAAAGAATTAAAAACTCTGAAGGAATTGCAGAGCCGAATGAATCCTCTCTTCAAATCTTTCAGATACTCCAAACTCTCCTTGCTTGATTTCTAGCTTTCAAAGATGATTCTCCTCCCCCTCTTGCTGATGTTTTAGGATCCTTAAATAGGGCTAGGGCTAGGGTTAAGGTGGTATTTTTCTCATAATTTTATTCTATATATCATTCTTTCTATTTGATATAGAATCTCTCCTCCTTTGGATAGGCTTTAAGCAACCACCAGCCATCTACTCCTTATGCTGTCTAAATTTTTTGATTTTATTCTGATTTCTATAGTAAAAGAAGGAAAGGAGGCATGGTTAATTAGAGGAGAAGAATTTCTTCCTTTCTGGGTCCACAAAATCTGCAAAACAAAGTAAGGTTTTGGCTGCCCAAATCAAGTTTTTCAAGAATTGGTTCCAATTCTTTCTAAGTTTGCTCCTCATGTAGAATTAGTTTGGACTCTGATTTTCTTTCATTTAATTCTTTCCAAGATAGCTCTTTGCCACCCAAAATTGGTTGCCATATCAGATCTTTGTGCCAAGAAACACTAAGAAGAATCTGGGTGTATCGGGTATTTCTTGTTGTGTCCAATATTATTACCAACTTCAACCTACTGTAGCCACCTCATCTGAAATCCAAATTCAATTCTGTAAATTATGTTCCTTTTTTGCTTCTCTCAAAATTCTGTAGGATCTAATCTTGCTCAATTTGGAGTCTTGTAGCTTGTCTTTTAGGGGTCCTCACACCAAAATATCCAGAATTTAGATTGGTTGACTAGATGGGAGAGATTAACTGCTTGATTTATTTTCTGCACCTCTAGTTTCTTTTCTGACTGATGATGCCAAAAAGGATAAGGTGTGGGATCCATTGATATCTTGATTTGGTTATTTTGCTTTGAGATGGACTCTGATTTTGATGCAAGACCTGATGACTCCGGATGACAAACTTTACCGAATCGGATTCAACCAATTTCACTTAATTTGACCTTTAAAATATGGTTAAGCCCAATTAGATATGACCTAGCTTAATTACCTGCAATTGACATAAAACATATCAGGTTCTTATATTTATTTAGTTAATTATTATACCAATTTCATCAAAATCATTAAAAATTAATAATAATAATTACTATAAAAATGCAATACATCATATTTTATCTATAGGATGTTATAATTTTAATATAGAATATCATAATTTTGATCTAAGATGTCATAAAATTATCAAAAGATATCAATTTTAAGGTGTTTTACTTTCTATATATCATAATATTAATATAAAATATTATAATTTTGATCTAGGATATCATAATATTGGTAAAATTATCTTTGAAAGATATTTTATCTGTTGCCCAGCTATGCAACCCAAGAGGGGGGGTGAATTGGGTTTCTAAAAATTTTAAGCCCAACAGATAACTTATGAAGAACAAAACAATGGCTTTAAATCAATATTAATTAACTAAAGCAGTATTGCAAGGATATAATAAAGAAATAAGATAAAGCGATAAAGCACACCACAAACACAAAGATTTATAGTGGTTCGGTGCTAACCTTGCACCTACGTCCACTCCCCAAGATCCCACTTGGGAATTTTAATCCACTATCCTTTGTATTCAACCCGAATACAAAACGTCGGAAACTCCGACACTAGCTATCCCAAGCTAGAATACAAGACGTCGAAAACTCCGACCCTAGCTATCCCAAGCTAAAACACTTGTTTCCCGGGTACAAGCAAACCCAAAACACTCCGATTTCAGGTTCGGATCAACCTTTCCTTGTTTTGAAAATCCTCCAAAAATAAGAGCAAAAACTCACAAAGAGTAAGAATATTTAGAGCACAGATGAATACAATAACAGCTCCTTAAATGAGCAAATATAACAATAAAAGCTTTACTCAAATGAAGAACCCCTTTTTCAGATTTTCTCAAGATGAATGAACGGTTGAACGCTTGAGAAGAGGTTGATTGTTGATTGAAGATCTCTTGAAAGCTTTGAACGATCTCTAGATCAAGGTTGAAAACAATCGACTTGAAAGATTCTCTCTTTGAATGCTCTTGCTTTTCTTTTTCACAAACTCTCTTGAATATTGTGGATCCTCTCTCTTCTTCTTGAATATTTCGTTGATCTCAGATTTAGGATCCTCTCTTCTCTTTTGATCTCACGTTTGATCTCCCGATTTCCACACTTTTTCTTTGCAATTTGATCTGCTATTTAATCTGCAATTTCCTTTCACCATTTTAAGCATTTTATGGCATTAGTAGCAAGAGAAAACAATTTAGGCAGATAAAGAGCCGTTAGAGGATTTTTAGGAAGCATAAATGGCAATTAAAATGGGCAAAAAAAATAGCCGTTGCTGACATTTCCCGTCGCAGGGGTCGACTCATGAGTCGACTCATGCATCAGGAGTCGACTCATGAGTCGACTTCTGTTGCAAAGACCAGAAACTTGGATTTCTGGATTTTTTGGCCCAAATCAGCAGAGGTCGACTCATGAGTCGACTCACAGGTCGTGCCAAGCCAAAAATCCAGCGTGCCATGGGAATTTTTTGCGTGCCATTCAGCTCATAGTGTCATGAGTTGACTCATGAGTCGACTCATGCACTTCAAACCTTCATAACTTCAAAAATATAAGTCCAAACACAATAAAATTTTCACCAATAGATTTCAAATCATTTGTTCTACCAAATGGTACTATCAAATCAGGATTTTAGTAAAATTACGATTTTGTCCTTGAAGAGCATAAGGACTTTTTCAATTGTTTGTATCCCTTCAATCTACTTTGTAATCATCAAAATCAATCTAGGAGCAACAATCTCCCCCTTTTTGATGATGACAAAACATATGAACAAAAATATTTATGTTAATGCATTAATTTCAAAAGAATCCATTATGGGTGTATATGCTTGAAAAGAGTATGATTCTTTTGGCATGTAATATAAATGCAAAAATAGTTTGTCCATTTTCTTAAAGATTTGAAAAGGGTATTAGATCATTTTGAGTTCAAGATATTTCAGAGCAAGAGAAGATAAATAACTTTTTCTATGTATCAGAGCAAAAATAATTTTTACAATGATATCAGAAAAGATTTTATAATGTATCAGAGCAAGAAAATTTTTAATGTATCAGAGAAAATTTCATACAGTATCAGAGCAAATGTTATAATATTTTAGAGAAACCTTCACACTGTATCGGATCATGTATCAGATCAAGTTGAAAGAAATTGTAGGATGTATCAGAGTAAAACAAATTTCTTATTGATGTCTCAAGGTGAGTAAAATTTCAAAAGCAAGTTTGAATATCAGAGCATATATATAAAAAAAATACTTATTTGCATTGTACTCATGATTTTGCTTTTGATGGATTAAAGTTCTGTCTGATACCAAATTTCTCTATCTGATACCAAATTTCGATACCAAAATTTCTCAAAGTTTTGTTTAATCTTTCAATCCTTGTTTTTGTCTAATTTCTTCAATATTTGTTTTAATTTAATTTCTCCCCCTTTTTCTCATAATTTAGGGTTTTGCTTTTTGTCTAATTTCAATTTTTTGTTTAATTTTAATTTCTCCCCCTTTTTGACATCATCAAACATAGTTAACTCTTCCTTTTCTTTTTTTGAAAATATTCTTTAATTTCTTCCTCTTTAGAGTTTTTCACAGATGTTTGCTCCCCCTTAATATAGCAATTATCAACAGCAAACAACAACAAGGAGAAGACAATATTTCAACAGATGTATCAGAGATTGAAATATAACCAAAATATAATCATTACAAAGAGGTAGAAATATAGGTAAAAGATGATTCCATTAATATCATAATTGTTTCATAAAATTCAACCAGCTAAATGTCAATACATGGCCCCAAGGTATAGATCTTAGAATAAGATACTAACTCCTAAGAACTAGATAAGTCAATGATCAGAGTCATCAGATATAGTATGAGAAGATGATGGATCAGAAGTGCGTCCTCTACCCCGTCTGCCTCTGCCACGAGTAGGAGAACGAGATGAACTGGGAGGCTGAGAACGCTGAGATACTAGGGCTGATATCATGAGTCTGATAGAATCAAGTACGTTCAGTGCTCTGGAAACAGATTGAAGTAGAGCAGTGAACTGGGTGGTAGCATGCTCACTCGATCCACGGATCTCTTTCCTCAGTAGCTCATATCCACCTTCTAGTGCTCCTCTGAGCCTGCCAGCCTCTGCAGTGAGGTCTGTGACCTCAATGGTAGACTCCTGTGGCTGGGGATGGGCCAATGCAAGGACTTGCCCCTGCAAGTCAAGAACTCTGCCAGTAAGTCTCCAGACTGTATCCTCAAGCTGCTGTATCCTGACGGACTGATCTGAAATCATCTGAAATATAGTGGAGATGTGGGGAGTAATGGTCTGATCAGAAGAAGTAGCTCCAGGTGCAAAAGAAGTACTACTCCACTGGCTAGACAACAAAGAAGCCACACGCTGAGATATATGCTCGATCTGATCGTCAGCCAGTCTGAACTCTGAATGAGGTGCTCTGCTCTCTGGCTGATACACTGGTGTGGGCATCCTAGTAAACTCAGAAGGGCCAGCCTCAGTATCATGAATGAACTGGGTATCTGGTGAAGCTGCCCTGAAATCATGTACAGGAGAAGATGGACCTTCTTCTTCTACTCTGCCTTCAGTTCTGTCCTCAGCTCTTATTTCAGCTCTATCCTCAGCTCTCTCCTCAGCTCTTTCTTCAGAGCCCTTGATCCAACCACCAACAGTCTTTGTAATTCCCATTCGGTGCAGGCTGTGTTGGTTGAAAGTGTCCACATGTGAGAGCTTGGTAGGTGTCTCCCCTTCACAGCTAACTCTAAACCTCCTAAATACTCTAGTAAGGGCCATACCATAAGGCAAGTGTGCCTTGGATCTGTTCAAAGTTTCTCTCATGGCCTCTATCAAAAGTGCAGGGAGGTTTAGGGGGGTCTGAGTGATGATATGAAACATGACACATACATCTCTGCCAGATAGTAAGTCATGTCTACCACTCCTAGGAAAGAAGAGTTTCGTTACAATCTGATGCAGGACCCTCATCTCAATGGACAGTAGCTTTGCTTCCAATCTGTTTAAACTTTCTGAAAAATCTTCTCCTAAGATAATTCTGATCCCTTCTTCTTTAATTGGGAGTTCCATATATGAGTATCCTTCACTAGGCAACTGAAGTATCTCTCCCAATATCCTAGAATCCAAACAGATGTCAATCCCCTTTATAGTTGAAGTCACAGATCCGTTTCCATAATTTAGGTTCTGGTAGAACTCTCTGACTAGATCAACAAAGGTGACTTCCTTAAGAGAGCAATAAAGTTCCCATCCTTGATTTTTGATCTTGGTAGCAAAAGTAAAGCCTTCTTTCTCAAAGAACCGAAAATCTATATTTTTCCCGGTTTCTACTTTTCTATCAGAAAGAAGATTTACACTGGGGCTTATGGAGGGTTGAGAGGGACCTTGAGCAGGTACTGAAACTGGATTGGGAACAGTGGAAGACTGAGCATGCCTTTTCTTTCGGATAATTTTCTCAGGCTCTCGGATTGATTTCCTTCTTTGGAGAAGTTTTATCTTTGGAGCCATATCCAATAAGGTAGCAGACAAGAAGACTTGAATTCAGTGGAGGAGGGATCACAAAAGAGTAAAGAAGAATTTTGGTGGAGAAAAGAAGTGGATTTTGAATGAACGGTGAAGTTCTAGGGCACGTTCCACCCGCGCCTAATACTGCGAGAAAGCACAGAAAAATTCTTTTCAAGGAGGCGATTTTTGGTGGAGAGGAGGAGGGAGAATTGCCTCAGAATTGATCCTTGGATTTGGAGCAAAAAGAGTTGGAGAGGACGGCTTTCGGAAGGAAGCCGACGAGAAGATGAGTCGTCTCATAAACAAGGTTTCCCGTTTTAAAAACAATGAACTCGATGGAAGTTGGTGGGATTTTCAAGTTTGCCATTGAGTCGACTCATGGGGGTCGACTCATGAAGTTCAGAAAATCAGAAAAAATGCAAATAAATTCCAAAAAAATTCAAAATTTTGGGAGAAAAAATTTTGCTCAATGATAAGTTTTTAGAGTGATAAAACTGAGCTTTTGGAACCAGGATAGTTGTTGGAAATTGAGCTCTAAGAATATTTGATAATAATTAAGAGAAGTTTAGGCAAATGGATCTAGAATTCCTAGATTTCTCCTAATTTCACAGAATCTTTCCTCACTAAGGGCCTTTGTAAAGATATCAGCTAATTGATTTTCAGTGCAAACATATTCAAGAATTATATTTTTGTTTTGAACATGTTCTTTTATGAAATGATGTCTTATCTCAATATGTTTAGATCTTGAGTGTTGTATTGGATTTTTAGATAGATTTATAGCACTTGTATTATCACATTTTATTGGTGTTTCATTAAGTTTGATTCCAAAATCTTCGAGTTGTTGCTTAATCCACAAGATTTGAGCACAACAACTTCCGGCTGCAATGTATTCGGCCTCAGCCGTAGACAGTGCCACCGAATTTTGTTTCTTGCTAAACCATGAGATTAGGTTAACTCCAAGAAATTGGCAAGTTCCACTTGTGCTTTTTCTATCTAATTTACATCCAGCAAAATCAGCATCAGAATATCCTAACAAATTAATTTGTGAGTCCTTAGAGTACCATAACCCTATAGTTTGTGTACCATTTAAGTATCTAAGGATTCTTTTAACAGCATTCAAATGAGATTCCTTAGGATTAGATTGATATCTTGCACATAAGCAAACACTAAACATGATATCAGGCCTACTTGCAGTTAAATATAATAATGAGCCAATCATACCTCTATAGTATTTTAAGTCTACGCTTTTACCTTCATCATCCTTGTCAAGCTTACATGAGGGACTCATTGGTGTGCCAATTGGTTTGCAGTTCTCCATTCCAAATCTTTTGAGTAGTTTCTTGGTGTACTTGCTTTGGGTGATGGAGATTCCCTCTTTTGATTGTTTGATTTGGAGTCCGAGGAAGAAGGTGAGTTCTCCCATCATGCTCATCTCGAACTCTCCCTGCATAAGCTTAGCAAAGTCTTGACAAAGGGATTCATTAGTAGACCCAAAAATTATGTCATCAACATAAATTTGTATAATTAGCATATCATTTTGGTTTCTTTTAATAAATAGAGTTGTATCCACATTGCCTCTTGAGAAACCATTATTTAGTAGAAATTTGCTTAGCCTTTCATACCATGCTCTAGGTGCTTGTTTTAGACCATATAAAGCTTTATTTAATCTAAAGACATGATTGGGAAAAGCATGATTTTCAAATCCAGGGGGTTGTTCTACATATACTTCTTCAGAAATATATCCATTTAAAAATGCACTTTTAACATCCATTTGAAATAGTTTGAATTTCATAAAGCAAGCATAAGCAAGTAGAAGTCTAATGGCTTCTAATCTAGCAACAGGTGCAAAGGTTTCATCAAAATCAATTCCTTCTTCTTGATTATATCCCTTAGCAACCAGTCTTGCTTTATTTCTAATTACATTTCCATGCTCATCTAATTTGTTTCTAAAGACCCATTTTGTGCCAATTATTGAATAATCTTTAGATCTTTTCACTAAGGTCCAAACATTATTTCTTTCAAATTGACTGAGTTCTTCTTGCATAGCATTAATCCAGTTATGATCATTTTCAGCTTCTTCAAAAGTTTTAGGTTCAAGTTGAGATACAAAAGCACAATGATTAAGTACATCTCTAAGTGAAGAACGTGTTTTTACCCCATGCATAGGATCACCGATAATTAATTCCTTAGGGTGGTTGTGAACATACCTCCATTCCTTGGGTAAGTCATTTGTACCTTGAGGTTGTTCTTGAATTTCTTCACCTTTCTCATTTTGTTCATCTTCTTGATCCTTGTCTTCTGGAGTTGCTGAATCTTTCAGAGTGATCTCCTTCATACCTTCTATTAGTGGATCTGCATCATCAACACCCTCATTCTTCCTTGAAGGAAGATCGTTAGATTCATCAAAGACAACATGTATGGACTCCTCAACTACTAAGGTTCTTTTTTTTTTTTTTTTCAACTACCCCATTCTGTTGGGGTGTCCTAGGAGCAGAGAAGTTGTGGCCAATTCCATTTTCATCACAAAAATTTTCAAAGTCATGATTTTCAAATTCTGTTCCATGATCACTTCTAATATTTTGAATTGAAAACCCTTTTTCATTAGTGACTTTTCGATGAAATTTCGTGAAAATTTGAAAAGTTTCATTTTTGTGAGCTAAAAAGAAAATCCAAGTAAAACGAGAGTAATCATCAATTAATACAAATCTATATCGTTTTCCTCCTAGACTAGTGGTTTTAGTTGGTCCAAATAAATCCATATGTAAGAGCTCTAAAGGTCTAGAAGTTGAAATAGTGTTTTTGGATTTAAATGATACTCTAGTTTGTTTACCTAATTGGCATGCATCACAAATTCTATCCTTTTCAAAATTCAATTTTGGCAAACCGAGAACTAAATCCTTTTTGATTAATTTTGAAAGAGAATGCATGCTAATATGTGCAAGTCTACGATGCCACAGCCAACTAGTCTCATTTATTTTAGCATTTAAGGAAACTAGGCATTGCATGTCTAATTTAGTTAAATCATTCAAGTCTACCATATAAACATTGCCATGCCTATGTCCTATAAATTTAATGTCATCGTTAATAGGACTCGTCACAATGCATACAGATGATTCAAAACTTACTTTATACCCTTTATCACAGAATTGACTAATGCTAAGTAAGTTATGCTTTAAACCTTTAACAAGTAAAACATTCTCAATGTATTTGGAGGGAGTGATACCAATGTTACCTATCCCGATGATCTTTCCTTTGCCATTATCTCCAAAGGTGACCATCCCTCCATCCTTAGCATCAAGCGTGATGAATTGTGATTCATCACCAGTCATGTGTCTCGAGCATCCGCTGTCAAGATACCATTTCCTGTTTCCTTCTTGGGATGCTAGACACACCTGCAAGCACAGATCAAGTTTCTGTCTTAGGTACCCAAGCTTTCTTGGGTCCTTTCAGGTTAGTCAGAATGGTTCCTTTTGGAACCCATATTTTCTTTGTGTTTGCATATTTGTTAATAAGACATGTGTATGATTTATGTCCTATTCTTCCACATTTAAAACAAGTAATATTTGTAGGCTTTTTGCTTGAATAATTTGCATAAATATCCTTCAAAAATTTTTGTTTCTTCAGGGGTTTATAACCAAGTCCAGCCTTATCATATATAGCTTTCTGATTATCAAGGATCATATTTAGCTTGTTTGAACTTAAGGTGAACTTATCTACTATAGATTTCAGCCTGTTAATTTCATCCTTAAAGTTTTGATTTTCTTGAATCAATGTGAATTTTTCAATTGAAAGAATTTCAGCTTGTTTCACTAAGGACTGATTTTTCAATTTCAGCTCTTTGTTTTTCTTCCCTAGTTTCTTTAATTCATCAATTGAATCATAGAAAGCTTCATGCAATTCTTCAAAAGTAAATTCACTAGTGGATTCAGAAGTTACCTCATTTTCATGTGCCATCAGGCACAGATTGGCTTGTTCGGTTGAGGTTTCCTCGTCGGAGCTTGAGTCATCACTCGCACTCCAGGTCGCCATCATTGCCTTCTTTTTGAATTTTTTTGGACCTTTCTTCAATTGAGGACATTCGGATCTGAAATGTCCTGGCTTCTTGCACTCGTAGCATATAGGGGTTTGATCTTTCTCCTTTTCTATGCTTTGATCCCCTTTTGTAAATTTCTTTCTCATCCCCTGTTTCCTTTTTCTTAGAAACTTCTTGAATTTTCGGGTGATGAGAGCCATCTCCTCATCCTGATCTTCATCTTCAGAGTCATCTGTTTCATAATCAGGTGAAGTTGTGGATTTGAGGGCAATGGTTCTTTTCTTTTTGATTTCATCCTCTTGATGTTGCATCATGCTAAGTTCATGAGTCATCAAGGATCCAAGAAGCTCTTCTAGAGGTAGAGTGTTCAAGTCCTTTGCTTCTTGGATGGCAGTCACCTTGGCTTCCCAAGTTCTTGGCAGTGACCTGAGAATCTTCCTTACAAGTTCACTGTTAGTATAAGATTTGCCAAGACTCTTTAAACCATTGATTATATCAGTAAAACGAGTAAACATAGCAGTTATGGACTCATCATGCTCTATTTTGAACAATTCATATTTATGTACAAGCATGTTTATTTTAGACTCTTTTACTTGATTTGTTCCCTCATGGGTGACTTCTAACCTATTCCATATTTCTTTAGCAGATGCACAAGTAGAAATGCGATTAAATTCACTAGCATCTAGTGCACAATAAAGAACTTTCATAGCTTTGGCATTTAATTGTGCCAATTTCTTGTCAACCTCATCCCATTCTTTCTCGGGTTTGGTTGACTCCTCACCATCTATAATCTTGGTGGGTGTGTGAGGACCATTCACTATGATACTCCACATATCATAGTCGAGTGCTTGTATGAAAATCTTCATCCGAGCTTTCCAATAGGTGTAATTAGACCCATTGAAAAGTGGAGGTCGGTTTGTTGATTGCCCCTCAGCTAGAGAAGTTCCAACATGGGTTGCCATAGATCTTTGGCTCTTTGATTGTTAGATCAAAGAAGGGCTAGAGCACTGGCTCTGATACCACTTGTTGCCCAGCTATGCAACCCAAGAGGGGGGGTGAATTGGGTTTCTAAAAATTTTAAGCCCAACAGATAACTTATGAAGAACAAAACAATGGCTTTAAATCAATATTAATTAACTAAAGCAGTATTGCAAGGATATAATAAAGAAATAAGATAAAGCGATAAAGCACACCACAAACACAAGGATTTATAGTGGTTCGGTGCTAACCTTGCACCTACGTCCACTCCCCAAGATCCCACTTGGGAATTTTAATCCACTATCCTTTGTATTCAACCCGAATACAAAACGTCGGAAACTCCGACACTAGCTATCCCAAGCTAGAATACAAGACGTCGGAAACTCCGACCCTAGCTATCCCAAGCTAGAACACTTGTTTTCCGGGTACAAGCAAACCCAAAACACTCCGATTTCAGGTTCGGATCAACCTTTCCTTGTTTTGGAAATCCTCCAAAAATAAGAGCAAAAACTCACAAAGAGTAAAAATATTTAGAGCACAGATGAATACAATAACAGCTCCTTAAATGAGCAAATATAACAATAAAAGCTTTACTCAAATGAAGAACCCCTTTTTCAGATTTTCTCAAGATGAATGAACGGTTGAACGCTTGAGAAGAGGTTGATTGTTGATTGAAGATCTCTTGAAAGCTTTGAACGATCTCTAGATCAAGGTTGAAAACAATCGACTTGAAAGATTCTCTCTTTGAATGCTCTTGCTTTTCTTTTTCACAAACTCTCTTGAATATTGTGGATCCTCTCTCTTCTTCTTGAATATTTCGTTGATCTCAGATTTAGGATCCTCTCTTCTCTTTTGATCTCACGTTTGATCTCCCGATTTCCACACTTTTTCTTTGCAATTTGATCTGCTATTTAATCTGCAATTTTCTTTCACCATTTTAAGCATTTTATGGCATTAGTAGCAAGAGAAAATAATTTAGGCAGATAAAGAGCCGTTAGAGGATTTTTAGGAAGCATAAATGGCAATTAAAACGGGCAAAAAAAATAGCCGTTGCTGACATTTCCCGTCGCAGGGGTCGACTCATGAGTCGACTCATGCATCAGGAGTCGACTCATGAGTCGACTTCTGTTGCAAAGACCAGAAACTTGGATTTCTGGATTTTTTGGCCCAAATCAGCAGAGGTCGACTCATGAGTCGACTCATGCCTTGTGGGTCGACTCATGAGTCGACTCACAGGTCGTGCCAAGCCAAAAATCCAGCGTGCCATGGGAATTTTTTGCGTGCCATTCAGCTCATAGTGTCATGAGTTGACTCATGAGTCGACTCATGCACTTCAAACCTTCATAACTTAAAAAATATAAGTCCAAACACAATAAAATTTTCATCAATAGATTTCAAATCATTTGTTCTACCAAATGGTACTATCAAATCAGGATTTTAGTGAAATTATGATTTTGCCCTTGAAGAGCATAAGGACTTTTTCAATTGTTTGTATCCCTTCAATCTGCTTTGTAATCATCAAAATCAATCTAGGAGCAACATTATCTATATGATATCATAATTTTAATATAAAATATCATAATTTTGATCTAAGATGTCATAAAATTATAAAAAAATATTAATTAATTTTAATATATTTTACCTTCTGGATATCATAATATTAATATAAAATATTATAATTTTGGTCTAAGATATTATAATATTATCAAAACTATTTTTGAAAAATATTTTTTCTATAGAATGTCGTAATTCTAATATAGAATATCATAATTTTGATTTAGGATGTCATAAAATTATTAAAAAGTATCAATTTTGAGTTTTTTTATCTTCTATATGTTATAATATTAATATAAAATATTATAATTTTGATCTAAGATGTCATCATATCATCAAAACTATCTTTGAAATGTATTTTATCTATAGGATGTCATAATTTTAATATTAGATGTCATAATTTTAATTTAGGATATCATAAAATTATTAAAAAATATCAATTTTGAGATATTTTATATTTTGAATGTCTTAATATTTATCTAAAATATTATAATTTTGATCTAGAATGTTATAATATTATCAAAATTATTTTTTAAAAATATTTTATTTATAGAATGTCATATAATGTTCACATAAAATATCATAATTTTGACTCAAGATATTATAAAAATATTAAAAAATATACTTGAGAGCTACTTTACCTATTAGATATCATAATATTAATCTATAATATCATAATTTTGATTTAGGATATTATAATATTGTCAAAACTATCTTAAGGAGATGTTTTATTTACAGGATATCATAATTCTAATCTACAATGTCCTAATATGAACCTATAATATTATAATTTTGACTTTGAATATTATAGTATTGTCAAAAACTATCATGAATAAAAATTATGACATCTTAACTTTTTGTATAACTTTTTGAAAAAAATTATATGACATGCTGTATTCATAACTAAAAAAAAAAAAATTATTTGAACCAACCTAATGGATAGGACATATTGTTTAGATGAATAATATTATCTAGATGTTAGCCAATAGTCTCGGACGAATAATTCTTACTGCAGAATAAATTTCGGACACTCAGACGCTCAGGCAGAAGCTCAACAAAATGAAGAAGAAGAAGAGAGAGAGAAGAACAGCATTCGTAATGTCCAATCAGACTTTAAAATAATAAAAATCTTCATTTTAGAGGGAAAGGATATTTTTGTCATATCTAATTTGAAAAGTAACCTGTGACATGCATTAAATGTATTCGACGATAGAACAAGATGCTGCCCCTATTTTTTTCATATCTTCAGACGTTCGATTTGACATGAAGTGATGCATGTCACATCATGCTATGAGGATGCTACGTAGATCAAACGAGTGAGATGGTGTATTCTACGTCAGATTTTCTACACCACGGGCGGTGTACAAACAATTTCACATAACATATCAGACAGAGGTCACGGCATGCTTCATAATGCTGTTGCATTAAGAAGATCCTCTAGCAATTATTCTTGCCAAGCAGCCTGCATCTTCATGCCACTGCTTGTTATGGTATGGGACTTCCCGTATCCTCGTGCTCCCTTATCCTAATGTATTCATGGAAAGTTTTCTGAGAAAACTTGTCCGCTCCCTTATCCTAATGTATTGTTTGTAGCCTTGGTTATATTCATGGAAAGTTTTCTGAGAAAACCCTGTCCTGAAAGTTTTGCAGCCTTCAAGCTAAGGCATCCCAATTTAGCAGAAATGATTGATGATGTTCTTCCCTTAGGATCGTTTCATAGTGCATGGGTACAGATGCAGCAAGTTGCATGTCATCTTTCACAAGCTAGTATTGTTATCAAGAACCTAAGAAGAAAAATGAACTGGATGATAGAACCTTTTATTTTTTGAAATTATCTCTGAAACCTTTAGAGCTTTGGAAGCAAATTCTATTGCTGTTACAAAAGTAAAAGCAAGGCATAGCAGTTTCTGCTGACCAAAGAAAGGAAAAAGAGAACAGCAGCTTTTGCAAATGCTACCTTCAATATCAACCTACTTAATAGTATTTCGCCAATTTGTAGAGAAACATGAGCACAAAATCAACAACAATGCCAAATAAGCTCTAAATTTATTCTTGTTATTTTGATTGCTGTACAAAATGAATTTTTGTGCAAAAATCATAAATTTAATATAATTATATGTGCATCATGATGGGCACTTGATGTCAAATTTTTGGGTAGAGCTCTAATGATATCATCTAAGCAACTGAAGGCTTCATTGGATGCCAAGCAACTTGGTGCATAATTGGAGATGGTAAGGAAGTAAATTTATGAAAGGTTTACATTATATTGGGAGAGGGATTTTTTTCTTGATCCTTGAATTTTTATGTAAATAAAACTATTTCTTTCAATTTTTTTCATTCACTTTCATATTCTTGTTTGGATTGGGTTTAATTCATTTGATGCATAAACAAGGAGTGTTCAAATCATATAATTTTTGATATATAAGTAATTTAGAGGTAGTAGATCATAGGCAATTACTTGAATCATCGATGCGGCATCTCCATCATTTGATTTAGACTTGACTAGATGTGAGTGGAGATCATCTGCTCGAGTATAGCCAAGTATACTATATATATGTGCATATGCACACACATATACATATACATACATATATATAGAGAAAGTTTGACTTGGCTACACTTAAGTGGATTTCCACTCAAATCTAGTTAGATCAAGATTTGATGATGGGTCCCACAATAGATCCAAATCATTAGAAGTGATCTAGTATCTCTAAACTTCTTATATACTAAACAATCTTTAGATAAATTATAGGAACATCCTCTCAATTTTAGCTTAATTTAACTTACATCTCTCAACTTTAGAAGTGCCAAATTAGTTCTTCAAATTTTGCGAGATATACCAGAATAGTGGATGGGGAGGAAGGAGAGGAGAAAAAGAAAGGGCCACCAACAAAAAAGGATGGAGGTGGAGGGAGCTGCCATGGAGGAGTTATGGGTGGGCTTAAAGGAAGAGGAGGTGGAGAGTGGGTGAAGAGGAAGGGAAGGAGGGAGGAGCAAGGGTATGATGGGTTTGGAGGAGGAGGACGCGGGGGAGAAGCGGATGAAAAGGAAAGAAAGGAAGGGTCATTGATGAGGAAGGGGCAGAAGTGAAGGAAGCCACCGTGGATAGGGATGGCTTATGAGTGGATTTAAAAGGAGAGAAGTGGGAGGGGAGGAAAAAGAGGAGGAAAGAAAGGTCACCAACAAGATGTGTGAAGGTAGAGGGAGCCATCATGAAGGGGGAGGGCTTATGGATAGACTTAGAAAAGAAAAAATAGGTGAAGAGAAAGGAAAGGAAGAGGATGGAGGGGTCGTCAGTGAATAATGGACGAAGGTAGAGAAAGCCGCCTTAGAGGAAGAAGGCTTACGGGCTAGTTTTGGAGGAAGAAGACAATGAGGAGAATGGGATGAGGAGGATGGGGAAGGAGGAGGGATGTTGGTGCTGGTGGTGGAGAAGGAAAACAATCAGAGAGGAAGGAGAAAGGAGGAGATGGGGACAAGGATATCTGGTTATTTTATAAGATGATGGTATCATATGATGGTCGCATGATATCATTCCATTAACGGAGATAAACGATAAGATGATTTGGAATATCTCGAAAAGTTGAAGGATTAGTTTGAAATTTTTTAAAGTCGAGAGGATGTAAGTGAAATTAGATTAAAGTTGAGGGGATACTCTTATAATTTATCTAAAACCTTTTGAAGTAGAGATTCCTAACTTATGCATCAAGCGGTCAAAACAATATGCATTGACTAATCAATTTTTTGAACACTTGATACATAGGCTATGCATCTTGAAATCATATTATGTTTGATATGTAAGCAATTTAGAAGTAATAAATTGTATCTAGTAGCTTAGATCATTAATAGGGAATCCTTATCATCCAATGTAGGCCTGATTGAATCTGATAGAGATTCACTCAAGTGTAGCCTCTCTCTCTCTCTCTAGACACACATACTTCTTTATCATATCAAAGCTGAATCTTCCTAAATTATTTTTAATTAAAAACATCATCTTGTTAAAAGAACATTAGCGTTGATTAGATGCATAGAAAATTTATTCTCTATTTTTTCAATGAACGATGGAGGTGCATGCTTTCAGCCAGCGGTACAAATTTAAAATAACATTTATACCTATAAATGGTGGTTCATAGATTTTTCTTGTTGTGGCAAGCAGGGAAAATAACTAAACAAGAAGAAACAAAGGAAAAGAACAAAAGCACATAATATTGATGTGGTTTGGTTTATTGACCTACATCCACATATAAAAAGGATGTATAAATTTTGTTATATAAAAGAATAAAGTTTATAGAGTATAAGTTTTTCTCACGGAACCCAGCCTCCAAAGGAGAAACTCTATAACCCTACTCTGACAGTCCTAACCTAAAACAAAGCAAGCCTTCTGTTTCATCTAAACTTGTTTTTCTCTCCCTTTAAGCAGTAGCCATCAAGAGTTTTGGAAGAACACTTGAGCTATAACCAGATTAGAGGGGGTCATCCCAGCGTGCACCTCGAGAAGAGTTTGGAAGGTAGACAAGGAGCTAGGGCCCTTTCTTTGGCCTTGTGGTGCCAAATTCCGTTGCGATCACCCGGCTGTGGCCAGAATTTTTTTTTTAAATATTATTTTTTTAATGCTTATTTCTCAGCCTATCCTCCTTTCTAACTTATTTTTTAAAATATGGTAGTTTGGATGAGATGGCAAAAACGTGATGAAATCGCATGTTGAATATGCGGTCTCTTCTCGAAACCACACGTTCAAATGATGTAGATAAAATATTTAAAATTTAATTTTAATTTTAAATTTAAAATTGAAACTGCTCATTGAATATGCGATTTCAGTTTTCGAGATGAAATTGTATTTTCAAGATGTGGTTTCATTCTTCTTCTTCTTTTTTCCTGTTGGCGCTCGTTTTTTTTTTCATTTCCATATTGGACAACCAGGGGACATGGGTGGGAGTTTCGTCGGGATTGGAGAGGGGGGTCACCGATCGGCTAGGGCAGTGGTTGGGCAGCATAGGCAATTGGGTGCGACATCGGAGGGGGGGCCGTGGGGTGCGGGTGCAGCGGTCGAAGGAGGGTGGAGGGGATTGCGGAGGGGGAGGCAGCTTTTGTGTTTGTGTGGATGGCAGCGGGGGCCCGGGGGGAGGGGAGGAGAGGGGAGGGGGGTGGTGGTCGCATGGAGCCGGGGGTAGACGGCGGGTGCGGTGCGGACGATGGTGGGGCGGAGCCACGACAGAGGAGCGAAACGGGTGAGGATGGCTGTGCCAGTGGACAGAACAGGCGTGGGGCCTGCGACGGACGATGCGTCAGAGGAGGGTGGGTACAGGTTGGCCGCCGGCAGAGAAAGGTAGAGGATCGACCGAGGTGGGGTGGGGGGATGAGAGGAAGGGAAGGGAAAAACGAGGAAAAAAAAAGAAAAAAAAATAATAAATTATTTTTATTTTATTAATAATAAAAAAATATTATTTGATGAATAATAAAATATTATTATTTGATTAGTAATTAAATATTATTATTTTACTAATAAAAAATAATAATATTATTATATGATTAATAATATTATTTTAAAATATATTTATCACTAGAAATCTCTAAATATATTTCATTAAAAAGCAATAAATATATTTATCATTAAAATAAAAATTTATATAATAATAAAATATATATTATTTTAAAAATTTATATAATAATAAAATAATTATTTCAGATAACGATCCATGGGTCGTCTTCTTTTGAAAAAAGGGGCATTATCATGCCTTTTTGGACTGGCATGCCAAAAGGAACGACCCCTGTGCAAGGGGACCACCTTTTTGGGTGGTTTTGTGTTCGCACATAGCAGTGGAGGGCATGGTTGCGGGCTTCATCAGGGGTCTGGGGGGCGTCAGGCAGCAGAGGCGCCAGGGGCCGTGGGATGCGGTTGCAATGGCCGAGGGGATGTGTGACGTGAGGTAGATTATTTTATTATTATTAATAAAATAATAATATTTACTACTAAGCAAAAGATAATATTTTTATTAATTAAATAATAATATTTTTATTAATAAAATAATAAAATTTAATTACTAATCAAATAATAATATTTTTATTATTAATCAAATAATATTTTTTATTATTAATAAAATAAAAATATTTTATTATTTATCTTTTTCTTTTTCTTTTTTTCTCCCTTCCCTTCCTCCCACCCCCACGCCGGCCGATCCTCCACCTTTCTCTGTCGGTGGCCGACTGCACCCACCCCCCTCCGATGCGCCACCCACGGCCCTGCCCTGCCGCCATCCTCCACGCCATCCACTACAGGCCCCATGTTCATTCCGCCTCATTACTATGGTTGTGTGCTCATTTCGCCCCTCTTCCGCGGACATCTACGTTGCACCCACCATGGCCCCATCCCATTGCCGTTCGTACCATACTTGCCGTCCGCTATCGACTCTGTACGACCACCACCACTCCTCCCCTCCCCTCGAGCTCTGACGGTCGTTCACGCGAACGCAAACCCCCCGACCCTGCAACCCTCTCTGCCCTCCCCCGGCTGCTGCATCTGCACCCCACACCCCCACCCCCCGACGTCGCACCCCATTGCCCCCGTTGCCTGGCCACCACGCCAGCCAACCGATGGCCCCCCATCCCTCCCTCTTCGGTCCCGACGAAGCACCCACCTGTGCCTTCGGTTGTCCAATATGAAAAAAAAAAAAAAAAAAAAAAACGTGCCCCAAAAGAAAGAAAAAGAATGAAACCACGTCTCTCGTCTCAAAAATTGAAACCGCATGCGATTTTAATTTTAAATTTAAAATTAAAATTAAATTTTAAATATTTTATCTGTATCATCTGAAAGAGATTGAAAAATAAGTATTAAAAAATAATATCAAAAAAAAATCCAGCTTTGACCGGAATGAAAGGCTCCCATATACTTGGATTTTGGAGACAAGGGTGTACGATCCCTAGCAGTCATCATTTACAGGACTACTTATTACTTTGTAATTATTAATTAATATTTTTCAGGGTTTTTTCTTAAAAAATTTCTAGATATTTCCGCAAACGCATTTTATGTGCAGGGTTTCCACATGAAATGATGCAAAGGTGGCCAGAGTTGAGATGACGATGTTAATGGATAACAAAGCTGCGTGCTAATTAAATGACCGTTCTCTTGTTATTAGTCTGGATCCAATTCCTTTAATCACCCACGGTCAATCATCTGTATGTCGGCCGGTGGATGATTAAACTGGACATGAACAAATAGTGGAAACCATCTACATCACATGCTCCTTCCGTTGTTTCCTATTTTTTAGACCATTCATCATGTTTGATTCTGGGGTCACTGAGCTGTGATCTTCAGCATTACATGTGTTGTCCCAATTGATCATGACCATGCATCCGTTCTTTGCAACAAGTGTTTTGTTGCTCGGGTGGGCCGTCCATCCATTCTTGATAGTTGGATGGTCAACAAATTAAAAAGGAACGAGAACTAATTAACACTTATTATAAAATATAACTAAAAGAGCAAATTGAAATTAGAGATAAAGAAGATAAGAGAAATGGAGTTTTTTTATTTCATTTTCAAATGTATCTATTACAAACTACGTGGCCTCTATTTATAGGCTCATGTTTATAAGTAATTATATTTACAATAAATTAAGAAAATAAAGAGGAGAATTAAACATAATAGATGTTATGGAATGTAAAATGTTTTGGGAGTTGAAGAATGAGAAAGGACATCCATACATATAATATTTATAACACTCCCCTTTGGATGTCCATTATGAAAGAATATGCCTCGTTAAAATTTTACTACGGAAAAAAAAACCCATAGGAAAAAAAATCGTGGTGAAGGAAAAAGAGCACATTATTCTTTTGTAGAATATGCAATGAAATACTGCCACATTAAAATCTTATCAGAAAAATCCAGTGGGATAAAACTTTGGTGAAGGAAAAAGAGTGCAGTGCATATTTACTCCCCCTCATTATGACATCATTTGAGATCTCTGAGCCGACACATTCCAGTATTGTACACCAACTTTTCAAATGTTGCAGTAGAAAGTGCCTTGGTAAACAAATCTGCTAGATTATCACTTGAGCGAATTTGTTGAACATCAATATCACCATTATTTTGAAGGTCATGAGTGAAAAAAAAATTTGGTGAAATATATTTCGTTCTATCTCTTTTAATGTGCCCTCCTTTTAACTGAGCTATGCATGCCGCATTATCTTCATGCAATGTTGTTGGAATGTCTTTTTTGGAAGACATACCACATTTCTCTCGAATATGTTGGATCATGAATCTTAACCAAATACATTCCCGACTTGCCTCATGGATTGCTAAAATTTCCACATGATTGAAAGTAGCAGCAGCTATAGTCTATTTTGTAGAACATCAGAAAATAGCTGTACCACCACGTGCGAATAAATAACCTGTCTGAGATCAAGCTTTATGTGGATCAGATAAATATCCTACATCTGCATAACCAACTAAATCTAGTTTGTGAACATTTGAATAATACAAACCCATATCCATTGTTCCTCGGAGATATCGAAATATATGCTTAACTCTATTCCAATATCTTCGCATTGGAGAAGAACTATACCTTGCTAACAAATTTACAGAAAATGATATATCAGGTCGTGAATGACTAGCAAGATACATTAGTGCTCCTATTGCACTAAGATACGGTACTTCAGGACCAAAAAGTTCTTCACTATTCCCTCAAGGTCGGAAAGGATCCTAATTCACATTAAGTGACTTTACAACCATTGGAGTACTCAATGGATATGCTTTATCTATATAGAATCATTTTAGTACCTTTTCTGTATGAGTTGATTGATGAACAAAAATCCTATTTGTTAAATGCTGGATTTGCAAGCCGAGACAAAGCTTTATTTTTTCAAGATCTTTCATCTCAAATTCCTTCTTTAAGTATTTTACCATCTTTGGAAGTTCTCCAGGGATCCAATAATGTTCAAGTCATCAACATATGCTGCAATTATAGCAAACTCAGATTCAGATCTCTTTATAAAAATACATGGACATATATGATCATTTTCATAATCTTCTTTCAATAAATATTCACTAAGATGATTATACCACATATGTCCAGATTGCTTTAATCCATATGAAGATCTATATAATCTGATTGAATAAATTTCTCTAGAATTTGAATTATATGCTTCAAGCAACTTAAATCCTTTAGGGATTTTCATATAGATGTCATTATCAAGGGAGCCATATAAATAGACTGTAACAGCATCCATTAGATGCATATTAAGTTTTTCATGTTTTGCCAAACTAATTAGATCTCGAAATATAATTGCATCCACCATGGGAGAATATGTCTCTTCATAATCAATGCGAGGTCCTTGCGAAAACCCTTGTGCAACAAGTCGTGCTTTATATCTCATAATTTCTTTTTTTTCATTCTGTTTTTGCACAAATATGCATTTGTATCCCACTGGCTTGACACCATCTGGTGTACGGACTATAGGTCCAAAAACTTCATGCTTTGCAAGTGAATTTAATTCTGCCTCGATTGCATCTTTCCATTTTGGCCAATCATTTCTATGTCTACATTCTTTGATAGATTTAGGTTCAAGATCCTCATTATTTTTCATAACATTGAGCGCTACAATATATGCAAAAATATCGTCGACATCTGTTTTATTTTGGTTCTATCTTTTTTTTGTCATGATATAATTTATTGAGATCTCTTCATTTTTATTAATTTCAGGAACCTGAATTTCTTCTGAAATTTTGCAATCAATTTTGTCTAGAGTCTCTTCAGGAGTTACTGCCTTCTCAATCCAATCATCTTGATTATTTGCTCATTTTCTTTTTTAAGAATTTTTATCTTTGGAACCGATTGGTCTACCATGCTTCAGGCATGCCTTAGACTCATTAGCACTAGCAGATAGTCTTATAGGAACATCAATTCTAATCGGAGCATTTGCAGCTGGTATATGTAATTTAGTTACTCTCTTTAGGTCAGTAAGTGCGTCTGACAATTGATTTGCTGTAGTTTGTAAATAAATTATCTTTTGAGCCTCTTGTTCACATTGCTTTGTGCGAGGATCAAAATTAGATAATGATAATGCATTCCATGTAATTTTCTTTTCCAGCTGCCTATTCTCTCCCCATAATGCTGGAAAAAATTGATTCATCAAAATGATAATCGACAAATCGTGCCATAAATAAATCTCCTATTAATGGTTCTAGATATTTAATTATAGATGGAGATTCACATCCAACATATATTCCCAACCTCCTTTGAGGACCCACCTTAGTGCATTGTGGTGGAGCAATTAGAACATATACTGCACATCCAAAAATTCCAAGATGGGAAATATTTGGTTCCTGACCAAAAATCAATTGTAAAGGGGAGAACTTATGATAACTTGTTGGCCTAATGCGTACAAATGCTGCTGCATGTAAAATAGCACGTCCTCAAGCAGAAACGGGGAGTTTAGTTCTCATAAGTAATGGTCTAGCAATTAACTAGAGGTGTTTAATAAATGATTCTGCTAAATCATTTTATGTATGAACATGTGCAACAGGTTATTCCAATTGACATACAATAATTCTTAAAAGCTTGAGGTGTAAATTCACCAGCATTTTCAAGATGAATTGTCTTAATTGCATAATCCGAAAGATGTGCTCGTAAGCGAATTATTTGCGAAAGCAATCTCGCAAATGCCAAGTTGCGAGTTGATAATAAACACACATGTGACCATCTTGTCGATGCATCAATTAAAACCATAAAATATCTAAATGGTCCACATGGTGGATTTATGGGCCCACATATTTCACCTTGAATACGTTCTAGAAATGCAGGAGATTCAATCCCAACTTTAGCCGGTGATGGTCTAATAATTAATTTGCCTTGAGAACAAGCAGCACACGAGAATTCATTAGATTGAAGAATCTTCTGATTCTTCAGTAGATGTCTGTGTGAATTTTTCATTGATTTTTCATATCATTATTGATCCGATATGGCCCAACCGATCATGCCAAACAATAAAATTATTTTGATCAGTAAACTTCTGATTTACTGTAGCATCTGTTTCAATCGTACTAATATTCATGTAGTACAATTTGAAAGAAAAAGCAGATAATTTTTTCGATATACATTTCTGACCCGAGACAATAGTTCTAATATAGAGGTACTCAATATTTTTCTCATTTGTTATCCCAATATGATATCCGTTATGACGAATATCTTTAAAACTTAATAAGTTCCCTGGAGACTTAGCGGAAAGTAATGCATCATTTATCATAAACTTCGTTCCACTGGGTAATAGTATATTAGCTCTTCCGGAGCCTTCAATTAATTTTGTGCTACCAGATATTGTATTGACATTGGCTTCTTTCATTATCAAATGAGAAAAATATTTTTTATCTTTAAGAATGGTGTGCATTGTTGTACTATCTGCGAGACATATATCTTTATCATTGATCTTGGATCTAGCTAAAAATTGAAGTTTTTTCCATATTTTTCTTCATTAAAACAAGATATATAGTAAGAAATCTTACAAATTAACATAAGAAAATATTGCAGATGAATTTTGTTATTGAAACCATAATGGAAAACTTATCAAACATAAGTAAAATTTCATAATGAAATTTCTTATTGAACACATGCTGAAAACATACTAAAAATAGACCTCAAACATACAAAGAAACACTAAAATATCTTCATTTTTGGACATTTCCATCACCAATCAAATGATCAATTCTCCCTTCAGGATTGTCAAAGAAATTGGCAACATCCAAATGTGTTATATCAACAAGGCCAGGTCGAAATTGTCATCTTGATGTGCAAGGTTTGTCTCTATATTTTTCCCCTTATCTTTGAGCGATTCTTGATAAAGTTTAACAAGATATTTCGACATACGATGGATACGTGGCCAATGCCCTTTCATGCCATAATGATAACATAAATTTTCTATATTTCATTTATTCCGTCCATTTTTATCTTTCTCTTATTTTTCTCCACTATTCTGTCACTTCTGATGGTGAGATATGTTCTTATAATTGGAAGAGTTATTACTATAACCACCATGATGGCAATAATTATTGTGACCTTGACCGCATCCACGGCCATGACCTCCCCATGCCCAAAATTGTTAAATGATATCACATTCACTTCAAAAAATGGAGCAGAACCAATTGGGTGGGCTTCATGATTTCTTATTAATAGCTCGTTATTTTGTTTATCCATAAGAAGATATATAATCAGTTTAGAGTACTTCATAAAACCCTTTTCACGATATTGCTGCTACAGGAGTGCATTTGCGGTATGAAAGTTAGAGAATGTTTTTTCTGACATATCCTCATCAGTAATATCTTCTCCACATAATTTCAATTGTGAACTGATTCTAAATATCGTTGAATTATACTCCCTTATAGTTTTAAAATCCCGCAATTTTAAATGTATCCAATCATAATGAGCTTTTGAAAGAATCATTATTTTTTCGTGGTCATATCTTTTCTTTAAATTTTTTCAAAAATCAAGTGGATCTTTTACTGTAAGATACTCAGATTTTAATCTTTCATGGAGATGGTGATGAAGAAAAATCATCGCTTTTGCCTTATCTTGATTGGATGCTTTATGCTTCTTTAATTGTGTCTCCAAGACCCATAGCATCGAGATAAATTTCAACATCTAGTATCCATGACAGATAATTCTTGCCCGTAATATCCAGAGCCACAAATTCAAGCTTTGCAAGATTTGACACGATGAAAACTATCATAGAATATAGCAAATAAATTATAAAAATAAACGTTCAATATAATAATGATTTAATAATTACAAAATTATTAATCAACATATAATTGAAAAATAAATAAAAATAATAACAAATTAATAGATAATGCATTCAATCTACTACTATAATAAGATCAAAATAAGAAATTTAATGGGATCAAAATTACCTATGGCAATCAAAATTACCTACCAAACATGCCTTTAGACTTGTCATACTCCCTTCTCTTGATTCATATGGCAATCAATGCTCATACACAGAATGCGACAACAATGAAATTACATCAAAAGTTTGCCCTATGCAGGATACAATGGTTCTCAGGAGCCATACAAAATTTTTATCATTCAATTAAGCCCGTGGCTTAGATTTTTTGTTTTTTACTGTGCATGGAAACTAGAGCCATCAACATGACAAGCACTCAGAATAGTAGCAGATTAAGTGTTTGAACAAATGCTAGAACAAAGGATCTACCTCTACTCCTTAACAAATAAAAATCCTTTAATGGGCATCAAAATTACCCAAAGAAATGAAGCTTGGCTTATAGAAATGATGAAGAGATAGTACCAAAACTTGAGAAATTAGAGCCTCCTGCTGATAACGTATTATAAAATATAACTAAAAGAGCAAATTGGAATTAAAGATGGAGATGAGAGAAATGGAGTTCTTTTATTTCATTTTCCAAGTGTATCAATTACAAACTACATGGCCTCTATTTATAGGCTCATGTTTATAAGTAATTATATTTACAATAAATTAAGAAAATAAAGAGGGGAATTAAACACATTAGATGTTATGGAATGTGAAAAGTTTTGGAAGGTGAAGAACGAGAAAGGGCATCTACACATATAATATTCAAAACAACAATATCCATATGTGAAAGTGGTCCAATGTGCATCCAACTAGACAAATATGCAGGACCCACCAAGGCTCTAATTACATCATACTGTTAGGATTTGATATCTCGATATTCGATCCATATTGAATCCACAGCCAGGTTCGCGATGAAAAATGGAGTCCAACGAGATCAAGATCACCTCAAACGGAGTTTAGATGGCCGAGATACGTCATTTTGAAGTCTGCAAGGAACCCAAGGCGACGGAGGACCGCCGGCGGCGGACTGGCGAAGCGATGGCAGCGCGACCGTCGGAGGTGGGATGCCGCCCAGCATGTGGCCCGGCCTAGGCATGCGTGCAGGGGGCGCGGCCCGGGCCCTGGGGCCCGATGCGGGCGTAGCCCAGGCCCGTGCGTTCGGGCCGGCCTAGGCCCAGGCGCCGCACTTGGGGCCTGTACCTCGGTCCACCATGGATCGGATGGTCCACGACCCAGCGCATGGACGGCATGGGCATTTCTCACACATTTCGCACGGTCCATAGTACTATTTCATGAATCGATGTGCGATCAGAGGGCGTGGGTTGATCTGAGACTTGACCCGACGGCTGAAGGAGTTTTTGGGCTATTGTTTGAGCCTGATTAGGATTCCTAATCCTTATCTAACCTGGGTTTAAGGCCTTTAAAAGCTTGTGTACATGAACAGAGAAAGGTGGTGGCTTGTTTTTCTCTGTGGATGCGCGAAAAGGCTCCATGCTTGCATGAATCTGAGAAGGCCAAAACCCTGTGAAGAGATAAGAGGAGAGTCGTACGCTGGGAGAGAAGAAGCAGGGCTCTTGGACAGTAGACAGCAGTCACTTTAGGGGTTCAGAGGGGTCTTCCAAGAGAGAGCTTTTGTGAGGAAAAACTTTCTGTGAGGGAGAAATTTGGTATACGAGGGTTAAGGGTGAGATCTCCTCTTGTAATATTTTTTTTCATAATGAAATTTGTATGCTCCATGGAGGCGAGCCCTTTTATGGCTGATCCACGTATTTTGATTATTTTTATTTTGTTTCTTCTTTCTTTCTGCTGCATCGTACAGTACCGAAAAGGTCTTGGGAGATGGTGTCCTGGCCAGACATCCACCCAACAAGTGATATCAGAGTGAGACGGTACAAAGATGCAGATTGCAGCGGTGATAAGCAAGACTGAAGATGGAGAAGATAGGAACAATCAAGATGGAGATCAACAAATTTGATGGTAAGAGCAATTTATTCTTGTGACAGGCAAGAGTGAAGGACGTGCTCATCCAACAGGGGTTGATCGATGCTCTCTTATGCGATGAGAAGCCGACTACCATGGAGGTGCGGGATGGAAATGGCTACAGATGCAGGCAGTGAGTACCATCCGCATGTACCTAGCGGATGAGGTGGTAATCCATGTACTGAGCGAGACTTCTCCGACAGTGTTGTGGTCGAAGCTCGAGGAGTTGTACATGACGAAGTCTCTCACCAACACTCTTTTCCTCTGGAAGTAGTTTTACCAACTACAGATGACTGAGGGACAGAGCGTGCAGGAGCATTTAAGCCACTTCCAGAAGATCCTCACCAACCTCCTCAACATTGGTGAGAATATTGAGGAGAAGATCAGGGCGTTGGTTTTGCTAGCATCACTTCCACCTTTGTATGAATCCTTGGTGACTACTCTTGGAGAAGAGCACCATCAAGATGGACGAGGTTATCACGGTGATACTCCAGAATGAGATTCTTAGGAGGGAGAACCCGACTTCGAGCTCAGATGGCGGTAGCTCAGCTTTGGTGGCTTCTGGAGGAGCAGGAGGAGGTAGATGGAGTGATAGAAGATCGCGACAAGGACGGTCTAAGTCTAGGAGGGACTTGAGCAAAACCAGATGTTACCGATGTGAGGAGTTGGGGCATCTAGCCAGAGATTGCCCTCAACTAAAAAATCGGACGGTGGCTGCTGTAGCGACGGTCGGCAGTGATTCAGATGGAGATGTCCTGGAGATATCTGATGAGATATCTATTTTTTTCAATAGTGGATATTAGATTCTGCATGCCCCTATCATGTATATTGCAGAGAGGAGTAGTTTGACTCTCTGAAGAACAGTGAGGGTACTGTATATCTATCGAATGGATCGAGCTGTGCGATTAGAGGTATTAGGACGATCAGCTGGAGGACATATGACGGTGCAGTGAGGAGATTGGGGGAGGTCCGATACATATCCGATTTCAAACAGAATCTTATTTCACTAAGCAGATTGGATTCGAGAGGCTACAGGATGGTAGCTGGTGGAGGAATCTTGAGGGTGTTACGTGACGATAGGATTGTACTGGAGAGGAAGAAGGGGAGCAGAGGACATTATTACATGACGAAAAGTTCAGTGCGAGGTGGAGCTTCGAAAGTCAGGTGGAGCCCAGAAC
This sequence comes from Elaeis guineensis, assembly GCF_000442705.2. Classification (NCBI taxonomy): domain Eukaryota; kingdom Viridiplantae; phylum Streptophyta; class Magnoliopsida; order Arecales; family Arecaceae; genus Elaeis; species Elaeis guineensis. The sequence goes on from NC_025995.2 coordinate 112,538,756, forward strand.
GAGGTGGAGCTCCAGGAGGAGGTGGATCGGACATGAGATGGAGACTCGGGAGAATGAAAGATGACGTCGCAAGGTGAGATTCCTATTGCCGCAGGATGATGCCCCGAGTATATCTCAGGTCAGAAGGAGTACAGCATACGATGGAGATGGGATTGAGCGGTCTGGCTCGACTCACATATTTGTCCATCCATGATCAACAGGCGATTGCCCCAGGACATGGAGGCGAGGAGATCCAAAAGCTTTCGGAGTTAGGAAGAGACCGAATATCGAGTCGAGATGGAGATTGTTAGGTTTGACACCTCAAGATTCAATTCACATTGAGCCCACAGCAAGGTTCATGATGAAAAATAGAGTTCAACGAGATCAAGATCACCTCAAACGGAGTCCGGATGGCCGAGATATGTGCTTTTGAAGCTTGTATGGAATTCTAGGCGACGGAGGACCGCCGGCGGTCGGCTGCGGGCCGGTGGAGCGACGGCGGCGCGGCCGCAGGAGGTGGGACGCTGCCCAGCGTGCAGCAGTGCACGGGCCAGGCATGCAGGGCACGGCCTGGCCCAGGCACGCGCGCAGGGGGCGCGGCTCGGGCCCAGGCACCAGGCGGGGGCACGGCCCAAGCCCACGCGCGAGGGCCGGCCCAGGCCCAGGCGTCTCAGCTGGGGCTTGTACCCCGGTCCACCATGGACCGGATGGTCCACAGCCCAGTGCGTGGACCACATGGGTGTTTTCCATGCATTTTGCATGGTCCATGGTACTATTCCATGGACCGGTGCATGATCAGAGAGCGTGGGTTGATCTGGGACTTGATCCAACGGCTGAAGGGGTTTTTGAGCTATTGTTTGAGCATGATTAGGATTCCTAATCCTAATCTAACTTGGGTTAAGGCCTTTAAAAGCCTGTGTACACGAACAGAGAGAGGTGGTGGCTTGTTTTTCTCCGTGGACGCGCGAAAAGGCTCTATGCATGCGTGAATCCGAGAAGGCTAGAACCTTGTGAAGAGAGAAGAGAGAGAGCCATACGTTGGGAGAGAAGGAGCAGGGTTCTTGGACAGCAGTCGCTTCAGGGGTTCAGGGGGTCTTCCAAAAGAGAGAGCTTTTGTGAGGAAGAATTTCTTGTGAGGAAGAAATTGGATGTACGAGGGTTGAGGATGAGATCTCCTCTTGTAATATTTTTTTTTCATCGTGAAGTTTGCATGCTTCATGGAGGTGAGCCCTTTTGTGGCTGATCTACGTATTTTGATTGTTTTTATTTTATTTTTTTCTTTTTTTCTGTTGCATCGTGCAGTACGAAAAAGATTTTGAGAGATGATATCCTGACCAGACATCCACCCAACACACACTTCCTGCACATCTTGGTCATCCAATGTGTACAACATGGGATAAAGGTGGTAAGCAAAATGGTCCAACATGAGTTCAATCTCAGTGCAAGCATCTGGCTTCCAGCTATCTATACCAAGAAAAACAGGCCAGTGAAACTTCGCAACGCTTTCCTGGCATTAGGTTTGTACAGGCAAAACTGAAAATTTTATAAGGGAAAATTCATTAGAGGGAGGGAGGAGACGGTGGGTACAGGAGGAAGGCAGGTGAGATACCCATATGCCCAATGGAAGGGTCTACGTCACGAAAAAGACTGCACATGGGACAAGCATCCACCTATATCTTCTGGCCTCCTCTTCTTGTCCTTGGACCATTGGATTAACCATGCTGCCATTCACATATGGAAGTAAGTAGTGTACTGAAAGATGTAAATAAGAAGTGGCTTGAGAACTGAAAATCAAAATATGGATCTAGTATATGCAGTTGCCTTTGAGCGTTTATCATTAGTCGAAAGCCATTAAATTGGGAGCCCTCCCAAGTTGCATTCGTCTTTTTTTTTTTTTTGGTTAGTTTATGATATATTAATTCATTCCACTTGTCTGGAAGCATAAAATTCTGAAGGCTAACATTAATTAATTAAGGGTTTTGCTAACCAATGCCCTAAGGGCACTGGTCAAGAAACATTTAATGTTTCTTGGAAACCAGCAAAACCTTTATTCAAGACATTAGAAATGAGGATTATACCCTTTTATATTCTTTGTAAAGAGTATAATTATCTTTATAAATATTTATTTTTAATATCGCATGAGTCAACGTCTTGAATAAAGATTTTGTTGATTTTTAAGAAATATTAAATATTTTTTAACCAGTGCCCTCATTAGCAAAACCTATTAATTAATACAGGATTCTGAAGAGCTTGATATTTATTAATTTATTTAAGTTATAATAAGATGAAATAGATAAAAATTAAATCAAAGTTTTTATATATATATATTTTTAAATATTTAAATTTTATTTAAATATCTTTATAAAATTATTATTTGTATATATATTTTTATAATTTTTTTTATATATTTATTTATAATGATAATTTAATTATTTTAATTTTAAATAATTAATTTTTTAACGGTATTAGATGAGGTAGATATATGTGCAAAAACCGAGATAATATGTTTAGTGCCCTGCTGAAGAGCTCACAACAAAACAAAATAAAGAGAATCCATGCTCTGTTTGATCAAAGACACAGGAAAAAAAGAATATTAGAATAGGGTCAGTCTCTAAAGGTCTGCCTCGATATCAACGCGCTAAGCATATTTCAAGGGGACTGGTGGTTGTCAACAAAAGAGGGGGAAAAAAAAAAAAAGACTGGTGGTTCTCTAAGAACCTTTTTTTTTTTTCACATGTATTTTTCCAGCTGATGAGTGGTTGGAGTGCCTTCTGTAGCACAGTGTTTGTGGAAGAGCTTTTTTGAAAAAAAAAAAAAAAAAGAAGAAGAAGAAGGGAGTTCCATTTAAGCCAACTGCACCAACAAAATGCCATTACAAGCTGGTCACATCCTCTTCTCAATTATTTTTCAAGTTTACTGTTTTGGCGGCTGTTCGTACGTCTTCCATGCAAAATATCTTCACTAAAGTTTTCAGTTTGAGCCAAATGAACATGCCTTCCTTTGCATGGTGAAAGAAGCAGTTTATGGTGTGAACGCGCCAGTCTCCCATCTTTGCGTGGTCCTGGAAACATTTGGAATATTTCCCTCTTTGCGTGGTCCTGAAAACATTTGGAAATTGAGCTGGCTTGTGATGGAACATTCAATTGCTTGCAAGATTTCATCGAATTGAATGGTAATGAAATGATAGTCTCTTCTGTGTTGTGGTGCAGAGAGAACTTCTTTAGTCCCACATTGGTTATGAGTTAAGAGAAAATATGATTTATATTGATTGAAACTTTCTCTTCCAATGTGAAGCGTCTTTTAAAGGACAAAACTGTGAGGCTCTAAATGATCAAGGTCCATTGAAACCTAAAAGCTCACTGAAGTCAAAACGGACAATACCTTTATGTATGCGGAGGCGACATGCATAAACCAACCATCTGAGCCTATTCGACTTCTTGACTCATGACCATAACACTCTCCTTCCTCTTTTATCTCCTCTCTTATATGTTGCGTGCGGTTGGTATGAGAATCGCTTTGCCTTCCTCAAGAAATCCCTAAACTTGTTCACCTCATGGTTTTTTCTGACTATCAAAGGGCATAGTAAGCAAACATTTCAGGCCCTATTAAACTATCTGGCCACCATGGTTGCTACTAAACAAAGAGGTTTACACCCCTTCTGAGTAGATTATTGGGTAAATATGGCAACATTCATTTGGTATTGTTGAACCTAAATGGAATTAAAGGAATCTACGATTGGAGACTGTTGTGGACAGGCCGCGGAGGGGCCTCCTTAATAGTCCCACATCGGGCAACTCTGGTGTGTGCATGTGCTTAAGTAGTGCGGGCTTCCTCTTACCCATGTGAGATGCCTTTTGCCCAGAGGGGCCGAGGGGCAAAACCGTGACTCCGGGTGCACGTGCGCCAGTAGAGGCGGCATCTCCGGAGAGAGCGGACAATACCTTACGTGCGGTGGAGGAGGAAAAGTTCCGTAAACTTAACACGTGTACACAACAGTGGCGCGCCAGATAGGGGCACCCGTCCCCTATCGTTCAACACATGCACCCTCCAGAGTGGAGGGCTGTGTTATGGGCAGACCGCGGGGGGGCCTCCTTAATAGTTTCACATCGGACAATTTTGGTGTGTGCATGTGCTTAAGTAGTACGGGCTCCCTCTTGTCCACGTGAGGTGCCTTATGTCCAGGGGGGCCGAGGGGTAAAATCGTGACTCCGGGTGCACGTACGTCGGTAGAGGTAGCGTTTTCGAAGAGAACAGATAATACCTTACGTGTGATGGAGGGAAAAAAATTTTGTAATCTTAACACGTGTACACAATATAGACTATAGAAGAGCTGCATCAAATAAGCTAGACTCAAGTTGCGTAACCACCGTGACATAAATTTTTTAGCTATTTATTTGAGCTAATAATAGAGCCACCAATCAACTTGATTATCACACGGCATAATCAACAAGAAGGATAAGAATTTTTTTGAGCTAATAGCAGAGCAGCCTGTCAAGTTGACTGTGACATCGCGTGATCGATAAGAAGGAGAAGCATTGATGTGACTTCTTGGTCTGAGATGGGTAGGTTTAACGCCAAAAAGTCAACGGGCCGACACTCTGGGTAGATAGTAGAAATAATGCATACCAGGATCTCCTATTAAACTCTAATCTTGTATACGTCCAACTCATTTGGTTCGCAGGAAAAAAAATATCTTATTCCTAAAAAGTTGATGCCCAAGTATTTGATATGCGGGAAAATGGCTTAGTACAAATACTTTTTCAGATGGCTTATATTAGATTGAACATTTATTTTTATAAAAAATTATATAAAATATTTATTATATATTTAATAAAAAAATAAAAAAATATCATATATATATATATATTAAAAAAATAATATATTTTTTATTTTTAAAAAAATAATTTTTTCATATCATACTTGAATTGTTCTTTCTTATAAATTATGAATAATTTATTTTTATGAAAAAAAAATATTTCTCCATCTTTTTTATTAAAAATTTTTAATTAAATATGAGATTTTTTTTTTCGTTGATCGTATCTTCCCTCCTACTCTTTGCAAGCTAAGTGAGTCTGTATTATATTGAAATTAATCAGGTACATTAATGAAAGTAAAAATCAGAACTGAGGTATTGCGGTCAATCCCCTGTTGCATCCGCCATCGAAAAAGAACATCTGCAAAAAGAAGTCTCTACCAACTTAAGCATCAAAGAATCCCACCAAAATTATCGATCGGTGGTCATTCGGACTTCCACAATTACCGATATAGAGTCGATATATTCAGACTGCTGACATAGAGTCAGCATACCAGAAACTGCTAGTGTAGAAACCGCATAATGACCAGAACATGATCAGTGATGGGTATAACCGTCCATCTCACGATCACATAATGCCGGAATAAGTAGGATCCACGTCTCTAACCGTTACAAACAGTTATCAATAACTCGTCTATAAAAGGAGGTAAATGAACAATATCTGAAAAAGATATTCTTTTAAGCTGATACTCTGTTTCTCTAAACATTCATCTGCTGTTCACCATTCCTCACTGACTTAAGCATTGGAGGGTCTCTACCGGATATAATTCTGATCAGTGCGGATTTTTTTTTGCAGATACTCTTTTGGTGACGGACACAATAAAAGATTGGCCGTAACACGAGGAATGATCCTGAGCAATATCTGTCACGCCCCGAACCCAACACCCGGGTCGGATACGTGATGGCCGCACACTCCTTAGAGCAAGCCCTAAAGAATATGCAAGGCCAAAATAAATCATTACAATCTTATCAACCATAATATTTAATTTCAACAGTAATTCATAAAACTTGCATAATAACAATTAACATTCCTTCAATTCTCTGATCAGATACTATGATACTCTATTTATCCTTCTGCTCACCCATAAATCCAAGCCATAACCAATCTAAGTCATCCTGTAACTCTGAGAAGAAAAAGAAAGATGAAGGGGTGTGAGCTTTACAGCCCAGTAAGAATTCCCATATCACACTGATATAGTAATATAGTCTGAAAATAAGGATAAGCAATAAAATATAAAATCTCATGTTCAATGTCCAGAATAATGCAAACATTCATAAATTTTCTGTCTTGTCAAAATAGATGCATCATCATATGTTAACAGGTAAAACACTTTTGTTCAATAATTATTTCATGTCTTATCTTTCATTTCTTCTTTCACAATCACATGATTTTTAACAGTTTCCTTCTGGCTCTGGACTATCCAAGTCTATACCTCAGTCATCATCCGGATCGAATCCATTTAAAAAGTCTTTCAAGACTGTCCCAGGATGAGCTCCTGGCCGGCTGTCCCACGTACCAAAGCCCGTGAGAGGCTGTCCCAGGCATAAGCTCCTGGCGGGCTGTCCCAGGCATGAGCTCCTGGCCGGCTGATCCACCTGTAAGCCAGTGGGGGCTGTCCCAGGCATAAGCTCCTGGCGGGCTGTCCCAGGCATAAGCTCCTGGCCGGCTGTTCCACATGACAAGGCTAGTCCATACCATATATCTCTTTCTTTTCATTTAATCATTATGTATTGATTTCATCAAATCAATTCCGACTTGCATTATGATCAACTCAGATATGTCATATCCATATAATCATGCTATAAATCTCTGATACATATATATTGACATAACATACTCATGCTCAAAATCAAATAACAGTATCTCAGATATAATAAATTCATCGATCTCAAATCCGACAATGCAAAACCAATAATGCAAGACCAACAGTAAAATAGCATATATATAATAGTGATCATGTACAGAGATTCTTACCTTTATCGGTGACTGATCCAAACACAGAAATCAATGTTCTTCTTTGATTTATGAATTTTTCTAACAAAATATTCCACTCGATATCATATGCAGACAATCATCTCTTCATAACCCTGATCAATATAAAAATCACATATATGGAGAAAATTACCGATAATCGATCTGATAACACAAATCTAGGATCTCTCTTAGGATTAACCAAAATTAGGATTTACCTAAGTATCTGGATCCTCCACTGATCCATAAGACTTCTAGAGAGAGAAAATCCATGAAGAGAGAGAAAATTCTAAAGAGAGAAAGTAGAGAGAGAAAGTGGAGAGAGAAACTTTTGTATCCTTCCGATGAGGCACTCATGATCGAGATCATCAGAGGTCCTATCAGGGTGACTCAATATGAATCAAGTGTTACAAATTTCGAATAGGATCGGACTGAGATCAGATCTACCGCACGAAATTCGGAGCAATCTCAAATCATCTTATTTTCATCTTCAAGTTTATTCTAGGGTTCATGATGCAATCAGAGAGGAAGAAAAGATCCTAGAGAGACAAAATCCGTAAAGAGAGAGAAAAGTCTAGAGAGAGAAAATGTAGAGAGAGAAGGTAGAGAGAGGAGAGAGAAAAGAGAGAGAAAGAAGAGAGAAAGGAGAGAGAGGAAAATTCTCTCCTTCTTCTTCTTTTTTATTTTATTTTATTTTATTTTTATTTTTATTTTTCTCTTTCTCTTTTTTCCTTTTTTTTTCTTTTCTTTTTTCTTTTTCTTTTCTTTTTCTTTTTCCTTTTTCTTTTTCCTTTTTCTTTTCTTTTCTTCTTCTTCTTCTTTCTTCTTCTTTTCTTTTCCCGCGGCCTCCCTTGGCTGAAACAGGGGAGGACCGTGAGCTCCCCCCCCGGTGGCTCGGGCTCCGGCAGGGTGGCGGCCTGGCCGGAGATCCAACAACGGCCGGCGGCCATGCGAGCTGGCCGGCGAGCATTCTCCCTTTTTTTTTTTCGAAAAACAGGGGATCCGTCCCCTTTCTTCATGATTTCCGGCCATGGGCCGATCGCCGGCGGTCGAGATTTTTCAGGGAAAGAAGAGAGGGAGATGGGGGTTCGGTCTCGGGGATGGGACGCCGCAACCGACGGCGCCGGTGGCCGAAAAAGAGAAGAGAGGACCCGGCCAAAATAGAGCAAAACAGGGATTACTATCTTCAAGGATTTTCCGACGATCCTGACGGTCGACGAGGAATTTAAAAACATGGGAAGAAAGAGAAGAGGGAGAGGAAGAAAGATTGAACCCTTACCTGAACTCCGGTGACCTCTTCGACCTTCAATTTCCGACGAACATGAGAAGAGGTTGCCGCAGCCTCTACGGAGAAAAGGAGAGAAATCGGGCTCGAAGATCACCGGTGGAGGGTCTTGAGAGAGGGAGAGGCTTATTTATAGGGGTCCCTAGGGCTCGGATGATCCTAGGACTCCCCTTCCATCCGGGATTCATCGAGGAAGAAGACTCCCTTCGGGAGTCTCCTTCTGCTCTGTTTTTTTTTTTTTTTTTGTTTGGGTTTTGGGCTTGATCCTGGGCCGGGATGTTACAATATCCCCACATGCCATGATCAATAATAAAATCAATCATATTGGCCTAAAAAAAAAAAAAAAAGCCAACACGAGGAACGTGCCATTTTTATACAAAACAACGTAAGGTAAACGGAACAAAGGGAAATTTTTTATACAAAACAACCATTATTGTAAGGTAAATGGAAACAAAGGACCGGCTTTCTTGATTTTAGCCTACAAAACAAAGCAAAAGAATCCAGCTGGGCTGGATCACTCCAATAAGACACTTCCATAGACTGGATTCTGTAAGTCATGTACCCTCAAACTTCAAGTCATTTTTTAGAATTTGTGAGGGTTGAAACTAGGGCTGAATTGAATTTGATACTGATTAAATACCATTATATCCATATCCATATTTGTTTTATTTGATGAATATATATATAGATATGGATATTAGTTGGATGTGAAAGTTTGCATCTATATCTAGTTCTAATGGTATAGATACAAATCACATACTAAAAGTATGGATATAAATAAGATATATATTGGATAATGAAGTTTTATGATCATGAAATCAAAGGTATTACTAAGTAGATGGTAATCAAGTAAATAGCATATTTATATGATCACATATTTTCTTAAAAATTTATGAATACTATTTAAAATAAATATTATAAATAAAATTAGATATTTGATATGGGTTGAATAGTTGTTTATTCATATTCATATTTATTTTTTTTTAATAGATATGGATACAAATATAGATATTAATTGGATACTCAAATATGTATGCATATCCAAATATATTCGGATATGTATAATTCGAACTCATATTATTTGGTGCACTTTCACCCCCTAGTTGAAACTTAAAATCTCTCCCTATCACATGGATCCAAGAGAGCGGTGCCAAGCAACAACAACTAAACTCTAGTAAATGGACAATATTATACTATTATCAACATTCTCATCTGCCTATTTGATGTATTTACATTATGTCTATACATGTTTCCATTTTTGAACTTTGAATTACCTAATCCAAATTCATGAGAATTCGAACCTAAAGCCTCTCTTCAGATTATGTGCCAAGGAAAGTAGTGCCAGTTGTGAAACTTAAAACACCCTCAATTTAACGATTGATATCTTTCATATCATGTTGTGCTAAACTATTATTATCTATTTTTACATATTTCTATTACATCTACACATGTTTATGGTCTCAAACTTTAAATAATATATCCTAATCCTCTAGAATTCAAACCGTGAACTTCTTTCTGGTGTACTTGTGGAAAAGACCAGTATCAACCAGCAAATTTTAAAATTTTGTTAATATAATAATTAACAAATTTTACATTATTTCATATTACCATGAGAATTCAAACCTCAAACTTTTGGTGCCGGGAAGAAGTACTAACCACTAAATTTAAAGTCCTATTAGTATGTATTATGTTGGAATTGATCTGGCACACCAATGAAAGTAAAAATCAGAACTGAGGAATGGTCCCGAGCGGGATCCCCACATGCCATGACCAATAACAAAATCAATCATACATGGCCTAAAAAAAAGGGAAGCGTATATTTTAAATCAAAATCAGAGCTGCGGAATGGTCCCGAACAGTATCCCCACACGCCAGGACCAATAATAAAATCAATCATACATGGCCTAAAAAAAAGGGAAGCGTATATTTTAAATCAAAATCAGAGCTGCGGAATGGTCCCGAACAGTATCCCCACACGCCAGGACCAATAATAAAATCAATCATACGTGGCCTAAAAAGAAGTAAAATAGCATGTAAAATAGCATGTCCTCAAGCAGAAACGGGGAGTTTAGTTCTCATAAGTAATGGTCTAGCAATTAACTAGAGGTGTTTAATAAATGATTCTGCTAAATCATTTTATGTATGAACATGTGCAACAGGTTATTCCAATTGACATACAATAATTCTTAAAAGCTTGAGGTGTAAATTCACCAGCATTTTCAAGATGAATTGTCTTAATTGCATAATCTGAAAGATGTGCTCGTAAGCGAATTATTTGCGAAAGCAATCTCGCAAATGCCAAGTTGCGAGTTGATAATAAACACACATGTGACCATCTTGTCGATGCATCAATTAAAACCATAAAATATCTAAATGGTCCACATGGTGGATTTATGGGCCCACATATTTCACCTTGAATACGTTCTAGAAATGCAGGAGATTCAATCCCAACTTTAGCCGGTGATGGTCTAATAATTAATTTGCCTTGAGAACAAGCAGCACACGAGAATTCATTAGATTGAAGAATCTTCTGATTCTTCAGTAGATGTCTGTGTGAATTTTTCATTGATTTTTCATATCATTATTGATCCGATATGGCCCAACCGATCATGCCAAACAATAAAATTATTTTGATCAGTAAACTTCTGATTTACTGTAGCATATGTTTCAATCGTACTAATATTCATGTAGTACAATTTGAAAGAAAAAGCAGATAATTTTTTCGATATACATTTCTGACCCGAGACAATAGTTCTAATATAGAGGGTACTCAATATTTTTCTCATTTGTTGTCCCAATATGATATCCGTTATGACGAATATCTTTAAAACTTAATAAGTTCCCTGGAGACTTAGTGGAAAGTAATGCATCATTTATCATAAACTTCGTTCCACTGGGTAATAGTATATTAGCTCTTCCGGAGCCTTCAATTAATTTTGTGCTACCAGATATTGTATTGACATTGGCTTCTTTCATTATCAAATGAGAAAAATATTTTTTATCTTTAAGAATGGTGTGCATTGTTGTACTATCTGCGAGACATATATCTTTATCATTGATCTTGGATCTAGCTAAAAATTGAAGTTTTTTCCATATTTTTCTTCATTAAAACAAGATATATAGTAAGAAATCTTACAAATTAACATAAGAAAATATTGCATATGAATTTTGTTATTGAAACCATAATGGAAAACTTATCAAACATAAGTAAAATTTCATAATGAAATTTCTTATTGAACACATGCTGAAAACATACTAAAAATAGACCTCAAACATACAAAGAAACACTAAAATATCTTCATTTTTGGACATTTCCATCACCAATCAAATGATCAATTCTCCCTTCAGGATTTTCAAAGAAATTGGCAACATCCAAATGTGTTATATCAACAAGGCCAGGTCGAAATTGTCATCTTGATGTGCAAGGTTTGTCTCTATATTTTTCCCCTTATCTTTGAGCGATTCTTGATAAAGTTTAACAAGATATTTCGACATACGATGGATACGTGACCAATGCCCTTTCATGCCATAATGATAACATAAATTTTCTATATTTCGTTTATTCCATCCATTTTTATCTTTCTCTTATTTTTCTCCACTATTCTGTCACTTCTGGTGGTGAGATATGTTCTTATAATTGGAAGAGTTATTATTATAACCAACATGATTGCAATAATTATTGCGACCTCGACCGCATCCACGGCCACGGCCATGACCTCGCCGATGCCCAAAATTATTAAATGATGTCACATTCACTTTAGAGAATGGAGCAGAACCAATTGGGTGAAGCCGCTATTTTGTTTATCCACAAGAAGATATATAATCAGTTCAGAGTATTTCATAAAACCCTTTTCATGATATTGCTGCTACAGGAGTGCATTTGCAGCATGAAAGTTAGAGAATGTTTTCTCTGACATATCCTCATCAGTAATATCTTCTCCACATAATTTCAATTGTGAACTGATTCTAAATATCGCTGAATTATACTCCCTTACAGTTTTAAAATCCTACAATCGTAAATGTATCCGATCATAATGAGCTTTTGGAAGAATCACTATTTTTTGGTGGTCATATCTTTTCTTTAAATTTTTTCAAAAATCAAGTGGATCTTTTACTGTAAGATACTCAGATTTTAATCCTTCATAGAGATAGTGACGAAGAAAAATCATCGCTTTTGTCTTATCTTGATTGGATGCTTTATGCTTCTTTAATTGTGTCTCCAAGACCCATAGCATCGTGATGAATTTCAACATCTAGTATCCATGACAGATAATTCTTGTCCGTAATATCAAGAGCCACAAATTCAAGCTTTGCAAGATTTGACATGATGAAAACTATCATAGAATATAGCAAATAAATTAGAAAAATAAACGTTCAATATAATAATGATTTAATAATTGCAAAATTATTAATCAATATATAATAGAAAAATAAATGAAAATAATAACAAATTAATAGATAATGCATTCAATCTACTACTATAATAAGATCAAAATAAGAAATTTAATGGGATCAAAATTACCTATGGCAATCAAAATTACCTACCAAACATGCCTTTAGACTTGTCATACTCCCTTCTCTTGATTCATATGGCAATCAATGCTCATACACAGAATGCGACAACAATGAAATTACATCAAAAGTTTGCCTTATGCAGGATACAATGGTTCTCAGGAGCCATACAAAATTTTTATCATTCAATTAAGCCCGTGGCTTAGATTTTTTGTTTTTTACTGTGCATGGAAACTAAAGCCATCAACATGACAAGCACTCAGAATAGTAGCAGATTAAGTGTTTGAACAAATGCTAGAACAAAGGATCTACCTCTACTCCTTAACAAATAAAAATCCTTTAGTGGGCATCAAAATTACCCAAAGAAATGAAGCTTGGCTTATAGAAATGATGAAGAGAGAGTACCAAAACTTGAGAAATTAGAGCCTCCTGCTGATAACGTATTATAAAATATAACTAAAAGAGCAAATTGGAATTAAAGATGGAGATGAGAGAAATGGAGTTCTTTTATTTCATTTTCCAAGTGTATCCATTACAAACTACATGGCCTCTATTTATAGGCTCATGTTTATAAGTAATTATATTTACAATAAATTAAGAAAATAAAGAGGGGAATTAAACACATTAGACGTTATGGAATGTGAAAAGTTTTGGAAGGTGAAGAACGAGAAAGGGCATCTACACATATAATATTCAAAACAACAATATCCATATGTGAAAGTGGTCCAATGTGCATCCAACTAGACAAATATGCAGGACCCACCAAGGCTCTAATTACATCATACTGTTAGGATTTGATACCTCGAGATTCGATCCATATTGAATCCACAGCCAGGTTCGCGATGAAAAATGGAGTCCAACGAGATCAAGATCACCTCAAACGAAGTTTAGATGGCCGAGATACGTCCTTTTGAAGTCTGCAAGGAACCCAAGGCGACGGAGGACCGCCGACGGCCGGCGGCGGACTGGCGAAGCGATGGCAGTGCGGCCGTCGGAGGTGGGATGCCGCCCAGCACGTGGCCCGGCCTAGGCATGCGTGCAGGGGGCGCGGCTCGGGCCCAGGCGCCCGGTGCGGGCGCAGCCCAGGCCCGTGCGTTCGGGCCGGCCTAGGCCCAGGCGCCGCACTTGGGGCCTGTACCTCGGTCCACCATGGATCGGATGGTCCACGACCCAGCGCATGGACGGCATGGGCATTTCTCACACATTTCGCACGGTCCATAGTACTATTTCATGGATCGATGTGCGATCAGAGGGCGTGGGTTGATCTGAGACTTGACCCGATGGCTGAAGGAGTTTTTGGGCTATTGTTTGAGCCTGATTAGGATTCCTAATCCTTATCTAACATGGGTTTAAGGCCTTTAAAAGCTTGTGTACATGAACAGAGAAAGGCGGTGGCTTGTTTTTCTTTGTGGATGCGCGAAAAGGCTCCATGCTTGCATGAATCTGAGAAGGCCAAAACCCTGTGAAGAGATAAGAGTAGAGTCGTACGCTGGGAGAGAAGAAGCAGGGCTCTTGGACAGTGGACAGCAGTCACTTTAGGGGTTCAAAGGGGTCTTCCAAGAGAGAGCTTTTGTGAGGAAGAACTTTCTGTGAGGGAGAAATTTGGTGTACGAGGGTTAAGGGTGAGATCTCCTCTTGTAATATTTTTTTTCATAATGAAATTTGTATGCTCCATGGAGGCGAGCCCTTTTGTGGCTGATCCACGTATTTTGATTATTTTTATTTTATTTCTTCTTTCTTTCTACTGCATCATGCAGTACCGAAAAGGTCTTGGGAGGTGGTGTCCTGGCCAGACATCCACCCAATAAGTGATATCAGAGTGAGACGGTACAAAGATGCAGATTGCAGCGGTGATAAGCAAGACTGAAGATGGAAAAGATAGGAACAATCAAGATGGAGATCAACAAATTTGATGGTAAGAGCAATTTCTTCTTGTGACAGGCAAGAGTGAAGGACGTGCTCATCCAACAGGGGTTGATCGATGCTCTCTTATACGATGAGAAGCCGACTATCATGGAGGTACAGGATTGGAAATGGCTACAGATGCAGGCGGTGAGTACCATCCGCATGTACCTAGCGGATGAGGTGGTAATCCATGTACTGAGCGAGACTTCTCCGACAGTGTTGTGATCGAAGCTCGAGGAGTTGTACATGGCGAAGTCTCTCACCAACACTCTTTTCCTTTGGAAGTAGTTTTACCAACTACGGATGACTGAGGGACAGAGCGTGCAGAAGCATTTAAGCCACTTTCAAAAGATCCTCACCAACCTCCTCAACATTGGTGAGAATATTGAGGAGAAGATCAGGGCGTTGGTTTTGCTAGCATCACTTCCACCTTTGTATGAATCCTTGGTGACTACTCTTGGAGAAGAGCACCATCAAGATGGACGAGGTCATCACGGTGATACTCCAGAACGAGATTCTTAGGAGGGAGAATCCGACTTCGAGCTCAGATGGTGGTAGCTCAGCTTTGGTGGCTTCTGGAGGAGCAAGAGGAGGTAGATGGAGTGACAGAAGATCGCGACAAGGACGGTCTAAGTCCAGGAGGGACTTGAGCAAAACCAGATGTTACCGATGTGAGGAGTTGGGGCATCTAGCCAGAGATTGCCCTCAACTAAAAAATCAGACGGTGGCTGCTGTAGCGACGGTCGGCAGCGATTCAGATGGAGATGTCCTGGAGATATCTGATGAGGTATCTATTTTTTTCAATAGTGGATATTAGATTCTGCATGCCTCTATCATGTATGTTGCAGAGAGGAGTAGTTTGACTCTCTGAAGAATAGTGAGGGTACTGTATATCTATCGAATAGATCGAGCTGTGCGATTAGAGGTATTAGGACGATCAGCTGGAGGACATATGACGGTGCAGTGAGGAGATTGGGGGAGGTCCGATACATATCCGATTTCAAACAGAATCTTATTTCACTAAGCAGATTGGATTCGAGAGGCTACAGGATGGTAGCTGATGGAGGAATCTTGAGGGTGTTACGTGGCGATAGGATTATGCTGGAGAGGAAGAAGGGGAGCAGAGGACATTATTACATGACGAAAAGTCCAGTGTGAGGTGGAGCTTCGAAAGTCAGGTGGAGCCCAGAACGAGGTGGAGCTCCAGGAGGAGGTGGATCGGACATGAGACAGGAGACTCGGGAGAATGAAAGACGACGTCGCAAGGTGAGATTCCTATTGCCGCAGGATGATGCCCCGAGTATATCTCAGGTCAGAAGGAGTACAGCATACGATGGAAATGGGATTGAGCGGCCTGGCTCGACTCACATATTTATCCATCCATGATCAACAGGCGATTGCCCCAGGACATGGAGGCGAGGAGATCCAGAAGCTTTCGGAGTTAGGAAGAGACCAAATATCGAGTCGAGATGGAGATTGTTAGGTTTGACACCTCAAGATTCGATCCATATTGAGCCCACAGCAAGGTTCACGGTGAAAAATGGAGTTCAACGAGACCAAGATCACCTCAAACGGAGTCCGGATGACCGAGATATGTGCTTTTGAAGCCTGCATGAAATTCGAGGCGACGGAGGACCGCCGGCGGCCGGCTTCGGGCCGGTGGAGCGGCGGCGGCGCGGCCGCAGGAGGTGGGACGCTGCCCAGCGTGCGGCAGTGCGCGGGCCAGGCATGCAGGGCATGGCCTGGCCCAGGCACGCGCGCAGGGGGTGCGGCTCGGGCCCAGGCACCAGGCGGGGGCGCGGCCCAGGCCCACGCGCGAGGGCCGGCCCAGGCGTCTCAGCTGGGGCTTGTACCCCGGTCCACCATGGACCGAATGGTCCACAGCCCAGTGCGTGGACCGCATGGGTGTTTTCCATGCATTTTGCATGGTCCATGGTACTATTCCATGGACCGGTGCATGATCAGAGAGCGTGGGTTGATCTGAGACTTGATCCAACGGCTGAAGGGGTTTTTGGGCTATTGTTTGAGCATGATTAGGATTCCTAATCCTAATCTAACTTGGGTTAAGGCCTTTAAAAGCCTGTGTACACGAACAGAGAGAGGCGGTGGCTTGTTTTTCTCCGTGGACGCGCGAAAAGGCTCTATGCATGCGTGAATCCGAGAAGGCTAGAACCTTGTGAAGAGAGAAGAGAGAGAGCCATACGTTGGGAGAGAAGGAGCAGGGTTCTTGGACAGCAGTCGCTTCAGGGGTTCAAGGGGTCTTCCAAAAGAGAGAGCTTTTGTGAGGAAGAATTTTTTGTGATGGAGAAATTGGATGTACGAGGGTTGAGGATGAGATCTCCTCTTGTAATATTTTTTTTTCATCGTAAAGTTTGCATGCTTCGTGGAGATGAGCCCTTTTGTGGCTGATCTACGTATTTTGATTGTTTTTATTTTATTATTATTATTTTTTTGTTGCATCGTGCAGTACGAAAAAGATTTTGAGAGATGATATCCTGACCAGACATCCACCCAACACACACTTCCTGCACATCTTGGTCATCCAATGTGTACAACATGGGATAAAGGTGGTAAGCAAAATGGTCCAACATGAGTTCAATCTCAGTGCAAGCATCTGGCTTCCAGCTATCTATACCAAGAAAAACAGGCCAGTGAAACTTCGCAACGCTTTCCTGGCATTAGGTTTGTACAGGCAAAACTGAAAATTTTATAAGGGAAAATTCATTAGAGGGAGGGAGGAGACGGTGGGTACAGGAGGAAGGCAGGTGAGATACCCATATGCCCAATAGAAGGGTCTACGTCACGAAAAAGACTGCACATGGGACAAGCATCCACCTATATCTTCTGGCCTCCTCTTCTTGTCCTTGGACCATTGGATTAACCATGCTGCCATTCACATATGGAAGTAAGTAGTGTACTGAAAGATGTAAATAAGAAGTGGCTTGAGAACTGAAAATCAAAATATGGATCTAGTATGATGCAGTTGCCTTTGAGCGTTTATCATTAGTCGAAAGCCATTAAATTGGGAGCCCTCCCAAGTTGCATTCGTCTTTTTTTTTTTTTTGGTTAGTTTATGATATATTAATTCATTCCACTTGTCTGGAAGCATAAAATTCTGAAGGCTAACATTAATTAATTAAGGGTTTTGCTAACCAATGCCCTAAGGGCACTGGTCAAGAAACATTTAATGTTTCTTGGAAACCAGCAAAACCTTTATTCAAGACATTAGAAATGAGGATTATACCCTTTTATATTCTTTGTAAAGAGTATAATTATCTTTATAAATATTTATTTTTAATATCGCATGAGTCAACGTCTTGAATAAAGATTTTGTTGATTTTTAAGAAATATTAAATATTTTTTAACCAGTGCCCTCGTTAGCAAAACCTATTAATTAATACAGGATTCTGAAGAGCTTGATATTTATTAATTTATTTAAGTTATAATAAGATGAAATAGATAAAAATTAAATCAAAGTTTTTATATATATATATTTTTAAATATTTAAATTTTATTTAAATATTTTTATAAAATTATTATTTGTATATATATTTTTATAATTTTTTTTATATATTTATTTATAATGATAATTTAATTATTTTAATTTTAAATAATTAATTTTTTAACGGTATTAGATGAGGTAGATATATGTGCAAAAACCGAGATAATATGTTTAGTGCCCTGCTGAAGAGCTCACAACAAAACAAAATAAAGAGAATCCATGCTCTGTTTGATCAAAGACACAGGAAAAAAAGAATATTAGAATAGGGTCAGTCTCTAAAGGTCTGCCTCGATATCAACGCGCTAAGCATATTTCAAGGGGACTGGTGGTTGTCAACAAAAGAGGGGGCAAAAAAAAAAAAGACTGGTGGTTCTCTAAGAACCTTTTTTTTTTTTCACATGTATTTTTCCAGCTGATGAGTGGTTGGAGTGCCTTCTGTAGCACAGTGTTTGTGGAAGAGCTTTTTTGAAAAAAAAAAAAAAAAGAAGAAGAAGAAGGGAGTTCCATTTAAGCCAACTGCACCAACAAAATGCCATTACAAGCTGGTCACATCCTCTTCTCAATTATTTTTCAAGTTTACTGTTTTGGCGGCTGTTCGTACGTCTTCCATGCAAAATATCTTCACTAAAGTTTTCAGTTTGAGCCAAATGAACATGCCTTCCTTTGCATGGTGAAAGAAGCAGTTTATGGTGTGAACGCGCCAGTCTCCCATCTTTGCGTGGTCCTGGAAACATTTGGAATATTTCCCTCTTTGCGTGGTCCTGAAAACATTTGGAAATTGAGCTGGCTTGTGATGGAACATTCAATTGCTTGCAAGATTTCATCGAATTGAATGGTAATGAAATGATAGTCTCTTCTGTGTTGTGGTGCAGAGAGAACTTCTTTAGTCCCACATTGGTCATGAGTTAAGAAAAAATATGATTTATATTGATTGAAACTTTCTCTTCCAATGTGAAGCGTCTTTTAAAGGACAAAACTGTGAGGCTCTAAATGATCAAGGTCCATTGAAACCTAAAAGCTCACTGAAGTCAAAACGGACAATACCTTTATGTATGCGGAGGCGACATGCATAAACCAACCATCTGAGCCTATTCGACTTCTTGACTCATGACCATAACACTCTCCTTCCTCTTTTATCTCCTCTCTTATGTTGCGTGCAGTTGGTATGGGAATCGCTTTGCCTTCCTCAAGAAATCCCTAAACTTGTTCAACTCATGGTTTTTTCTGATTATCAAAGGGCATAGTAAGCAAACATTTCAGGCCCTATTAAACTATCTGGCCACCATGGTTGCTACTAAACAAAGAGGTTTACACCCCTCCTGAGTAGATTATTGGGTAAATATGGTAGCATTCATTTGGTATTGTTGAACCTAAATGGAATTAAAGGAATCTACGATTGGAGACTGTTGTGGACAGGCTGTGGAGGGGCCTCCTTAATAGTTTCACATCGGACAACTCTGGTGTATGCATGTGCTTAAGTAGTACGGGCTTCCTTTTGCCCATGTGAGACGTCTTTTGCCCAGAGGGGCCGAGGGACAAAACCGTGACTCCGGGTGCACGTGCGCCGGTAGAGACGGCATCTCCGAAGAGAGCGGACAATACCTTGCGTGCGGTGGAGGAGAAAAGATTCCGTAAACTTAACACGTGTACACAACAGTGGCGCGCCAGATAGGGGCACCCAACCCCTATCGTTCAACACATGCACCCTCCAGAGTGGGGGGCTGTGTTATGGGCAGGCCACGGGGGGACCTCCTTAATAGTTCCACATCGGGCAACTTTGGTGTGTGCATGTGCTTAAGTAGTACGGGCTCTCTCTTGCCCATATGAGATGTCTTTGTCCATGGAGATCGAGGGGTAAAATCGTGACTCCGGGTGCACGTGCGTCGGTAGAGGCATCGTTTCCGAAGAGAGTGGATAATACCTTACATGTGATGGAAGGAAAAAAATTTTATAATCTTAACACGTGTACACAACAGAGACTATAGAAAAGCTGCATCAAATAAGCTAGACTCAAGTTGCGTCACCACCGTGACATAAATTTTTTAGCTATTTATTTGAGCTAATAATAGAGCCACCAATCAACTTGATTATCACACGGCATAATCAACAAGAAGAATAAGAATTTTTTTGAGCTAATAGCAGAGCAGCCTGTCAAGTTGACTGTGACATCGCGTGATCGATAAGAAGGAGAAGCATTGATGTGACTTCTTGGTCTGAGATGGGTAGGTTTAACGCCAAAAAGTCAACGGGCCGACACTCTGGGTAGATAGTAGAAATAATGCATACCAGGATCTCCTATTAAACTCTAATCTTGTATACGTCCAACTCATTTGGTTCGCAGGAAAAAAAATATCTTATTCCTAAAAAGTTGATGCCCAAGTATTTGATATGCGGGAAAATGGCTTAGTACAAATACTTTTTCAGATGGCTTATATTAGATTGAACATTTATTTTCATAAAAAATTATATAAAATATTTATTATATATTTAATAAAAAAATAAAAAAATATCATATATATATATATATATTAAAAAAATAATATATTTTTTTATTTTTAGAAAAATAATTTTCTCATATCATACATGAATTATTCTTTCTTATAAATTATGAAAAATTTATTTTTATGAAAAAAAAATATTTCTCCATCTCTTTTATTAAAAATCTTCAATTAAATATGAGATTTTTTTTTCGTTGATCGTATCTTCCCTCCTACTCTTTGCAAGCTAAGTGAGTCTGTATTATATTGAAATTAATCAGGTACACTAATGAAAGTAAAAATCAGAACTGAGGTATTGCGGTCAATCTCCTGTTGCGTCCGCCATCGAAAAAGAACATCTGCAAAAAGAAGTCTCTACCAACTTAAGCATCAAAAAATCCCACCAAAATTATCGATCGGTGGTCATTCGGACTTCCATAATTACCGACATAGAGTCGATATATTCAGACTGCTGACATAGAGTCAGCGTACCGAAAACTGCTAGTGTAGAAACTGCATAATGGTCAGAACATGATCAGTGATGGGTATAACCGTCCATCTCACGATCACATAATGCCAGAATAAGTAGGATCCACGTCTCTAACCGTTACAAACGGTTACCAATAACTCGTCTATAAAAGGAGGTAAATGAACAATATCTGAAAAAGATATTCTTTTAAGCTGATACTCTGTTTCTCTAAATATTCATCTGCTGTTCACCATTCCTCACTGACTTAAGCATTGGAGGATCTCTACCGGATATAATTCTGATCAGTGCGGATTTTTTTTTGCAGATATACTTTTGGTGACGGACACAATAAAAGATTGGCCGTAACACGAGGAATGATCCTGAGCAATATCCCCACATGCCATGATCAATAATAAAATCAATCATATTGGCCTAAAAAAAAAAAAAAAAGCCAACACGAGGAACGTGCCATTTTTATACAAAACAACGTAAGGTAAACGGAACAAAGGGAAAATTTTTATACAAAACAACCATTATTGTAAGGTAAATGGAAACAAAGGACCGGCTTTCTTGATTTTAGCCTACAAAACAAAGCAAAAGAATCCAGCTGGGCTGGATCACTCCAATAAGACACTTCCATAGACTGGATTCTGTAAGTCATGTACCCTCAAACTTCAAGTCATTTTTTAGAATTTGTGAGGGTTGAAACTAGGGCTGAATTGAATTTGATACTGATTAAATACCATTATATCCATATCCATATTTGTTTTATTTGATGAATATATATATAGATATGGATATTAGTTGGATGTGAAAGTTTGCATCTATATCTAGTTCTAATGGTATAGATACAAATCACATACTAAAAGTATGGATATAAATAAGATATATATTGGATAATGAAGTTTTATGATCATGAAATCAAAGGTATTACTAAGTAGATGGTAATCAAGTAAATAGCATATTTATATGATCACATATTTTCTTAAAAATTTATGAATACTATTTAAAATAAATATTATAAATAAAATTAGATATTTGATATGGGTTGAATAGTTGTCTATTCATATTTATATTTATTTTTTTTTAATAGATATGGATATAAATATAGATATTAATTGGATACTCAAATATGTATGCATATCCAAATATATTCGGATATGTATAATTCGAACTCATATTATTTGGTGCACTTTCACCCCCTAGTTGAAACTTAAAATCTCTCCCTATCACATGGATCCAAGAGAGCGGTGCCAAGCAACAACAACTAAACTCTAGTAAATGGACAATATTCTACTATTATCAACATTCTCATCTGCCTATTTGATGTATTTACATTATGTCTATACATGTTTCCATTTTTGAACTTTGAATTACCTAATCCAAATTCATGAGAATTCGAACCTAAAGCCTCTCTTCAGATTATGTGCCAAGGAAAGTAGTGCCAGTTGTGAAACTTAAAACACCCTCAATTTAACGATTGATATATTTCATATCATGTTGTGCTAAACTATTATTATCTATTTTTACATATTTCTATTACATCTACACATGTTTATGGTCTCAAACTTTAAATAATATATCCTAATCCTCTAGAATTCAAACCGTGAACTTCTTTCTAGTGTACTTGTGGAAAAGACCAGTATCAACCAGCAAATTTTAAAATTTTGTTAATATAATAATTAACAAATTTTACATTATTTCATATTACCATGAGAATTCAAACCTCAAACTTTTGGTGCCGGGCAGAAGTACTAACCACTAAATTTAAAGTCCTATTAGTATGTATTATGTTGGAATTGATCTGGCACACCAATGAAAGTAAAAATCAGAACTGAGGAATGGTCCCGAGCGGGATCCCCACATGCCATGACCAATAACAAAATCAATCATACATGGCCTAAAAAAAAGGGAAGCGTATATTTTAAATCAAAATCAGAGCTGCGGAATGGTCCCGAACAGTATCCCCACACGCCAGGACCAATAATAAAATCAATCATACGTGGCCTAAAAAGAAGTAAAATAGCATGTAAAATAGCATGTCCTCAAGCAGAAACGGGGAGTTTAGTTCTCCTAAGTAATGGTCTAGCAATTAACTGGAGGTGTTTAATAAATGATTTTTCTAAATCATTTTATGTATGAACATGTGCAACAGGTTATTCCAATTGACATACAATAATTCTTAAAAGCTTGAGGTGTAAATTCACCAGCATTTTCAAGATGAATTGTCTTAATTGCATAATCCGAAAGATGTGCTCGTAAGCGAATTATTTGCGCAAGCAATCTCGCAAATGCCAAGTTGCGAGTTGATAATAAACACACATGTGACCATCTTGTCGATGCATCAATTAAAACCATAAAATATCTAAATGGTCCACATGGTGGATTTATGGGCCCACATATTTCACCTTGAATACGTTCTAGAAATGCAGGAGATTCAATCCCAACTTTAGCCGGTGATGGTCTAATAATTAATTTGCCTTGAGAACAAGCAGCACACGAGAATTCATTAGATTGAAGAATCTTCTGATTCTTCAGTAGATGTCTGTGTGAATTTTTCATTGATTTTTCATATCATTATGGATCCGATATGGCCCAACCGATCATGCCAAACAATAAAATTATTTTGATCAGTAAACTTCTGATTTACTGTAGCATATGTTTCAATCGTACTAATATTCATGTAGTACAATTTGAAAGAAAAAGCAGATAATTTTTTCGATATACATTTCTGACCCGAGACAATAGTTCTAATATAGAGGTACTCAATATTTTTCTCATTTGTTGTCTCAATATGATATCCGTTATGACGAATATCTTTAAAACTTAATAAGTTCCCTGGAGACTTAGTGGAAAGTAATGCATCATTTATCATAAACTTCGTTCCTCTGGGTAATAGTATATTAGCTCTTCCGGAGCCTTCAATTAATTTTGTGCTACCAGATATTGTATTGACATTGGCTTCTTTCATTATCAAATGAGAAAAATATTTTTTATCTTTAAGAATGGTGTGCATTGTTGTACTATCTGCGAGACATATATCTTTATCATTGATCTTGGATCTAGCTAAAAATTGAAGTTTTTTCCATATTTTTCTTCGTTAAAACAAGATATATAGTAAGAAATCTTACAAATTAACATAAGAAAATATTGCATATGAATTTTGTTATTGAAACCATAATGGAAAACTTATCAAACATAAGTAAAATTTCATAATGAAATTTCTTATTGAACACATGCTGAAAACATACTAAAAATAGACCTCAAACATACAAAGAAACACTAAAATATCTTCATTTTTGGACATTTCCATCACCAATCAAATGATCAATTCTCCCTTCAGGATTTTCAAAGAAATTGGCAACATCCAAATGTGTTATATCAACAAGGCCAGGTCGAAATTGTCATCTTGATGTGCAAGGTTTGTCTCTATATTTTTCCCCTTATCTTTGAGCGATTCTTGATAAAGTTTAACAAGATATTTCGACATACGATGGATACGTGGCCAATGCCCTTTCATGCCATAATGATAACAAAAATTTTCTATATTTCATTTATTCCGTCCATTTTTATCTTTCTCTTATTTTTCTCCACTATTCTGTCACTTCTGGTGGTGAGATATGTTCTTATAATTGGAAGAGTTATTACTATAACCACCATGATGGCAATAATTATTGCGACCTTGACCGCATCCACGGCCATGACCTCCCCATGCCCAAAATTATTAAATGATATCACATTCACTTCAGAAAATGGAGCAGAACCAATTGGGTGGGCTTCATGATTTCTTATTAATAGCTCGTTATTTTGTTTATCCATAAGAAGATATATAATCAGTTTAGAGTACTTCATAAAACCCTTTTCACGATATTGCTGCTACAGGAGTGCATTTGCGGTATGAAAGTTAGAGAATGTTTTTTCTGACATATCCTCATCAGTAATATCTTCTCCATATAATTTCAATTGTGAACTGATTCTAAATATCGTTGAATTATACTCCCTTATAGTTTTAAAATCCCGCAATTTTAAATGTATCCAATCATAATGAGCTTTTGAAAGAATCATTATTTTTTCGTGGTCATATCTTTTCTTTAAATTTTTTCAAAAATCAAGTGGATCTTTTACTGTAAGATACTCAGATTTTAATCTTTCATGGAGATGGTGATGAAGAAAAATCATCGCTTTTGCCTTATCTTGATTGGATGCTTTATGCTTCTTTAATTGTGTCTCCAAGACCCATAGCATCGAGATAAATTTCAACATCTAGTATCCATGACAGATAATTCTTGCCCGTAATATCCAGAGCCACAAATTCAAGCTTTGCAAGATTTGACACGATGAAAACTATCATAGAATATAGCAAATAAATTAGAAAAATAAACGTTCAATATAATAATGATTTAATAATTACAAAATTATTAATCAACATATAATTGAAAAATAAATAAAAATAATAACAAATTAATAGATAATGCATTCAATCTACTACTATAATAAGATCAAAATAAGAAATTTAATGGGATCAAAATTACCTATGGCAATCAAAATTACCTACCAAACATGCCTTTAGACTTGTCATACTCCCTTCTCTTGATTCATATGGCAATCAATGCTCATACACAGAATGCGACAACAATGAAATTACATCAAAAGTTTGCCCTATGCAGGATACAATGGTTCTCAGGAGCCATACAAAATTTTTATCATTCAATTAAGCCCATGGCTTAGATTTTTTGTTTTTTACTGTGCATGGAAACTAAAGCCATCAACATGACAAGCACTCAGAATAGTAGCAGATTAAGTGTTTGAACAAATGCTAGAACAAAGGATCTACCTCTACTCCTTAACAAATAAAAATCCTTTAATGGGCATCAAAATTACCCAAAGAAATGAAGCTTGGCTTATAGAAATGATGAAGAGATAGTACCAAACTTGAGAAATTAGAGCCTCCTGCTGATAACGTATTATAAAATATAACTAAAAGAGCAAATTGGAATTAAAGATGGAGATGAGAGAAATGGAGTTCTTTTATTTCATTTTCCAAGTGTATCAATTACAAACTACATGGCCTCTATTTATAGGCTCATGTTTATAAGTAATTATATTTACAATAAATTAAGAAAATAAAGAGGGGAATTAAACACATTAGATGTTATGGAATGTGAAAAGTTTTGGAAGGTGAAGAACGAGAAAGGGCATCTACCCATATAATATTCAAAACAACAATATCCATATGTGAAAGTGGTCCAATGTGCATCCAACTAGACAAATATGCAGGACCCACCAAGGCTCTAATTACATCACACTGTTAGGATTTGATACCTTGAGATTCGATCCATATTGAACCCACAGCGAGGTTTGCGGTGAAAAACGGAGTCAACGAGATTAAGATCATCTCAAACGGAGTTTAGATGGCTGAGATATGTGCTTTTGAAACCTGCAAGGAACCCAAGGCGACGGAGGACCGCCGGCGGCGGGCTGGCGGAGCGGCGGCAGCGTGGCCGCAGGAGGTGGGATGTCGCCCAGCACATGGCCCGGCCTAGGCATGCGTGCAGGGGATGCGGCCCGGGCCTAGGCGCCCGGTACCGGTGTGGCCCAGGCCCGCGCGTTCGGGCCGGCCCAAGCCCAGGTGCCGCACTTGGGGCCTGTATCCCAGTCCACCATGGATCGGGTGATCCACGACCCAGCGCATGGACGGCATGGGCGTTTCTCACACATTTCGCACGGTTCATAGTACTATTTCGTAGACCGATGCATGATCAGAGGATGTGGGTTAATCTGGGACTTGACCCGACGGCTGAAGGGGTTTTTGGGCTATTGTTGGAGCCTGATTAGGATTCCTAATCCTAATCTAACCTGGGTTTAAGGCCTTTAAAAGCTTGTGTACACGAACAGAGAAAGGCGATGGCTTGTTTTTCTCTGTGGACGCACGAAAAGCCTCCGTGCTTGCATGAATCCGAGAAGGCCAGAACCCTGTGAAGAGATATAAGAAAGAGCCGTACGCTGGGAGAGAAGGAGCAGGGCTCTTGGACAGCGGACAGCGGTCGCTTCAGGGGTTCAGGGGGGTCTTCCAAGAGAGAGAGAGCTTTTGTGAAGAAGAACTTTCTGTGAGAAAGAAATTTGGTGTACGAGGGTTAAGGATGAGATCTCCTCTTGTAATATTTTTTTTTCATAGTGAAGTTAGCATGCTCCATGGAGGCGAGCCCTTTTGTGGCCGATCCACATATTTTGATTATTTTTATTTTATTTCTTCTTTCTTCCTGCTGCATCGTGCAGTACCGAAAAAGTCTTGGGAGGTGGTGTCCTGACCAGACATCCACCCAACAAGTGATATCAGAGCGAGACGGTACAAAGATGCAGATTGCAGCGGTGGTAAGCAAGACTGAAGATGGAGAAGATAGGAACAATCAAGATAGAGATCAACAAATTTGATGGACAGAGCAATTTCTCCTTATGACAGGTAAGGGTGAAGAACGTGCTCATCCAATAGGGGTTGATCGATGCTCTTTTATATGATGAGAAGCCGACTACTATAGAGATGCGGGATTGAAAATGGCTACAGATGCAGGCGGTGAGTACCATCCGTATGTACCTAACAGATGAGGTGGTGATCCATGTACTGAGCGAGACTTCTCTAATGATGCTGTGGTCGAAGCTCGAGGAGTTGTACATGGTGAAGTCTCTCACTAACATTCTTTTTCTCTGAAAGTAGTTTTACCAATTGCAGATGACTGAGGGACAGAGCGTGCAGGAGCATCTAAGCTACTTCAGAAGATCCTCACCGACCTCCTCAGTGTTGGTGAGAATGTTGAGAAGAAGATCAGGACGCTGGTTTTGCTAGCATCGCTTCCACCTTCGTACGAATCCTTGGTGACTGCTCTTCTTGTGGAGAAGAGCACCATCAAGATGGACAAGGTTACCGCGGCGATACTTCAGAATGAGATTCTCAGGAAGGAGAACCTGACTTCGAGCTCAGATGGCTGTAGCTCAGCTTTGGTGGCTTCTGGAGGAGTAGGAGGTGGTAGATGGAGCGACAGAAGATCGCGACGAGGACGGTCCAAGTCCAGGAAGGACTTGAACAAAGCCAGATGTTACCGATGTGAGGAGTTGGGGCATCTAACCAGAGATTATTCTCAACTCAAAAATCAGACAGTGGCTACTGTAGCGATGGTCGGCAGCGATTCAGATGGAGATGTCTTGGAGATATCTGATGAGGTATCTATTTTTTTCCAATAGTGGATATTAAATTCTGCATGCCCCTATCATGTATGTTGCAGAGAGGAGCAGTTTGACTTCCTGAAGAACAGTGAGGGTACTGTATATCTGCCGGATGGATCGGGCTGTGCGATTAAAGGTATTGGGATGGTCAGCTAGAGGACACATGATAGTGCAGTGAGGAGATTGGGGGAGGTCCGATACATATCCGATTTCAGACAGAATCTTATTTCACTAAGCAGATTGGATTCGAGAGGCTATAGGATGGTAGCTGGTGGAGGAATTCTGAGGGTCCTACGCGGCGATAGGATTGTGCTGGAGAGGAAGAAGGGAAGCAGAGGATATTATTACCTGACGGAAAGCCCAGTGCGAGGTGGAGCTTCGGAAGCCAGGTGGAGTCCAGAGCGAGGTAGAGCTCCAGGTGGAGATGGATCAGACACGAGACATGAGACTCGGGAGGACGAAAGGCGATGTCGCAAAGTGAGATTCCTATTGCCCCAAGATGATGCTCCGAGTAGGTCTCAGGTCAGAAGGAGCACAGCATACGATAGAGATGGGATCGAGCGACCTGGCTCGACTCACATATTTGCTCATCCATGATCAACAAGTGATTGCCCCAGGACATGGAGGTGAGGAGATCCAGAAGCTCTCGGAGTTAGGAGGAGGCCGAATATCGATTCGATGTGAAGATTGTTAGATTTGATACCTCAAAATTCGATCCACATTGAGCTCATAGCGAGGTTCGCGGTAAAAAATGGAGTCCAACGAGACCAAGATCACCTCAAATGGAGTCTGGATGGCCGAGATGTGTGCTTTTAAAGCCTGTACGAAATTCGAGGCGACGGAGGACTGCCGGCGGCCGGCTGTGGGCCAGTGGAGCGGCGGCGGCACGGCCGCAGGAGGTGGGATGCCGCCCGGTGTGCGGCAGTGCGCAGGCCAGGCATGCAGGGCATGGCCCAGTGCGGGGCGCGTGGCCTGGCCCAGGCACGCGCGTAGGGGGCACGGCTCGGGCCCAGGCACCAGGCGAGGCCCGCACGCGCTGGTGCGGCCCAGGCCCATGTGCGAGGGACGGCCCAGGCCCAGGCGTCTCGCCTAGGGCTTGTACCCTGATCCACCATGGACCGGGTGGTCCACAGCCCAGCGCATGGACACATGGGTGTTTTCCACGCGTTTCGCATGGTCCACGGCACTATTCTATGGACCGATGTATGATCAGAGAGCGTGGGTTGATCTAGGACTTGATCCAACGGCTGAAGGGGTTTTTGGGCTATTGTTTGGGCCTGATTAGGATTCCTAATCCTAATCTAACTTGGGTTAAGGCTTTTAAAAGCCTGTGTACACGAACAAAGAAAGGCGGTGGCTTGTTCTTCTCCGTGGACGCGCGAAAAGGCTCCATGCGTGCATGAATCCGAGAAGGCTAGAACCTTGTGAAGAGAGAAGAGAGAGAGCCATACGCTGGGAGAGAAGGAGTAGGGTTCTTGGACAGCGGACAGCGATCGCTTTAGGGGTTCAGGGGGGTCTTCCAAGAGAGAGAGCTTTTATGAGGAAGAACATCTTGTGAGTGAGAAATTGGGTGTACGAGGGTTGAGGGTGAGATCTCCTCTTGTAATATTTTTTTTTCATAGTGAAGTTTGCATGCCCCGTGAAGACGAGCTCTTTTGTGACTGATCTACGTATTTTGATTATTTTTGTTTTTTTTTTTTTTTTTTTCCTATTGCACCATGCAGTATCGAAAAAATTTTGAAAGATGGTATTTTGACCAGACATTCACCCAACACACATTTCCTGCACATCTTGGTCATCCAATGTATACAACATGGAATAAAGGTGGTAAGCAAAATGGTCCAACATGAGTTCAATCTCGCTGCCAGCATGTGGCTTCTAGCTATCTATACCAAGAAAAAAAGGCCAGTGAAACTTCGCAACGCTTTCCAGGCATTACGTTTGTACAGGCAAAACTGAAAATTTTATTAGGGAAAATTCATTAGAGGGAGGGAGGAGACGGTGGGTACAGGAGGAAGGCAGGTGAGACACCCATATGCCCAATAGAAGGGTCTACGTCACGAAAAAGACTGCGCATGAGACAAGCATCCACCTATATCTTCTGGCCTTCTCTTCCTGTCCTTGGACCATTGGATTAACCATGCTGCCATTCACATATGGAACTAAGTAGTGTACTGAAAGATGTAAATAAGAAGTGGCTTGAGAACTGAAAATCAAAATATGGATCTAGTATATGCAGTTGCCTTTGAGCGTTTATCATTAGTCGAAAGCCATTAAATTGGGAGCCCTCCCAAGTTGCATTCGTCTTTTTTTTTTTTGGTTAGTTTATGATATATTAATTCATTCCACTTGTCTGGAAGCATAAAATTCTGAAGGCTAACATTAATTAATTAAGGGTTTTGCTAACCAATGCCCTAAGGGCACTGGTCAAGAAACATTTAATGTTTCTTCGAAACCAGCAAAACCTTTATTCAAGACATTAGAAATGAGGATTATACCCTTTTATATTCTTTGTAAAGAGTATAATTATTTTTATAAATATTTATTTTTAATATCGCATGAGTCAACGTCTTGAATAAAGATTTTGTTGATTTTTAAGAAATATTAAATATTTTTTAACCAGTGCCCTCGTTAGCAAAACCTATTAATTAATACAGGATTATGAAGAGCTTGATATTTATTAATTTATTTAAGTTAAAATAAGATGAAATAGATAAAAATTAAATCAAAGTTTTTATGCATATATTTTTTAAAATATTTAAATTTTATTTAAATATTTTTATAAAATTATTATTTATATATATTTTTTTATAATTTTTTTATATATTTATCTATAATGATAATTCAATTATTTTAATTTTAAATAGTTAACTTTTTAACCATTTCAAGGGGACTGGTAGTTGTCAACAAAAGAGGGGAAAAAAAAAAAAAGACTGGTGGTTCTCTAAGAACCTCTTTTTTTTTTTTCACATGTACTTTTCCAGCTGATGAGTGGTTGGAGTGCCTTCTGTAGCACAGTATTTATGGAAGAGCTTTTTTGAAAAAAAAAAAGAAGAAGAAGAAGAAGGGAGTTCCATTTATGCCAACTGCACCAACAAAATGCCATTACAAGCTGGTCACATCCTCTTCTCAATTATTTTTCAAGTTTACTGTTTTGGCGGCTGTTCGTACGTCTTCCATGCAAAATATCTTCACTAAAGTTTTCAGTTTGAGCCAAATGAACATGCCTTCCTTTGCATGGTGAAAGAAGCAGTTTATGGTGTGAACGCGCCAGTCTCCCATCTTTGCGTGGTCCTGGAAACATTTGGAATATTTCCCTCTTTGCGTGGTCCTGAAAACATTTGGAAATTGAGCTGGCTTGTGATGGAACATTCAATTGCTTGCAAGATTTCATCGAATTGAATGGTAATGAAATGATAGTCTCTTCTGTGTTGTGGTGCAGAGAGAACTTCTTTAGTCCCACATTGGTTATGAGTTAAGAGAAAATATGGCTTATATTGATTGAAACGTTCTCTTCCAACGTGAGGCACTTTTTAAAGGACAAAATTGTGAGGCTCTAAATGATCAAGACCCATTGAAACCTAAAATTCAAAACGGACAATACCTTACTTATGCGAAGGCGACAAGCATAAGCCAACCATCTGAGCTCATTCGACCTCTTTACTCATGACCACAACACTCTCGTTCTTTTT
Source organism: Elaeis guineensis (assembly GCF_000442705.2). Classification (NCBI taxonomy): domain Eukaryota; kingdom Viridiplantae; phylum Streptophyta; class Magnoliopsida; order Arecales; family Arecaceae; genus Elaeis; species Elaeis guineensis. Next base: position 112,570,580 of record NC_025995.2, read on the forward strand.
TTATCTCCTCTCTTATGTTGCGTGCAGTTGGTATGGGAAATGCTTTGCCTCTCTCAAGAAATCCCTAAACTTGTTCAACTCATGGTTTTTTCTGATTATCAAAGGGCATAGTAAGCAAACATTTCAGGCCCTGTTAAACTATCTGGCCACCATGGTTGCTACTAAACAAAGAGGTTTACACCCCTTTCTGAGTAGATTATTGGGTAAATATGGTAGCATTCATTTGGTATTGTTGAACCTAAATGGAATTAAAGGAATCTACGATTGGAGACTATAGAAGAGCTGCATCAAGTAAGCTAGACTCAAGTTGCGTAACCACCGTGACATGAATTTTTTAGCTATTTATTTGAGCTAATAATAGAGCCACCAATCAACTTGATTATCACACGGCATAATCAACAAGAAGGATAAGAATTTTTTTGAGCTAATAGCAGAGCCGCCTGTCAAGTTGACTGTGACATCGCGTGATCGATAAGAAGGAGAAGCATTGATGTGAATTCTTGGTCTGAGATGGGTAGGTTTAACGCCAAAAAGTCAACGGGCCTACACTCTGGGTAGATAGTAGAAATAATGCATACCAGGATCTCCTATTAAACTCTAATCTTATATACGTCCAACTCATTTGGTTCGTAGGAAAAAATTTATCTTATTCCTAAAAAGTTGATGCTCAAGTATATGATATGCGGAAAAATAGCTTAGTACAAATACTTTTTCAGATGGCTTATATTAGATTGAACATTTATTTTTATAAAAAATTATATAAAATATCTATTATATATTTGATAAAAAAATAAAAAAATATCATATATATATATATATATATCATATTTTTTATTTTAAAAAAAATAATTTTCTCATATCATATATAAATTATTCTTTTCTATAAATTATGAAAAATTTATTTTTATGAAAAAAAATTGTTTGTCCATCCCTTTCATTAAAAATTTTTAATTAAACATCAGATTTTTCTTTTTTTCATTGATCGTATCTTTCCTCCTACTCTTTGCAAGCTAAGTGAGTCTGTATTATATTGGAATTAATTTGGTACACTAATGAAAGTAAAAATTAGAATTGAGGTGTTGCGATCATTCTCCTGTTGCATCCGTCATCGAAAAAGAACACCTGCAAAAAGAAGTCTCTACTAACTTAAGCATCAGAGAGTCCCATCAGAATTATCGATCGGTGGTCAGTCGGATTTCCATAATTACCGACATAGAGTCGATATATTCAGATTGCTGACATAGAGTCAGCATACCAGAAACCGCCAGTATAGAAATTGCATAATGGTCAGAACATGATCAGTGATGGGTATAACCGTCCATCTCACGATCACATAGTGCCGGAATAAGTAGGATCCACGTCTCTAACCGTTACAAATAGTTACCAACAATTCGTCTATAAAAGGAGGTAAATGAACAACATTTGAAAAAAATATTCTTTTAAGCTGATACTCTGCCTCTCTAAATATTCATCAACTGTTCATCACTCCCCACTGACTTAAGCATTGGAGGGTCTTTACCGGACAGAATTCCGATCAGTGCGGATTTTTTTTTGCAGGTACTCTTTTGGCGACGGACACAGCAGGAGATTGGCCATAATGATCCCGAGCAGTATCCCACATGCCATGACCAATAATAAAATTAAAAAAAAAAAAAAAAAAAAAAGGAAACATGAGGAACGTGCCATTTTTATACAAAACAACCATAATCGTAAGGTAAATGGAAACACGAGGACGTGCCATTTTTATACAAATCAACCAGAACCGTAAGGTAAACGGAACAAAGGGAAACGTGCCATTTTTATACAAAACAACCATTATTGTAAGGTAAATGGAAACAAAGGACCGGCTCTCTTGATTTTAGCCTACAAAACAAAGCAAAAGAATCCAGCTGGGCTGGATCACTCCAATAAGACACTTCGTTCCATAGACTGTAAACATATTGTAGCAAAACTTGTCATGGATCAATGCACCAAAATTATCACAAAAAAGTCTTTTTTTCTTTTTTACTTTGAGGATATTATCACAGAAAAAGTCTGTTCACAAATTCCAGTCCCGCACAGAAGTCTCTCTTGGACCTCATTTAAAACCTACATTCTGCTCACACACACAAAGCAAGCTCTCCCTCTCATAAGCTTGTTATCCTCTCTTTCTCTCTTGAAGAGAGGGAAGAGATAATGGAAGTTATGAGGCAGCTTGCTGTCCTCCTGACTGTTGTGGTGGTGATAACAACAATCACAACCATATCAGAGGGGGCTATCCCAACGAACACATTGAAAAAAGTTCTGATGGTGAACAACAAGGGCCCTTTTTTGGGCCTTGTGGTGCCGAATTCCTTTGAGATGAACCCTCTCCTACAGTCTTCCCAATTTGTCCAGAGCAAGGAGCTGCCATACTTGGATTTTGGAGGTAAGGATGTTGTGATTCCTTCTAACAGCCCTTTTTTTTTTTTTTGCTCTTGCTTCCCTCTTTTGCTAATGAAATATATATCAGTTAATATGTATTAGTCAATAAGAAATATAACATTCCTGTTCTCTTCTCTTCTTCTTTTCAAATCCTTCTTGGTGTAGGTCTAAAGATTGTCTCAAATTTTTTTTGGTTTAGAAACTGTCTCGTAAATTTTTTTTTTTCCCATACCTCTATATGATTTCCTTCCACCTTTTATGGTTTTATACAATCTCTGACTCACTTTGGACTTGATAAATATATCCTTTCGGTAAATAAATTGCTCATGCATATATTTTTTTGTCATCATCAAAAGGGAGAAGGTTCCGATTTGGAAAGGTAGGGGAGCAAAAGGTGATCATTGTCATGACGGGATTAAGCATGGTATGTGGCTTATTGGTGTCTTTCGTTCTCTCTAATTATGCATACATTGCTCAAAGAAGAGATTAGTATTCTGACTTGGAGTCGGTTGTTTTAAATTATGGCTGCAGCTTAATGCCGGCATAACCACTCAGCTGCTATTGGCTCTATTTGATGTGAAGGGAGTGGTGCATTTCGGAATCGCTGGAAATGCTAATTCCGACCTCCAGATCGGAGACGTGACAATTCCCAAGCGATGGGCTCACACAGGCCTCTGGAATTGGCAGGTGTGTTGCATTTTCACTGAATAAAAACATAGAACAAAATGAAAAGTTCTAATAAACAAAAGAGCAAAAAGGAAAAGAAACATTAAAACTGAGGTGATATATGTTGCAAAACAAATGGATCATCTTGGTGGATAGAAGAGATCCTCTCTCTCGGGCAAAGCTGGGATTTAGGGCCTGTTTGGAAAATCCAGCAGAATTAGGCTGAATTTTCTTTAGGAATCGAGCCTGCTAGCCTGCCCAGCTCATTTTTCTCTAAAAGGCCATTCTAGTCTTGGTCTGAATCCCACCAATATGCATGTTGGACTTTAAGATATATTAAAAAAAAAAATGGAGGTGTTTTTTTTTTCTCCCACAGGATTTGGACTTGAGAGGGACTGAGTTGATATGGACCTTATTTAAATATGCCTCTGCTTCAGCTAGGCATGAAGTCAGAATAAAAAAAGCTTACTTCGAAATTAAGTACTGATATGGTTTGCAGATAGAAATCAGGTCTGACATATAATCAGGAAATGTTTGTAAAACATGCCAACATGCATCCAAGTGTTGGTTAATTTGCCAGATATGGTTGTGTTAGGACATAAAGTGCTAGCTTGCCTGCTTGACTAGGGACCAGGAAAATATGAAGTTCCCTGAATTTGTTTTTGCAGCTTTTTTTTAACTTCATAGTATTATTCTTTTTATTTGATTAGGATTTGCAAGTAGCTGCCGGTTTTTCTTTCAGTTCATCTTCTTACATATATATAGTTTTTTCTTTTTTTTTTAAATTTAAAGATATTAATTTTTGTATTGCCTCCTTGCTCAGAGATATGGAGATGGGCCTAATGATGAGCTAGCCTTCGAATCCAGTGGTGACTATACAAGGAAAATTGGATATCTTAACTTTTCAGATTTCGACATAAATAAAAATAAAAATTTTGGGAATTATTTGAACAGTGTGTGGTACCAGCCAGAGGAAGTCTTTCCAGTAAGTGGAGTTCCTGAAGTTAGAAAGCATGCCTTTTGGGTTTCTGTTGACCAGCATTACTTTGCACTCTCAAAGAAATTAGAGGTAATATTTATGGTTTTATGCTAGATTATAGATATTTGACCTTTCAGTCTTCTATTTGCATAGCTTTCATAAAACAAGCACTCCACCTTCTCTGCAAAGAAGAAAACAATAATATGTTTAGCCTTTAGAAAAGGTAAATAGTGAGAGATGTTAATCAAATACCTACATTTATCAATTAATTAGATCTTCTTTTCTTATGCCATCTTAAAATAATATTACATAAACTTGCACAGTTTTTTTGTCTGATTTTGAAGTGCTGAGGCTTTTTGATGCATTTAAAAAAAAAAAAAAACAAAGGTACAGAATGAAATTTAATTTTTGAATATCTCTAAGTTTTCTTCTTGGATACAGTTTCTTTAATTAATGTTTATGGTTCCAAGTCATGCACAACTTCATGCTTAATTAGCAACAAAGCCTCCTCACTATATGCAGCAGAAATGTGTCATGGCGAATATTTTTAGATCTTGGAGGTCTGGAAATTGTGCATGAACATAGTAACATATCCAGGAGGAGCCGATTTTCATTTTAACTATACTAAAACTTTCTTTATGCATATACTTATTTAATTCTATAACAAAAAAAAAAAAAATTTCCAGTGAAATATTGAAAATTTTATCCTAGAATTCAGTACTTATTTTCTAATATTACTCTCCTTTTTGGAATGCCTATGTTAGGGCATGAATCTCACAAGGTGCGTTAACTCCACAACTTGTCTAAAAAGGAGCCCTGTTGTGAAAAGAGTCGAAGGGGGTTGCAGTGCTAGCATCTTCATTGATAACGCAGCGTATAGCCAGTTTCTGAGATCCAAATTTAATGTGACTCCAGTTGACATGGAGACTGCTGCAGTTGCACTCATTTGCCTCGAACAAGAAGTTCCTTTCATAGCTATTAGAGCTCTCTCTGATTTGGCTGGCCGTGGCTCTTCCAAGTCCAATGAAGCTTCTATTTTCGGTTCCTTGGCAGCACAAAATGCTGTTAGTGTTGTCACAAAATTCATATCCTTGTTGGCCTAGAGCTGTATTTCAATATCACTATAGACTGAATTGATCCAATAAATTTTCATGATATGCTTAGCTCTTTTAGTTTGAGTTGTTGAAACAATACTCATTGATAAAGTGCAGCATACATTAAGAAAGAACAAAGTTCTGATCCTGTGGTGTTGGTAGCATGAAGAGAAATTTTGTATAAAAGGAAGAACTGAATTCGTCTCATTTTACGAGAAACTTATTAATTGCAAGGAAACTCTATGGGTGTTTGCATGGGCACAAAGTCCTCATAAAATGTATCTTTTGTTATCCATCAAAGACCATCTGCTTGGGTCCCATTTTTTGGTAATGTGGTTATGCAACATGAGGCATTTTGAGTTGGACTTATCTTTGCTATATCAAATAGTCTGACCAATTGTATCATACATATGGATCACAGTATTAGTCCATGGAAAGAGAATAAAAATTCAGAATGAATATCTACTCAGAAAAACTCAGAGAATGAATAGATTACATTTCAGAATGCTTAGTTAAGCTTGAAAAAAATATTAGGAAGAACAAACATAGGATTCCAAAATTCGAAAGGATCGATAATTTCAGGCAAGTGGATAAGATTTCAAAATCAAAAAAAAAAAAAGAAATAAAACAAAGAATAGAATGGACCAAATGCTCCTATAAAGGCTTTTATGTATCAGCGTTCTATCTTTCCAAAAATAACTTCAATCTCATGCGGAATTGGTTGGATCAAGATTGGGTACTATTACCAATCCCCTTTCAACGTTTACGTAGGTTATTTATAGGTTTACTCTGGCCATCTGAACTAAGTCTAACATATGGTTTTTCCTTTGATTAGCATCAATTGATCTTTCCTTCTGATCATCAATATTTTTCCTTTTTTCTCACCAAGTGTAACTTAAGGCTAGTAGGATAAACCACATAATGTGATTATAGCAATTGACGACTTTTTAAAATTGATATTTGGATTAGTATCTATATTTTTCTGGTGTGTAAGTCATGTACCCTCAAACTTCAAGTCATTTGTCAGAATTTGTGAGGGTTGAAACTAGGGCTGAATTGAATCTGATACCGATTAGATACCATTATATCTATATCCATATTTATTTTATTTGACGAATATATATATAGATATGAATATTAGTCCGATGTGAAAGTTTACATCTATATCTAATTTTAATAGTATAGATACAAATCACATACTAAAAGTTGGATAATGAAGCTTTATGATCGTGAAATCAAAGATATTACTAAATAGATGGTAAATCAAGATAATAGCATATTTATATGATCACATATTTTCTTAAAAGTTTATGAGTACTATTTAAAATAAATATTATAAATAAAATCAGATATTTGATATAGATTGAATAGTTGTCTATTCATAATCATATCCATTTTTTTTAATGGATATAGATACAAATAGATATTAGTTGGATATTTAAATATCTATTCATATCCGAATATATTCGGATATATATGATTCAAACTCATATTATCCGGTACACCTTCACCTCCAAGTTGAAACTTAAAATCTCTCTCTATCACATATATCTAAGAGAGTGGTGCCAAGCAACAATAACAAAGGTCTAGTTAATGGACAATATTCTACTATTATCAACATTCTCATCTGCCTATTTTATGTATTTACATTATGTCTATACATGTTTATGTTAGGATTTGATGCCTCGAGATTCAGTCCACATTGAGCCCACAGTGAGGTTCGCGGCGAAAAACGGAGTCCAACGAGATCAAGATCACCTGAAACGGAGCTCGGATGGAGGAGATACGAGCTTTTGAAGTCGGCACGAGAATCAAGGCGGCGGAGGACCGCCGGCGGCGGGCGGCAGCGGCGCGGCCGCAGGCGGCGGTGCGCGGGACGCGCGTCCCAGGCCCGCGTGGGATGCGGGACCCAGGCCCGCGCGGGACGCGCGACCCAGGCGCAGGCCCACGCGGGACGCGCGACCCAGGCCTGCTGGCCCCTTGCCCCGGTCCACCGTGGACCGGGTGGTCCACGGCGCGGTCTGTGGACCGCATGGGCGTTTCCCACGTGTTTCTCACGGTCCACGGCACTATTCCGTGGATCGGAGCGCGATCCAACGGCCCAGAGGGCTCCCGGTCTTGATCCGATGGTCCAGGGGTTTTTTGGCTTTGTTTAGGACTCCTAATCCCTCTCTAATCAAGGTTTAAAGCCTGTTTAAACCTATAAAAAGCCCTGTGACCAAACAGAGAGGATTGGTGGTTGTTTTTTCGCCGCGAACCTCGCTGTGGGCTCAATGTGGGCTGAATTTCGAGGCGTCAAATCCTAACAATCTCCACCTCGACTCGATATTCGGCCTCCTCCAAACTCCGAGAGCTTCTGGATACAATCAAGATGGAGATCAACAAGTTCGATGGTAAGAGCAATTTCTCCTTGTGGCAGGCAAGGGTGAAGGACGTGCTCATCCAACAGGGGTTGATCGATGCTCTCTTGTGCGATGAGAAGCCGACCACCATGGAGGTGCGGGATTGAAAACGGCTACAGATGCAAGCGGTGAGTACCATCCGCATGTACCTGGCGGATGAGGTGGTGATCCATGTGCTGAGAGAGACTTCCCCGACGGTGCTGTGGTCGAAGCTCGAGGAGTTGTACATGGCGAAGTCTCTCACCAACACTCTTTTCCTCTGGAGGCAGTTTTATCAACTGCGGATGACTGAGGGACAGAGCGTGCAGGAGCATCTGAGCCACTTCCAGAAGATCCTCACCGACCTTCTCAGCGTTGGCGAGAACGTTGAGGAGAAGATCAGGGCGCTGGTTTTGCTGGCGTCGCTTCCTTCTTCGTACGAGTCCTTGGTGACTGCTCTTTTAGTGGGGAAGAGTACTATCAAGATGGACGAGGTCACCGCGGCGATACTCCAGAACGAGGTTCTCAGGAGGGAGAACCTAGCTTCGAGCTCAGGTGGCGATAGCTCAGCTTTGGTGACTTCTGGAGGTGCAGGAGGCGGTAGACGGAGCGACAGAAAATCGCATCGAGGGCGGTCTAAGTCCAGGAGGGACTTGAGCAAAACCAGGTGTTACCGGTGTGAGGAGTTGGGGCATCTAGCCAGAGATTGTCCTCAACTGAAAAATCGGACGGTGGCTGCTGTAGCGACGGCCGGCAGCGATTTAGATGGAGATGTCTTTGAGATATCTGATGAGGTATCTACTTCTTCCCAGAAGTGGATATTAGATTCTGCATGCCCCTATCATGTGTGTTGCAGAGAGGAGCAGTTTGACTCCTTGGAGAACAGTGAGAGCACTGTATATCTGCCGGATGGATCGAGCTGTGCGATCAGAAGCATTGGGACGGTCAGTTGGAGGACACATGATGGTGCAGTGAGGAGATTGGGGGAGGTCCGATACATACCCGATTTCAAGCGGAATCTTATCTCACTTAGCAGACTGGATTCGAGAGGCTACAGGACGGTAGCTGGTGGAGAAATCCTGAGGGTGCTACGCGGCGATAGGATTGTGCTGGAGGGGAAGAAGGGGAGCAGAGGACATTATTACCTGGCAGGGAGCCCAGTGCGAGGTGGAGCATCGGGAGCCAGGTGGAGCCCAGAGCGAGGTGGAGCTCCAGGAGGCGGATCGGGCACGAGACAGGAGACTCGGGAGGACGAGAGGCGACGTCGTAAGGTAAGATTCCTATTGCCGCAGGATGATGCCCCGAGCAGGTCTCAGGTCAGGAGGAGCACAGCATACGACGGAGATGGGATCGAGCAGCCTGGCTCGACTCCCATGTTTGCCCATCCATGATCAGCAGGCGATTGCCCCAGGGCATGGGGGCGAGGAGATCCAGAAGCTCTCGGAGTTTGAAGGAGGCCGAATATCGAGTCGAGGTGGAGATTGTTAGGATTTGACGCCTCGAGATTCATCCCACATTGAGCCCACAGCGAGGTTCGCGGCGAAAAATGGAGTCCAACGAGACCAAGATCACCTGAAACGGAGCTCGGATGGAGGAGATACGAGCTTTTGAAGTCGGCACGAGAATCGAGGCGGCGGAGGACCGTCGGCGACCGGCGGCGGGCGGCAGCGGCGCGGCCGCAGACGGCGGCGCGTGGGACGCGCGTCCCAGGCCCACGTGGGACGCGGGACCCAGGCCCGTGCGGGACGCGCGACCCAGGCCCAGGCCCGCGCGGGACGCGCGACCCAGGCCTGCTGGCCCCTTGCCCCGGTCCACCGTGGACCGGGTGGTCCACGACGCGGTCTGTGGACCGCGTGGGCGTTTCCCACGCGTTTCTCACGGTCCACGGCACTATTCCATGGACCGGAGCGCGATCCAATGGCCCAGAGGGCTCCCGATCTTGATCCGATGGTTCAGGGGTTTTTTGGCTTTGTTTAGGACTCCTAATCCCTCTCTAATCAAGGTTTAAAGCCTATTTAAACCTATAAAAAGCCCTGTGACCAAACAGAGAGGATTGGTGGTTGTTTTCTCGCCGTCGTACGAACCGAGAGAAGAGAGAGAGGCGTGAGGCGCTGTGAGAGAAGGAGCAGGAGGCTCCTAGACAGCGGTCGCCAGGCTCTTCAGGAGTTCAGGGGGGTCTCCAAGAGAGAGAGAGCTTTTGTGAGGGGAACTTCAGGTGAGAGAGAATTGGGTGTACAAGGGTTGAGGGTGAGGTCTCCTCTTGTAAAATTTTCTTTTCATAGTGAAGTTTGCATGCCCCGTGAAGGCGAGCCCTTTTGTGGCTGATCCACGTATTTTGATTATTTTTCCTTTTGTTTTGTTTCTTCTTTCTTCCTGCTGCATCGCATGGTACTGAAAGGATTTTGGAAGGTGGTGTCCTGGCCAGACATCCACCCTACAGTTTATATTTTTGAACTTTGAATTACCTAATCCAAATTAATGAGAATTCAAACCTAAAGCCTCTCTACAGATTATGTGCTAAGGAAAGTAGTGCCAATTGTGAAACTTAAAACACTGTTAGTATGATGATTGATATCTTTCATATCATGTTGTGCTAAACTATTATTATCTATTTTTACATATTTCTATTACATCTACACATGTTTATGGTCTCAAACTTTAAATAATATATCTTAATCCTCTAGAATTCAAACCGTGAACTTCTTTCTAGTGTACTTGTGGAAAAGACTAGTATCAACCAGCAAATTTTAAAATTTTGTTAATATAATAATTTACAAATTTTACTTATTTCATATTACCATGAGAATTCAAACCTCAAACTTTTGGTGCCGGGAAGAAGTACTAAACACTAAATTTAAAGTCCTATTAGTATGTCAGTTAACAACATTCGTGTGCCATTTTGCATTAAACAATGGTCTTGAAGATTTTTTCATGTATTTGCATTATATTCATACATCTTGCTATTACAAACTTTGAAGATAAGAGGGTTGATTAGTTTCTTCTATTTTAACAAAAAAACTTTCTAGTCATAGTAAATATTAATTTTTTCCCTAAAGCTAATATATACGTTCTTTATAAACATTTTTGGCCAATATTTTGAAGACATTTTTGGTCGTATGCAAATATCGGTGCCGATATGATACATATAGATTTCTGAAGCCTTTAATCCCAATAAAACCGCTATTCCGGTCATATTTCGTATCGGACGGCCATCGTAACAGCCAACATGTCGATCTTTAAATACCTCATTGCCCCATTCCACCAAACGACCTCTTCGCTTCCCTATTCCTGTTTCCATTTCCTTCCCTTTTCTCTCTGCCGTGTTAGAAGCCCTAGCTATTCCTTCTTGTTCCTTCCCGGGAGATAGGAAGAAGGCGGCGTTGGGGAACAAATCGAGAGCCCCAGGTATGCCGATCATCTTCTGATCCCTAATTGATTTGTTTTCCCTTTCGATTTGCAGAGCGATTAGCTATTGATTTTTTCTATTAGGGTTCAAGATTCTCGATCCTTCTTGGCTCCGAAAGTTTTTATTTTTTTGTTGTCTTTTGATCGACCGCCGAAATTTCTTTGGGGTTCTGTGGATTTCTGTGATTCTTTTTGTTTTTTTTGGTCGAAGTGATTCTTTTTCTTCGTAAAGCGGCTTCTATGCAACTACAGTCAAATAGAAGACCTAGCAGCAGTGCCCTCCCTGACGTCAAGCCCCTCTTGGAGGAAATCTAGAGGGAATGACTCTTACTTGTAAAATCTCGTCAGGAGATGTGCTCAAAATTTCTCCTTTGTTAGGGTTGAATCCAACGAGAGCTCCTTTTTCTTGGGGGTTAATTCTTTTCTTTCAAACCTAATCATCTCTGCTATAACATAATTTTGTCATCTGATAATTCTTTGCTACTGTTATTTTGTACATGTTTAGTATCTTTATAATTTGTGGTATTAGTATTTCAAATGAAAATTTTAGTTTTTTTGAGAGAATTCTTAATCTTGCATTCAGGTGCTCTGTGGTGCTAGTTTGGAAGATTTCTTGCAGGTGAAGAGAGGGCTTGCCTCGACTTGTTTCTTGTGGTAAGTTTTGATGGGGTTTCCAATAGAAGGGTTAGCTGGGCATACTTTTCTATGTATTGAATTGTTATAAACACTTGCAGATTGTTTGGAAAGATCCTTGATCATGGCAGACTTGGAGAACCTGCTGTTGCAGGCAGCAGGGAGAACGGGCGCATCCGGGAGGAAGAACAGCCACTCTCGTCCTCAGTCAAGATGGCGAAGGGAAGGCTCGTTTTCTGATGGAAGTGATTCCAAAGATGATGATTCTGATAATCCTAGGTATAATAAAAGAAAATCAGCAGGCTCTCAGGTCCCTCTTAAGAAGAGGCTCGACCCTCCTGAGAAAGACAAGAGGAATGGCTGGGGGGATGATGACGATGACGATGATGACAGGCACAGCAGTGATGATTCCGACAGTGCTCCATCTGTTGGAAGTGATCTTTATAGGGATGAGGCAGATAAGGAGGAACTGGGGAAGATGTCTGAATTGGACCGGGAGTTGATCCTAGCAGAGCGGAGCACCAAGATAGATGATTACAAATTAAAGAAGATGGCTAGAGCATCATCGAAGATTGATAAGTCCCGAAAAGAGAGCCCTCCCCCTCTGCCATACCGCAGCCGCTCATCAGCCCGCACTGATAGGACAGCTGCCAAAAGTGCCTTGAATGAGCTGAGGGCCAAGCGGATGAGACAGCAAGATCCAGAGGGTTATCGTAGTAGATTCAAGGATGCAGCTGGAGAAGGAGGTGGTGGTGCTGGTAATCAGGATTCATCTCCTTCCAGACATAGATCAGTAGCCAGTCCTCCTAGTGACTTGAGCAATGACCGTGAAAATGGGGGCAGAACGGATAGCGAGGATGAGAGGTTCCCAGGGAACAACAAAATTGAGGATGATCTATTAGATGATTCGCCATCTAGATTGGATCCACTGAAGTTTGAGGATATCAAAGATATAACAATTCGGAGGTCAAAGCTGGTTAAGTGGTTCAGAGAACCTTTCTTTGAAGAGCTCATTGTTGGGTGCTTTGTAAGAGTCCAGGTTGGATCTCGATCTGGTGCCAGATATAAGTTGTGCTTAGTTCGAAATGTTGATGCAAGCAACCCCAGTAAACAGTACAAGCTGGAGCATTATATGACTTATAAGTTGTTGAACTTGACATGGGGTAATATGTCAGAGAGGTATGAGATGGCTTATGTATCAGACTCTCCAGCTCTTGAGAAGGAGTTTAAGGAATGGCAACATGAGGTTGAAAAGAGTGGTGGTCAGATGCCAACTCGTCAGGATGTGCATGAGAAGAAGGAAGCTATTCAGAAGATCAGCAACTTTGTCTATTCAGCAGCCACTGTGAAGCAGATGCTGCAAGAGAAGAAGTCAGCCTTGGCAAGGCCAGTCAATGTTGCAGCTGAGAAGGATCGGTTGAGGAAGGAGATGGAGGTGGCAGAGAGTCGGCGGGATGAGGCAGAAGTGGAAAGGATTCGGGCAAGGCTGAAGGAGTTAGAGGAAATGTCTCGGCAAGCAGAACAGAAGGATTTAAAAGCTGTTAGATTGGCTGAGATGAATAGGAAGAACCGAGCTGAGAACTTTAAGAATGCTTCAGAGTTGAAGCCAGTGAACACAAGCTTAAAGGCTGGGGAGGCAGGTTATGATCCTTTTTCTAGGAGATGGACTAGGTCAAGGAACTATTATGTGTCAAAGCCTGGGGGAGATGGGAATGCAGAAGCTGCAAATGGGGATAATGGGAGTGCAGCGATGGGTAATGGAGATGCAGTTGCAGTGGGGCTACTGAATGGGGTCGAGGCTGGTGTGGCAGCCACTGCTGCAGCTCAGGAAGCAGCAGCAGGTGCAGGGAAGTTGGTGGACACGAGTGCACCAGTTGATCAGGGGACAGAATCAAACACACTGCATGATTTTGAGTTGCCAATCTCTTTGGCTGCTCTACAGAAGTACGGGGGTCCTCATGCTGTGCATTTGAATTTTATGTCAAGGAAGCAAAAGATAGAAGCAACGACTGGATGCAAGGTTCCAGACAATGATGGGCGGCGACATGCTTTGACTTTGACAGTTAGTGACTACAAGAGGCGGAGGGGTCTGCTTTGAATTACGGCTTCAAATGGGTTTCAATCTGTCATGTCTGGTTGGAACTTCTTTGGTTCCAATTCAGTGTCCGGGTTCTCTCTCTCTCTCTCTCTCTTTCTCTCTCTCTCACACACTCACACACACACACACACACACACACGCACACACAGACCCACCCACCCACCTACCTCCTTCTGCCTTCCCCTTACCGACTTTCAAAAATTGAATTTTGGAGTTTATGTTGCTTCAATGGAAGATATTATTTACTTTATGAATATTTTTGAAATGAGGATTTATGTTCAGATTATGTTGAACAACACCTCTTGGACAATATTTCTTGTTTAACTAATCAACATAGTTGGATCCCTGATTTTAGATGTGCAAGTATCCTTGTGAGCTTCTGAGATCTCCATCCAAAGTCCAAACTGAATGGCAATTAATCTGTGCATGAACTTGTCTTTAGTTTCTGGGATAGAATTGTCTCACACTTGTAATCATGTTTGCTGTAATCATTGTGATTGAGATCTTCATCCTTTGCTTTGATCTTCCTGTCAATGGACTCATCATTCCTTATCAAAAAAAAAAAAAAAGGACTTGTCATTGATGAAATATGTCAATTTTAAAACTTAGGCAAGTATATCTTCTGTCATATGTGAAACAATCCTACCTGGTCTTTTCGCGATGTACATGTAAATAGTCATGTTTACTTGATATCATGCTATTTTCAAGTATTTAACAAACCCAGCTATGATCTTCATGCACATTGTTAGAGTAAAACCTTGACTTCATACATTGTCAATTATTTACGAGCGTAAATTTCTTTTTGCATAATGCAGTTATTACTAGTTTGTAGGGCAGCTATGCACAATCTACATTGTTGGGACCACATCTCTGGGATTACTAATTTGTTTAGGATGCATGACCGAAAGATTGTAGAAAATTTCTTTCTTGCATGATTTGTTCGATGATGCACTTCTTCAAATTCACCCATCATCGGTGGGAGGTTCGTGATACAAATCTGGCACAACAGAGCGTTATCTTCTTTGCATATATGTTTGATCTTTGCCTTTGTCTACTGTTGTGGGTGACCAGAGACCGGTAATGACCCATTTGGCTTAACCAATTGCCAATCTCGCAGGTCCTCAGACTTTTGAGAGAGGAATCAATTTGCATTGCATTCAACCATGCGATCAGCTCAACATCCCTGATCTCCACATTTACCTTCGCCATCGCCGAGAGATCCAGAAGCCAATTGGTTCTGTCAATCTCCATTGCCGTCAGAGGTTTCCCGTGTGCCAATGCATGGTCAAAAGCTATCATTGTTCTCTCGAAATGCCCAAATGACAGGTGCGGGGCGTCGAACATGTTGTTCACGAACCCTTCTGGAATTAGGGATATGTGGTCAATTAGGATTTTATATAGTGGAGGGATGGTGGCATCTTGCATGAACATGCGACACTTGTGGCATGCGTTTCTTCTGACGATGCTTTTACACATATAAATATGTCCTGTAAAGCTAGGCCACATCTTTGGATTCCAAGGATATATTTTATCAGAGGTATGGGTTGAGAGAGACCGAGTGAGATAATGGGAGAAATGCATGAGACATACGACTTGATGGTTAAAACGTTAATTAGTATGGGAAATGGAGACATGCTAATTCAGCGTGCTATGTTTTAATAATTTATTGTGTACTTCCTTATTATCATGCTCATACGTCCAGAGCAATCTTGGTTACAGGTAAGCATGCAGATAATCATAGATCATGAAGTAAAAGAATATAAGCTTTTCAAAATATATTTATTTATTTAAGAAAGATGTATGAAAGATGCGAGAATAAAGAATTATACAAGAAACAACACTGTTGGCAACAAATGTACAACATCATCAGCCAGTAATACATAAATTTTGCAAATTAGTCATGAATAAATTGTAAAACTTATATATATTTTATGAATAATTGGTTAGTTTGAATTGATCGATTATTCAAGAAATATGCATGACTAAGTAGAAAATCAATGATAATTCAAGAAATTTTTATAATTGGGAAAATATTTCTATGATACTTACCCTGATCGTATGCATGGAGGTAGGAGTCTTAGAAAGTAAGGCAACAAATAGTGTTTGATGGTATTGAAAATATTGAGTTATCAGAAAAATATTATTGCTATTGAAAAATGGAAATAGCTTATTCCATCGGATATAAGGATCATGGTACACGGATGGTTGATTGGCGCGTGCCAGATCTCATCCAACAGCTCCCGTGTGTTGCACCCTATATGATACTGTCAGTTAGGAGTGGCAATGGATTGCTTAGTCAATGAAACACTATCGCTTTGACAATTTTTTTTTCTCATCTGGAATGTTGAAATGATTGTTGCCAGACTGTTTATTGTTGATCTCCTAACAACTAGATCCTTCGAGTGGCTTTTTGTGATTTTTTTGTTTTTTTGTTTTTTGGAGAGAACGTATTGTTTGCAGTAAAATTATTAGTAAATATAATCTGCAAAGCTTGGATTCCCTGTGACTCCAAAACAAAAAACTCTTGGATCCTGAACCACTATCGGTAAAACAAAATTTCCTTAAGTATATCCTTATAAACTACCAAATAAAAGAGGAATTCTGAACGCAACCACACTACAAGATGCCAATTTTAATGGAACAAAGGCAAAAAAAAAAAGAAAAGAAAAGAAAGCAAAACAGACTCTAGGATCGTCTTTCAGTTTTTTTCATATTCCGATCAAAAATTTTATTTCTTAAAAAAATTTAATCCTTTACCTCTCAATAGTATATTTGAGGAAGAATATACATTCTCACGATTTATATCCAAAGGCCAATTAGAAATTGAATAAAAAAGATTGGATTATGGATATGGAGTCGCGAAGCATAATTTTTTTGGATTGGATTAACTCTTCCAATTGAATGGGTACGAATAAAGGATCTATGGATGAAGATACAAAAGTTTATTTTCAATCGTAACTAGATCTTCAATTTTTTTTTGTAAAAGGGAAATTGAAGCCAAATAGCTATAAAATGATGGTTTTGGTTTACCAGAACCATCAGCATATTGTTTCAGCTCGGTGGAAACCAAATTCTTTTCCTCAGGATCCTGCGAGTGGAAATAGGGAACGAAGTAACTAGACTAAATGGATTTAGTATAATCTCCCTCCTCTAAAGGGATCATCTAGAAAGCAAGTAGCTTTGGATGGATTCATACAGAAAAGCTAACATAGATGTTATGGATCTAATTTTTCTCTTTGGGAATACATCGATCTTCTATAAAGGAGCCGAATGAAACCAAAATTTCATATTCGGTTTTGAATTATCTAAATGCTCTTACTCCTTCACTTCAGCATCGATCAAACTCTCCATTTCTTCACTTGCCTGACAACCACAGGTCGGCCTTAGCTCATTATATTGCCATCTTTGAGGCCTCAACCAATTTCCTTGGACATCCATCCATGCAATAGATCTGACACCACCATTCTCCATATTCAACATTGCCATCGCCACAAAGATCCACAAGCCAGTTACATCGATCAATCTTTATATTTATCATTGTTATATTTTATCTAAATGCGTAGCGTAGTGCATTCATGGTCCCAATGGGGAAGTCTAGCCACTCTACTCTTTGGGCACGGTAGAACAAGACGCGGCCGGGGAAGCAAAATGAAAGAGAGGGCTTGGGAGCGATCAATTCATGATCGTATCATACTCTCTGATCTCTCTCCCATGCATCCTGGCCCAATGTTGGCGAAATATATTTCTTTATTTACGTCCACGATCACTTCTTCGTTTTGTGGATTTTTTTTCAAATTTTAGTTAGAATTCTATATATATATTTTTAAAAAAATTTAAACGAATGTTAATAAGAAAAGTATGAATTATATATATATATATATATATATATATATATATATATATATATATATATATATATATATATATATTATAAAAAAAACTATGGCCGTCCATGGCTATAAAATGTGTCACGAGCGAACTCTAATTATTTGTGAAGCGGTAAAGGCAAAGGAGGGAGCTTGGCGTGCGGCACGCTAGTTATTTTTGAAGTGGTAAAGGCAAAGGAGGGAGCCTGGCGAAGGGATAGGGTTATATATATATATATATATATATATATATATATATATATTAATTTTATAAAAAAAACTATGGCCGTCCATGGCTATAAAATGTGTCACGTGCGAACTCTAGTTATTTTTGAAGTGGTAAAGGCAAAGGAGGGAGCTTGGCGAAGGGATAGGGTTGAGAGGTGAGAGGAGGACCGACTCGTAGAAGTGGTAAAGGCAAAGGAGGGAGCTTGTCGAAGGGATAGGGTTGAGAGGTGAGAGCAGGACCGACTCGTAGCCATGGCGGCAGCCAAGCGGAGCGAAACGGCGATGCTTGTCATCGATATGCAGGCATGAGATATAATCTTCCACTTTTGCCCACGTGTTTTTCATTGTCTACCATGAGACTCGTCGCCGGTGTTTGGAGAGTTCCCTACCCCCCAGATTTTGGAATTCCTCTCGCCCTTCAGATTAATTTATTTATATGGTCCTTTTTATGACAATTTTCAATTTATTTGTAGTTAACATCGTCTTCTTTCTTCGCTAATTTCCAGAACGATTTTGTATTGCCGGAGATGGAAAGTCCGATGCTGGTGGCCGGGGGCGAAGCTATCGTCCCATCCGTCGTCAAGGCCATTTCGGTGGCCCGAGAGCGTGGCATTTTCGTTATTTGGGTCAGTTGCAGGTCCCTTTTTCTTTTTCGTTCTCCTTTCCTCCCAAATGATGCCTGCGTTGGTATGGTAATCGGCGATTCTTCACCAGTCACCACGAAATCTTTTCCGATAATTTTACGTGCATTGTTTTAGACGACACCCTCTTTCTGTCTAATTCATGGACAGATTTATTGATTTTATTATTAAGTTCTCCACAATGATCCCCTCTTTGAGAATGCCAGATATACTTGACAAAATATTAACCAGCGTTTTTCTTTTATCACACGGTGCAAAATAATCAAGGGATTATGATTAAATTCTGATAACTTAAATGTCCGTAATATTGATATTGACAACAATTGAATAGATTATTTGCAACTATCCCAAAGGATTTTATGGAATTTATGATGGTGGCTTCTGGAGTTTTTGTATTAGTTTGTATATTTCTCAGTCAGTTAAAAAAATATGAAGGATCGTAGGTTGTTCGAGAACATGACCCCATGGGTAGAGATGTTGAGCTCTTCCGCAGGCACTTGTATTCCAATGGTGAAGGACCTACCGCGAAGGGTGCCAAAGGTGCAGCACTGGTTGATGGACTTGCAATCAAGGAAGGAGAGTATAAGTTGGTGAAGACTCGCTTTAGTGCATTCTTCGCGACCCACCTTCATTCACTTCTCCAGAGCTCTGGAATCAAGAGCTTAGTTATTGTTGGTAAGCACTAATCTACTGTGGATTGTATAGCTTGTCTGCTTGTTAAAGAAGAACTTTTCCTTCATAAGCTCTAAATTTATAAGTCATACAAAAAAGCTATAAGACTTTGATGCGACAGTTCTTCATTTTGCTATATTAATTCATGCTGCTTATGTTTGCGTTGTTTTTTTTCTCTTTTTTTTCCTTTTTTTAAAAATCTGTTTATTTTAGAAATAAGGTCAGACTGCCACCTCCAAGGCTCAAACTCTGGGTCCATACCTAGTTCATGTGTGGAAAGATACAATGTTTGGTTATTGTATTTTTAATTCATGCGTTTCAATAACTCAGTACTCAAGTATTAATCTTCAATCCTTCATCCTCCCAGTTATATTTTATCCTGTTGAAACAAGCACGCCATCAGGGGACTAACCCAACAACCTCTTCTGTGTTTAGGAGTCCAAACACCAAACTGTATTAGACAAACTGTGTTTGATGCAGTAGCACTGGATTACCAAACTGTCACTGTCATTGTTGATGCAACAGCTGCAGCTACACCTGAAATTCATTCTGGTGAGTGGGTTTATGATTTTTATGCAGTAATTCTCATACTTCTTTCCTACTTGCTTGTGATTTCAACTGGTAGTTGTAGTTATATTGGTTACTGGAAACTTGCCACTAACATCCTGTTGCTTTCACATCTAATTGAGACATGAGAGCTGTGAGCTAGCCTTCAAGAATGAGTCAATGGTACTAGGCTTATCCTTTGCACAATCAAATTTTTATGAATACCAAGAAAGCCGGATACAGCTGGAAAATGGATACATGGAAGGAAAGATAAAATACCAAAATGATAGAGAATTTGAAACTATCAGATTTAACAAAATATTAGCTGGAAAACCTTTTTTTTTTTACTACTGGATATTGCCTCCTAGTCTCTTGCCATGTTGCATGACTGCTACTTGTGGTTCTTGATTCAGTTCTTTTTCGAGGTAATATAGTGGTGTTTCTGCACATGTAGTTTCTTTTTACCATAATTATGATCTCTATTATTCTTGCTCTCCGCTCAAATTGTCTTTCCATGGATTTGAAGTTCTTCAATATGACTACCATGCATGGAACTTGAGGAATTGAATGAGGATTACCTATTACTGCAGTCGGTCTGGCCTAAGAAATTTGATGATAAGCCCCTTGGGAAGTTCACAGCAGATCTCTCCCTGTATCAATTTCTACACTGTGGAGCAGGTCCTCTGTCCATTTTATTATGTGTTGCGAAGACTTCAGGGCCTGATAAACTTAATTTTTTGTATGTGGCTGGTGATTAAGAATTTCCTTCATACTGCTGAGGTCCTAAGTAAATAGGCATGGACAGTATCCTCTAGTTGTTCATTGTGGGATGCTGCAACAGAAACGGTATCTCACCTATTCCTGCATTGCTCTTTCAGTAAGAGCTAGGGTTTGTCATTAAGGTATGTGTTCAAGCAGCAAAGGACACCCACCCAATGCCTGGATTTCACTGAACCAGGTCTTGACAAATGCTCTTCATGACTTCAGAGAATGGGTTAGACTGTGCCCTGCCAAGTCAATGGCCTTTCACTCTAGGGTGGCAGAAAAATCTCGTCTCTCTTCTATCAATCCTAGTTGGCTTGGATTGCATCCCTTTCTCCTTGCTGCGGCTGCTGTATTTTCCCTTCTGTTTGGCTTTTTGTCTTTTTTCCCTCCCCCCTTCTTTGTATATGTTACATTTTTCTGATATTTAATGTAGGAGCATATAAGACGCTCCTCCCATTATTTATACAAAAAAAGTTCTTCAATATGAGGCAGTTGATCATAGGTTATCAATAAGAAATAAAACTGATATGGAACCCAATGACTGTCTATGGAGAACTTTAATAGGGATGTTGTGAAGTCAACTTTATTACTAATTTGTCTCATTTGATTGTTGCTGTCACTAAGATTACATATAGATATGCTTTATTCTGATGCTTTACCAACTTGCAGTTCTTCAGAAAACACTAATTTTAAATTTATTTTCTTGAACCAGCCAACATTAGAGACATGAAAAATATAGGAGTGTTAACGCCAACGTTGCAGGAGTGGTGCAGCTTTGATGCTTGATTAAGTAATTGTGATTGTCAGAGCAGATTCATGGGGTCAGTATCTGGAATACGATACCTTGTTTAATATACTTTAGCGTGTAAGTACCATTGCCTCATATGGTTTTAACACATGTATGTAACATCTAGAATTATTGGTATATTCAGCATTTTTTTCTTTTCCCCATTCAACAAGTTCAAAGTCGAATCTTTGTTCCTTGTGATGAACTATTTCAGATTTTTGCACATCATGAAGGAGAAAAGAAAATAAGAGCAATGTCACTATAATTTGTTTTTCAGGTTTGCAGTTACAGTATGAAAGAGCAGCGCCACAACTCTAAAAGTCAGAATAAAGTAAATGAAAAGAAGAGCAGCAGTAGAGCTATGGAAGAGCAAGAGGAGGGGGATATAATTTATGTCTCATCTCACTGAACTACATATTATGTCTGTGTTATCCGCCCACCTTTCTTTTATTATCTGCTATTTCTGAGGTAATGGTGAAGGGCAATGAGATCTGAATATAAGAACCAATGCCTAAGGTTAAATATGATGGTCCTGACAAGAAGGAAGTTCTGACTCGCCCTTTCATGAGAAACTATTGATAGATACTGATTGATTTGTATGTGTGCAGAAACATAACAATGCAGAAATGAAACTCCTTAGGTAAGAGAAAGAGTGTCGACTTCATGCTTTTGTTCATGGCTTTAGAGAAGACATGCAACCAAGTTGCCTCCTTATAAATAGCTTATTAATGTAAATTATGGAATGATTACATTATGTTTCATATATTACAACCGTCATAGATGGATAACCTTCTTTGTCGTAATTCGTGGTTAGAAAGATCATAGTTTTTGACAACATAGAATGCTCATTTGATGTTATCAAAAAGGTGTTAGAAGTTATTTATTGTATACATTTTCTTTCCTGTATTCCTATAGCTGATCAACTTGTGCTTTCTTTGGGTAGTCTGGAGAATGCCCTGCAATTAGATGCTGAAGTCAACAAGGGAGACCACCTGACTTGTTAATAGTTTGTTTCATGGCCCCACCGTCAGTGGCTAGCTTTGTTCTATCATGGAACTCTTGTAGTCTTTTTTTTCTTTTTTTTTATCTTCTGGTGTCTTGATATGAAAATGAGTTGGACACTATCAATAGAATGTGTGGTTATTTGACTATTTAATAACATGGGAAAGCAGGATTTCTTGCAACACAATCATGATAGAGTTACACAGGATTTTTATCATTGAAAACAAGATTTTAAATCTCATTGGATAGAGGTGCCCTGATTTCTTCATAAAATGACACACTCTATTGTGCTATCCCATTCCAGCAATCTGATCGTACATTTTGGTAGATATTCTTCATCTCTCTTCCCTTCTTCCTTCATTTTTTTCTTTCTTTTCCTTTTTTTCTTCTTTTCTTTTTCTCTTCCATCTTCTTCTTCTTTTTTCTTTTTCTTTATTTTTTGATCCTTTACTTTCTTTCTTTTTTTTTTTTTTTGCTTCTTCTTCTTTCTCTTTCTTTTCTTTCTTCTTTTCTTCCCCCTTTTTTTTTTTTTACTTTTCTCTTATTTTCTTTCTTTCATTCTCCTCTCTTTTAACTTTTTATTTTCTTCATCTTTTCTTTCTTTCTTTCTTTCCTCTATTTTCTTCTCTCTAGATGAATTTTGGAGTTTCGATCCTATATTGATTCTTTTTTCTCGTAAGAACAGAATGGGATGGTCGGGACACCTCCTAACCCGTTGAGACATCAAACTTTGATTGAAAAGAATATGTTATGATTGACTCTACCAACTAGATTGTGTTGAATGTTAACTGTAGTAGAGTTTGCACCGTTAGAGTTGCAAGGCTCTAGTTCCTATGCTTCCATCCAACAATGACATGCATAATTTAGGTCTATCAACCACTCCTTTTATTGTATTTTTGCGGTTCAATTGCTTTTAACTGTTTATGCTTCTTATAAGTATGTTACTATAATATGAATGGAGTAGACGGGATTGCATGGGGGTCTTTGTTTGCACACCCCCATGAAGATATTTCAATTAACCAGTGATGAGCAGGAAGACAGATGAAAGAGAATATCAAGCTGTATTGTTCCCTTCCTATAAATATGTTTGGCCATACATGAGATGATACCCAATGCAATTTACTAAACATCTGCCAACATTTTCAGTGAAAACTTTATGGACAAATTTCTGCCTATTTGTTTTAACTTTCTATTATATTTTTCATGGATCCACCTAACCTCCTTTTTTGAAGAGTAATGGAGGAAGTAAGTCACTTCTCTCAAATTTATTAAAATGGGACAGAATGCAAAAAATGTAAGCAAGTACAGGGTTAAGGCATGGGAGGAAGAGAAGTGTAGAGGAGAGCTTGGTTCTTCCCTTCAATAGCAATCGACGGATATCAGGTAACTTTTTGATGCGTAAATTTTCCTAGAGATAAAAAGAGCGAATAGTTCTATGAAAGACCTCGCGAAGGGTGAACAGTTTTACGTAAGACCGCGGTCGATGAAGAAGAAATAAGTGAAGAGTCTCACCTCCAGAGAGCAAGACACTTTCAGGAAGCGAATATATATATATATATATATATATATATATATATATATATATATATATATATATATATATATATATATTAATTAAAAGATATATATCAAAAGAAAAAAGAGAGAGAAAAACTATGATGGCATAATTTATAACTAATTGCTGATGGTATCTTCAATATGAGACCTACTTTTCTATCCAGCCACCACAAAATTAACTGTTTTCAGTGGTGGACGTAACTCGTATAGGATTCATCCTACCAAAACCAAGTAGTTTATGTTGCTGTTGAATTAATATTTATTTCAAATAAATAAAATATTATTAAAGATTTTATAAATAATTTGTCCACCCCAGCTGGCATTGTTTATAAACAATATTCGTGGTGTCCGGAAGTTTCATCTCGTTCTTATTTTTCAATCAACAAGTGTCTATGTGTATTCATCAATAAATAATCCATGCTTGGAAGTAAAATTTAAATAAATTAATTAAAGTTTTGATGGATAGCCCAAGAGCATTGTTGGGTTCAGCTGTTACCATGGTAGGTGTTTATCTTTCTTCTTCGCTCTTTATGTTATTTACATGAATGTGCACGTGCTGATTTAGTTACTACCCTGTTTCATTTTGGCATTTTTATGTAAGCCATTCAGAAGTGTTGTCTCTTGGTTCGGGCCATTCAGAGTTCGGCCTCGCTCCGAGTAGTTCTCTGATCTATTAGGTTTAATAATTTGTCTAAACTCTCCCATGTACCGTCCGGAGAGATCATTTTGTTATTTCTGTTGTCATAGATTTTTTTAATAATTATAAAATAATATTATATTATTAATTTAATTATTTTATAATTATAAAATAATATTATATTATTATAAAATAATTATATTATTATAAAATTATATTATATTATTATAAAATAATATTGTATTGTTGTAAAATAATATTACAATAAAAAGATATTACATTATTTATTATTACAAAAAAATATTATAATAATATAATATAATATTATTTTATTGTAAAAATATAATATAATATTGTAATTTTTTTAAAAGATACAAAGATATAAAGGTAATTTTAATTAAAATAGATAGTTATTTTAATTTATATTTGAAATGGGGAGGTATTTTTATATAAAATTTATTTGGAAGAATTTTATAGGTTGGATATGAAACTAAAAATTTATTTTTAATTTTTTATATAATATTTAAATTTTATTTAAAATTAAATAATAAGTTAGAGCGTCGGATAAAAATAAAATAAATATAATTCATCTCTGATGGACTTCCTGCTTTACGGTTTATCGGAAGGACGAAGGGCGAAGGAAGCCGGAATCAAATCCCAAAAATGTCCATCGCCACTCTTTCTCCCTTCTCCTCCACCGGACCCTTCTTCCCCCGAAACCCTAATTCTAAACCCCTAATTCGAACACAAATAGGAGCTCGCTGGAGAGATCAAGCTCCGTCCAAGGCGATATCGCTCGTTCCTCGTCGAACGTCCATTGAACCGGCGACGACCACTTTCTTGAGCAGCGGACGTTCTGGAGGGTCCGCCGCTGCAATACCAGCGGCTCAGGTATCCTTTTTCTAGGGTTTCTTCTCCTCCTCCTGACAGTATCATTTGAAGCTTTATGTATCTATTGGTTTTCTGCTTTCCCTGGTTTGCATCAAGAATCTTTTTCTAGACCCTATCAAAAAAAAAAAATTCTTTTTCTAGATGTCGTCTTTGCCATTAACTTAGACATAAAGCGCACATGGAAGAGACATTCGGTCTTGGTACGATCAGACATTCTACATCTGATCACAAATTTATGCTTTTACTGCAGTCTAACTATGATTCTCTCTCCATAAGTCATCTTTTTTGATGAAAAAATATTGAATCTTGATAACTTAGTTGGTAGATTTTTTATGGAGAAGATATCTTATTTAATGCAATTTTACTTTTGCTATTGAGATGATAGTTCTGTTACTAATTATTTAGTTTTTGTAGGAAAAGATGTCCCATGTTATTGAGATTGTAGACCAAATGTAGCTTGTAATATTATTTTGCGTATGTTGTAGATTTCTGGAGAAACTGTCCAATCTAATGCAGAGAAATGGAGCAAAACAGCAATGTTGGTCATAGATATGCAGGTGAGAGAGATATCTTCTTTTGCCCGAATTTTTTTACTCTTTTTGCCTTGTTCCCACTCTTTGGGAATTTGTTTCTTGTTAAATGAACGTACATTTCTTTGTTAATCTCCAACTTACCCTGGTTATATAAAGTTTTTATTAACATTCTATTTATTTCATTTCCAGAATGATTTTATTTTGCCAGATAGACCGATGTGTGTGGCTGGAGGCCAAGCTATTGTCCCATCTGTCATCCAGGCCATTTCTGTTGCAAGAGAGCGTGGAATTTTTGTGATATGGGTCAGTTTTAAGGCCCGCACAACACCACCCCCTCCTCCTTCCTTGATTTTTGCCTGTCCTCTCTACCTATTGATATAGATTTTTTGAAGATAGAACGTACATATATGGACTATTAAGATGACCTTTTACTACTCTTGTTCACCTATAAATTTTAAATTCTAATCTAATTAAATTAATTTCAGAAACATGTCTGCCGATGTGTGGATGCATACCTAGACATGTACACTGTACAATTACATTCCACTGCAGACACTTGTGCACGAACACACACACAAAAATGCAAATCATTTTGAATCCGTATGTATGAATGCGAAGATAACCTGGATCATATTTAAATCTTATAAATTATTTCTATTGGTGGAATCTTTTAATAACTTTGAACCATCTAAAATTTTTTTCATATTATTCTGAGAAACTTATTTTTCTTTTTGCAATCATCTTTTATTTTTCTTCTTTCATATGCCCAATGGATACTTGGTAGAGGATTGACTTGAAGAAAGTTTTCAACATACATAGAAAATAATAAAGAGGTTGTGTGCACATTATAAACCTAAGGCATTTTTCATATTTTAATGAAATTGTGGAAGGATCAATACACCTTTCCATAGAAAGCTTGTAGAAAGTTTTAGATGGTTCTTACATTTAAAGTCATTTATGTTATTTATCTCACACCCGTGACAGTAAAAGAACAGAGAATGTAGGTTGTTCGAGAACATGATCCTTTAGGAAGAGATGTAGAGCTCTTCCGCAGGCACTTGTATACTGATGGTGAAGGACCTGCTATGAATGGTTCCAAAGGTGCAGATCTAGTTGATGGACTCTTGATAAAGGAAGGAGATTACAAGTTGGTGAAGACACGCTTCAGTGCATTCTGTGCCACACAACTTCATTTGCTTCTTCAGACCTCTGGAGTCAAGAGCTTGGTTGTTGTGGGTAAGGAGCAACAGAGTAAATTGTATACTTTTTTGTTTTTGGCATCTGCAACAATCAGGTTTTTTCATCAAGCTTAAGATCTTATGTGCTGGTTTAACATAGTCCATTAATTTCTGCTCAGTTTCAAGGTTCGTTGGAACAAATCAAAAACCTGTGCAATGCAATACATGTTCTGAGGATTACAAGTGCCATTCTGTACAAAAGTAGTCTTGTATCAAGTTTTGAACTCAATTTGATTGCAATTCGCTTGTCGTTGGGAAAAATGTATCTAAAAAGGGTCATTAAACTTAGTGTATTCGTACTTTAATTAAGAATAGTCGCTTGTTTGACCGCATCTCTTTCCTTGCTCTCTCCGTCTCTTTGCGCGCGCCTCGCCCCCCGTGGTCTCTCAGTCTGTTTATGTGCGTGTGTGCATGCTCGCATGTTGATTTTGTAGAAAGTGTGGGTCAGAGGATTTGTATAGTTTTGACAATAACAGCTGGTATTCCCCATCTCTGTTGTGCTTTTTCATTTGCTTGTTCTTATTATTCTTCAGTGCATTCTCAAATGTTTTTCTTTAGTTCATGGACTTTGACATTCTAAACTGTTTGTGATTCTGTTGGAGCTTCCTTCTCCATCGCTTGGCTATTTTTTGGCATTCTACCCTGAAATCTTGAACAACATCAACCCTTCCCTTGCCCTTCCTGAACCACCACTACCAGAAAAGAAATCTTCTTTTATGTTTATATCTTTTCTCTTGCCAGTCTCAAGCATACTAGGAAGTTGGAACAAATAGAGGGTTTATAAAGCCACCGCAGTTAGTTGGGGTCACTTCACTGCTTGTGGTAACAATATCCTTTTGTTGGTTTTGTATAGGCTGATGATGCAATTACCCTGACAATGCGAATGACGTGCCATAACATTTTAGCATTTTTGGACCATTGCATTTTGCTCCATCCTATAAATACTGTTTGGAAATTAACTCATCCAACTTTTCAATGTTCAGGAGTTCAAACACCAAATTGTATTAGGCAGACTGTCTTCGATGCAGTATCCTTGGATTACCAATCTGTTACTGTCATTGTCGATGCAACAGCTGCTGCTACTCCTGAAATTCATCTTGGTAGGTACTTTTATTGGCTACTATACACTAATAGTCCATTCCTGTATGTCCTATTTGCCTCTGTTTTCTGTTGATAGTTGTATATATTTTGGTGCTTGGAAGCTGCGTTCTGGTTATTTGATGGATATTATATACACCACCTTTCAACAATATAAAATCTGATTGACAGCTAAAAGCTAGGTTATTGGAACTCATGATAATTTGAATAAGGTTTGGTTTTTGCACTATCAAAGTTCTTGGAATCAGGAAAGGCAACATTAAACTAACCCCAAGCATGAAAAGAATATGGAGCTGATTGAAGAAAAGACCATTACAACCAAAACCAAAATCTTTAGCTTGATACTCTTTGCCTTTCACATGATGACATGAATGCTGTGAGTGCCTCTTTTTGTTCAGCTTTTTTCTAGCAGATATATTGATGTATTGGCACAACAAGATGTAGTACCAAAATATAAAAATGGAAACACATTCCTTATTTTCTATTCCAGTTGGCTCAGCTGGCTTTTAGGCTTTTCAGAATGTCGTGATTGATTTAGTGTAGGTGAGTGAATTAGTTTAGTAAATAACTAAATATGATATATATGCCCTTGAGAATGTTGCGGTCAATAACTCTATTTCAGATCTCTCTGTCTCAGGCACCCATGCATATGACTAGTTCCTCTATCTCATTCATTTACAAGTAGATGCACTTTACTTTGATATCTTGTTACTTGAATAGCTTGAAGAAACTCCAGTGTAACTGAAGTTTACTATCTTGAACCAGCCAACATCAGAGACATGAAAAACATTGGAGTGGCAACACCAACTTTGCAGGAATGGTGCAGCTTGGATGCTTAATTGTGGTTCCTGGTGGTAAAGAAGTTTTCTTTGTAGATCCACATCTCAATTGTGATGCTTAGTTGAATAAAGCTGAACATGTACATGTGTCATTTTCACTTGGCAAAGATTCACCTGACTTGGTTCGCATTAGCTTATCGGTTTCATTGCTTCTGAGGGACGCACAAGGATCTCCAAATACTATCAGCTGCCCTTGACAAATCTGCTTAAGTTAAAACCTTCCAAAGATGGGATGCTAACCATCTATTCTTTGCTCCATCGTAACAAACGCTAGTCAATTTACTGCACAGTTCTTATGATTTTTAGAACCCAAAATTGCTGATTTTGCCCTTAAGCTTGTACCGCTGTTTTGTATCAGGCACAGGTCATGTGATATAGACCCCCATTGTCAATTGATGGAAGAGCGCAAAAGAGACAAGCAACAGGTTGATCTCTGTTATGGAAGGAAGCGAGCAGGTGAGATTCATGTTGGGCAGGTTGGCAAGTCTTTGGCATCCATTGAAATACAAACATTTGTGTAGGATAAATATTGATATGAACAATATAACATTGTTGGATGCCTCATTCCATCATCAAATGATTAGTTGCCTGATAATCCAATGTGTGAGATGATTTAGAGATCAGCAGGAGTGCTGTGTATAGAGAGGGAAGGAGAGTAGTGAGAAGAACACGAGTTCTGGCTCATTAAACCAGCACCCAAAACTTAGAAAAAAAATGATATTAGGATTTTAGAAATGTGAAAAATTAAGGATTTTGCTAATTCTTGTGATTTGTGTCTTTTTGCCTCTTTTCGCAGAAGATATCGTGAGAAGAGTCGATTTGATGTCTGGAAAGGACCCAAGGACCTGCCAAATCTTTCTAATGGTCTTAGTCAACAGATCTCTTCCAATATGTCTTTGTTAGTAATGAAGAAACCGTGGGTTTTATACCAAAAAAGAAAAGAAAAGAAACCATTGGTTAACGAGTCTCAAACAAAACTTGCGCATTCTGTTTTAAGAACTAGGACTGGAGGAAATTTAACGAAACTCAGGTCAAGCCTGAAATCTAATTCAGGTCATTGGTATCAATCTCCATAACAACCATTAACAACCATTTGCCTCCTCCATTAGCAACCATTTCCCTTGTAAATTGGGCGGATGTTGTTGGTGGCAAGCAGCTGCGACATATTCATTACTTTACTCTGATATCACATCCAAGTTAAACGGCATGATCTTTAGTTATCACATTATCAAAATTTTGGAGACCAAGAAGGCAAACACGGTACAGACCGGAAATATCAAAACGTTTGAGGAATTCAAAATACTCAATTATGCATACATATATGTGCATGTACGTATTTGTGTGTGTGTGTGTATATGTATAAGTGTGTGTGCATAACCTTTCAAGTCTATTGACATATCATATTCCTGTCATAGGTACTTTCAATTCAGTGCTTTTGAAGGGAAAATAATCATTATCTGTGCACAATGAGAAGATTTCCAGGAACCTAATGCTTTTAGGATTTGAATTGGCCTTAATTTGAGTCTCAACATATAATTAATAAATGTATGGCATATCAATGGTGATTGCTTGCCATTGGTGACATTTGATCCCGTGACTACTTATGGATCATTTTCATGGAAATGTTGCAATAAGTAACTCGTAATGTCATCTGAATGCCTCTGATACTATTAGTTTTATATGGAGAAGCATTTTATTTTGATATCACATTTATGAGTTACGTTTCATTCATGAGTCAGCATTAAAGTCAACTACACTTTCGTAGACCATCCACTCTCCATTCCAAGTTAACAACTCACCTGCATTTTACCCCCCTTGCTTCCCTTTTTAGTTTTTATCCCCTCTTCTATTTCATCTTCATTTTCCTAACAGGAGCAACTCACTATTAAAGCACGCATGTGAAAGGACGTGGCCGTGAACGGCTGCATAATGAGACTCTTAGTGATACAGATTGGACTTTAGGAGATCTAGTTTGGGTTGTATCTTTCGTGCAAAAGAATAATAATTATTATTAATTTTTTAAGGGATGTCAACTGTTGGATTATATCTGGCACAGATCTCAAGGCACTCTAACATTCTTCCACGTGTTTTGACAGATCCCAAAGTATCTATTGCACAATCTAATGATTGACATCGGAAAAAAGAGCTGAATCATTCTCTCGCATGGAGGAACAATCCACACCCTAAGAGACATTGGGTGAAAGTTAGTGTACGCTGGAATGTATGGTGAGACTTGTCTTGTTCTAAAGGGAGAGCATGGTCTGAGCTCAACAGCCGTGCAGTAATCCATGCAGCCGCAAGGTCTAGAGTGGAAAAGCAGTGCTTGCGCAAATCACGCTGCCTGTTCAAACAGGCCTAGTGATAAGGTCAACGAGATGGTTCGTCATGATCTTCATTTGGAAGAGCTGGTCAAACTTTACTGGAATGTTCTTGCGACGAGTTTGGTTCATTGATTACTTCAAAGATGTAGAAGAAACAGTTGTGTAGAGGGAACTTTTGGTCATAGTATTGACGCAAAAACAGAATAGGTACGATGGATTGAGAATGAAATTGTTGTCTTTTTTCACCTGATAGATAATATTTAACAAAAAGAATATAGTTTGATTTGTTCTATTGGTATTTCATGTCTCATCTAGATGAGTTTACTAGATGTTCTTATTTATTTTTTTTTTTTTCCAGCAGGCTGTTCTCATTTGTTTAATAGCTCTCTCTCTCTCTCTCTCTCTCTCTCGTTTATTTGACGTGAGAAATTCTGCCGGCTCTTGCTATTAGATTAGTTATTTGTCAAATTTGTTCCTTGTATAGCTAAAAAGAAAAAAGTGATAATGGAAAATTAAGAGAATGGGAAAAAAAAAAAGGCGTCGAAGACGAAGAGAAGGAAATTATGGAGGATGGTTGACATGATGACATTACAAGAAATAATTTTATGACCATGAGTGAAGAAGATTCAGGACTCTGTCTTGAACTATCTGAAGAGAAGGTAACAAACCAAAATTTATAACCTTCGAAGGTCCGGTACTCTGGCTTTTTAAAGAGCTGCACCCTTTTAGAGTCATTTTAAACCAGAAATAAATCTGTAAATATTGAATCATTCCATGCGGACGAATGGATTTTTCGAAACTGTAATTTTTGTTGAAATTTTTGGCCAAGTGAGGGTTCGAAAATTTTCAATTCTCATACTCATGGTTCGACCGGTCCCAATGGTGGGATCTCCTCGCCGCCTGGCTTTTGGAGTCCAAACTGCTATTCAAGTCCAACGGCTAAGCGCGTCCGGTCGTTATCATCGCGGAATCGTACTTGTCGCCGAACCTGAGTTCATTATTTAAATAATTTTTTTAAAAAAATTATTTATTAAAATAATATATTTTTTAATTTATTTATAAAATTAATATAAATTTAAAAAATGTCATTTGAAATGACGTTTTATAATGTCCACATCACAACCCTATCTGTTCCACATAGATGATTAAAAAAATATAATAATAAAGTCATCATTTGAGATGACGATTTTAAAAATCTCATTTCAAATGATGACTTTCATTATTTACTTCTAAAAAAAAATTATAATTTTAATTTTTTTTTAAAAATAAAAATTTTAATTTTGATTCAAATAAAAATTTCATTTCAAATTAGTATCCCCATTTCAAATTATTTTTTAAAAAAAATATCCTAAAAAAATGGGTCTATAAAAATAAAAAAATAAAAACTACCATAAAAAAAGGAAAAAAAAAGGAAAAGAATGGAAAAAAAATAAAAATTGTAATTCTAAATTTTAAGAAAATAAAAATTTTAATTTTAATTCAAATAAAAATCATCATTTCAAATTACAATCTCCATTTCAAATTAATTTTTTTTAAAAAAATATCCCAAAAAAATACCTCAAAAAAAATGAAAAAAAATAAAAAACACCATAAAAAAAAAGGAAGAAATGGAAAAAATGGAAAAAAAAATAAAAACTATAATTCTAAATTTTAAAAAAAATAAAAATTTTAATTTCAATTCAAATAAAAATCATCATTTCAAATTAGGATCCTCATTTCAAATTAATTTTTTAAAAAAAAATATCTCAAAAAAAGAAGAAAAAATATCTAAAAAATAAAAAACATCATAAAAAAATAAAAATTATAATTCTAAATTTAAAAAAAATTAAAATTTTAATTTAATTCAAATAAAAATCATCATTTCAAATTAGTATCTCCATTACAGATTAATTATTTTAAAAAAATATTCCAAAAAAAAAAAAAAATACCTGAAAAAAATAAAAATAAATAAATAACACCATAAAAAAATGAAAAAAAAGGAAAAAATAGGAAAAAAATAAAAATTATAATTTTAATTTTAAAGAAAATAAAAATTTTAATTTTAGTTTTAATTCAAATAAAAATTATCATTTCAAATTAGTATCCCCATTTCAAATTAATTTAAAAAAAATATCTGAAAAAAAATATCTCAAAAAATAAAAAATAAAAAATATCATAAAAAAGAAAAAAATGAGAAAAAATAAAAATTATAATTCTAAATTTTAAATAAAATAAAAAATTTTAATTTTAATTCAAATAAAAATCATTATTTCAAATTAGTATCTCCATTACAAATTAATTTTTTTAAAAAAATATTCAGAAAAAGAAAAAAATACCTCAAAAAAATAAAAAAATAAAAAACATCATAAAAAAGAAAAAATTAAGAAAAAAATGAGAAGAGAAATCAAAATTATAATTTTAAATTAAAAAAATAAAAATTTTAAATTTAATTGAAATAAATTTTAATTTAAAAAATGAAATAAGAATTTTAATTTTAATTCAAATAAATTTTAAAAATAAAATAAAATAAAAAATCAATCTGTATCATCTCCTTACCGATCAGTATCAGTGCCGTACCGACTTAAATTATCTGATATATTATTATTATTTACGTTATAATTTTTATAGCCATTTTAGCATAATTTTTTCTCTCCTAATGTTCTGAGACACATGAGATTATGTGTATCCATATCCACAAAGCATAATATCCGATCACTTGAAATGACGTTTTAAAAAATGAGCTTAAATATCAAAAAAATAAAAAATATAAATTTTAAATTTTAAAAATAAAAATAAAAAATTATAATTATAATTTTAAATTTAAATTTAAAAAAAATAAAAATTTTAAATTTATTTAAAATAAATTTTAATTTAAAAAAAATAAAAATTTTAATTTTAATTCAAATAAATTTTAAAAAAAGAAAAAAATAGAAAATCAATCCGTATCATCTCCGTACCGACCAGTACCGGTGTCGTACCGACTTATAGCAGCCGAAACCGCATCGCACCGAACGGTTGGTAAAAGCACCATAATGTACCAGAGTCTTACCGACCTATACCAGCTTATACCGCACCGTAAGTAGCTGTTCGTGTCCGTATCAGATTGAGATGTACCAATGCGATCCGATTCATCTCATTTATCGAAAAATCGACTTGAACTTTGCTGGTTCCCCGCCGACTTATCTGATTTAGCTTATTTTTAGATATTTCAAGAAATATAATTAAATTATCCGATATATTATTATTATTTATGTTATAATTTCTATAGTCCTTTTAGCATAACTTTTTCTCTCCTAATGTTCTGAGACATATGAGACTATGTATATCCATGTCCACAAAGTATAATATCTGATCACTTGAAATTAAATAATATAAAATAGAATCAATAATTAATAATATAAAATAGAATAAAAATGTCAAGTGTACAAAAAATAGTACAATAAAAATTTTAAAAATATTAAGTACAAATCTAAAAACTACTAAGTCCCACAAGGACATCTTGGTGCCCGTGGTCGCTTGGACCTTCTCAGGAAGGTCCTCAACAGCTATTCCTGCTCTTGTATCTGCTGTGATGGCTCCTCTCCTACATCAGTGGAGGTCTGCTGGTCATGCTGCTCAGGAATAACTGGTGCTGTCGGATCATCTACGGACTGAGTGGCCCCCTCAACCCTTTCATCTGGATATACAGATGGATCTAAAAAGAAAATGTCATACTCATGTGGCCAACTGATACCCAGTGATGTCGTCTGGGGGATGTAGGAAGAAGAAGGCCCTGCCATCTGTGGATCAAAAGGTGATGGCATCTGTGCAGCATATAGTGATGATATCTGCGGAATATGCGGTGATGACATGTGTAGAAATATGGTGACGGTATATATCTCATATCTGGCGCATCAGCTGCTTCATACCAAGGTGCACAGCTATTTGGGTCAACACCAATCACTATCAATATTTTTGAATTTGTTCTCTCTATCTCACGCAGTATCTGAATCTGCTCGTCCTCATCAATCGTAGATAAAGCACGACGAGCATCCAACATAAGACCCGACATAGAATCAGTCTACATAATAAAAATAAAATTAGCAATATACTGTAAAATATAAAACAAAAATATAACACAAACAACATAAACTATTTTTCAATCTTAATTATTAGAAGTAAAGACATTGATATAAAATATAATTTTTATGGTCTTATCAAAAGACGTATAGCAGAACTCTCGCTCTCGTATTCTGGAATTGCATACCGAGGCTGTCCAATGACTCGCACTGTAATGCAAAAAAATCAAACCATGTAGTCCTCGGTATATGGACGGCTTCTCAAAATGAGATCACCATAAACAATGTGATCTCGACATGCATCCCAAATATCGATATACTCTGCATGTCTGATACGTCAGTCAATACAAGCTCTCTCTCGTCGATCAATATGATGAAGTTCCTGACTGGTATCAAACTACTCTGGAATGCCCTGAATCTGACCAAACTGCCGCAGGACACGATCGAGAAGATGCCATTCTACCACATCAAAATAAATAAGTGGCATCCTAGCAGTCCATATGTCATGTCCAATTGTACACATTTGCGATAATATAGCCAATATCTTATGTATATATAGCCTCCACAAAAACTAACAGAGTTAAAATAAAAAAAATTAGTAAGATAAAATTTTAATAGATTTTGAATACTGTAAAATAATATTTGTAAATAAATAAAAATTATCCATCTATGTATATCAACTAATGTTTCAACTGGCACCTATAAATCTATGCCACTCTTGTCGATACATGATGAACGTTGAATGCAACGTTCCATCTGTTTGACAGTCTACTCATGTTAAATAGATTTTTTTAGATTTAAAACAGTACTAAATTTTAAGTAAACGAAGCAATATTTTTATACCTATATCCCAATGGTCTGTCTAATCTGAATGGAATATCAGGGTCATACTGCTCTGGTGGCATCTCGAGCAACTATCATCGTAATAGACTAATAGTCGGCATCCTCTTCCATGCCCAAATATGTAAATTTCAAAAAAATCATACCTGATATATCAAATCAAAGCTACAATATTAAATTTTTAAAAATATTAAAAATATTAAAAATATAAATTTTTAATTCACATACCTGTAGTAATACAAGATAACCATCAATCTCGTTCTGGTCAGCATAAGAACCCCAGCACATAGTCCTGTACAGACAAGCTAGTACTGCACTGTCCCAACTGAGCCTACGAATGAACTCTAAATCCTCTAATAATGGTAAAAACATCAACTTTATCTTGTTCGATGAAGTATCAGATAATAGAACATCACTTAGCAACTGCAGCACCTGACCCCTGACATACTACTGCACCATCTCCTCTGATGCATCATCTCCAATGTGAAAATATCGATAACGATCATCCAAACACTCTATCCTGAGTCGTGAATGATCGAAAAACTGGACGTCGGGCTCAAACCCTAGCAATCATAAGCATAAAGCCTACTACTCCAGAATGGTAAGTGTGGGATCAACTTCGATAACTGGATCGTCATCAACTGGTAGTCCGATAAGAATGTTGACATCCTGTAACGTGATGGTCGCTTCACCGAATGAAAGATGAAACATATGTCTCTAGATGCCATCTCTCAAGCAAGACAGTAATAAGATCAACGTTCATCTGTATGCGATCAATCCGATACACTCCATAAAATCCAAGATATCACAAATAATCCATCACTCTAAGTGGGATATGCTCTGTCCTCTAGAAGTCAGCATCGGATTGTCGTAGTCGAAGATGTCTGGACTCCTGCAATAAGATATAATAATTAGATAATATATATGATTTTAAAAAAATATTAATAATAAGAGTAGGATTGGAATGCTTACGCCGTCATCTAAAATAGTCTGTGACCGATGGTGCTCCTGTAATGTAAGAATACTCGTATCTCGAGGATCTGGATACCGCTGATCGTAAGCCATAGCATGCTAATGAATCTAAAATAATGATATTATCCCAAGTGTATTAGAGCATAAAAAATATGATAGCCATTCATTTTATGAGAAATATGTTTTAAATACAATATTGTCATATAATACAACTTAAACACATAATACAGTTCATCTTCGGATAGAAAACAACATTGAAAATACAATCCCACATAAATACATAAAACAACATTCCATATAAATATATAAAATAATATTAAAAATATATCTTCGGAGCCTTTAATTTCTTCCACTGCTTGAAGTTGAAGTGTGTTGAAGTATCCTAGGACAGCGGCGACGATCATGACCTTGTTCCTTACAAATGCCACAGTGATTCTTACTTCTTATTTGCCTATCATCCATTTCATTTCGCAGTCTTATCGACTTTGGTCTGCCTTTCTGCTTGAATCTTAAACGATGATGATCAGAAATACATTTGAACATATGTGTATGCATCCAATAACCTTCATGTGGTAATAGATTAAACTCGCCACTCCAAGCATTCATATATGTTGTAATTGTATATGCATCATTCACAAACCCACTAAAATGTACAGTCATTTTTTGGCACACAGCTAAAATGTGTGAACATGGATATTTGTACATGCTCCACTTTACACAAGAATATTTTTTTTCAGTTAAAGTAATAATATAAAAATTTTCTCCACCGCGTAATCCTGCGCTTGTTCTTCTCGTAAGCACTTTATATATGCCTCTTTGAAGGTTGAATGCTGTTACTCGGTGCTGGTTAGTTTTAACTTGATCTTCAGTAATCTTAATTGTAACATGAGGAGTAGAAAGATTATTTGAATTTTTTTGTACATATCTCAAGACTTGGGTATGCCTCGTATTAAAGTATTTCACAAGATGGTAAAATATTATTTGAACATAAGCCATAATTGGCACATTTCTAGCTCTTCGTAAAATATTGTTAAAAACCTCCGATAAATTTATAGTTAAGATCCGATAGCGCAGGCCGTCATCATGTGCCAACGTTCACTTCTCTTTGTCTAACTCAGACAACCAGTTTTAAGCCTCTTTATTTACTGTTCTGATCCTACCCATGATAAAATTGAACTTGCAAACTTGATGAGTGCTTCTTACTTGCCATACTGCTCTTTTCAGCTGTACATTTTTAAAATGAGTATTGAGATTACTGCAGATATATCTTAAGCAGTATCGGTGATAGACATGTGGCGGACTCCATCTAATAGATTTATCTGTGATGGCATTTAATATACCTGGATGCCTGTCAGAAATTAAGCATATTCTATTTCTATCTTTGACGATATGTGTTCCGAGCTGGAAAAGAAATCAACTCCAACTTGCAGTGTTTCCTCTTCCACAATTGCATATGCTAATGAAAATATCCCATTCTCTGCATCAATTCCTGTTACAATTAACATCTTACCTTTAAATTTTCCATACAAATACGTGCCATCAATACTGATTACAAGACGGCAGTGCCTAAAATCCTGGATGGATGGTTTGAAAGCTCAGAAAATATAATTTAAAATTCAGATATTAAAATTCGCAGTTTGAAAAAAATTTCATGAAACAACTATACCAAAATTTACATATTGAAATGCAGCCATATAATAGGATAATTTAGCATAAGACGGCTCTCATTCTCCATAAATATCAACCAATGTCTTCTGCTTTCCACACCATGCTTTCCTATATGGCACTGTATATTAAAATTGATCATTAATGGTTGCCACAATAGCTTCAACTCTAACACTAGGATCATTCTCAACAATATATCGGACTAGTATGCCAATCATCTTTCCACTGATATGTTTGTGGTCTCGACTCAACTCCGTAAACAAACAAGTGTGAGGATCCTCATATTTTGTGATTTGAAAATATCCATATTTTGTGATTTGAAAATATCTATATTTTTTCAACAATGCAGCATGAAATCTTTATTAATAATTTTGAACATTATCTGATGATGCGCATCGTACGGACCACAACTTTGAATGTCACTGAACTACATTGTATGTCCGATGCTTCATAATGTGATATCAATAGCTCTCCTTACATAATCTTTACTCTCAAATATTAGACCTTTAGAAAATTCAGTCATCAAGGAGTCTCAAAACTGATAGTCAGAGTTCAATTTTCGACCAACACTAACACAACCACCATCATCTAAATTTATATCGTTAAAAAATCATGGGGGTTCGTGCAAACAAGGTTGAGATTCTTCCACATTAATATTAGGCTGAACTTTTTCATCATCATCCTCATCTTCACCATCATCATCATGACTGCTACTGTCCTCATCCATCCAATAGTCTTCATCTCCACTTTCATCTAACTCAAAGTTTAGATTATCAAAATTTATTCCACCGCCTATCAAGTCATCATTCCCTATGTGAGTGTTGTCT
The DNA here is from genome assembly GCF_000442705.2 of Elaeis guineensis. Lineage (NCBI taxonomy): Eukaryota > Viridiplantae > Streptophyta > Magnoliopsida > Arecales > Arecaceae > Elaeis > Elaeis guineensis. The sequence goes on from NC_025995.2 coordinate 112,610,201, forward strand.
CTCGTGCTTACCACTACTTCTACCAAAGAAGAAGTCACCATAGCAGAAGACACAGGAGAAGTCACCATAAGACTTTGAATAATTGGACAACTAGGGCCGGCAGTAGTAGAATGTTGTTCTGCAAATATGGCCTCAACACTATCGGTTCGTACTATAGGAGTTACGAAAGGCGAGGAAGGCCCAACAGTATTGTCCGCTTGGGTTAAAAGCCGACTATAGTATCTAAAGCTTGGTACATCTTCTTTTTCAATATATAATTTTAAAAATCGATATTCTAAATATTTCAAAAGAAAGGTCAGTATTTCTTCGATATCTTCATCGTCATCAATTGGAACTAAGATATACTTGCTCTGCATTAACTGTCCTGACAGATTAGGAGATCTCTATTTCAATTTTATTTCATATTTTTCTTTATCTACAGGAATACTACTGTATAAATGGTCCAATAATTCTTGACGTGAGAATGATGAAGATACTCTAATCATTTAATTTGCAAGGTGACTGTACTGCACATCAGTTTCATCATTCTGTATCATGCCATCATAATACAATAGTACACGAATCTGAGTACTGGCCATTTTCTCATAGAAATCTATGATAAAATCAAAATCAAAAAATTAAATATTAGTAATTATTTTATCATTTCAAAAGATTTACATGATAAATGCATCATATCATCAACAAATAGATACAGATAAGTCCTATTCCATTCGAGAATTGCATTAATTCTATAGGTTAATTACATTAATCAAACGATACGCAATAGAGATCGAAAAAAATTTCGACAGTATTTTTTTTTAGTTTTCTCTACACGACTGAAAATATATGAGAACTAAAAAAAAAATACTATCCGAAATTTCTCTCGAACCCTCTGCATATTGTTCGAATAATGTAATTACCTACAGAATTAAATACAATTTTCAAACTATCCAAACTGGACAATCAATTGACCAATGTATATATTTTACGGTGCCCGTACAAAAATATATAATCAAATATATATTTTATATGGATACTGTAGAATATCCTATATTAGTCAACTGACGGGTCTACGGTTTTATTAAATGTAACATATTTTAAAATTCTTAAATTAGGATCGAATCAAATTTTAAATCAAATCTGAATTTAATGAGATAAAAATAAAAAATAAAAAATAATGAGATAAAAATAAAAAATAAAAAGACTGAAATAGGAGGTGGGGGGATGCACGGGGCCACCGTCGGGGGGCCATCGTCGATCGACCGTAGGGCCGTTGTCGACTAGCCACCGCAGGGCCACACCGAGCCAAGGAAAGGGGGGTGGGGGGGCGCAGTGACTGCGGTGCCGCCGATGGGCCAAAGATGTGGGGGGGCGCAAGGCTGCCACCGGCTGGCCGCTGCAGGGCCGCACGGGGCCGCCGTCGGGGGGCTGTCGTCGGTTAATCATAACAGGGCCGCGCGGGGCTGCCGGTCGGGGGCTGCCATAGGGCCGTCATCGGTCGGCCGCAGCAAGGCCGCCGCTGGGGGGCTGTCGTAGGGCCATTGCCGATTGGCCGCAGTAGGGCCGTGCGGGGCTGCCATCTGGTGGCCGTCGCAGCGCCGCGTGGGGCCACCGTCGGGGGCCGCCGTCGGTCGGCCGTCGCAGGGCCACCGCTAGTCGGCTGCCATAGGGCCATCGTCTGGGGGCCGTCGTCGGTCTGCCGCCGTCTGCCGACGAGGGGGGAGGGCCAACGAGGGGGGGCAGGTGGGGAGGGGGTGGCCGCCGCCTGCCCGCCATCGAGCCAAGGATGTGGAGGGGGGTGGCGCATGGCATTGCCGCCGGGGGGGCAGCCACCGACATGCCATCGGTCGGCCGCCACAGGTCGAGCAAGGGGGAAGGGTGCGGGGAGGGGCGGCCGAGCAAGGGGATGGGGCGGCCGGCCAAGGGAAGGAGAAGGGGCAGGACGGCTGCTGCCGGCCCACCGACGGGCCAACGACATGGGGGGGGTGTGCGGGTCCACCGTCGGTCGGCTGTCGTCGGTGGGCCAAGGAAAAGGAGAGAAGAGGGAGAGAGAGAGGAAGAGGAAAGAGAGAAGAGGGAGCTCACTATCGTCGGAGCTCGCCGCCGTGCCGTCGGAGAGTAGAAGGAAGATGCTGGAGCTCGCCACCAAGGTGAGTTCTGATTCTACTTTTTTCTTTTTTTTTGGGTCTTAACCAGCTAAAATACCAAAGGAAATGATATTTTTAAAAATACCATTTCAAATAACGTTTTCAAAAACATCATTTTCTATGACGTTTTTTAATTTTTTTGAGATATTTTTTTATTTTTTGAGATATTTTTTTAAAAAAATTAATTTGATATGGAGATAGTAATTTGAAAAGGTAATTTTTATTTGAATTAAAATTAAAATTTTTATTTTTTAAAAAAAAATTTAAATTATAATTTTTATTTTTTTTCTTTTTTTATGATATTTTTTATTTTTTTTATTTTTTTGAGGTATTTTTTTGAGATATTTTTTTAAAAAATTAATTTGAAATGGGGATAGTAATTTGAAATGGTAATTTTTATTTGAATTAAAATTAAAATTTTTATTTTTTAAATTTTAAATTATAATTTTTAGTTTTTTTCCCATTTTTTCCATTTTTTATGGTATTTTTTAATTTTTTTATATTTTTTTGAGTTATTTTTTTCTTTTTTTGAGATATTTTTTTAAAAAATAAATTTGAAATGGAAATAGTAATTTGAAACGGTAATTTTTATTTGAATTAAAGTTAAAAATTTTTATTTTTTTTAAATTTAGAATTATAATTTTTATTTTTTTCTCATTTTTTTCCATTTTTTCCCTTTTTTATGATGTTTTTTATTTTTTTTATTTTTTTGAGGTATTTTTTTCTTATTTGGGATATTTTATTAAAAATTTAATTTAAAATGGGGAAAGTAATTTGAAATGGTGATTTTTTTTGAATTCAAATTGAAATTTTTAGTTTTTTTAAAATTTAAAATTTTAATTTTAATTTTTTTCCCATTTTTTCTTTTTCATGGTATTTTTTATTTTTTATAATTTTTTTGAGATATTTTTTCTCTTTTTTGAGATATTTTATTAAAAATATTAATTTGAAATGGAGAAAGTAATTTGAAATGATGATTTTTTTAATTTAAATTTAAATTTTTATTTTTTTTAATTTAAAATTATAATTATAATTTTTTTTTTTCATTTTTTTCTATTTTTATGATATTTTTTTTATTTTTTAGGTATTTTTTTCTTTTTTTGGGATATTTTTTAAAAAAATTAATTTGAAATGGGAAAAGTAATTTGAAATGATATTTTTTATTTGAATTAAAATTAAAATTTTTATTTTTTTAAATTTAAAATTATATTTTTTATTTTTTTCTCATTTTTTTCTATTTTTTCTTTTTTTATGTCATTTTTTTAAAATTTTTTTAGGTATTTTTTTGAAATATTTTTAAAAAAAATTAATTTGAAATGGAGATTGTAATTTGAAATGATGATTTTTATTTAAATTAAAATTAAAATTTTTATTTTTTAAAAAATTTAAAATTATAATTTTTATTTTTTCTCATTTTTTTCAATTTTTTTTTCTTATGGCTTTTTTTTGTTTTTTTATTTTTTTTATTTATTTTTTGAATGTTTTTTTTGAAAAATAATTTTAATGGAGATAGTAATTTGAAATAGTGATTTTAATTTTAATGAAAAATGAAAAATTTTTATTTTTTTAAAAAAATAAAATTAAAATTAAAATTATTTTTTTAGAAAATAAATAATTAATTTTAAAAATATAATTTAAAATGATAATTTTTATTTTTTTTTTTATGATCGTCAATGTAAAATTAAGGAATGGTGACGTAGATATTATAAAATATTATTTTAAATGATATTTTATGAGTTTATATTAAATAATTTTTTTTTAAAATTACTTTGGTAATGATCTCCGCCGAACCTTAACGCAGAGGCGAGATCGGCTCCGCTGCTGGCCGAAGGATTTTGTTCCACTGAGGCTGGACATCATCCAGCACAGGCTTTTCCATTCGTGTATAATTAGATGGCGCATTTACGTAATCATGAAGTATGGCGTGCATCACATCCCACGCAATTGGAAGTGATAGATATCTACGGGGCTTCGGATCTCAACCGCATCCAATTTAGAAGGCCTATTCCGTGCCGCCACTTGGACGTTCCAAATAGGAAGCCGGCCGTTCCCAGTTGACAGGGCACGAGCCTCTAGCGCGCAATTTAACGACGTCTCAAATTACCACCATACCCCTACATCTCTCCTATCCATTATTCGTTCGTCCAGCAGTCGGGTTCCAGTAACGGAATTGCGTTTCCGTAATTATATTCCAATGTTGAGGTCATTTGCGAATCACTGTCTTCTTCATCATTGTCCTGCAGCTTTGTGCCGCGACTGCTGACGCTCTCTCCCCACGGGCAGAGCTCGCCTCGCCGGTACGATGACCGCCGCCACCCCGGGCTCTGTCCTCCGCCCCATCACCGCCTTCTTGGACGAAGCCCTCTCCCAGCCCGACCTCCACCACCGCATCCTCTCTGCCGCCCTTGGGCGGCCGCCCTTCCCCGACCCCGCCGCCCTCCAAGCCCTCTCCCTCTTGTCCCAAGCCCTCGACTCCTCTGCCGCCACTTCTCCGGCCCGGTCCTCCCCCTCGGCCCTCCGCGCGGCCGAGAAGCTCCTGCTTTCTCTCCCCAGCCGGTCTCCCCTCTCGGTGCTCCTCCTCTCCCTCACCCACGCCCTCCACCGCCGTCCTGCCGCGGCCGCCCTCGTCCTCCTCGACCTCTTCGCCCTTGACCCTGCTCTTTCCCGCGAAGATGTTGCACCCTCCGTCTTCGAGGACCTCTTCTTGCCCCACCTCCTCCCCGTCCTCCACTGGTTCGCCGACCAGCGCGCCCGGATCCTGTCCACTGACTCGCCCTCACCGGCTCCGGCGGCGGCGGCGGTGGAGGATGATGGGTGGTCGGTGGAGTCGTCTGCCGCCGTGAGCCTGCTTTCGAGGATGAGCGGGGGGCAGGCGGCGGAGCTGAAGAAGTTGGAGAGAGGGTACGAGGACGTTCTTGATGCCAACTCTAGGGTTTATGCAGAGTACCTTAAGGAGGTTTTAGAATCGGCCGATGAAGCCTGGCAAGCTCGGGGCCCACCGCAGCTAATACTTGGGAGGTTTGATGGTGAGGGAGGGGAAATTGAGGAGGGAGGGGAGGAGGAAGAAGAGAGTGAGGAGGCAATTGGATTAAGAAGTGGGCAGCGACGGTATAATGTAATGCACTCTTTCTTTTGCCTTGTTTTCTTGCACAAAAAGTTTATCTTGGGATCATGCCATGGATTTGCATTTGGATTCAACTGCTGATTGAAGTTTTGCATCTTAACACTTTTCATTCAAATTTAGTTTCTAATCAAGTTGTTTTGTTTGATTTCTTGAATGTTATTATTGTATGATCGGTTTTGTTTCAAACTTTGTCAGTGATCTTCCAGTTATAGTGCTAGTTGAGAACAGTTCTGCCCATAATTCAAGCAATCTCCATTTTTAGTTAGTATGACTTCTTTCTCTTATGTCCATCCACTTGCTGAACCATTTGACACAGAGAATCCCTATGATGGTATTTTGCACTATGCTGGTTAATTTTTTCCCTTCAGTTGTGTTCATCCTTTTTTGATTACTAATATCGTTTTGTTTTCTAAATATTTGGAGCTTTTTGTTTTTTGAAAATTTTTCAGCAGATATCTTGTTGAACGGTCTGGAAAGTATCTCTAAAGCTTTGAACCCAGAACCTCTGCCTGGTGGAAGAGGGACGCAACCACTAGCTAGAATATAACAATCTGTGCAAAGTACACAGAATGTTTAAGGAAAAATTATTGAAAAATTTTAAATGATTCTGACTACTATAGATGTGCAACCAAAGCCATATGCATAGGATGGCATGGACGCTACTCCATCTTTAGCCATTGGGTGTAGTCACTGCATAAGATGAGTGTTTGGATGACTAGTCTGTTTGTCAATACTATATACTTGACTTGTAAAGGTCCCACTAAAGGAATTTGGTTATGTGTCTCATGTTCCTTAAAACTTCTAGGCTCGATAATTTTGAAATATTTAATAATTTTCCATTTTCTAAAGGAATTTTTGTATCTATGTTTCCTTATATTATTGTTCTATCAGTGTTCGATCATTGTGCTTATTTTTTTTTCTTTCATTTTTCTTTACTAGCAACATCTACCATTAGCTGACTGCTTTTTTTTTTCTCTGCTTATTTCTTTTCCTCAATTTTTCCAATTCATAACTTCGTTATTTGAACCTTGGCAGCCATTATGGGCTGATGCAGATCAGTCTATTGATTTTTCTAGCAGGCACGGTGGCAAAAGTCAAAACAAATTTGCAAAACTTCCATCTTTATATCCTCAAAGAGTCCCTATACATCTGCTCATCAGGCAACCTTCTAGTGATGGCAGAGATGGTGCAGCAAACTTGATTTCTGATAGTGGCCCAGCCTTCTCTTGTAATGACAACTCAGAGGATTTTTCTTCTGAAATTGACACCGATCTAAAGGTTAAAAAACTTTGATGCTAACAAGAGCAATTTCTTTGTAGTCCTACTTGTCTGATATATCTATGTGCCTTATTTTGTAGTTTTGGAATTTTGATATAGCTTATGTTGTTTTGTCCTGTAGGAAAAGAACATAGTTCAGGCATTGTTGCATCGCAACAAAATCCAGCACCAAAGCCTTGAGGAAGCATCTGCCCCATACACATGGTATGTTGTGATCATCTAGGAAAACCCACCACCTCCTATATTATCTCCTCCTTGCAGGACTCCTTTTAGAAAAATATAAATTGATACTAATTAGCTTATGTTTCACCCCAATCTCTGTTCTCTTAGTTTTTTCAATACAGAGTTGAACACCTTCATTTAATAGAAATCCTTTTCTATTCCTCCTTCAGTTTGTGATACATGGAATACCAAAGCTAAAAGGCTAAAATTTTCATCTTTTCTTGTTTCCTTTTCACTGTCTTTTTTCAGTTCTCAAAGTCCTCCCATGGATGATTCTGATAGCATCCTTGCCCCTGGCAAACAAACTCCTCCTAAGGACTTTATCTGCCCCATCACTAGCCACATATTTGATGACCCTGTGACACTCGAGACTGGCCAGACCTATGAACGTAGAGCTATCCAAGAATGGCTGGACCGGGGGAAATCAACATGCCCAATCACTCGCCAAAAGCTTCATAGCACCCAGTTGCCCAAAACAAACTATGTGCTCAAACGGCTCATAGCCAGCTGGCAGGAACAGAACCCTTATTCAACTCCAATCAGAATGGAAAATCCTCCTTCAAAGAATGTCCAAGAGCTGAATACACTGAGTCATTTACCTTCTCCAACTAGTGTCATAACTCAAGCTTCCACTGATGGAATAACTGCTGATCTGCGTATTGCAATATCACACCTATGTACATCTGAGATTCTGGGGGAGTCTGAGATGGCTGTCCTCCAGATTGAACGGTTCTGGAGGGAGAGCAGGATGGAACCTGAGATCCTAGCAGCACTTTCAAAACCTGCAGTTATCAATGGTTTTGTAGAAATTTTGTTCAACTCTGTCAACCCTCAGGTGCTGAGAGTGACAGTGTTCCTGCTATCTGAGCTGGCATCCAAGGACAAATCTGTTGTTCAGACACTCACGCGGGTTGATTCAGATGTAGAGTGCATGGTTGCTCTCTTCAAGAAGGGATTGGTTGAGGCTGTGGTGTTGATTTATTTGTTAACTCCTCCATGGCAGAGTCTCATTGAAATGGATACGCTAGAGGCCCTAATGATGACTATTAAAAGAGATGAAGAAGATTTGTTGGGAATGTGTGTTAAGCCCAGGACTGCTTCAATTTTTATTTTGGGGCAGATTCTGAGACGAGAAGATCATAAAAGTGCACCCACAATTGTTGGTATGCTAATTTCTGAAAGAGTGGTTGAGAGAGTGATTCCAAGCTTGGAAGCAGACTTGGTGGAGGAACAGATCACTGTCGCTGGGATCTTGCTGAGATGCATGAAGGAGGATGGGTATTGCAGGAACATTATTGCTGATAAAGCTCAGTTAGCACCTCTATTAGAAAGCTTTGCTATGGTGAGTGATGTGGACCAGTTCGAGATTATTCAATTCCTTTCTGAGCTAGTGAAGCTAAACAGGTATAGCTATTTTATCTTCTTCTTCCCTTTTTTTTTTTGTGGTGGTTGTTGGGTTTGGGGGAGGTGGGGTAGGACTGAATACTGTTTCTTCGTATGAAAAATTCTGCTTCTATTTTTCCATGGACAAAGCTACATTTTGGAACAATTTATGAACCTTTATTGCTTTCTATCTGCTTGTAACATGTTTATTGTTGCTTGATTAGCCAGATATGATGTTCAAATAGACTTTATGCAAGCTTGCAAGCCATACACTTCAACAGTTCCTTGCTGTTTTTTTAATGTTAATAGTCTAATTACTGAAATGAACTATGTTTCTCTAGGAGGAGATTCAATGAACAGCTTCTTCATATCATAAAGAATGAAGGTGTTTTCAGCACGATGCATACTCTCCTTGTCTATCTACAGTCAGCACTTCAGGATCAGTCCCCTGTTGTTGCTGGTCTTCTTCTCCAGCTTGATCTTTTGGTTTGACTTCTATATACCTTCACCCCACTGTTTCTTTTTCTTGCAAGTAGATGTAGCAGGAGTCTTGTATCAGACAATATTCCAGCATGTTTCAAACAGAGTCTCGACTCCTTATGGTTGCAAACAGTCGTTGATCAATTATGGGTTGAACCCACCTATATCAGTTTAACAATTATTTATAGTAACATTATACTAGATTGATAATTATAATTTACATAGATAATAAACTATGAAGCATGGATATGATGCATCGTTCAGATACCATACAGGACAAATAAACTGATATCACAAATCTTGAAAAATAGGATGCAGTATGTCTGGGATACAACAATAAATTGATATGTTCACTAGAAGGTCAACAATAATCCAAAGTGGGAAAGAGGGAATAAAAGTTAGTAAGAAAGAAAAAATCCTCCATCTATCTCATCCCCAGAAATTTTAAAAATAGGATACTTAGATACCATGCTTGACAAGTACTGATATCCAATATGTATTGGATACACAACCCTGCATCCTAGATAATGCATAGTAAGTTCAAAATTTGAAAATTTTAGAAATATTTCTTAGTAATGAACTTATGTGGTTCATCAGGTGGAACCAAGAAAGGTTAGTGTGTATTGTGAAGAGGCCATAGATGCTCTTATTTCATGCCTGAGAAATCCAGATTTTCCAAGTGCTCAACTGTTGGCTGCTGAAACGATCTTGTCTCTCCAAGGCAGTTTTTCATCCTCTGGGAAACCACTTGCTCGAGCTATTGTTCTAAAGTATGCAGGAATGAATAAAAGCTACAGAGCATTAATGCGAGCAGAACAGAGCACCTCCGTTCCTGAGGATTCTGAAGATAATTTGGTTAGTTATGATTATTATCTTGTTGTTCTGAATCTGAGTTTGTAAATTACCATATTTTGAAGAGGAAGGAGAAAATCATATAACCTTTCAGACATACACATGCGCACAAATGTCAGAGAGAGAGAGAGAGAGAGAGAGAGAGAGAGAGAGGAGACCAGGTGTGTTATCCACTTATCAAAATCTAGTGCAGTAGGGGGTCACCGAACTCAGCAACATAAAGCACATCAATTTTGACCCCAATTGAACTGAAAATCATGATAACCATTTCTCTAGAAAAAAAAAAAAAAAATCATGATCCCCATATGCCACCAACTATCCTAACGAGTAACTTTTACTAGATATTCAATTAGATGGTTTGGATTAAATTTGTGATTGTCAGACTGCATCTTCAAATGTGGATGTACATATAACACTGTATATGCTGCCTAAATTTGATCAGTTTCTTATGCCACTTTATCTATTTCATTTCTGACATTTTTTTTTTTGTTTTTGTTTCAATTACCCTTCTTCTATTATTATAGGAGGAAGAGAAGGCTGCTAATGACTGGGAGAGAAAAATGGCATATGCTTTAGCTAGCCATGAATTTGGGTTACTGTTTGAGGCTTTAGCTGACGGTTTGAAGAGTGGAAATACAGGGATATTCTCTGCATGTCTTGTATCTGCTGCTTGGCTAACTCACATGCTCTCTCTTCTTCCTGATACTGGGATACGAGGAGCCGCAAGGGTTTGCTTGCTAAAACAATTTGTTTCAATTCTCAAGTCTGCAAGGCATACTGATGACAAAGCACTTGCCATGCTTGCTCTGAGAAGCTTTATGCATGACCCTGGTAAGTTATTGTAAAGATCTGGATGGTTCAGACTACAAGGTTACAGACATCTAGATGCAAAGAAACAAAGTGTTAGTAGGATGAATGTTCATTTATGAACATATTCTTCAGAATGATTCTAAGGATCTGTGATTTAATTTACTGCTTTTGATATTTTACATATTGTAAATGTGAAGCAATCATTTTTGTTAGTTCTTTTCATTATTATTAAAAAAATCATATTGCTGTATGAATTAAGGTTTATACAAAAATGTAGAGATTAGTGATGTCTTGGAGCAAAGGCCAGAAAGTTTTCCTTGTCTAAGGCTGCATATCATGTTGCTTTGAATTTTCAGAGGGATTGCACGATCTCACTCTCCACATTAAGGACATATTGAAAGCATTAAGAGAGCTTAAGAAGTCTACTCTTTTAGCACATGAAATGCGAAAACTTCTCTCAGGTGGCCAAGATTCCAGCATTGTAAGTTTCACCATTCTCTCAATCCTTGTTTAAGAAACCTTTTAAGATATCTTGTGGAGTACTAACTCAGTAAATTTTCGTCGTAGCAGGATATCTGGAATCATAAGGAGTTGGTTCAAGTTGATTGCAGCACACATGGAGAAGTGCTGGCAGTAATTTGCTTCAAGAATAAGATATTCTCTGGACACTCAGATGGAACGATAAAGGTGAGTGTTTTGTCTTTGCTGACATCCCATCTCATTGTTCATGTAATTAAATGAAAGAATTTGCTTTATGTAGTTTGTAGTATCATAATCATAACCAATTGGCCTTGCTTCATTTATTTGAACTGAGGCAGATTTTTGAGTTCTAGATTTCATATTCCTATAAAGGGGTAATATGAACTTCAAATTGTTTTACATCTCTGCTTCTGATTTTCTCAAATTCCCTCTCCTTTTTCCACCCATTTTGAGCTTTACATAAATCACATCCATTCTCCATGTCGAGCCCTAAAGACCATGTGGCACATAACCAATTGACCAAACAACCTCAGTTATTTGTTGTTGCAACTGCTTGTTTTCCTGATATATGCTGGTTGCTTTGTTGAATTTAATTTATGTGTGGCTAATGCTTTTGAAGAAACTGTTACAAGGTTTTATTTTTAAAAAGAAAAAACACATATGTGACGTATAGAACCCTCATACTACAACAAGACAACAAGAAAGACTTGAAATATTATGGAGTATGGACTATACTTTGGTTGAGAGTTAAGACATTTGGGCAGTATCTCTGCATGAGTTACATCCAAATCTGCATGTATAGAAGCTATAGATGCAATCCATATATATTTACATGCATTGATTAGAAGAATATACAACATACTAATCAATAACTTTTTGAAATGCCTTTAGGTCTTGCTTCTTCCAAATTCATCCAATGCCATGACTTTACACTTTGCATGCATTAGCAAGCTTGAAGAGTTATCTTTATTATATTGTTGCTCCAAATCCTGCCATAATCTGCACAAACGTGGTACAATTGTCCTTCCAATATTAAACTAGCAGGGCAGAAGGATGTGTAAAGATTAATAAATTTCCAATTCTTATATAACATATTTTTTGTTAATTCCAGAAAAGGGAAATATGGATATCATGTAAAATCTTTTGAAAAGATGGTGGATCTGCAAAGATTAATTGAGGAATACAAACTATCTTTGATTTGATTTTTATCCTTTTGTAGTGGTCAAGGACCTATTCATCTTGAATCACTGCTTCATCATGTTCCAGACATGAATCGAAGCCAAGTAGATAGGTCAGGAGTAGAAGACAAGTAGATAGGTTTAACCTAGAAAATAAACAATCTCTTAATAAAATGATAATTTAGTTTCAGTCTTCTTGGTACATGCTCTTATGGTGAGTTCAGGAATTGATAGTATTAAAATATTATTTAATTTGAAGTTTCAAACTCAGATAACTAAACCTGAACAAATGAAACATTAAATGATACACCTTCTTAATCTTCTTCAAGAATCCAGAAATATGTGCTAGGACTTGGATTGACATCAGATAGCATCTGCTTCTACACTTCAATCATTGCAAAATTTGAATCCCTGATATCACTTCTCTTTTGGTATCACCATGCACTGGAGTTGCAGAACCTGCAAATCCCTCTTGTCATCAAACCTTTATTATTTAGCTCTGGTTTGATGCCATCCTAAATGTTAAACTTACTAATTCATGGACACCAAGAGCCTGTATTTTAAACTAGTCTTCATGGGAAAGATACAGAAAAGTATGTGCTATATTCATCCTTATCATAGATTTTTTATTTCCTTTTCTTGAGAAATTATTATCAACTTTAATCATTTTGATTTCTGTGGGCCTAGTATGTGTTGCTAATCTGTAACATTGCAGGTCTGGGAAGGAAATGAGAACCTTCTTCATCCTGTCCATGAAACACGGGAACATTCAAAGGCAGTCACCAGCTTGGCAGTATCAAATTCTGGGGAGAAACTATACAGTGGTTCGCTTGACAAGACTGTGAGAGTATGTAATTGTAATTTTTATACAAAGCTACATTTACATAGAGACCTAAATCTATGATTTTTACGACAGGTTTGGTCTGTTCAAGATAGGCAGATTCATTGTGTAGAAATTCATGACATGAAAGATCCAGTTCATAATCTCACTGTTGCAAATACCATTGCTTGTTTTATTCCACATGGAGCTGGTGTCAAGGTATTGTGAAATGCATTCTTCTGGGGTTGCTCTCCCAACCATTATTGTTGTAATTCTCATAAGGAATTTATAATTACTTGCTGACATAATCACTCACTGTCAAGGTATAACCACAATTACTCTACTGAACATTTGAAAGAGCTCCTCATGCTTCTTTGGTCAATCATAATAAAATGAAACTTTGCCTGTTTGAGATCAAGTTTATTTGAATTTGGGTGCTGAATGAAGGCTAGTTATACTTATGCTTTTTAAGTCATTTTCAGAATTGTAATAGTGTGAATTAAGAAATATAAGTCTTGTCTGAGCGTTTCAATGATTCTGAGAAAGTGATCTTTCTTTCAGCTATTCAAATGCAATCTCCATTACCTTTTCTTTTCTTTGATTAGGTACTATCTTGGAATGGAGGCTACAAACTTCTAAATCCAAGCAAACATGTGAGGTGTTTGGCTCTTGTACAAGGGAAGCTTTATTGTGGATGTCATGATGGTAGCATCCAGGTCCACCCAAACCAACTGATCCTTTATCTGAATGATATAGTTTGTCAATATTGGTAGAATGTATGGAAGTCATGTATGACCTGGTTATTGAGTTGCTCTGTTGGCACAGCATGTTAGTGTACATGTTACATAAATTTACTTGCATGAACAAACATATGCATGTGCATCAGCCTGCATATGCATCCATATGTAGGACATAACGGATGAGAAATTCTACTTTGAATGCAGTTCACTCTCAAAGTATTCTTTGTTTATTAATCAGAGCGACAATAAATACCAGAATCAAGATAAGCTTGCAACCATTTATTCCCTTTTCCTGTACCCTTCATTTTAATGACCGATTTCTTTGAGACTTTGGAATTTAAAGAATTCTTCCATTTTTTGTTTTTCTTACGCTTCCATATTTCCCATTAGTTTTCACATAAATAGTATATCCTGGCAATCTTGTTAATGGTCCTATCATCAGCTAAATTCTCAGTTTTTAGATGTGCCAAATGTTTCATTTATTAAACAAACCTCAAATTTTCAGGAAATTGATTTGGCTACCGGAACATTTGGTACAATTCAATCAGGTAACAGAAAGTTGCTGGGAAAAGCAAATCCAGTCCATGCGGTGCAAGTTCATGATGGACTGCTGTATGCAGCCAGCACTTCTTTAGATGGAGCAGCAGTTAAGGTGATTTCTTTTGAGCAAACAATTGCTGAAAGCTGGCCGATTCACCATACGTTTTGTACCTGTTTTATTGTCTTTGGTGGATCTTAAAGAACCCCTTATTTGTGTTTGTTTGCCGGTTGTCTAATATCTTAGTCTGCAGTGATACTGTGGATGGCTTAAAAATACTATATTTTGAGAAAAGAAACTAACAATCACAAAGTTTATTTAATTTATGATTTTCCTGAAAAGCTAATAGATTTCAGTACTGGCCCTGCTGTTCAGACAGTGTCAGATAATCAGAATCTACTATAGCTATTATCTTGGTCACAAATTTTGAACTCGGTCACTATGTCTTACTCTGTCAATGTTTCTTCAGATTCCTTTATAAGCATATTCTAGAACAAAATAAAAATCCTTTCCATTTCTTTTCAAGAAATACGGTTGTGAGACATGTGCCAACCAGCTGAGATAAGGCTGGTTGGCACAACCACCTAAAAATCCCATGATAACATTTTTTTTTCTTTAACTTTTTGGAGTTTGTTGTACTAGCTGGAACCTTAATCATATTTATTTGTGACTGGTTTTTGTAACTTCGGTAATGTTGCAGATATGGAGTGCTTCAAATTACAGCCTTGTTGGATCTATATCACCTACTGTTGAAGTGCGATCAATGGCTATCAGCACAGAATTGATATATTTGGGTTCTAAGACTGGAGTTGTTGAGATTTGGTCCAAGAACAAGCTTATCAGGGTAGGAACTCTTCAGACAGGCACCAATTCAAAAGTCCAATGCATGGCTGTTGATGCTGATGCGGAACTTTTGATTGTAGCGACATCTGATGGCAACATTCAGGTAGCTGATTCAACACTAAGAAACACTTAATCCATTTTATGATCTTACATTAGTAAAACAAACTTGCCTCAACCCTTTACAGTTGAATTTGCGAATTCTTCATCACCATTCCTTTCCATAGGAACTACCTCTTTTGTAAGGTTCCACAGTCTCAACTATCCTAGTAATCTTACGTTCCCCCTTCTCAGGGATTCATTACACATGCTGATTAGTTTTATACCATACATGAGTTGATGCAAATTCTAGACCACCGATAATATACTCAGTCCCTTGTCCTCTCAATATTGTCCTTTCTGGAATGTAAATAATTTTCTAGCTATTTGGGCCCTCTTCAATACTCAACATTTTGAGCCACACAACCTTGCAAGCCTTGTGGTCATTTAAGAAGTTTTCCCTTGATCAAGGAATGGCAATATCAACAGATGATAAGATAAAGAAAATCAGCAACAAAATTTGTAAGTAGATAACCTCCATGCAACAAGGGCATTTCATTTTTTTCAGAAAAAGAAGAGTCCGGTGACAGTAAATTGCCAGCTCTTTTTTTTCTTCTCTCTTTTTTTGGTAGAAGTTAGTCAATTACTAATCCAATGAGCCAAGATTGCAACCACAATAACAAATACTATTTTGTAAATTATATGTTCTGTGTATGTACATGTTAAATATGGAGATTCAGTTTTGTATCAATGACTTTTAAGAATCTATTGTTTTAAATATATTTTAAGGTTTATATTTTTAATATATGATTTCTCTATTGAGGTTTATGCATGGTAATTTGTGTTATTATTGCCGCACTATTCAAGTTGATTTCTCCTTCTTAACCATGAGGATACATTTTTTGCAGGCCTGGGGATTGACCTGAAGAAGGACAAATGAATATAAAGAAATAGGTATTTTTCCATAGAAAAAAAAGAAAAATTAAAATTTTTTTCTTTGTTATTTTTTTCCACATAAGTCTTTTTCATTCTGGTGATAATTATTGGAAAATTGTATATATCTATTATGTTGTAATGATCATTCTTTGAGCCATGAAATTTGTGCACAGATATAACTAAACTCAGACTTTGTGCTCTTAAAAATTTCAAATTATGTTTGCAATCGGTTTTGCAAGATAACATTACTAGATTACCACATAATGTCATCTTTGGAATTTATACAACCAGCTTTTCTGGACTTCGTTGCTCCTCTCCTAACTCTGTAGATGCACTGCAACTTGGTGGGTGGCTGGATAAGTAACTATTTCTTCCTAAGGCATCAACCGTGGGGGCATTTGGTTCGCAAGTAGAATCAAAACTAAAATGGATTGGAATGGAAATCGGAATCGGCTATATCCATTGATATAGTTGGTTTGTGACGGGACTTGGAATGAAATTTGAATATTAGAGAGGAGTAAGGATTGGATTTTGAGGTATTGGGGTATATTTTCATTTTGCTTTAGGATTACAACAAAAATAAGACTCCTAACTAAATAGTCAAATAGGAGTCGCCTATTCTTATTCTAAAGTCTAACTTTTCTCAACCAAACATGCTCTTACAGTAGTGAGTTTCCTATATTAGCATTTTCTCTTTTCCTCCTCTTACGGTCTTACACCTTCCATATGTTCATCTATTTCCTGACTAACACTCTATAGGTTGTTTTGCAGACGCCTAATGAAAAGTTTGCCGAAAAACAAAAAGATGCATAGAATTGAGAGTTCATGTGAAGCAGTGAAGCTGAAGGGTTAGCTAATGCTGTCATGGTTTCTGAGTTTCTCATTAATAAGCAGTATAGTTACCATATAAAATTAAAAATAACAATAGCGAATTGCTTTTTGGTGTTTCAGGAAAAAATAGAGTAGAGGAAAGATTTTAAAAAGCAACAATCTAAATTTGTTCAAAATCCAACTTTACCTATTTTAAATTGGATCGATCTTGGATCACAAGAAACACCACAGAGCACTGGAAGGTGAGAGGATAACCATGCCTCGCTGCATGGTAGATGGATGCATGGATAGATTCAATTTTGGTCAAGTTTACCAAAAATCCCATTGAAATATTACTAGATTACTATTACCAATATATATATATATATATATATATATATATTACTAGATAGATATGTGCGAAGCATGTGGTTAGAAATGTATAAACGAGTGAAGTTCCTTTCGAATAGCACAAGAGGCATGATGTAGAAGACGGATCTCAAATCGCAATCCAATCGCTATTAAAAGAGGACTTTCAAAGTTCTGGGTTGCATCTTCGTACGGATCCACCGTTGGATCACGAACTGCACAGATCTGAAAGCGCTCCGAACACAGCATTCATCCACCTGTACGGATCTCAAAGCGACGAGTGGATGATCTAACGGTGGAGTCTTGCCAAGGAGGGTTACGCCTTGTTTCGCGCAAAAGATGCATCACCTTCAGACAGACACTTGTGGTAAGCTATCAATCAAAATGTTAAATTACATTCATCTTTTCATTATTTTTTTTAAAAATTACGGGTTGTTTGTAAGTAACTTGTGTTTGGTTTGAAATTTAGCTCAAAATTTCGGTTAATTAATAAATAAAATGAGATAGAATTATGAAAATAAGGTATAGTTACTTCTCTAAAAAATCTATGATACTGCTTGCTTGGCCGTGCGTGGGTGGACAAACACGTGCATTTGTGGGCCTTAGCCCAAGAGCCCAGCATAGTCGCCAAAGTATAAAAATAAAAACACGCATAAACACGTGAATAATTAGCAATAAAAATTATCCTATCACTGTATAAACGCAGAACTTACCGTGAAAAAAAAAAAATCTAAAATGAATTATTCAAAATTATCAAAAAAATAAAAAATCTCAAAAGACTTCGTCCATGTAAAATGGGTATATATCCTGGTGGTCGCTTCTTTCTGCTCAGCAGATCTGGTTCTCGGATATATATATCTAAAAAAAATTCGGACATGGATGATGACATATATGACTCTCTTTTCATTTTTTTTTCTTGAAAAGAAATAAACATATCCAAGCGACGTACAAGGCTCATTCCAGCTATTAACAACTCCTGCTGAAGAGGTCACCGCAGTTCCCGTGGCTTTGACGGAGGGCTTAGTTACTCTCGCTCCACAGCGAGTACCGCAACATCCGCATTCTAATAAATGCCCGATAGCACGGAAAGGAACCTGGCCAGTAGGCATGGCACGGTGTCTCCTCTCGGTCTTGGCCGGGGAGAAGTCCCATTTAATGAATTCCTACTGATCACGTCATTTCAAGCATCCAAACATACCGTTCCAATTTTCACGTTACCATATCCTAAGCACGTTGAAAGATTTATACTTTCTTTTTGGTCGTTTGAAACAAAAAAGCTAGGGAACCAAATCATTTCATTTAGTTTAACGAGCCATACCTTGGAAGGAGGGCCAACAATTGCTCGACTGCTACGTGTTATGACACAAAACAAGCAAAGCAGCTGCATTGCTAGGTGTCTCGTCGAATTGCACCCCCGCGTATGCCATGTGTCAGGTTGTTCCTTGTCCATGGCTTTCACGCCTAGACTTCTTAGTACGTGCAATTCACGTGAATGTTGCACTAATGGCGTTCCAAGACACACGTGACCTTCAGCGGCCGGGAGAGCCGCATTTAGTGCCGGCGTGGCCTCGCTCTCCAACGTCTCTCTCTACAGTGGGTTCAAAGTAAAGTTAAAAGAAAAAGGAAAATCTCGCTAGATTTTGAAGCGAGTCATGGGGGCCAAAAAAGTGCGGAAGATTCTCTCCCTCGCACCTCTTCCACCCCTCCTTCTAAAGTCCTCCTCGGTATATATTTTCTAAACCCCACAAAAATAGCATTTGTATCAGCTCCTCTTGCTTGTCCAACCCCCTCCTCCCCTCTGGGAATTCCTGGTTAGCTGGCTTATTAAGGGCTTCGCTCTCTCTCACACACACACTGCCATAGCTGTTTGATGACTGTAATTTTTCTAAGATAGTTGTGCTCTATTTCTGTGCTAGCTAGCGAGGGTGGTGAAGGAAATGAGTGCCCCAAAGTTCGTAAAATGTGTGACTGTTGGAGATGGAGCTGTTGGGAAGACTTGCATGCTCATCTGCTACACCAGCAACAAGTTCCCAACCGTATTTTTAACCTCCCCATCCCATTCATTCCAAATAATGAGTTTATCTTTTTTTTTTATTATTTTTTACTATGAGTATAGGTATCTTTTTTTTTTTCCCTTACATTTTTCTCTTCTTTGTTTGGAATGCTTGGATGTATATCGATATCGCACATTATATACGTCTCTTTTTTTCATTAACCATACAATTTAAATTAATTCTTCCCATCATGTTCCTTGAAAAAGCGGTGTCTGATATTTCTTAAATTAGTTTATCCCATGCTTTCCTCCTTTTCTGTAATTATTATTTTGCCTTCCACCTTGGGTTTGGCTTCCGAGATGAGTAAATATTTGGTTGCTTGTTTTTCATTTTTCATTTTTTTTTAACGTTTTTTTATCATCTGAGTATACTGACCTTTTATTGCCCTTTTTCTACAATTTTCTGGTATCTTAAATATTCTTGTTTCCTTACATATCATCTTAAAAGCTATAGCTAATGAATCATTCCCACTACAAGATATTCTTGTTCTCTAAATCTCGTACTATAGAGGATGCACTTGTTTCTTGTGAGCAGGATTATGTTCCCACTGTCTTTGACAACTTCAGTGCTAACGTTTCTGTGGATGGGAGCATTGTCAACTTGGGATTGTGGGACACTGCAGGTGCTTAGATTATTGATTCAATCTCTTTGAAGGGATTGATGCTCCTTGTTTTCTTGTTTATAGTTTGTAATGCCTTCACTTTGGTATGTCTTGGTTAACAGGCCAAGAAGATTATAGCAGATTGAGGCCGCTGAGTTACAGAGGAGCAGACATATTTATTCTGGCTTTCTCATTAATCAGCAGGGCAAGCTATGAGAATGTTCTTAAGAAGGTATTAATCAATGTGTCACTTTAATGCCTTTTCTCTTTTTTCACCTTTTCTACTGTGGAATTGGATTTCTGGTGTTTGGGCAAATAGGCTTGTTGTCATTTTGAAATAAAGTGTAAAAATGATGGATGCCCAGCTCAGTCTTTAATCTTTAGTACTTCCCTGGTCAAATGGGAAGGCCGACTGATTAACTGTATCCTGTACTATCTTTGACACAGTTATCCTGGACACTACTTTTCCTGTAACTTTAATTTGACTGTGTTTAAAATTTTGTTTGAATAAAGTGTTGTTCTACTTTCAGTTTAATGCCTAATCATGACCAGTCAAAGGTTTATTGTAACAATCCAAAACCCAACCTAAAAAGGTCAGTCGAAAAATATAATTTGAATTCTTAGGAACCTAAGATCTCCCCAATGAATAACTAATGTGGGACCAAAAACATGTCCGCATGGGTTCTCACACTCTTCCCCTATTTAATCCCTGGCATCCTTGCTAAACTAAAGGTTCAAATCCAATCACAAACACCATGATCAACTTATGGTCAAACCAAATGGGCTCATGCTATAGTATACCCTAGTCAACATAGGTCATAGGTTGGGTCACTCTGATACCATTTGTAACAACCCTGGATCTCACTTAGAAAGATTGGTCGGAACGTATTATTTAGTTTTCTAAGTCCCATATAAGTGCCCAAGATCTCCCTGATGAATAACCGATGTGATACTAAACACATGCCCGCACAAGTTCTCACATTTATGCTTCACTTCGCTCTTGAAGTATATGGATTAACATGTGCTTTTCATATCTTTTCATTGGTCACCATAATGCTCTTGTTATCTATTACAATGCTTGTGAGTTTGCTTTGAAGTAACATGCTATATTAACAGAATTATGCAGCATTGATTGGGTATCAAGCTCTCTCTCTTTTTTTTTCCCCCTTCATATTATTTGTTTAAGACAGTACGAAGAATCAACATACTAATGAAGGATGCTTTATTATCAAAATTTTTATCTTCTTGGCTTGTGCACTAAATAAACAACACTTGATAGATGGTTATTTTTTTTTATTTTCGTTGATCAGTGGATGCCTGAACTTCGTCGCTTTGCACCCAATGTTCCAGTTGTTCTAGTTGGAGCCAAGTTAGGTTTGTAATCGCTTTGCATTGAACAATTTTTGGCTTATATGCTATAGTGACGCATTTAAAGACAAGGCAACATCCTCTAACAACATAGGTATCCTGTTATTCAATATTCTCAGATCTACGTGAAGATAAAGGATTTCTTGCCGATCATCCAGGTGCATCTGTGATTACATCTGCACAAGTAAGTGGCATCTGTTTGTCATCTTAGAAGAGTTCTAGTCATATAATCACCAAAATTCGTTGGGCATTTCAACTAATTATTGTTGTGTAGGGGGAAGAACTTAGAAGACACATAGGTGCTGCAGCATACATTGAATGCAGCTCAAAGACTCAACAGGCATGTTCCTCCAGAGATGAGTGTTTTAAATATGAACAGAAGTTAGGCTTCTTCATATTTTAATTATGTTGCTTTCTTCTAGTTTTCCCAACCTTGGTATATATCCCTCCCCACCGCTTTGTAATAAAAAGTGAGCCTTCTAAATGTCGTTGTCTGAGAGATTTTACTTTTCTGTTATTTTTCCCTCTCATTTCAATATCGATGCTTTTCTCAACAAAATGTTTTTGGTTTGGATAGAACATCAAGGCTATTTTTGACACTGCAATCAAGGTGGTTCTTCAACCGCCACAAAGGAAGAACATGATGAAGAAGAAAACTAGAAGAAACTCTGGTTACTCAATGAGGTAAGTAGCTGATTGGGATTATCTTTGATTTGCTTACAACCAGTTTCTAGATTCGGGACTAAAAATATTCACAGTTTTCTGTTTCATCCTGAGATGGACTTTATTGAAAAATTGATAAATTTCATCAAGCAACCATTGCTTTTCTCTCAACTAAACAGTTCTTCACATCCCTTTGATTCCTGAAGTTGGAAGATGTAATTTTTTATAGAAGTACTATGTTCGGAGTAATATACTGCCATCCTCTTTCATCCTGGGACTGGGAATTCCTAACTTTGAGATTTTCTAAAAGACAATAAAACGTATAGATACGCTGAAGATGATTAGCCTAAAGGCATCATTAATTTAGAGGAACCTTGTAGAAATTTTCAAAGCTATCATGACACATATGTTAACATCTTTTCTGCAGGAGATTCGTGTGTGGTAGTGCATGTGTTGCGTAGTACAAGAAAGCAGACTTATTTTGGCTTGTTTGTAAGTACATGTGCTAATGTCCATGTTAGCTGAAACATATTACCATCAGTCTTCTAGTTCTAGTGAGACAGCAGGCAAGCGATTTGTTTTATCTGTGGCCAGAGGGAACTTTTTGTTCTCCCATGCTTATATGGAAGGAATCCTTCTTTTGTTGTTGTTGTTGTTGTTGTTGTTGTTGTAAGAACTGAACATCCTTTATCTTCATAAGTTATATGCTTCATGTTCTTTCTAGTTATTTGGTTAGAGATTCATGCAATAGTAAATAGTTTGACATTATTATAGGAACATAGATGACATGATGTTCATGTCAAGATAGTATATGAATGTTAAATGAAATTTATTTTGGTCAAGCTGGACTCAGATCAGAAAGCAAAAGGTGGGTCCTCACCAAGAAAACAGGACTAGAGCATATGATGCACAAATCAGAATTGCCTACTCATAATTTTTGAGGGTTCTTGGTAAAATAACCAGTAAATTCCCTAAGAATAAATAAAAAAACATGCACCAGAATCTACAAACTTTCCATGAAAACAAGTGGGGGAGGGGAAGTTATAATTATGGATACAGGCTAGAAAACACAGAGATGTTGGAGATTGGATTGAATGAGATGCAATCAACTTATATAATGAAGGACGAGTTACTGATATAATGAGACAAATAAACTGTAATTTGTGTTACAGGAGTACAATATCAGACAAAATTTGTAAAATTGCTAGTATTTAAACTTCTGATGGCGGCTACTGCAACAGGTGTAGGAAACAAGAATGAACTCAATCAAAGTAGGCAAATTCCAACTCAGAATATTCACAATGACTAGTAGGGCAAGATATTGAGAACTAGAATACTAAACAGCAAACACTTGCACTGATGCATACAGAATCAACTCGATGTGACTGATGCACAAATACTTGCATAGTAGACTAAAAGTTGAAAGGAAAACAAAAAACACATTACAAGAAAAATAAAATAAAACAACTGCTCGCGAATATGTTTCTTGGGATTCACTTATTCATGGAGTGCACCATGGGAGGAATCATGTTTGCTTCTTGTTGCTGAGCAAGGTAACCCATCCAACCTGCCAACAAGAACCATTAGCACATTTAACAAGCTTGTTGCATAAAATACTACTTGAAACATGTATCGGAGGAAAGAGATTAATTGAAAAGACTAGGCAAGTTAGGGAAGTTTGCCCTAGGTCTGTTCTTTATCTGGATATTTTGGATAACATGATCATTGAGATTTCTGGGCCATCACCAGTGAAGGCATGGTTCACAAAAGAAAGGTGAAGATCACCTATTGAAGGGTCAATTCCTCTGTTTTGGAGCTCCCTGTATTCCTGGCAAAGGGCACAGTATGGGCAAAAGAGATGGACACTCCAATCCTCCGCTGGAGCCTGGACCAGGTTGTATTTTTGTCTCACCTTTTGCCGGTAACTGGTGCCCAAGATAGAGCAGGCAAGAACTGGCAACAGCAAACCATGCATGAAACTGCCCAGAGTGCAACCTACATAACATTCATTGTGTCATGAATCATAACAAAGAACAAGCTAGAAAGCATAAGTAGTTATATGATCAGATCATTGTTGTCGAATAATTTAATAATATCTATGCCTATCAAGGAATTCCTAAACTTGCTAGCAAAATGGATTTTACCTTTAGATAATGGAGAAATAGGATCCATAAATGGTGCAAAAAGAGTAACAAATTTGACCCCAAACAGATGGGATAAGGCTTTTTACTTATGGTTGCTAAGTTTTGGCGCATGCAGACATCCATGGAAATCATAGTGTGATAGTTTTGTACTGCTGATTTTGTTTAGACCAAGTGATGAAATAATAAAAATGAGTAGACTGAACAGTCCTAGTATACAAGGCAGGTGGTGAAGTAGATAAATGAAGTGCAGATGGATTGATGCACAGCCTCCGCATTCTAGCTGCTGCGTTTGCATCACTCTAGGTTGGCTAATCTTTTACATTTTAGGCGCACTTTAATTGAGATAATTCTTTCTTCTTGGTATGATATAATTGTTTTTCCTTTTTCATTCATGTATAAAGATTTAAGAAGATGAGAAATCATTTTTGTCTTTATTACAAGAATGCAAGATATCAAAGAGTAATAAGAGAATTTGACTAAAGAGGCTGCTGGATGTATGATGGCCTTCTGATCCATTGATGAAATCTCTGAAGTTGAAGTTTACCTCCTCTTTTTCCCAATAATTTAATTTGTAAAAAACTTATGCCAATCATTCGGATCCGGCCAGCTTGTGATTGGTTGAGAAGGTGATTCTAGAGAAGTTGATGGATGACTATAGTCTCGTCAATCAGTGAAATTTTGGGGCTTAGATCTTTTGCCATCATTATTTTAGTAATTTATATGTATTCAGATTAGTAGCCTGTTGGTGTCTCTCTTTTTTTTCCTCAAAATTGCACATCAAGAGACAAAGCCTCAATAAATTTGTATTTCCTAGAAAGGGGTTTTATGTAATAGAAATACACTTACCCAAAATGAGTCACACATCTAAAGAATGTACAAGTCATGTTAAATCTGTTTTTTATATTAAAAAAATTAGTATATTCTATTTTTTTTTCTTTTTATCCATAAAAAATAAGTATGAGATCTTGACTCATAAAATTAGAAAGAGGGAATACATTAGGTGAGATAATTAGAAGTTCCCCTCTATTGAGGACGTTACTGACTTCAGCAGTCGTCTCCTAGACTTGCATCAACGAAGGCTTTCTATTTTTCTTTTTCCTTCTCTTGTTTCTCTTCCCGTTGGAAATTAATGCTGAGGGACATGCGGGATTTGGAGTAGCTGCATAAATCCAGGCCGGAATGCGTGATAACTTGGTCATATTAGTATTTCTAAGATCCATGTCCCATGCCTAGCTCTCAAATTATTGATGTCTTTTCCGCTCGTGAATCTCTTATACATGGCAATGAATTAATACGAAAGTAGCAATTTTCTGATAATTCTGGAACTTCTTTGAATACTTTGTCAAAGCTCTGTATGAGTTACTAAAAATTGGAATACAATCTCAGTTTTTGTGCATGTACGAAATATTTTTTATGTTTTAACTGTAAACTTATGAATTTAGGTGCAATATTCTATGTTTTGAGTATTATATTGATAATATGTTCAAATTTAAAAATAATTAATATGTCAGATCTTTAAAATGTTCATAAGCTATTTTCATTTGTTTTCAAAGTTTTAAGAATCGCCGATGTTTGTTCTTTTATTTTGACAAATTTTTAAACAAAACCCAAGAGAACATATTATCCAAGAACTGCAGAGATTTGTCAATAAATTTTGGAAAAAACTCAACTCAACTAAATCTTAATCCAAAACTAGTTGGAATCAGCTATATGAATCCGTCTCCTACATTCCATGCACTTATAGTTTAAAAAAAAAAAAAAATCTCATTGCCTAGCACCAACAATATATGCATAGAGCCGAGATTTACGTTAGTTTGGTTGAAAACGCAAAACTATTTGCTTTTACTTACTGGTTTGCCCCTCGTCCAAAATCTCAGCAATCTGCCCGAACGTGACACAAGGGAAGAAGGCCGTCATCACAGCTGCAATACAAAAAACGCCACCGGTAGATCAATAAACAAAACTTACAAGAAATCTATATACAAAATGATCAACTTGTTACGTAGGCCCAAAAAGTTAGGCAAGTCTTCAGGCATGCTCTACTGTCAATGTCTAAGTAGAGTGTTGGTCAATCCATCCCATCCATTCCCATGACATGGTTGTAAGGTGCAATACTTCAGACATGGGTGGAATCGTGAATTATTCATTTTGTACCTTTGCTGCTGCAGTGTTGTGTGGATGACTATGCTTTGAAGTTTGAACAACCATGAATTGTAACGCAATAGCAGATCATCTGTGCTGCTAATTTATGCATCAAGAAGTGGAAGACATTGTAATGCAAAGGAAAAACTAAATTCAGCCATTCATGAGCAGTCCTACCATTAGTCGAATTCTGGTCACAGTCAAAAAGGCCCGTTGTCCATGGATTCCCGACCTTCAAAGGATATGGAGAGCCACCAACATTCATATGTTGTTGGGGTATGACCGGCCCTGCCGGAGGGAATGACACCGGGGTGCCGGTGGCAACTGGAGGATGCTGTGGCATGGTAGCTGGTGGTGGAGGATATGGTGCTACCAGAGGAGGGTACGGTGCTGGAGTGTTACCCATGACCGTCGGTAGTTGCTGCGGAGTATCGTTGTTCGACGGTGGAGTGTACGGCACAGCCGGAGGGAATTGCACCGGAGAGCCCATCGCATGCTGAGCCTCACTGCCATGGCCAAGCTGCATGGCTGCAGGCTGAGCATTGCTAGGCTGAGGTCTACCCATTGCAGGCTGCAGCTCACAATTAAGATGGTTTCTTTCACTGACCTCAATGACTCGTTGAGTGTGGCATATATCTCTAGCATTTGGAATGAAGACGCTTTCCAAGCGATGCCAGGATAACTTACGTCCATGGACCTCTGAGTTGGAAACTTTGAAGTCAACCATCATTCCCTCCAAAAGTCGTAGTTGCGGATTGGGTTGGAGGGCATTTGGGATGTTTGCAGCTTTCTACGAAATAGAAGATTGTGAGCATGTCGGCAAGTTGGGTGTTTTAATCAGTGAGATTGGAACTTGGATGGAATGTCAGATTGGATGGGACTCATATGAGATTCTACGTTATATATGCAAGTCGTTGGATTATTGTTTGAGCAATCTACCCGCGTCCTGCCGCAATTTATCGCAGTGGGTTGGCATCTCTGACTTTAAATGTTGGAGCGGCTATTCGACAAGAGTGTCCCACCGGGAAGACATCACTTCACGATACAACAACACTAGTTTACTTTTGACTGCTGACTTCAAGAGCTCATCTTCTAAGAAAAACTTCTCTTTCTCTCAATTCATTCCCCATTACCTTGTTTAGGGTATTAGAATCCATGTATCATTGATTGAACCCAAAATCACATTAGGAAATAGTAGATGATAGCGGTTATAAAACAAAACAATTAAGGTATATTTAGTTAGGAGATATTAGATTTTAGAATAAGAATAGGAACGAATGACTCTTATTCCAATCATTTGGTTGGGGAGATTCTTATTCCCATGCCGATTCCAAGAAGAAATAGAAATATTCCAATCCTCAAAACTCAATCCCAACTCTTCCAGTTTTCTGATATTCAAATCTCATTCTAATTCCAATTTCAAACCAAAATTGCATTGGAGGATATAGCCATTCCAACTTCCATTTTGAGTCATCCGGATTCCAATTCAGATTTCGATTTCGATTTCAATTCCGATCGTAAATCAAATGCATCCTTAATGGATATCTTGACTATCTAAATTTTTTAAAGTTAATACACAAATACAGGATTTCATCAAGCCCACCACCTTCTCTTTGGAGCAGTGGTGGAGCAATAATGTTAAGCATCATTTGCTTCGCCTTCGGGGTCAAAGGATCGCCTCTCGCAAGTTCAGCGCCGTGAAGTGCACGTTAGTCTTCTGCCTGTGCCTCTTGTAAGCCCATGGATACACCGGCTGCCGTCCCAGCAATAAGGCACCATCCATGATTCATCCACGGAAGTTGTGTCAGCCTATTTCTTTTTTTTTTTTTCTTCCGTTTTGATCAAATAATATATAATGCAAGCCTGTATACCAATTAAATATCAACAACTCTCCATTGGTATTAACGCCACCAAGGCCTGCATGCATACCGTCTAATTTTGACGTTCTATCATCATTATTTTTCTTTCAGGGGAGAACGTGACTTCCACAGTCATAGATGCATCAGATAAAATTCCCAAGTTGGAACATAGATTAGCATCTTCTTATTGTCAGTTGCCAACTAGTTGGTATCCACATATTTTGCAGACAGTTGACCCAGCCTACATCTCAAGCTTGCGGATGCAGAGACCGACTCATTTGATTTATCCGAGCCATTCGAGTCCTTGACTGCAATACTATCGATTAAAACTTCGTGACAATGAAACATCCATACGCCGAAAGAATGATGTAATCTTACCACACCGCTGAACTGAATTGTGAAATTAGAGAGTGCAAGAGTAAGAATCACAACCATGATCATCAAGCATTGTCCAAATTCTCTCTGATATGGTAATGCAAGAGGCAGGAGAAAATGCATAAAGCTAACATGTAGCCCTGCTGTTAACATGCCTCTGATAAACTATTAGAACCACTTGGTATGCTTCCAGTCATATGTCACTAAAATGTTGTATCTTTTCAAGTGGAATGACTTCTAGAGACCGAGAGGTGATAATCATAATGCAGCAGTTTGCAGATCAAATTTTAAGGCATACACTACAGTCTCCCCAACGTCCTCCTCTAGCCTTTTCATAGATCTCCTTACCAGTTTTACCAGCCCGGATCACGTCCCAAATCAACTGCACGATGTAAGAAAAAATTTACTAGAGGACAAGAGGCAACACTCTTCAGCCATGAAGGGTGAAACAATCTGAAAAAATAAAAAACACGGCAAAATTTCTAGTTATTCTAGCATTAAGTTTTAAAATATGTGAAAAGCACCAAAATTGTCAAATGAGAAGCAACAAACCCGTAAAATTTGCTTGACCTTGAAGCTGCAACAAATACAAGTGCCTCCATTTTGACCAGGTTACCTTGAACAAGAAACTGAGTTTATGGACAGGGTAACAGAAATCTAGGCATGATGAGTGCTCATAAGGAAGAAAGGGATGTGCAGGAGCAGCAGGATCATCGCTCAGGTCATGCAGGGCACTCCATGATGGGGATGCATCAGAGTAGCATGAAAGAAAAAGATGCTCTTGAAATGACCATCATGGCTGAAGCATGACTCAAGATGTCTCAATTTGTGGCAGACTCAAAGCAAGCGCGCATGATCCATTAGGCGTTGTTTGAAAAAATACCAAGTCACCACTGTAGCCCAACCTTCCAGATATTAACATTTTTTTTTTTGAAAAAACACCCATTAACAGATGAAATGACACTGGGCAGGTGCTTTGCATCTGATCCACGGTTTGAGAGGAGGAACTAATTTGAAGTTCCACTGGGAAGTGACAATGCGAACAACCCTGAAAAAATTACACAGCTTATATGATGCGTGTGATCGATTGGAAAGAAAACAATGTGGTGGACAGATGTGAGCCCCTCCACATGACACATCAAGCACACCTCTAATTCAAGAGGAGGGGCTGATCGGACTGTAGCCCAAGTGGAACGGGGCTTTGTTTTCATGTGATGGACTCGGATTTGAAACACGTGCGTGTTGATTAAATGAGGGAGTGGATGCTCTATGCTCTGGTTGGTCACATGGGAATGCTATCCGGTCTACTTGGTTGGCACAGGGGTGACATATTCATGCGAGGAAGAGGAATCCCCTCGACTCGGGTGGAGAGAACCGGCCACTTTGAGTGCCCTATGGTGAGGCTTATGACTCGAATGAGTCGGCCGTAAGGCAAAAGTCATTCGAATCGAATATTTCTCGATGGAAGGAGGTCTTTATGGTCACATCCATAGGGGATTGCTATGCGGGTCGCCCCTCTTTCCTTTGTAATAACAAAAAAATTCAAGAGGAGGGAGTATTTGATTGATGTCTCTGATGACATTCAATGATAAAATTATACTCCGCAAATGGGATATGTATGATGGGTTCAAGAGCAAGGGGTACTTCGTGAATAGCTTTGATTCAAGATGAAAGGCTGCGACTCAAAAAGGTGTATGATGGATGAGCACATCATTGCTTTAGATAGGATTATTGCAATTATTAGTGATGTAAGTTGAGAAATGTACTCTCACTTTGATGCATGTTTCCTTTGTCTTGTATATGAGAGAATTCGCAAGGACGTTTCACTTAAAGAAACAAGTCTTTTTAAAATGTAAACTCCATTACCTCTAGAAACTACTCACAACACACGCCCAAGGCCCCTATTCCATATTTCCAAATATTTAAGAGGATGTCTGATTGAAGGGAATGGGGGTCTGAAATCAGAATGAGAATGGATGACTTCCATTCCAACCATTTGGTTGGGAGGAGTCTTATTCCTATTTCGATTCTGTGATGGAATGAGAATGGTCCAATTTTTGTAGAACTCAATCCCTACTCTTCTCTATATATTTAAATTTTCATTCCAATTCTGATTTCAATTTCGATTTCGATCAGAAACCAAGCACATCGAGGAATTTGATCATTTCGATTCTGATTCCAAACCATTCCGATTTTCATTTCAATTCCGATTTCAGTCGCGAACCAAGCACCCCCTAAGAAGTTTTTATATAGAAACCCTTGGATAAAGGGCATTTCGTCTCCAGGACATGAGAACACTCTCCTTTTTGGAAGTCATTTGCCATTTGAACAGAAGAAAAATTCTTTATGCACTGTGGGCGGTATAGAAAATCCGACGTGGAGCGCACCGTCTTATCCGATTGATCCACATAGTTACTACTTTTCAATGCACATTTAATGTCTATAGCTTTACTTTTTAGTTTAAAATTTTAAATAACAAAAATATCTTTATTTTTTGAAAAAATTATAACATTCTATATCCATATTATAATATTCTACATCTAAAAAGTTATAATTTTTATCCACAAGATGTTATAATGTAATGCAGGATGTCATAATTTTTCTAAAAAATCGAAGCATTTTCATCATTCAAAATTTTCAAACAAAAAAATAAAGCTGCAAACATTAAATGCATGTCAGAAAGTAGTTAGACAAAATTACCCTTCTATATTATGATATCTTGGGCCATATTATGACATCTTGGGCCATATTATGACATCCTGCATGTAGGAAGTCATAATTTGATACAGAATGCCATAATATACACAGGATGCCATAATTTTCTGAACCATATTATGACATTCTACATATAGAAAGTCATCATATACCACAGGATAGCATAATTTTTTTCAAGAGCAGAGTTATTTTCGTCATACAAAATTTTTAAATAAAAAAATATAACTACATATATTAAATATGTATTGAAAAATAATGACTACATGGACCAATCACATAAAATGATGCGCTCCATACTGAATTTCTACATCGCCCGTGGTGCATAAAGAATTTCTCTTGAACAGAAATCTTTTTCCCCTAGCTTTATTTTAAGGGTTTGTAGAGCACAATCATTGATCAATTTTTTGAAAAAAAAATCATATTTATGCATCTGGTCACAAAATTATAGACAAAGTAAGATTATCAAGGTTGGCTGTCCATTCTATTTCAGTATGTTACCAATATTGAGATACACAAGTAACACGGAAGCCCGTTAACAAGGACAACTTACAAACAGAGAAAGCAAAAGAAAGTATGAGATTCGATACCTTCCTGAGAAGAACAGCAGCATCGGCCTGTGAGTCTACAATGGACTGACGCCCACATTCAGTGCACCAAACATGCTATAGTGTGAGGCTTCCCTTTCCATTGCAAAAGAGCCTGCCTGCCTCAAAGAACTCTATGGTAGATCGAAAACCCTATAGTCTGAGCTCTCGATGGCATCAAACCATGCGGAACAAGTTAGCAAATGAACACCAGATATCCACTCGCTTCATTCTCTTATCTTATATAAAAGTGCTATAGTGAGAGTTTATAGAGAATCTTCAAGCTATAAGACCACAACCTAAGATGCTTGGTTGGAAGTTCCAAGCCACAAAGAAGTTCACAAACTACCACTATACTTTCCTTTAAACTAGCTCTATTATATTTAATTACATTTTCAGGTTAGCCACTTCATCGAATATTGTTAGTTCTCTTTTGAATGTTAACTCATGCATCTGAGAAAATTTTTTGTATACTGCGGGTGGTGTAAAAAATTCGATATGGAGCATATCGCCTTATATGATTGATCCACGTAATTATCATTTTCCAACACCTATTTAATGCCTACAGTTCTATTTTTTTTTAAAAAAAATTTGAATGATAAAAATATTCTTATTTTTTGAAAAAAAATATGCCATCTTATGTCTATATTATAACATTCTGCATGCAGAAAATCATAATTTTGATGTAAAATATTATAATATATAATAAAATATTATAATTTTTTTTTAAAAATAAAAATATTTTTATCATTTAAAATTTTTAAATAAAAAAAATGAAACCACACATATTAAATATACGTTGAAAAGTAATTAAATAAAATATTCTTTCATAATATGCTACGTGATCTCATATTTTTTTTTTAAATAAAAATATTTTTATTATATAAAATTTTTAAATAAAAAAATAAAATTATATGTATTAACTATATGTTAGAATATCGCACATAAAAAATTTCTCCATGCATCCGCGGTTTAGCATTCAGTTCCTACGAACTTCACTTTTTTCTTAACCATTACTAGAGTGTGAAGTAACCGTTGTTTATCTCCTTTTCTTAAATTCCAAGTTCAACCAAGGTGGGGAAAATCCCGGCGCGAAAGGTCCCACGCCAGGAAAAACTTCAAACGAAGATATCCAAACTAAGGTCACAGGAACTAGTAACATAAAGCACACAGATTACAAAATTATTTACATTAATACCCTCTCACTAAACTGCTGAACGCTAACCGACGAAGGGCAATATGGTATTATTATGCATGTGTAAGGGCTTTTACGTAAAGTCAAGCCTCTCCGGCTCTCTCCTGGTCGTAGAAAACAACGGCCAACCCAACCCCCAAAAAGCCTCGCCGAAGCCCTAGCTCCTCCTCTGCCTCTCGATCGCCGCCGCCGCCATGGATCCGTCTGCCCCTTCGTCCCGGAGCTGGAGCATCTACGGCCGGTTGGAGATCACCCAGCGGTACGAGATCCTCGAACGCATCGGCTCCGGCGCGTACGCCGACGTCTACCGCGGCCGCCGACGGTCGGACGGCATCGTTGTGGCCCTTAAGGAGATCCACGACTACCAGAGTTCGTTCCGGGAGATCGAGGCCCTCCAGACCCTCCGTGACTCTCCCAACGTCGTCGACCTCCTCGAGTACTTCTGGCAGGAGGACGAGGACGCCGTGCTCGTCCTGGAGTTCCTCCCCACCGACCTCGCATCCGTCATCCGCGATGCCAAGAGGGGCCCCGGCCTCGCAGCCGGCGAGGTCAAGCAGTGGATGCTCCAGATCCTAAGGGGAGTCGACGCGTGCCACCGGAACTCGGTGGTCCACCGTGATCTCAAACCGTCCAATCTGCTCATCTCTGCCGAGGGGGTTCTCAAGCTGGCGGACTTCGGCCAGGTATCTGCTGGAATTCCCCCCAAGTTGTTATCTTTTGGTCTCTTGAGGTTATAATTTGTTTCTACGATTTTTGCAGTCCTTTGTTTGTTTCGTGCATTAATTTGGGTGCTTGGCTTGGCTGATAAAGAATAATAGTTTTCTATTCATTTGTATTTATGAGTTTTGTTCTCCTTGCTTTATCTCATGTTGCTAGTTTTCACAGTTTCATACTTGCGAAGAGAGTGTGTTTTTTTTTTTTTTTTGTTTTAACCACCAAAACAGAGAGTTACTTCTAAACAGTCAGCACATGAGAAATTATCACTAGAAAAGAAAATAGTTGCAAATGCTTTATCAGGTTGTTCCTAGTACCATTTTTCGAACATGGTTTTCAACTCAGCATGATTATTCTGAAAAAATAAGTGATGTTAGACATGGATGATTAAACCTTAATAACAGGAATCTTCAGCCATATAAGGGTAATGCCCCTGTTTCGGAATCTTCCCAGAATCTAGAAGCTGTACCTGTGTTCCTATGCACTTCTTTACTTCCAAGTGCTTTACAATGCGCACTTTCCCGCATGCACTCCGAGTTCTAGCAACTAAGGATCAAACTGATACTGGCATTAGTTATAGTTATTCCTTTTATTACTCTTAGCGGGAGGATAAGATCTTTGGTTTGGTTCGGAATGGGTGAAGGACTGGTCTCTCATGTTAACCTTGAATTTACTAGTGAAATTTCATCTATACCATTCTGATGCACATATGATCAGAGGTTGTTACTGTCATATGGAGAACAATAATACCTTTCTTTTGGACTCTGCTGGTTGCGGAGAGGTTGGTGACAGATGTAGAACTAGGTTTCTGGAATACCCTCCTCTCCTATTGGCAAATATATGATTGTGTTGACACATCTCCATGTCACTATCTATTGCACCTATATATGTCATACCTGTTGTTGACGCTGAACTTGTCAAAATATAATTGAGGAGGTGCTAGGATATTATAGTTAAAGGACATTAGTTTTTTCTTCATATACCTTAGCTGCGCTGAGCCAATAATTCCTGCTAGTGATTGTGGCGATGGTACTTGGAGCTAAAGAGTTATCTTTGAAAGCAGAATTTTATTTTAGCCATTTATTTCTGATACAGTCAGCTACTTGGAGGGACAAAGGGCTTGGGATGGACATGTTAAGGGTCCTAAGGCCCAGGTTAAAAAATGCTTGGACATTGTGTTTGTTGACAATGAACAACCCGCATTAGGGGCAAAACAATTATCATGTTTGGAGAAAAATCAGAGATATATTAATTAGCTATCAGGAAGGTATATCATTTCTTCGTTTCTGTTTAGACGACATTTTGAGTTTTCTAATTTATTGTCTTTTCTTTACTTTTAAAGTTCTTGGTGGATTCAATTAGCTGCTTATCTAGCTAGAGTTTTGAATTATAAAAGTGAAAGCTAGGGAAAGAAAAGGTGTTGTGATTTCAAGGTCTGGCTTTATGGGTGATAGGAAGCTAAAGTTGTGAAGATATGGGTTTGTGAGCTTTAAAAGGAGAGAAGTGGTTCTCCATCTTTAATTTTTATCAAGGAAGGCCTTTGAAATATATTAAAAATGGATACCTGAAGGGTAATGTAGTTTGTAATTTGTGCATATTATAGTCAGGGATAGTAGAAAGTGTGGCAAATTTTGATACGAGCACAAAAATAATATTGGGACTTGTGTAGAGTTTTGCTCATCATAAACAATTGTGGTATCATGCAAATGCGTGATAAATATAAGAAGTTGGATGTATGATGGGAGGGTATAGGATTAAGGGTATTAGCAGTTTGACAAAGGACTTAAGTGGGGTCTAAAGGATTGCTTCTGAAAGGGTTAGCACTCAGAGTCAAAAACTCAAAATATTTTTGGACATTAGTACTTCATCTTCTCATTAGCTGGAAAGACTTTTCTTTTGTGTTCCCTGTGGAACTAGAAAATTGTTGTCTTTCTTGAGTCCTTGCAGGAATTGCAAATGATGATTTCAATAATCATACCAACCAAGACATGGTACTTGAATTTACCAAGCACTTTATTTGGTTGCAAATAAATTTCCTTGTTTTTTTGCTTTTTATTGTTTGGTGATCCAATATTTAATTTGTTTGACATATAGTAGTGATTTCTAGATACACAATAATAGTGTATATACCCACTTACATTGATTATGCTGATCTGTTCCGAAGAGTAAACGCATTTGTGGTTCTGCATCTCACTAGTATAGTTTCTATTGTTTTTCCTTTTTAATTTTTCCTCTCTGTTGGAATGGGGGGTTAGAGATAGGTGTTGTACATTTAAACTATGAGTGGATGTACTTTAAGTGGTTTTGTGATCAAATTTCTTGTTTGTCGTTTTTTGAAAAAAAAACAAATCTCTATTTTTGGTTTGTCAGTCAAGGATACTTCAGGAAACAAGATATATCTCCAGAGACAACCGTCCACATGAACCAGGTTCTGAGAATGAGGCATGGATACCACAACAGCCTGCAATTGTGGGGGAGGGAAACCAGCCATGGCCGGATGTTCCTGAAAATCCAACTTCTCTACAGCCCAGACCTATCAATGAAGATGAGTATCTGCGGGAGTTGGATGGCCTCAAGGCAAAGTATGCAATGGAGGACACTGATAAGGAGATGAGCCTGCAAGATGGTGATGCATCTTGTCTTGCCACATGTAGTACAGGTGATGTGGAAGATGATCCCTTCAAAGGCTCCTACACCTATGAGGTAGAAGAGGTTCAAGAAGATGATGAGTCCGGTGCCCTCACCTCATGTGTTGGGACGCGGTGGTTCAGAGCCCCAGAACTACTCTATGGATCCACAACTTACGGGCTAGAGATTGACCTCTGGTCGCTAGGCTGCATTTTTGCCGAACTTCTTAGTTTAGCACCACTCTTTCCAGGGACGTCAGATATCGATCAGCTTGGTAAAATTATTAGTGTTTTGGGAGACTTGACTGAAGAAACTTGGCCAGGTTGCTCGAAGTTACCTGATTACAATAAGATCTTCTTTAATAAAATTGAAAACCCAATTGGTCTGGAAGCATGCCTGCAAAACCGATCAGCAGCTGAAGTTAATATTGTGAGGAGGCTTCTTTGCTATAATCCAGCCAGTAGAGCTTCTGCAATGGAGTTGCTCCAAGACAGATACTTTGCTGAAGAGCCCCTGCCTGTTCCTATAAGTGAGTTGAAAGTCCCTTCCACAAAAGATGGGCATGACGAGAGCTCTCCAGAAGAATGGGCTGATTACAGGGATTTGGGTTCAGACTCTGATCTTGATGAGTTCGGCAGCGTGGATGTGACAACCACTGAAAAAGGTTTCTCTATACGGTTCGCTTGATGAAGATTGTGTATTGGTTATTTTTGTGTCTTACATTGTGTTGACAAAATGAAAAATTTCATAAACTTGATCCGAGTATGTATATGAGAAGGATGATGAGCTGGGTTTATAGAGACGCTATAACGATGTTGGGAAAAATAACAGCAATTTTCTCCAGTAATGATTCATATGGGAAAGGTTGTGGAGAAACTTGGGGTTGCATTGTTAAAAAATGATGGGAGTTTACTATTGAAAAAAAAAAAAAAAAAAATTGTGAATGGTTGTTTCAGTCCTTTGTGATTTAGGGTCTTCGCTGTCTCTGTCAAGCTATAACGAATCCGAAGGGAGGTGGTGTTATTTCACCATTGTTTTGTTTCATTTGGAAAGTTCATACATCAGCTATTTTCCCTCCATGTCTTCTGCTTAAATTCTGGATAACCTGTCAACATCTGCCAATTACCAGATTGAAAATCTGAATAAAAACAACCGCATTCATAAATTTTAAATGGATGATCACTTCTAGCCGCATTCTCTTTTGCCTCAAATTCCTACATGTTTGTAGGCGTGTTTGGAGCAAAGATGGCGACAAAAAGGAAGAAAGGGAGAGAATGGAAAAGAGTCTTCTATTTTTTTTCCTTTCGCTAAATGCCTCTCCCTGGCTTTCCTCACCGGACCCAGCATTATAGCTTAACCCTGCACGCATCGCATATTTTAAAGGGAACATATATACAGCGAAGCCAATCCAATTGTAAACATTTATAAGGCATGATACAAACTGCGTAAGTATTATGACCACTTCACGATAAACTTCCGAAACTGAAGACAACTTGGTGACTCCGTGATAACTGCACACATTAGGCTGAGCTACAGAACAGAGAAACTGGTGCACTGAAGCATGCTAAAAGCTATGGACAGAAAACATATCAAGATCCAACTTACAGAATTAAAAACACCTAAAATTATCAAGTGCTTATATGAGTGAGTGCAGGTGCGTAAGTGCTAGAGAGAGAGAGAGAGATCAAATGTTGCTGATGGCATTTGTCTTTAAAGTACAATTCTATGCTCAAGTTCCTCCCTCACTATCTCATAAAAAAAGCAGAACAATCAGGTCAACAAATTCATCTTGCTTTGATCCAACACTTTGAGCAGACAATCTAATTGGAAGACTACTCTCATATCTTGCATTGTTTTATATACACATACCCAAAAAAAAAATCATGTTCACATTTGAAAACCTTTAAGCCAATATATTAGGTACAACAGCAGCAGACAGACAGATCAATGTTTACAATCCCTACCTTTACCAATTTATGATCACAAGAGTCGATTGTTTCCTGTTTGGAATTGACTAATGGCGCCCTGTTTTATTATTTTTTGCACATTAACCAAGACAGAAAGGTCATTAGGCTGCCAGAAACCACTGAAAGTTGGAAAACTTTATTTAAGGTCAAAGCACACAACAAATTATCACCCACGCCCATGTTCCTTCTTGCACCTTACAGCATCAAGCCTGCAGCATGAGTACCTGAATCAGCAAATTGTCCTGATGATCAAATTGCCCAATTTATGACAAGCTTTAGTTTAAAACCAGCTTACAACTCTCAGAGTGAAAGTTTACAGAAACAGAAATTTTACCTGTAGAACTTCAGAATATCTTTTAAGAAGTTCCTGGAGTTAGGAGAATGCTTGACACTGTGATCTGCCTCACAGAAAAGAAATCAGCTTCGCATTAGCCCATTTAAAGCTGCAACTCTCCTCACTTTCTGCCTTCTTTGTCCATTAGGATGAAATCTACTTGGTAGGTTCACAGTAGGGGTTGTAGGTCTAGGCCATATATTATCACTCGCTATCATATATTCATTGTCCTCATCTACTATGGTAAAGTCAGCAGGATTTCTGTTAATAACACATATTTCCTTTTCACAATGTTGATTCAGGGGCTCAACTGCTGCTCCCTTACTGCTGATCCCTAAACCAGTTATATCATTCCTCATAGAATACCATACATGATGCACATTAGAATTTACAACAGAAAAAGTGCTTTCAGAATTCTCATTTCTAGAAATAGGAACCTGGGCATTCAGTACTCCAGCCTTATTTGCAGAGTATGAAAGTTCAGAATTATCCTTTCTACTAGCTTCAAGAGATGTCATTTTGCTGGAATATCCGATTCTGAAAGTTCCAGAATCATCCAGAGGACTTGATATTTCCTTCTGCAACAAAGACCCATATACACCAACTCTTGGAAGTGGACGATAAGGTTTGCAAGAAATTTCTTGATGCTGAACTTGATTAGGATGTTGAACTACCAATGGAGGGTTTGCAGCCTGATTACTTTTACCTCTAGGTCCTAAGCCAACCATTTCCTTTTCACATTGACCAGTAGAAGAAAGATCAGACTCCCAACAGGATCCTATATGGTTTGTATTTGGCAAATCTTGAAGAGACATGCCCGACCATTTTGCTGAATCCATCAGCCTGAGCAAATGCATTGCTGGTATGCTTTCATTTGTATATAGATCTTGTGGTCTCATCATTTCTGAATTAGATGTATTTCCTAGCTCTGCAAAAGATGTCAATGCCGGGAAGCTTCTGTTGTGAACTGAGAATTCAGCACTCTCTTTCCTATTCTGGAGGTGAAGTTTAGCCTGGTCCATTGTTTTCAAATAATCAATGTTGAGTGCAACTGTCATTGGTTTTTCTTGAAGTAAGGTATTATGGCCAAACATATTCATATGACTGTAATCAGCACTAACCCTTTCACTATTGATAGCAAAGGGTGTCCTGCTTAATGGCGTTGATGACTCACCCAGGGCATTTCTGAATGTATTCTGACCTAAAATTTCCTGACCTTTATGGCATGATTCTGATGTCTGCATCCCCATTTTGCTCCAGCTGTGATGTTGCAAATGGCAATTTTTTTTTGAATCAGTCATAGGAAGATTAGGATGACCTCTACATTGCAAAGGTGTTATGAATCCCGTACTGGCACTAACAAGCTCTTCTTGATTTAGATTTATGTGATCATTTTTTCTACCATGGCTGGTCGCATAATCCAATGATTTCATACTTTCATCATCATTCTTGTCACTTCTGACAGCAGTCCAAACACTAATTCCTGTATTGTTCCACACAGATTTTTGCTGGGAAAAGTTCTCATGTAGTGCACCCGGTACCTTGTCTCCATGG
Organism: Elaeis guineensis; assembly: GCF_000442705.2. Classification (NCBI taxonomy): domain Eukaryota; kingdom Viridiplantae; phylum Streptophyta; class Magnoliopsida; order Arecales; family Arecaceae; genus Elaeis; species Elaeis guineensis. The sequence continues at coordinate 112,650,123 of NC_025995.2, forward strand.
CCTTCATTGACATCCAAAACATGATTATCCTCCATGATTTCGGTCCTTTCCAATATACTATGTGTGTTAACCATAGCAGCCTTAGCATTCATCAGCCGTCTATTTTTGGCCAAGAGTTCAACTATGTCCATTGGGATGTCATCTAAAGCTTCTTGTTCACATGTCTGTGTGGTTTCTCGCTCTTCTATAACTTCTTTCCGCCCCTGAAATTCAATGACATTCTAAATCTCATGTTTGTCCGATGAAATCCAGATCCAGTACATCATCAACTACTGCCATGAATAGATAATATGCTATAGATATGTACAGATATCGTCTAATCATAAGAAAGACGGAACATGCCTTATAGATTATAGAAGTGTGTATATAAGCATCATTGTGCATATATATTATAATTGCCAACCATATACCACTATGAGTTTCATGATATTTATGGTAATCATCAGTCGAGAACCAACCAAGCTCAGAAGAAGCTACCTCAAAATTCAGGGGGCAAAAAAAATCTTGACTCCAGTTTCAGTTTAGCAGGTGGTGTAGAACTTACTATTAAACTGCCAAGTTTAGTTTATTTAAGCCGTTGAACTAGAATTATGCTATATCATTAAAAAAAAGGAACTTAAATTCATACATCTAATGCTGTGAATACATACGAAGTAAATAGAGGGATTTTCGTGACTCTAGATGGTACTCTTTAATTTAATTGCCCTATATCTCTCAGAACCTTCATAAGAAGGCTCCTTGTAAAGATCTTTTCCCTTTATGGACCCACCTAAAATGTACTGTAATATGATCCTTTTTCCCTTAATCATCAAGGGATATACCTTTACTCAACCAGTTAATCCTTTTCTCATAATAGCTGTGACCTAAGGTTTATTTGACCATCAAAGTGCAGCACCTCAGGCAAGGCGCTCATTGTTCTCTTATTGATCTCCTTTGAGCAATGGATCCAGTAGTACATTTAGTAAGTTAAAAGCTTAATCAAGTTCAGGACCCATCATTGTTTTAGAAAGACATTAAAACAACAACAGAAAAAAAAGGTAGAATAGACAAGCAACCACATGACACACACAAGATAAACACAGATGCACGGGCATACAAAGTACAAAAACACAAGGCAGCATGAAGGTAGTCGCTACTTGCTATCCTTTTTCACTCTTGTGATCAATAGTTAACTCTTCTATGTCTTTGACCCAGTATATTTAACACCTGATCAAACTAGAACTTATCACCACGTTCAAACTCACAGAATGCTATAGGAAGTGAAAAAAGAAATGACAACAACATAAGAACATCAGTCCCAGACTAAACATCATAAGGGAACTTAAACTCAATGAGTATGAACAACATGAAAAGGGAATCCTTACCTTTGGCAAGTCCATCTTTCCAGGTTCTTCATTGTTAATATAATGCTCCTTCTTTTTCTTCTTTCTCAAGGTAACCTTTTCACTGGTGTTGCTACAAGTATCTGGATGATGAAGCAAGTTCCTCCCAGCTTTTACAGTTCTTTTCAATTTAGGATGAACTTTTTTGTCATTCACTTGTTTTGTTGCTTTACCGTCAACAATAAAAATGTCCTTGTTAATCATATTTTCTTGTTGGGGCATGAGGCAGCCCTGTTGCATTGCATTTTGCATCCCAATAGCATTTTGCTTGTGCTCTTTGGCCGTACATACTTTGAGGCTATTGACTAAACCATTTTCAGCTGATGCAGCTGCTTCAGCATCAATGTGCTTATATCTCCTCTTTATCTTGCCTTCCTTACGAGCTTTCTTTATCCAGTACATTAGAGATGATCCATCATCTAAATTTTCAAAATCTATATATCTCCTCTTACCCTTGAATGACTTCACATTGGTTTTTCTGGGGGAAGTATGATGAATTTCAGGACCAAGTTCTGGATCTTTCCTGCTCAATGTATGTGGCCTTCTGTCAACTCTGTCCTCAATTTGATTGGCATCTTCACTACCATCAGAAACATCAATCTTACCAGAAGAGTCCAACTCCTCAGTTCTCATGATCTCGTCTAACAGGCGCATCTTCCTACCCTTTTTATGTTGCAGATTTCCATCAGAAAAGCCCACTTGCATGGCACCATTTCGACTTTGGACAGTATCTTGAGGCAAAGTTACATTATTGTCAGATGTTTCATCATCGTTTTCATCCAATCCCTTTGAGTCCATTTCAGAGAGATGAGCTGCAACAGCAGTTTGAGAATCAACTTGCGGCATAGCAATATTTTTTTCTAGTGGTGCTTCAGTTTCTCTGGCTGCTTTACTAAATTGTTGTTTCGTCTTGCACATTTCCCTAATCAATTGTTCATCTTTCTCCCCATGTACCATACTATCAATACAAGCAGGACTGGTAACCATCCTGAAATCAGTACTTCTATTGACTATTTCAGTTTCCTTTGATTTAGCATTTACCATGTCTTCACAATACAAAGCTTCCAAAGCGTTTGCCATTGATGCCATATTTCTTTCTCCTCTTCCTCCCATGTGGCATGCTTCACCTTTTGTCTCAACATAAGCAAGCATGTCACTTGATGGATTCTGAATCCCTTCATAGCTACCTTGGCTAGCTTTGGCTACCTGCAAGCCTGTGAAAAGCAAAAGGTAAGTCATGAAAATGAAATCATTAAGTTAAATGGGGAAATGTAAATTCAAGTTGCTAGTGGACAACCTTCTGTGGCTGCAACCGTTAGATGATTCTTTGCATTCTTGTTGCAATTTGCTGATGGCCAACATTCATGATTTGGCACATCAACAGAAGTACCGGCTTCAGTTAGTCCATCTACAATTTTTTCTTTTAATAGTTGATGAAAGCCAGGAAGCATCTCTTTATCATTGGCGGGAGTCATGCAGGTGTTTCCGAGAAAAACAGTGCCCCTTTTTACTTCAGCATTCTGAATATCAGGAGGAGCTTCATTTGCTCTTGTTGTGGCACAATTAACAGCTTTGTGCCAACAGTTTGGGCAATTCCACCGTCTAAATTTAGTCATAGGTAGAGGGGGAAGGAGGCTGATATGTTTATCAGATGTTTGACCATGAAACATAGGGAATGGCCAACATATCTTTGGATCTTTCTTACGAATCTCAGCAACATATCCTCTGTGGTCAAGACAGAGCACATTAGAAAAATCAAGAAATACAATTTAACTTCTTAGCTGCTACTTTGAAGTTAAATGTTTAAACATATTAAAGCCTCTTGAGGTACTTCGATCAACTATCCTTCAAACGGCTAAGTACTCCAAAAAATGTAAGAAGTTCTATAGACGATCAACAAGATCCTCCCATGCAGTATTTCAGGATATTTTCCTTGAAAAAAGACTTAAGAGATACAAAGGTATGAAGCCCTAACTGATGACCTATGAGCCACAGATACATGCACACACTGCATGTGCACGCACGCACACACACATAATACGTATGCTTGGAAATTGTACAAGAAAAATGCCCTCATCTCTGTGAAGTGCATAGGAGTAAAAGGAAGGGCATTTAGGTAAATTATGTGGTTTGCAAAAATCTCTTTCATCGGCCTCACATGTACTTTAACCAAAGACCTATGTTCATATGTACTAATGTAATTAAATGCACACCAATATTTATTCATACATACATACATACCTCTATATATAACATGGCTGATTGGTCCACTCATGCATGGCAAGTGCACATCACACAAAAAAAAAAAGGGTGCATCCATCCACCAATACTAGTGCGCCCGCTCAACCCACAGAAAAAAAAAAAAAAAAAAAAAAGAAAAAAAACATACATATGTGCACACAAAAACATAGATATGCCCGTATATATGAATGAGTATCTGCATACGTCGACATGTACATGTTTACGTGTAATATGGCTTATAAACATTTAAACACACGAACTCAAGAATATTTATACGCGTAAACACAGAAAAGCAACATGCTTAAACATGGACATGCATTTATATATTATGGCTCGGAGGCACATAGAGATATATAAAGTGATAAACTAGTGCATCAACACATACCCGCAGGGATATGTATAGAAAAAGATAGAAATAAATACGCACAGATAAAAGATATGCAACGCTTCAAGATAAAGATAGGAATACATATGTATAGATGAAAATACATAATGTGTATAGACAAAGATAGGGATAGATATGTATAGATTTTTGGTACATAAAAGATACGTATATATAAGGCTGCATATTGCGTATAGATAGGGTACATAATTTGGCAGACAAGTTCATGCACCCACACCCACACGCACAGATATGTATACATAAAGATAGCGATGGACAAATCACAGCCGTTAATCCTAATAGCGAAAAATTTATATCGTGTTAGTAAAGCATTTTATGACCAACCTATGTTCAGTGAACCCTATAGCGATGCTCAATTAAAGCTCACGTTACGTTACGGAATAACAGAAATTAATAGGAGATGGACAGACTTACCGAATGGAAAAATGGTCACAAGTTTCCGTTCCTGGAACACCATCAGCTGCAGCTGTTTCAATGAGTCTGGGTTCTTTTTGTGAAAGGCTAGACTGGGGTTCCCCTCTACAATTGCTCTCCTTTACGGAACTTATTTCCATCCCGCGGAAGCACCAAAACACTAACACTATTAAGCATGTCCTACATGGAAAAGAAAAGCTTCTCATCAGCAAGTATTTGTCTTCTGGAAACGTGAAAATTTTCTAGCTTGATATCATATTCCCATGAGGAAAAAAAAAAAAACAGAAGAGATGTTCTGTGCGATAATGATTCATGATGCAAGCAAACGAAGACAGTACTTGTAGTCTTCGAATTGGACGCATCAAAGTCGAAAACAAAACAAATTTTGTGCATGTCTCGCGGAAGAACAAAGATCTAACAACATACCAAGAGCGATAAAGTTCACTTTCTTAGCCTGTTGGCAAGCGGAAAACAAAAGACCTAGCTTGCAAACAACCTATAGATATACAAAACAACGACAAAGCCCACACATTGCGGTGAAATAATAGAACAATACAAGAGGACTGCTAGAATAACGAACTCACACACCACTGTGATGAGAAACAAATAAAGAAAGGAATAATAGAAGATTTTGCGAGCAACCGACCACATTTACGACATGAAATATAAGGAAATACGAAACATTAATAACTTGTGTTCCAAACCAACCTCTATGTGTTCAAACTGAAGCATAAAATCACGTCAATCTAGGGTTTATGTAGAGATAATTACACTTTGTAACCGAACATCATACCAACTATCAACCATCACTCCAGGCTTATCATAGATCATGAAATCACGCATGCGAAGCCGAAACCCAAAAATTCGTATCTGCGATGCTTATCGATCTTGTTGCTTCATGAAATCCGGAAGAAGAGAGGGAAAACACTTCGTCCCCTCGCTATAACCGATCAAAGCCAACTTCTGTTGCAACCTCGATGCATAAAGCAAAGTTTCACCCCATAAAATCATGCATCCCACACCCCTAAACAAACAAATAGAGATTCGCCCACAAAAAAATATCCATTCTTACGAGCATCCAACTCTCCGATTCTAAAACCGGACCACAGAACAATCAAGAACAACAGCAAAAGCCGACTCTAGAGGAAACTCGATGAGAAAAGCAGTACAAGAATGGGGGGAAACCACGTCAAATCTCGAGCTTGACAAGAAAGACAGCAGAAAAAACACCAAATAGAATCAACCGGTACCAAACTAGCTCCGAGGAAAGATCATCGAGAAATCTAGGAATGAATACCTCTAATCGAGCCACATACAGGATAAAAAAGGAGTCACTTTTATCTCGGGCAGCTCATCGCCATCCACGGCACGGCCGATCGAGATGACACCGCGGGGAGAGAGAGATTTCTCAACGATGGATCCCACGGGACGAGCTCCGCGAGGAATCCAGCGGCGGATTAGGGAGAATTGGAGAGCTGAATGGGAGAGAGAGCATGGGTTTCAATCTAGGGTTTAGGGGAGAAGGAAAGAGAGAAGGGGGGACGAATGGTAATGAGATTTATGGTATATATATGTGGGTGACATGGATGTGTGTGGCTCTGGGAAGCCCCGCCATGTCATCCCCACACGGCCACAGCATTAAAGAAATTTATTGAAAGCGAAGGAGAGGTGGCCGAATCGGATGCCACCACCAATACCCCATGTATGGTCACCCCCTCCCCTCCCCCGCCGCACGCCTCACCCCACCACCCATAAAAGGCAAAACCCTAATCCTAGCCTAGCCCTAAAGGTAGCATCTAAAGGTACAGCATTTACTATTTATACTATTTGTGTTGAGTATACCAATGAAAAAAAAAAAAAAAATCTGTAATCTACATCACTCATTAGGTGAAGCGCCAACAGAATTTTATAGAAGTTGACGAGTGAGTTGCGACAGATACTTTCAAAGAATATATATATATATATATATATAGTATTTGTTTAACCTAACCATTAGCTAATGTTTGCCACAATATTCATCTATTGGGCTTGTTGCACTTGTGAAACAGTCCCATCTGGTATCCCCTTACTAGAGCAAAGGTGATTTATGATGCAAATAATTGACATTAGTTTAGGAAGCTAATTTGATAAAAATTAAAGACTAAGATAGAATTTTAATGTAAATAAAATTCATCCCAAAGCTCAAAAAAAAAAAAAAAAAAAAACTCCAATATGATACGGGTGAAACCTTTAGTATTTATTTAGTAAACTTACATATCGTATCATGAGTTTTTGTACCATGCATGTAACATGGATTATATTGTTAATTGAAATTTTTTGGCATCTAATAAAAAGTTGCTTTTCTATTGCACAACTCAGAAGCTAACTTGCTTTTGTTGTTCCATGGCAAGCTATAACTAAACGGTAAGCAATGAAAAAATATATTTTTGACAAATAAACTAATTAAAATGATTTTTTGATATTTATTAAATATTATTTATTATGGTCATCTTCAAGTGCATCTGAATCTAGTGAAGAGCGACCTGCAAAACAAGTTCACACTGATCAAAATTATATTCGACGAAAATCTTCTGATACTTAAGTCAATGGAAAGTGGTGAATAGTAGAATTGATAATAAAATTTGGTAAAATTTAACCCAATCAAAAATCTCTTACCATCGCTGTTTCCTTACCTCCCTTTTTTAGGTAATTTGGATGTAACCGTCAGACACGTAGGGTCCCGTTTGTTGTGGCATGAAAGGATAGTTAATCTCCAATATCGGGCCATGATCATAAAGTTAGTGGACAGTTTACATCCACTAACAGTCATGGTATGGCGCTGTTATCCACGATTATGGTGTCATTACTATAGATTCTCATAACTACAGATTCTGATACCAACTGGGTATCGATAATCTTGATGGACCGACTGTATGTCAGTATTTTTGGTATGTCGCTGGCCATCGGTCGGTAGTTCTGATATACCAACTGACCATCGACTATACAGTCGATCGAATCACTGTAGGTTACCGTCTAGAAAAACGATCGGAAGTTGTCAATAACTAGTCGGTTGTATTTCACGATACTAATAATATATCGGGTTAGTGAACTCTGTAGATGCTATAGTTGAACCGGCAATTTTTTTGATAGTCCTACTTCGACGGTCTATCGTCAGTTACCGACACATAGTTGGAATACCGACCGTGAGATAGGGTGCCGATTGTGAATCGGAAAAAGCTGATTGCCCCAACATTGCTAACAGCTAGCAATGACCATTGAGCCTCAAATGAAGGCCAATTCAAATCCTAGAATCATTGCATTTCTGAAAATCTTCTAATTTACAGAGATAACGGTATGTCCTTTCAAAAGCACTGAATTAATGAAAGGAGCACCTAGGATAGGAATATGATAAGTATGTATGTATGTGTGCATGTATGCATGCATGCATGATGAAAATAGATTGACCAGGAAAAGGTCGAGCAAGGTCACTAATTCAACTTCCACGTTGTATCACCTTTGTGATGACAAATGTCCTCCATCTAATCGAAGGTTTACCACACTCCATCAACTTACAAGTTGGCAGAACTGATACGTTCCGAGAAGAGCTGATGCATTTGAAATCTGGACATGGAAAACGATCCAGTGGAGAATTTTGTGGCATATTGTTTGAGAAGCTGTTTCCGGGTTTCCTTGTTCCCATTGCTGAAACCTGCGGACCGGGAATGTAATACGCTAACGTCATGCTTGCATCATCCAAACTATTCTTACTTTGTGGAATGATCCCACTAACAGACTTGGAAAAGGACTTCTGGAATGTAAGCTTGCTCCCCCTGGGTCTGCTTGCTTTCTGGGTGCGTTTTTTCCTTAGTTTTTCTTTTCTTTTTTTTTTTTTTTTTGGGTTTTGGTTGTGTGTTGTAGGAGAGACAGTGATATGAGAAGACATCCCAGGTGGAAATAAAGTATAAATTTTTTGTGGTGTGGAGCTGGACAGATCGAAATCAATTATAATTCGCCTAGTTATGATAAAGAAATATACAAGATAGATTAGCTGTGGATATATGATAACTTTTATTAACTTTGGCTTTAGATCAACCAATATCTGCAACCAATGTGCAGTTAATAATTCTAAACATGCAAAGATATCCTTCAACAAATAGATCCCATGGAGGATCGAAAGTTAAATTAGGTTCATTGTTTCACATGCATGTACTATATTTAACGGTACGTTGAACATGGGAGTCCCGTGATGTCCCTTGATATATATTTATAGATTGTAATAGCATGTGCATTTTATCATCAAATCACGCGGATGATTGAAATCGAGCAAAGGGTGTAGGAGTTTTTGGTGCATCAGAAATTCCTATAATGGTCCAATCGAGTGTCTGAATGATTTGAAGAGAGAGCACAAAATGAAGGGATTTATATTACAAACACAAGTTATAATTTGATCAAATGCTCGGAAAATTTAGATGAGGCGAGAAGGAAATGCCATGATTCACCCAAGCAAAAGGCTAAAATAAGCGTACTATGAATTGGGAATACTGGAGGTTAAGATTCTAGAAATTAAATGGATAGATAATTGTTGATACCGAATGATCAGTTGTGATTCAAATCTGGTGAAAAGAGCAATCGGATTTCATGTATCGATCCCAGACATCCGGGCACAAAAGACAACCCAGCTTGGTTGTTGAGGCTGGTGCAATACCAAAAGGTGATGGGAACGAAAATGTAGGGCCTCTTCAAGTCAATGTGTCATCATTGGCTCTTTCTTTTATGCCTTGTAGGTCCAGTGGATTTGCCTTTTTTATGTTCAAAGTAGCTTGCATGATATTGGCACCAGTTCGCGGAGGGTTTATACAAAACTGCTCAAAAAAAAAAAAAAAAAACTCAATTCATGTTTAGATGCTTTTAGGTTTTTGAAGAGAAATTGCTTGTACCGTGATGCCTGTGGTCATTCAGTCGTTCTTCCACAATGGCAATCGTAATTTTGCATGAAAGTGAATTTTAGGCATGATCCATTCAAAGTAGTACATGCGTTGAGGTGTTGATGAAACACTAAATCTATACTCTCAAAGAATCATACAGACATATATTTAGTCCAACGTCACTTATTTATTGAGATAATTTTAGATATTTTATAGTATCAAAAAATACAAATAATATCTTCTTATTAATTTTTTTTAAGTGAAATCTTGAATTATTACAAATGGCATCAGAGTCAATCCAGTCCATAGTCTATGTGGATTGGAGGATACTGCAGCACGGATTCATTAGGACTACCATGGACTGATTATGATAGTTATTAATGGATACATGGGCGTGGACCTTTTGTCTAGTGAGAACATCAGGGCTTCAACGAGGAGAGTATGTGAAAAACTATGTGGACATGTATTTAGTCTTACGTTGCTTATTCATTGAGTTTCGTTGGAAAGATCTTAGATATTTTTATACAAAGCCAAGGAATACAAATAATACCTTCCAGCTAGCTAGTCTTTTTTTAATAAGATTCTGAGTTGTTACAAATAATATTAGAGTCATTCTAAGAATAAGATTCTGAGTTGTTACCAAAAGTATTAGGATCAATTTAACCCATAGCCTATATGGATTAGGAGATACTACAACACGGATTTATTAGGACAGCCACCAGCCAAGCATGTTATTTATGAATGGATGTATGAATTTGGACCTTTAATATTGATGTTAGGACTTAAACAGAGAAGTATGTAAGGAACCGTGTAGACATTAATTTTATTTCACATCACTTATTTGTTGGAAAAATTTTGGATACTTATATAAGATCAAAAAAACCTAAATAATATCTTTCAATTAAATTTTTTAGATAGGATTCTGACTTAATATAACAACATAAATTTTTAATTATAATAATTGATTTATTTGAAAACTTTGACGACCAATGCCAGTCAAAAGATTTAGATTGTAAGTACAAGCCCCAAAGGTGTTGTAGTTGAGGATCTGTGACCTGGGACCACAGAAAAAGGGAAAAAAAGAATGAAACAAGAAAAAAATTCCTGTACTTCCCAAAGTAATGGCTTAGGGTAGCGGGTGAGGGATTGTTATTCTGGGAAAGAGAAATTTAACTAAAATAATTTAGAATTATCAAAACCTTTACGTAAGACTGAAATCAAATTAAATATCATCATATTCATATCCATATCTATATTTTATTTGTCTGATGAATATAAATACATATAGAGATATTATTCGGATATAAAAATTTATATCTATATTTATTTTAAACGGATACAGATACAATTCAGATATTAAAAATATGAATATAATTATAGATATTATTTAAATAATTAAATTTTATGATTATATAATCAAAGATATTACTAAATAGATGATAAATCAAATTAATAACATGTTTATAAAATTATATATTTTTTTAAAAAATTAATAAATATTATATAAAATTATATAGAATTATATATAGATTCGGTTATTCGGATACTGATCGAATAGTTGTCTATTCATATCCATATCTATTTTTTTTTATGAATATGAATATGAATATGGCTATTAGTCGGATCTTCAAATTTTTATTCATATTCGGATTGATTTGGACACAAATGAATCTGGATAGATAATATTCATATTATTTTTATCCTCACCTCCACGAGAAACTGACATACGTTAATATAGAATTGCCGGTTATTACCACTTGAATCCGGGATACAGCTCTTTGCTCTCCAAAGGTGAAAATTGTTTCCTCTCGTTCTCCTCAAGTAGAGTTCAATGGTTGAGTGTAAATTATTTCCTCTCATTCTCCTCAAGTGGAGTTCAGTGGTTCTGTGTCCAACGATCTAATATGCCTTTTCTGCAATCATGACATGTTATGGAGTGCGCTTTTTCTTCTCCTCCTCCTCCTTCGATGAGAATATGGAGCACGTTTTTTCTTTCTTTTTTTTTTTTAGATGAGATTATGGAGCACGCATTTTATATGTAGGATGTGGTAGTATCATTACCATTATATGATAAATAGCATAACAAAAAAAAAACTGTGAGGCTATTTTTAAAAGCTCTTATACAATAGGATATAATGGAAGGTGAGTTTTGAACCGAGATCATTGGAATAGAAAGAGACAATAAGGAATGGGCTAGTCAATAGGGCCAGCTCTGTCTCCAATATCACTAATTCAATGTATCAAGAGAGAATTCGACCCCACATCACTATGGGAGGTGAGTTTTAAACCTAGATCATTGGAATAGAAAGAGACAATAAAGAATGGCCTAGTTATAGGGCCAGCCCTTTCTCCAATATCACTAAATTTTCACTGAATCAAGAGAGAATTCCACCCCACATCATTTGATATAATTTTTTAAAATTTTAACAGTTCGGTAATCCAGCACTTTGATAAAGACCTACATAAGATTATTGCTTAATCCAAAGCAGCTGTTAAACGATACCTAATCCTGGCAATCAAAAACTAGCATCTAATGCAGCATGGATGGTCCAAACCCCACAAGCTGTACCTAACCTTTGCATACTGCCCCAATTTCTTCTGACATGCCAACCTCGTGGGTAGCCTGTTTGCTTTATGGATGCACAAAGGAGAAATTATTGTCTGGACCATGCCCAGCTAGACCAGCCAAATCCCACGGTGGATAACATGCCACATTAACCCTTGTCTTTCAGGAATTCCCGATTGCACATTATCCACCGTGCATGTGCTTTGAGATTTGTGCTGGTCTACCTGGGTGTGGTCCGGGCAATAATTTCTCTGCGCAAAGTGCTGGGTTTGGTTCAGAAGCTTTATGGTTGGTCGGAGTCTAAGGCTCACCCAGCAGCCAAGCCACTGGGATAGGCATTCACCACGGTAGGGAACCAAAAAAGAAGGAACACTTCCTGCAATTCAACAACAACGATACATCTAATGTATACTATGCACTGCACCCTACCCTCTTTTTATTCCTAGAAGAAAGGAAAGCAATTTTCTAATTTATGGCCATGGGCAGCATTGTCAGGACTTCGTGATCCTTAACTCATAAGTTCCTTTCCAACAACATCAAACGCAAGCATTAACTTAGACTCGCCACTATTAATCACCGTTACCAACTTTCTGAAACTAATAAAGTACCATAATCAAAATTCGACACCTAAAATCTCAGGAGACTACATAAATTATTTACCATCATATTTTCCTCTCCCAGATCTTTTTTTGGATAATCCTTTGCAGCAGGATTCTCTAACCGCTGATCAAGTTTGTACCCTAAATTGATCCTGGAGTATGCCAGCACTGCTCAAACGATCCAACAACCATCACGCATTACAGTTGCCAAATCAAGAAAATATTACTGCTAAGAGGTGACCAACCATGTTGCTACCAAATTATTTTGAGCCAACTCAATTGACGCATTTGCACTTACGATGGTCATTGCATGCAGTTTTTAAAGGATACAAGCCACTAGGTCACAAATAGAGCCTCGCGCACAAAGGGCAATTTGCCCGAAAGCATCAGAGCAGTCTCAAGTTGAGTCCCAATCAGATCCCAGGCAGCTCTAAAGGTTTCTGTCCCTGCTTCATTATTTATGCTACCGACCAGAAAGCGAACTAACACCAAAAGCGTGATAAAGTCAAGGAGTAACCGAAACAGATACAGCTATGGAGCCACGATAACTTACCCCAGCACTTAATTCAGAACACCAAGGAACTGTTCCACTGAACTTAATACAAATGTCATGGCACGTCGACCCAACAATAATATAGAAGGTCCTTTCAAAAAATAATAATAATAATGTAGAAGGAAAAACTGGGAGGAACTACACTAAAACAACATGAAGGTTTTTTGAACAGAACTCTCTTTTATGTCACTAATAACTCCTGCTACATGTATCTTATGCATTCACCATACTTTCTACAACACCAACAAATTGAATAAGCTCCCAGATGACAGCTGCAACAGTATGCAAGTGGAAGGATGGTATTTTGCATTTTGCATGTCTTCACCTGAGAGAAAGGGAGGAAAAACGTTATCGGGCTGTCAAAATCCAAAATATGGAACAAATAAAATTCATAGGCACACGCAATCCTTTCAAGAATGTGGCAAAGATTACTTTTTAAACTACACAATTTTCAAGCATTAACAAACGGCAGCTACCTTCCACCAACCAGATTGTTTGCTTCTGGTACATAATACCAATCAGACCACTCAAGCAATTTGACCAATTCCATTTCAGTGTTTTAATCCAACAAAATGATTTATTGGTAGTATTGACCCAAATTCACTTGGATGACCAGCAAAATTATGCATATCAACATTTGATCCAAGTGGTGGTGTCAAGCCCTTTAGCTATTGTTTTTAGATATAACGGACAGGCCCAGCCTGCTCCTACAACATGTTCATCAAGGATCCCTGCCTACAATGAAATTTCTGCTTCCTGCTGTGGCAGGCAAAATAATACTGACTCCACTATCCAGCTGAGTCCAAAGTTGCAGAGTAAGTATCAGCTGAAAAGCATGCAATGAAGTAAATAAGTATGCATCTGAATTTCTGAATACTGGATTCTACATATGTCATGCATAGGTATGATATATTAGTAAAGCAAGCCCAACCACTTTTCCCTGTTTCTTTTCAAGTTTTCTCAATGTTCCTCTTTTTCCTTTTATTTTTATCTTTAAATTACTTCAGTGCCACTGATACTGTGAAAATAGGTAAAACACTGAAAATATGTAGATTTTCAAGATGATACCTTTACTGAGGCGGTAGTAGAGCTATTTCGATTTCCTGGAGTGACTTGCCTTTTGTTTCCACCACGTTCCTCTGCACGAATATTGCTGCTATCAAGCAAAAGGATGCAAACATTGAGTACAAAACCTGCGGTCCCAGTTGCTCCAACATTTGCAAGAATAGCAGACCAACAAAAAAATTCACCACCTGGAAAATTCAAAGTCAGGAAGACATTCTTCAGTTTGACGATACTATCAACCCAGCAAGAATCAAAATACATCAAGCAATGGCATCCCTTAACTTGACTATAGTATACAAGTTACAACAAGCAAACATGACAAGCAGCAATGGTAACAATCCCCAGCACAAGCAACTTCTACATCATCAACATCGTCATCAAAGCAACTTCTTATCAATCACACTACATTCTTCAACACAGTGCAACAGGGCAAAGTCAACAAAACTAACTGGGGAGAACTTTGAGTGGGTTGTGTTTTACCACATTTCTCGATGACTTCATTTAGCAGATATACAGGTTTTGCACAAGTTTCTCTGCTTATCCCTTCATGACACCATTTGAAAAAAATAAGATATGACAACGAGTACTTACCCAATGCACAGACATGCATAAAGCCATAGCTTTTGCCCGAATCCTGTTGGGAAAGATTTCAGGCAAAAGAAGACCAGGAACAGGGCCAGCTCCCAATGAAAATGCCAAGACAAATCTGCAAGAAAATAAGTAGGTAGCTTGATACAAAACTTCTATAAATATTCCTCTGTTCATTTTTATGAACCTACTCATCTAGTAAAATCATGCAAAATCTAATAGAAGTCCAGAATACCAGGGTTGTTTCATATATCTAATTAACAATAATCCAACTCCTGTTTCCTTTTCAGACCAATGACAGACACAACACCATTAATTAAGGGTTTATTAGAACTCTAGAGAACCCATTGTGGAGTTAAAACTTGAAAAGCAAGTGCCTGGAACAATGCACTTGTAAGACGCCAAGCCAAAATATAGACATTCACAACAAAGGATCCATGCTCTGAGTAACAATACTGCATAACCAGGTGCATGTACAGAACATACACAAAATCTAGAGATACTACCAACATACAACTAACAGGACTGAAGAATAGAATCACAGCAACATACCAATCATATCTGATGTATTATCAATCTAAATAAAAACATCCTCTTCTTTTTTAGTCAAGGTGGCTCACAGATCAAATGTGACTTTGCCACTAAAGAAACGACCATAAAGTTTATGATAGCCGTATCAAAGTTCAGATAAACATTATTAGAGGCATTATTGATGTGACTAAAGAAGCGCAAAGGGCACATTCTTGACAAGTTTATATGATGCTCAAGTGTACCCAACCAATAATGTAACGTCACAAAATGGGAAATACTTATATTGATAATAAGTTGAAATTTCAACAGTATAATGGTGGTGAGAAGCCTGTAGTAGAATTAAGATGCTACTGGAAGCTGCAACAAAAAAAAAAAAAAAGATTAATAGCCATAGAAGAGGCTCACCATTATAAAGGCCAGATGGAAGACACAAAAGAAGATCAAACTGAGTAAGAAAGCCTCTCGTAGTGTTGTGAGTGATTCAGTGAATCTTTGAAGTGATGATCACACACTATCATGGCTGAGTAACCCACCAAGCTGATGAGAAGTGAACTAGTTGAAGAAGCTGACCGTCGATAATACAAGCTAGACACTGAAGTCAACCAACAAAAAAGAAAACTAGGAGATGGTATATTACACAATAGCACCAAGTTGCAAGTGGACAATGCTTGAAATCTGCAAATAGTCGATGTGAACGTGTATGTCAAGGATGGTGAGGAAGATTGTTATCTCTCAATGCATGCTTAAAGAAATTGGATGCATGAGAGGCAAACATGCATGGAGCAACTAGGGTTAAAACTACAAAGATCCCAAGCCAAAAGAGAGGAAGGCTGCTATGCATATATCCATACACTCAGTGCAACCATGAGGATGAAGTTCCCATGAATAATTAGAAGCTATAAGAATTGGCATGACAACAAAGAAACTCCAAGAACCAACAAGCCAAGAAGGAAATCAAACCTTAGAGTCAAACTAGAAAGCCACATGGAATGACAAAATCAAGATGTCCCACAGATGCATCATGGAAAGATTAGTCCTTGGCATGGAAGACAAGAAGAGCCCAACTCAAAATAGAAGTTAGAAGTTAAGTGGCCATAGACTGACTTGGGCTCGGGATTAGAATTTGGGATGTTTACAGAGCGATAAGCAGAAGAAATGCACCCTTTGACCAACAAATGATGGAAGAGGCACGCTAATATGTAGGGGACCAGCCTAAAGAGGCAAAATGACTAGATACCACATGTGGCGGGATGACAATAGGATTTTAAGAATAGCAAGAAGATGCAACAGGAGTCAAAGAAGATAGTTCAACCATACCAATGGTTAGAGCAAATAAACTTGCAAAAGAGAAATAGTCCAACTAAATGCCAGAGATATCCAAAGGACACAATGTAATAAAGCTGAAGTTTTTAGTCATAGTCAAGACAGCAGTATACTTACATTATTTGACTAAATCATCAACAAATATTCAAGATGTACCCTCACGATAAAGTTTCATGACAATGTGAATCTAATATGACATACAAGGTTCCACCAATTATGAGAAAAAAGTGTAATTCTACGATATTTTAATTGATCATACAAGTAATCCAACTAAATGGGCTTCAGATAGAGCAACAAGATGCTGACACCAAATTTAGGTTCATTGCCAAAATCCCATGAACATATGAATAATGCAATTACTGTTAGTTACTGCAATAGCCAAAGTCTGCTGAGTGTGAATCAGACCATAGGAGCAACATATATTAAGATCCTGTGCAACTGAAATATAATTACATTTATCTTGAAGCTTAGGTATAGATACAAAATTTCCAGGTGTTATTAATGCGAATATTTAAATTGAAGAGCCTAGAAAGTTCAGATGTATCATGGTAAAGGTGGAAGCAGAAATTTTGATTTTCTAAGTAGCACAAAAGAATCAAGATAAATAGGTGCCCAGATCTTACAACAACATTCCACCAACAGAGAGATACAACCTCCCAGAACCTAGGTGGTGAAAACTTGCTGCACCAGCCTGCAGACCCATTGCTGCAGCCTGCATCAGCAGAGAGATTAGATGTTATCGGTGTAAATGTACTCAGTCTGCCAACAGTAGATTTTTCACCAAACCGCTTACCATGCCAATAAAGCTCCCTAACAGTAGAACCTTCCTTCCTAGTTTGTCCATCAAAAGCATTGCAACAATTGAACCTGAAAAGAAAAAAAAAATGAAATGATAAACAATTTATTATGAATTGCAGATTACGGTACTAGCATTAGAGATAGTTCATCTCACCTGATAAATTAGCTAAACCCACACATATATTAGCAATGTCTGAGGGCACCCCCGCGCTTTTAAACACGGTTGAAGAGAAATAGAATACAGCATTTATGCCTGATAACTGTTGTAAAGCAAACAGCGTAGTTCCAATAAAAACAACTGTAGGAAAAGAGAAGGGACTTGCAATGAACAAAACTTCCACATAGAACTTTTGAAATTATGACAACAGGGCAGCATGCAACAAAACCATGATGCAGAAAAGGAATGTTAAGTTAAATGCTTGCCTCTAAAATGACGGCCATATAACAATTCTGAATACTTAACACCCTCTGCATCATCGCCTTTGTCCGAACGTGATAATTCTGCTAATGCTGATTTGACATAAGGTCCTCCTAAAAGTCTCTCGAATTCAACTTCTGCTTCACCAATTCTTCCACGCTGTAATATGCATTTAATCACTCACAGCGATTTTCATATGACAAGTAAATAAAACTAGTTTAATATTCTTGGCATTGCTATTCATGTGACAGAAGCAAATGGATGTGGCACAAGCTTGGCAACACATTTGAGCTTAGGTTCATCTTTTTACTTTCAAATCATATTTTTCTTAAAAAAGAACTGACAATTACAGTTTTCTAATCCAGACATTTTCTTCTGTCGCATACCTGTACAAATATACACAGAGTCCACAAGCTTATTGTCAGATCTTCTTTTTACACTGCATTATTAGCCCTAAAAACTTGCAGTGACTTCATAGAGGTATAGTTCATGTTGATTTCCAAATTAATAGAAACAAGCTTATATAAGAAAATAAAATAATTGATTGAAAACTTGAACTTCCAATAAATGTTGCAAATTGAGTCAATAATGCATCAGCTTCAATTGCTGAGTTTAAACATGAATATACAAGTGAATTTTCCAATACCAACAATTCAAAGTTAAATTGGTTGCTGCAATTTTTTCCAAAACAACTATAGCAGATTATTTTAGTTACCTCATCTTAACTGAAGAAAAATCATTATATATTAACACAATCATCATATATTAACACATAACTAGTGAATGTTGTGCATATGGCAACTCTTCAGTAATCTCAATAAAATTAACCATCATTTCTGAAAGAGAGAACCTTATAGAGCCAATGCGGACTTTCAGCACAGAATTCCATGCAGAGAGCAAGTAAAGCAGCAGGAGCAGCAGACACCCAAAAGCACACTCGCCACCTACCAGCACAAAGCAAATATTCAGCATAAGGCAGACAATTTTTTGCTGACAAAAGGCGCAAAGAAGAGCTACCGAAGGAATTCTTTAAATTTCATTATGTCTCTTACCAACCCACGACTTCTTTCACTGGGATGCCAATAAAGAGAGATGCTATAAGTCCAAGACATGTTGCAATCTGAATGAAACTACCATACGTACCCCTCACAGAAGGAGGAGAAACCTGAACAGCATCGCAGATAAGGAAACAAATAAAGGTCAGGACTATGCAATAATATGAACTAAAAGATACTGTCAATCAATCAAAATATTTGATGCAGAATTCTGATGCACCTCTGTTACATAGAGGGAAGCTACAGGCGGACCTATACCCATCCCTGTTCCAACCAAGAATCTACCAAGAAGCATACCCTCCAAACTGGTCGTTGAAGCACTGTAAATGCAAATTTATAGAATAAGTTCCACTTAAACAAAACTGAAAACGCATCACCTCCAACAGAGAAGGACATCTGAAAGGAAGAATATGTTTTTTCAAAAAAGGAAAAACTTTAAGAACTAAACAATTCTAACTTCTGACATGCTGCAAAAACCAAATGAGTTAAACAAAGACGAAAGCCCAATAAATTTCGCAATGTGGATACACTACCTTATACAAGCTCCAGCGATCATGGGCAACGCAGCCAACTGGAAAGCCCTGCACCGCCCAATCCCATCTGCAATCGACCCACTAAATAAACACCCAACAAGAGCACCACCCAAACACATGCTCACCACAAGCCCTACATCAAACGCCAAATCAGATGCACTCAGAAATCACAAGCAAGTCCAAGTAACTTAAAATCAAAAGATCTATTCGAACAGTCAATACCTTCTGCCAACACATTCCCAGCAAAACCAAGATCCATAGAAATGCTTTCAAGAGGTTCATTAACAACACTGCCATGAAATCCACCCAAAGTTCCCAACTTTATACTTCTCATCCCGCTTTCAAACATTATAAAAGAGATGGAAGTGAAGAATGTAAACTAAACATACCTGAGGTGGTAGCCAAACAAGAAAGACGAGATGGTGGCCACGCACACATGTGGCAACGAGTTTTTCCACGAGGGACTGCCATTCTCCTGCCCAGTAGAATTCGACAATCGAACTGGCACCAGAAATGCACTTCAGAATCTAAAATCACTAATATACAAATCCAAGCCATAGATCCATATACCATTCGAATCCAATGTAACGGAAACCTAATCCTAATCAGATTCGCTCGAATTATGCCTTCGAACAGCCAGAAACATAAGAAAAGGAGCCACCTGGACTCTCGTCATCTCGATCCATGGCGCCTACAAGCTCCCTGGATTGCATCCGCTTGTGGACGGAAGAATTAAACTTCCACCTCATCCCGATTAGCTGTCACTGCTCCTCTCAGAGATCTAATCACTTCCAGACAAATCAGTCCAAACCACCCCAAAAAAATTCAACAAAAATACCGAAAAATCAGCGATCACTCTCCTTGGATCTCTTCTCACAAATAAACTTCAAAAAAAAGCAAAAGAAAAAATGGAAATAGAAGAAGATTCCAGGTACCTCGAAGTGAACATGAGAGATCTCGTATTCTCGAATCTACTCTTCTTTCCACTTTTGCCGCTCACTGCCAACGTGAGCCGGGGACCGGTGGCCGACGCTAGCGTGCGGATCGTTCGAGAGGAGTCCTGGGAGCTGACGGCTCTCTCCTCTTTATATGCACACCGGCTTCACTCGTAGCGTTTCGGGCACGAGGAGCGATATAACGTGCGGCGAGCGGTGAGCGGCGGGCGATCCGGATGCGATCCTGTACCTGACGTCGAGATCGCACCGACCGACGTGATGGAGGCGAGAGCGAACCCGGAAGTGGAGACTCTCCGCAGGCCGCGTGTCATTTAAAAAAGGTTGAGTCCAGCACAAGCCCCTTCAACCAGGACCGTCTGATTGGTTCCCATGATAAATTTACTCTACGTTTGTGATAGATTTATTTCTCCTTTTGTCTTAAATTTACTCTGCATTAATTTAAGACCTGATTCCTCGTCATTGAGGTGAACTAAAGGGTTGATTTTATATTAATTAAGTCTAATCCGAGTCGTTAGCCCAGAAAAAAAAAAACCAATGTGAGATTTATTATGGAGCAATTAATCGATGGTGACAGATCTCCGCGGGTGGTAGCTGGGGTGATCTCAGATGGGTGCACGTGTCCCCACGTCCCAGTGCGTCACCGCAATCTGCGGCCACCCAGAGGTTATATTCTCGTCGGCAAGCGAAGCTTCCTGCTTTTATCGATCCGACAGTGGTACGGTTCACAAAACGGCCCGCAACACCGCCGATGGTTTTCTTTTTAAAAAGAAAGAAGAAAACATAGAAACACTGTGGTGTGGACCCCACTGAAGACTCAGCAGCTGACGTGGCAGGAGACGGTCGCCCAGATTCAACATGGTTGGTGTAATTCACGTGGGGCTGCATCATTCAAGGGGCACCGTCGTGGTGAGTGAGAATAATGCCTTAAAAAAAGATGTTTTAATTAAAAAAAAAAAGTTGGCAACATGCTTTTTATCTAATTCAGAGAACATATTTTTTTGGGGTGGGGGTAAGATAATTCAGAGAGCAGTTTAAGAAATAGTGTACTGTCTAACGGAGATAAATGAGCAATATCTGGTTAAATAGATATAATTTCAAACTACATGATGACTAGGCGCATATTGATGAACACAAATTGAAAAATTGTAGATAGATTGTTCTGTAGTTAAAGGAACAAAAAAAGAGTTCCAATTTATGGTTTGCGGCTGGCTAAACTGCCTGACTCCATGTGAATTCTCTTTTATACTTATCCATTCCATGTTGAAAATAATTTTTTGGTATGAGTATTGGTATGAGAAATATTTTTATGGTAGATGCGGAATAATTATGTAACGTTGGAGTATGACACATATGGAACCTGGCTTTATGAACAGAATCTTTCAGAGTTTAAATTATGTAGAAGTATAATAGATAATTGCACAAGGGAATAGGTTTCTTTCTTGCCATAATCCTTCAATCTATTTCATACCAATCACTATATTCCCTGCACCCAATCTCTCTTGCTATTGAACGATGCCTTCCAAAAAAAAAAAAAACTTATACGAAGTGATGTTAACTGATTACTTGTCGGTTTCTTATAACACCATTTGTCAATTAATAATGGATATCGATATGGAATGGAAATGTATTAGAGAAAAACCCTTCTACCTTTACACATGAATGTCATTATCTTGCAATCACCTAGCTTTTGTTTAGGACAATGAAGATTCAATTAGGATTGGTACGAGGCCTAAAAGGGTGGTTGGCATATCACATTTGTATGGTACAATATATATTATTGATATGCACGGGTACAAAAGAAAAAAAAAAAAATACAATGACATTGCTAAAAGATGTCATGTGCTTTTGGTGCATAAATTTATAGACATCCATTTTTCTAAACTAGGGATCTTTTCAAACCGAAATTGGGCCGGAGAGTGCCTGTCTTCCAACCACAACCATCCATGATTGGTGGGTATAAATCAATCTCATTACATAAGATGGTAGGTCAGTGGGTTCTATCCAATCATTCTTGTTGTGCAATCATAGGTATATGTGATTGGAAGACAAACCCTCTACAATTTAAGTGAGGAGTGAAGATAATTTTTTAGTAATTACTTCCAAATCAAGCAAGGCATGTACAGTCAATATAAAATATGAATGTGCATGATTTATAAAAACTTAATATATCCTTTGTAGTGTATATAAAAAGCACATGCACCAAAAATGCATAGATAAACGGTTCCTGCACTCAAACTAATGGAATATGCATACTATTATAGTGTTTTACCATGATAAAACTATTTAGAATAATTGCAAACATGGAACAATACCCAACGATATATAGCAGTTGAAGATGCATGGTCGTATATTGCAACATCAAACCATAAATACAATATAGTTTGACACTCTAACGTACTTGAAAAATATAAGGCATCTACAAATGAGCATATATACTTGTTCTGTTTGTGTGGGGGGAACCTTGGTGTGGATTGATGAAGGGAATACCCAGGTTCTCTTTCATGCCTCAAGCAAGAGTACTTGAAAAAAATGCACCAAAAAATGAACAAGATAAAATAGAAGGAATTGAATCAACCTTTATTTATCTAAATTCATGTAATACTGATATATCTTATACATATGTATAGGTGAGAAAGATGGGTTACAATAAAGTGGGTACTTAAGAAGGAAGCGAGATCAGAAAGATGAGTAATGCTTGACTGTCATTTAATTTGATTTCAAATATTTTTGATGCACTAAAATTAAAAGGCAGTCCAATATGGATTAAACCTCTGCGCTAGAAAAGAATCATAGTTCTAAAATAGAAGACCGATGTAGCTTATTTAGTGTAGACATTATAGTAAATCCGTTGTAATTCTAAAAATCTCTAAAACTTAGTTAGGATTTGTTGAGGTGATTAGGCTGAAGTTCTTATCAGATTTGTAAGCTAGATTAATACAACCAGCAAAAACAATTAACTATAGATTAGGTTGGGTTTATATTTATAAATATTTAGAAGTAGCTTTGGAGTAAGTTAGATATGCTCGCTATAAGATTTGAGCCGATCCACTCCAATGCCTTTTGTTGCCGCCTGTCTTTGGTGGAATAGTCGGCCAAGAGCCGAATTGTTGCGCCTGAACGATGGATGGCAAGAAACCTGTAAAATAAGTTCTCTTGTCGGTGGTTGACCGACGGAGGACTCTCCGATACTTAAGTTAGCCGGAGAAAGGAAATAGTTGAAGAAAAGCTAAAGACAAGAGCATGGGCTTCAAGTTTATAGATATGCTTACCTAGTCCCTCTTTTTTTATCGATATTTATAGAATTTGGAGATGTCGTTACCATGTAATTTCCGTCCCTGATCGTTCGGGACGTGAGAGTTATGGGCATTTAGTGGACGGTTACTGCATTAACTGTCGTTAAGGCCAAGTAATGGGCCGATTGTGGGCATTAGCCGCATCCCACGTTTAAGAGTAGTTAGTGCCTGCACCGAATAACCATCATTTTCCTTTAAATGCATGAGATTCAAGTCGTCAGTATGGCACCGAGTAGATTGTCAGTTGTATACCGACTTGTTGTAGTTCCGTATAGGATTTAGTTGGTCAAGAACCGACTAGGCATCGAATAGTCGTCGGCCAGTTGTCAATTATATAGTAGACCAAGTTGGTTAAATGCCGACTTTACCAATTCTATCATTTTTAGTCAGTTGAACACTGTCTGGGATAAAGTCCTTTAGTTCAAGTCAGATTGAGCAACGTGTTAGTCGATGCAGATATGTCGTCTCTTGTTTTTTTGGACGGTTAGAAGGCAAAGAATAGAGATAGTCGGCTAAGCGACGAGGATCTACCCCGATATTTTATCCATGATTTTGCCGATTGTAATGATCTAATCCATGAATCCTATAAAATTTTCAACCTGACCATCCAAATAACCCTTTATTGATTTTTCTATGCATATTAATACTAAGTAATCTATGAACCTTACCCAATAGGCGAGAATAAATACATTCTACCGCGAGTATACATCTTCTTTTAGTAAATATAAACCTCAAATGCTCGTTTCACTAAAAAATCCTTCAAGCATTTTTTTTTTCATAAATACATTTTATGATAAAAGTCATGACCATCTGCTGGATGCTCTTAATTCTTGAATACATGATGTTCATCAGAACCATTATCTACGGCGATATCTGGCCCGTTCGTTCATGCTAGTGCTGGTAATTTTAGAAGAAGAGGCCAAGTCTTACCAAAAAAGAGAGGAAGAGGCCAAGGGCTGTCGCATTGTCGGCAAGCTTAGGCAGACCCAACCGGCCAACAAAAGTCAAGTCCTAAACCGCTTGGCTTCTTAGGATCTTCAAAATCTCGCTCCGCGCGTCGATGCATCAAAAGAAAGATCGCTCCGCATCCAACGGCGGATCTGAAAACCATCAAAAAGCGAAGTGAAACCTGTGCCCGCTCAAGGCTTCAGATTTCTTCGCTCTCAGACGACGTATGTCGTCCATGCTGCCCCGTAGGACAAATTTTCCACCGCCCTATTCTTTGGTCCAATCGAGAGGGAGAAAGCGAGAGAGATGCGGCCGCGGGAGAGTGAGGCGGCGACACCGCGGCCGGAACCCTCGCCGTCGTCGCTGCTTCCCACGACTCGTAGCGGAGGCGGTCTTAGCAGGATGGTAGTCCGCTCGTCGGACAGCGGCCACGCCGCGAATGACCGCCGTGACTCGCCACCGAACCTGCGCCGCCGGGACTCGCCGCGCAACCTGCACCGCCGAGACTCACCACTTGTTGCACGCCCCCGTGACTCGACGGCGTTCCGCCACCGCGGCGACGCGACGCAGGACCCCGGCCTCCGGGAGTCGCCACCGCTTGATCTGCGCCACCGCCACTTGCCGAGGTTACGCCGCCGCTCTCCGGCCGATTTTCGCCGCCGTGGAAGTCCTGCCGGTCTTCACCGCCGTTACCAGCGATTCAGTACAGGGGCGTATCTATTCCCCTAGATTCTGTGAGTTAGAATGAATCTTGAAGAGATTTGCTTTTGGGTTTACTTAAGCTTTGAGGTAATGTCTGGCAACCGAAGCTGGACTCCAGTGTCCTTTACCCGTCTGAAATTTAAGCGGTCATAAATGTTATAAATTTAAGGTCTCACCAAATAAGGGTGCGTTTGGTTAGCCATTAAAAAAAATATTTTTTTTATTTTTTAATTTTTAAAAAAATAAAAATCAAAAAGCAAGATAACATCATGAAAAAGTAAAAAATTAAAATTAAAATAATTAAAATAATTATTTTATATATAAAACAAAATAAAATTTTATTTTTTAAAATTTATTTTTTTAATTTTTTTATTTTTACACTTTTAAAATATCAAATCAAAAAGTAAAAAATTCAAACTCTTCTCTCTTGTCAAGCTCTTCACCTCCTCACCTTCTTCTCCATCTCTTCCTGAACTCTTCTCTTTAATTGAGCTCTTCATCTATCGTCCTCAAATATTACCTTTTGTTTTATAGCAACATAGTTACTAAATATATTTTTTATTTTTTTATTTTTATTCAATAACAAAAATCAAAAAAAATATTTTTTAAAAATTAAAAAATAAAAAATATAACCAAATGTACCTTAAAGATTTGAGAATTTAGATTTTATATCATTGAAATAATATTAAACTTAAACTTGAATGGTACTGTTGTCGTCTAACTCTGGTGAAATCCTCGTTAGATGCCGAGTAAATGAGTCTTGCTTCCGAGTGAGAAATAAACCTGCAAAAATAAATTTTCTTACCAAAGTTATCCAATAGGACCCTTTCTTGGTGGAATTAAGGAAACAGTAGGAAGAAACCACGGGACTGAGAGCTTAATATATTTAAAAAAAACTTAGCCCGACCCTCCTCTCCCTTTATATGAAGGTGAAGTTGCCTTGTAATATAATTTTCCGTCTTTTGGAATATAAGAACGTGAGATTTACTGAACTTAATATGAGTTTAGTGGGCAGTTTGTCACGCCTTCGATCCGAGATCATGAGCCGAAGGTCGTGATAATCGCCGTATACTCATAGAAAACTCTTTTCATAAGCATGCAAGGCATCTTATCACGATATCAATGCTTCACAGCAGAATAATTAATCAATAATTTAAATTCAAAATATAATGATCTAAATTTTTTTTAATATCTTAATAAATTTAACAATGATTCATAAGCCTTACATCAAATTCAATAAGACTTTCAATCTAAAATAAAAGTATGGAGATTCTACTTCTAATCACTCTTCCATTCATATCTTGTATAATCTTAATTCCTCAACATATGTAAAAACAGTAAAAATAGGAGGTAATGAACTAGACAACCAAGTAAGCAATGATCACTTTCAACAGATTTTATCAGACATTTAAGTAAATAATCATTAAAGAAAATAAACATATAGAGTTCATCAATTTGAAATCAATTTCAATTATGCAACATAATTCATGCCAAATTCATTTTTTTTCAAAAATTCGAGTTTCTTTCGAGATTTCAATTTCTTTTATTCTTAAATTCTTTTCATCAACCATGAGCTATGACCACATTTTCTCTGTGACAGGGTCATAACACCGCGTATCTTCTTGCGGTGAGCTGCGAATCATCTGGCAGTAAAGTCTTTCGGAACCACTGGTCTCTCTGGCAGTTTGTCGCTGGTCCCTCTAGCAACATGTCGCTGGTCTCACTGGCGACATAAACCCTCAGGACAAATCAATTGCCACCGTATATGCCTCCATTGGCGGGGTCCTTTACATAGTCAGGTTGTCAATTTATTTTGTTCTTATATCAGAATTCTTCATAAATCATGTTTCATATTCTAATTTCGATAAGAAAATATATAATCATGTAGTATCGAAATTAATCAATATAATGCATCATGAAATTAATATGTTCAATCATGCTTCATCATAATATATCAAAATATGATATTTTCATAATAAAATATTATTCATCCAATTCATATATCGTTTCACAAATCATATCAAAAAAATATATTATAATTTATCGATAAATCTAAAAAAAGTGAAACATTACTTACCTCGAACGCATTCCAATAAATCTATATATTTCTATACATTTTCTTTCAAAATTTTTCAGTTCATAAATCATATCACAATATCCGATTATCAGGAATCAACGATACCTATACGAGATCAAATTCAATAATCAGAAAGAATACGAATATCATATTTCAATGGTTTAGATTGGATCCGATCATCTAATTTCATCTAATCAAAATCTAATTAGGACATAAACGATCCAAAGTTTGACTATCAGATCAAATCGGATTCGAAGTGATAAGATCAAGGTTTCTTCATTGGTTTCGTAAAATCAAGTAGAGAAAAAATTAGAGGAGAGAGAATTCATGAGGTACAATTCAAATTAATCAGATGCCATAGTCCAACATCTCGATTGGTGTGATCAAAATAATCTAATCAAGTCATGGCTAGATCGGGATCATGGATGATCAAATTTAAGGATTTATGATCTGATCAAGGTGCTGGCATACTACCTGACAACTACAGATCAGGATGTTTTCACTAGAATCATTCAAACTCATCATCACTCAAACTCATCAAAATAATTTTTTTTTTCTTGATAATTCTAAAAAAATAAACTTCTAGGGAGATACAATTATAGAGAGAGAAATTTATGAAGATGAATCTGTACTAATTAGATGATATGGTTCAACAAATTCAATCGATTAGATCAAGATAAATTAATCAAATCATGCTGAAATTACCACATGGATAATTTAATAGAATCATAGGTGATAAAATTTAAAGATATTTGATCTGATCAAGGTGGGTGCCAGTACACTATCCGACAATCATAGATCAGGATTCTTCATCAGATCAAAATTATTAAAAAAAATTTCTTATTGATAAATCGATCAGAGAGAGAAACAGTTTTAGAGAGAAAAAATTTTAGAGAGAGAAAATTTATCTTGAATTTTTCAAACGATATGATTCAACAAATCTGATCGATCAAATCAAATCATGCTAAAATTATCATATGGATAATTCAATAAAATCATAAAAAATAGAATCTAAAGATATTTGATCTGATCAAGATGGTGCCTATATACTGTCCGACGATCACAGATCAAAAATCTATTACTAGAATCATTTAAATTCATCATCATTCTTCTCAAAATTCTAAAAAAATCTTAGGAGAGAGAAATAACCTAGAGAGAAAAAGTAGAGAGAGAGACTAGAGAGAGAAAGAGAAAGTAGAGAGAAAAAAAGAGAGAGAGAGAAAGCAGAGAGTCTATATTTTTTTTCTTCTTTTTTTTTTCTTTTCTTTTCCTTCTTCTTTTTCTTTTCTTCTTCCCACGGCTTAACTTGGGCCGAAATAGGGGACCGTATGGTCCCCTCCTTTGCTCGGCCAACCAAGGGCCGCAGCCGGCATGGCGGTGGCCGGCGATAAGGGGACGACGATTCCATGGCCCAGAGGGATCAAATCGATGGTCGGTGGTGACCACCGACGTCGAAAAATCGAAGAAAAGAGGGCAAAAATAGAAGTTTCTTCCGCAACAAAATCCGACGACTTCGGTCACCGACGATCGTGCACACAGGTGCGGAAAGAAAGGAGGAGAAGAGAGGAAGGGGAGGAGGCTCACCTTCGACGCCGGCGACACTTTCTAGCAAGAAAATTGGACGGACACAGAGTCGGTCTTCCACGATGATTTTTCGATGATTGTCGCTGATGAACTTCGAAATTTTCGATGAAAGGGAGAGAGGAGGGATCCCCTCCTTAAATAAAGTCGGAGGGGGCCTCTTTCCGACTCCAATTGGGAGTCGATGAAAGGAGGAAGAAGACTCCCTTTGGGAGTCTTCTCCTCTATTTCTCCCTTCCTTTTTTTTTCGTTTGTGTATTGGGCTGGGTTTAAGGCCCAATGGGTCGGGCCATGACATTCTTCCCCTTTAAAAAAAATTTCATCCTCGAAATTTTTTCTTACTTGAGTTTTCATAGTTTCTTACTTGAATCTCATCCACAAATATTTCTAATTCTTGATATAAAATTCATTCTTAAATTATTTCATAAGGAAAAAGTCAATATATCAAATATCGATATGAAACAGAACCATTCATTTCTTATTATCAACATCTCAAAGATTTTCAATATTTTAGAATTTCAAAATCATGCTCTCATTACCTATAAAATAATGTTTAATACCTCATGACTAGATCAAAATCAAATCTATCTCTTATAAATAGAAGAAAATCAATATCTTAACTTCTGAATAAAAATTTCATTCATCATCATCATTTTTTTTCTCAAAATACTAACCACTCTTAATTAATCAACCTATCATAAGATAGGAAAACATACTTATGTAAATCATACAATGACATTCCAATCAATTAAAATTCAAAAATATTTTTTCTTATTCGTACTTTCAAAGGTTGAGGATTCACCATTTTAATCTCATCCTCAAGTTTTTAATATTTTAATTTTTGATGCAACTTCATCATTAAATCATTTCATAAAAAAAATCAATATCACTAATATTGATTAGAATCAATACCGCTATTTCTGATTATCGAAATTAATCTCTCAATTCTAGATAAAAATATCAAATTTCTCGTCAAAAATTTTTAACTGCTCATGATTTAATCAATTTATCACAAGATCATAAATAAATTTTACCACATTCTCCATAGATAAATTTTTGAGTATGAAAATCTAAGATCAAAATCATTATTCGATAAACAATCTTAAATTCTTTTTAATAAATAGAGAATTATTCAATTCTGAGATAAAAAAATTTATCTCTAAATATTTTAAATCTAAAATCAAAAAAATTAAGGATCCACTCATCCTAGAATTAGGATGCTTAATATTTTTGTAGCATAGTAGGTGGAAGTACTACTTTTAAAAATCACATTAAGGATATCCAAAATAATCTAAAATTTTAAAATATTATTTTTTCTAATATTAATAAATTTTTTATATCAAATCATATCATCTATCATAATTTTTTAACTCAAAGAGTCAATATTCCTGACTTACTCAAAATAATCCAGATCACCATGCTTCCACTGTGCACTTTATTCTACCAATCAAAATTTCTTAGATTCATCAAAAAAAATTTTGATTAAATTATTTCTTTATCTTATCAATATAAAAGATCTAAAATTTTAAATTTCAATTGAAGTCAAAGATTTACTTTCTATTCTCATTCCTACTTTTGCTGGTATACAATAATCTTAATTAACCCTTGAGTCTAATATCACATTCAAAACCATCATATATGTCTACTATAATCAATATGAATCAAATCTAAATTCTCATATCAAGTTAATTCGATAATTTCAAATCAAAATTCTTATAAGTCAAATCAACGAAAAAAATCCTTCGATGCTCCACCAAATTAAGACATAATCAGAATATATAAGAATTTTAAATTATTATTATTTTTTCTAAAGTTTCTATCATCAGGATCTTCAATATCTATCAAGTATTCTTTCATAACAATCATACAAGCCTAAAAAAAAATTAATTCTCTGCTTAATAGATTCAATCAGAGACCTCATTAACAAAAGTAAAAGAACTCCATATCAATTTCTAAATCCAAAATTTCTAAATTGTAAAATCACATAGGTTCCATAATATCAAATAAATATAAATCAAATCTTTTATCTTAATCTAAAGATATCAGTTTTTCATTAACAACCTCAATAATAATATCAAAAAATCTCTTGATCAACTTAGATACGAAATTTTTAAATTAAAATTTTATACACATCATATAGTCTCCAAGAGATACAATAAGATCTATTATTTAGATCCAAAGATGATGATTAAAGATTTCAGTACAATGAATATCCTACAATCTCATAATCCATTTCATCAATAAGAAATAAGTTTCTTTGCAATATTCTCAAATATGCATTCATCCTAATATGCCACTTTATATATGATCCACATACCAAGTTCAATTTTGATAAATATTCCAATCAAGCATCATAAAAGACTTTCTTAGTCCATCCTGAAATAATATTTTATCATCAAATCTTTATCTTGTCAATAATAGTCAATTTCTCAACTAGAAATAATATCATAGTATTATTCTCGTATCGAATTTGAGTTTACGATTCACTTGAAAAATCAATGATCAAATTAATAACCACAATGCATAATAAAATTTCATATCAATCTTTTTGTAATTACTTTCGATCAAAATCTAACTAAGCATATCATGATCCATAGATCATCCATTATATTTCAAACTCTACATGTCGTAACTTCTTGTAGTCCTTTCATATATAATCTCAATGTTTAACCAAAAATCATAAAGATTTCTAACACTATAATCATTATAGATCTACACCATAATGACCTTAGTGTCTATCCACCTATACTTATTCTATACACATCTTAATTCATCTACTAATACTCTGATACCACCTTAATTATCATGCCTCCGATTCGAAATCGTGAGCCGAAGGTCGTGGCAACCGCCGCATACTCATAGGAAACTCTTCCCATAAGCATGCAAGGCATCTTATCACGATATCAATGCTTCACAGCAGAACAATTGGTCAATAATTTAAATTCAAAATATAATGATCTAAATTTCTTCTTTAATATCTCAATAAATTTAATAATGATTCATAGGCCTTACATTAAATTCAATAAGACTTTCAACCTAAAATAAAAGTATGAAGATTCTGCTTCTAATCACTCTTCCATTCATATCTTGTATCATCTTAATTCCTCAACATCTGTAAAAATAGTAAAAATTGGAGGTAATGAGCTAGACAGCCCAGTAAGCAATGATCACTTTCAACAGATTTCATCAGGCATTTAAGTAAATAATCATTTAAAGAAAATAAGCATATAGAGTTCATCAATTAAAAATTAATTTCAATTATGCAATATAATTCATGCTAAATTCATTTTTTTTCAAAAATTTGAGTTTCTTTCGAGATTTTAATTTTTTTATTCTTAAATTTTTTTCATCAACCATGAGCTATGACTACATTTTTTCTGTGGCAGAGTCATAACACCGCGTATCTTCTTGCGGTGAGCTGCGAATTATCTGGCAGCAAAATTCTTCGAAACTGCTAGTCTCTCTAGCGGTTTGTCGCTGATCTTTCTGACGACATGTCGCTGGTCTCGCTGGTGACATAAATTCTTAGGATAAGTCAATTACCAATGTATATACCTCCATTGATGGGATCCTTTACATAGTCATGTTGTCAATTCATATTGTTCTTATATCATAATTCTTCATAAATTATGTTTCATATTCTAATTTCGATAAGAAAATATATAATTATGTAGTATCGAAATTAATCAATATAATGCATCATGAAATCAATATGTTTATCATGCTTCATCATAACATATCAAAATATGATATTTTCATAACAAAATATCATTCATCCAATTCATACATCGTTTTACAAATCATATCAGAAAAATATATTATAATTTATCGATAAATCTAAAAAAAGTGAAACATTACTTATCTCGAACGTATTCCAATGAATCCACATATTTCTATATATTTTTTTCAAAATTCTTCAGTTCATAAATCATATCACAATATCTGATTATCAGATGTCAATGATATCTATACGAGATCAAATTCAATAATCAGAAAGAATACGAATACCATATCTCAACGATTTAGATTGGGTCTGATCATCTAATTTCATCTAATCGAAATCTAATTAGGACATAAACGATCTAAAGTTTGACTATCAGATCAAATCGAATTCGAAGTGATAGGACCGAGATTTCTTCATTAGTTTCATAAAATTAAGTAGAGAGAGAAATTCAGAGGAGAGAGAATTCAAGAGGTACAATTTGAATTAATCAAATGTCATAGTCCAACATCTTGATTGGTGTAATCAAAATAATCTAATCAAGTCATGGCTAGATCGGAATCATGGATGATCAAATCTAAAGATTCATGGTCTGATCAAGATGCTGGCATACTACCTGACAATCATAGATCAGGATGCTTTCATTAGAATCATTCAAACTCATCATCACTCAAACTCATCAAAATAAAATTTTTTTTCTTGATAAATTTTAAAAAAAATAAACTTCTAGAGAGATACAATTCTAGAGAGAAAAATTTATGAAGATGAATCTATACTAATTAGACGATACAGTTCAACAAATTCGATTGATCAGATCAAGATAAATTAATCAAATCATGCTGAATTACTACTTGGATAATTCAATAGAATCATGGATGATAAAATTTAAAGATATTTGATCTGATCAAGGTGAGTGCCAGTACGCTGTCTGACAATCATGGATCAGGATTCTTCATCCAATCAAAATTATTAAAAAAAATTTTATTGATAAATCGATCAAGAGAGAGAAATAATTTTAGAGAGAGAAAATTCATCTTGGACTTTTCAGACGATATGATTCAACAAATCTGATCGATCAGATCAAATCATGCTAAAATTATCATGTAGATAATTCAATAAAATCATGAAAAATAAAATTTAAAGATATCTGATCTGATCAAGATGGGTGCCTATATACTGTCCGACAATCACAGATCAAAAATCCATCACTAGAATCATTTAAATTCATCATCATGCTTCTCAAAATTTTAAAAAAATCTTAGGAGAGAGAAAGTAGAGAGATTAGAGAGAGAAAGAGAAAGTAGAGAGAAGAAAAGAGGGAGAGAGAGAAAGTAGAGAGTCTATATTTTTTTTCTATTTTTTTTCTTTTTTGTTTCTTTTTCTTTTCTTTTTCTTTTCCTTCTTCTTCTTCTTCTTTTTCTTTTCTTCTTCCCACGGCTTAACTTGGGCCGAAACAGGAGACCGTGTGGTCCCCTCCTTTGCTCGGCCGATCAAGGACCGCAACCGGCATGGCAGTGGCCGACAACAAGGGGACAACGATCCCATGGCCCGGACGGTCCAAACCGGTGGTCGGCGGTGACCACCGGCGTCGGAAAATCAAAGAAAAGAGGACAAAAATAGAGGTTTCTTCCACAACAAAATCCGACGATTTCGGTCGTCAGCGATCGTGCACACGGGTGCAGGAAGAAAGGAGGAGAAAAGAGGAAGGGGAGGAGGCTCACCTTCAACGCCGACGAGGCTTTCTAGTAAGAAAATTGGACGAGCACAGGTTAGTCTTCTGCGATGATTTTCTGGCGATTGCCACCGATGAACTTTGGGATTTTTGGTGAGAGAGAGAGAGAGAGGAGGGATCTCCTCTTTAAATAGAGCCGGAGGGGGCCTCTTATCGACTTCGGTTGGGAGTTGGTGAGAGGAGGAAGAAGACTCCCTTCGGGAGTCTTCTCCTCTGTTTCTCCCTTCTTTTTTTTTTTCGTTTGTGTATTGGGCTAGGTTTAAGGCCCAATGGGCCGGGCCATGACATAGTTACTCTGGCCCATGATTCTTCAATTATGAGAAGTTAATGCCCTTGTCATATGTTGTAACCGTTTTGACTCCTAATCTTCTGGGTCGTAAGTTAGGGTTCTTCTTTAGATATTTGGCAATTATCTAAGTAAGACCATTGGTTAAATACCAATAAGATTGTTGGTCTATAAGTAGTCGTATTGCCTGGCAAATTTTTGAGCATTGTCAGTTTAGTATTGTCGGTAGTTATCCGAATAGATTTAACAATGGAAGTAATTATGTGTCCTTAACCGAGCAAGATTGCCAGGTCTCCATCGAGATCATATTTCCAAACAAGTATCCCAACAGGTACCTTAAAACCCTTCTACCTACGCCATGTTAAAAGCAAAGTTCTATACTTTATTTATGTTTATATTGTTAGTATGTGAGAGAGTAGATAGAATGTGAGAAATAGGTGGAGACTATTATTGCAATTAAGTAGGCTTTCGTTGGCAAGCTACATTCAGCTTTGTACGTCAAGTTTGTTTTAATAATGATGGTGCCATAATGCATATGATAGCACTTCTCCTATTGGCCTTTTGATAATATGAGCTATAAGTGTGATGCATCTAGTAATGTGTTATACCATTCTCTCCTCTCAAAAGCAAAAAAAAGAAAGTGTGATATTCTTTCCAACTTATAATAATGGTGTATATGAGATTGGCAGTTTTCTTCTTTCTACACCGTAAATGATATAGAGTATGCCTCACAATTGCTTTGCTTTGGACTAATCAGCCATGTGGTGGAAAAGGCCTTGCAACTCGGAATATGAAACAAACTATAAAAGGTAATATTGAACTTATCTACAACAGGCCATTTGGTTGTTATGATTGCTGATCCAAATACCATTGATTTGTCTTATCAGCAAGGTTTCACATTAAAATTCTTCAAGAATCAAGATAATTCTAATATCTTACATATTAGAGGCATGTCAGGATGTGAATGAAAGAATCCTTCAAGAATCAAGATGTCTGAGTGAGACAGCTTAACCACAACGGAGTAAGTTTATACCAAAATTGAATTGATGGAGCTAAAGAATTGTCCAATGGCTTCTCATTTCTCAGAAAAATATATATATATATATAAAAGGAGAAAGCTAAGTCTGAAAAAAATAAGGGAGTTGGTAACTCAATGCTTGGAGAGATCTTAAGCAGATATGAGGGATTTTAAGTACCTGGAAAACTTTCTTTCAGGTAAAAGAAAAGATAAATCTTATTTGAAAATAGACCAGTCAGCCAAATAGTATATGGTCTAAAAATTTTCTACAGGTTAAGCAAAATTTTGTTCGTAGTATTTTCTGCCAGCAAAGATTTCAAAAAATTCGATTACAGTCATAAAAGTCACAGAGGAAAGATGCATCAACTCAATGACCATAAATAATGTTATGACAATACGGGATTTATGTTTCATAACTTGCTTTTAACGTTTCTTCAGCATGAATTAATTTTTGAGATTTTACTAATGAAAATTTTAGCATGTGTTTTATTTCTTAATTATTTTTTATAATCTAGTGAGCTAGAGATCAAGAAAGGACAAAAATGATAACAGGCACTCTTTAAGATTCATTTCCACAACAATTTTCAGGCTTCTTAATCCAGATTAAAAAAAACTAAATCCATGGTATCTGTACTGCGATGTCTCGGTACTAGTACCTCATCCTGGTGAAGTGATGTAGGTATTGTAAGTTGATCCATGCCTTATTTCCCTGTTGATTCATCAAATACCAAGAAATAATAGGTAATCTTTAGATCTAGCCCTTTTTCGAGGAAAAAATCTACCTATATCATTATTTGTTTTTTCTCTCAGGATCGAGTCTCATATATTAATGAACAGGATACTTGCTCAACTGCAGCAATAATGTTCCAAGGAAACCGATCAACATCTCAACAGAAAAATTTCCAGCTACTTGCCTAACTGCTGCTCAGATGTGAGATTAAGACACCAATATTTTGGGAAAAGTGGCAACTATGAGATCAAACTTAAATCCCCTGCTAATTATCTTGCTTGTTGCCACATATCTTTCATTCTTCCAACACTAATGAGCGACCGGCATAAGCGATACTTGTTTCAATCTTACATTCATATACCTATTCATATCTTCTTGTCATCTTCAATGCAAAGCTATTCATGCACTTTCATCTTTCAGTTTATGCCATACATGTTCTTCCTTGTTGCAGGGATCATTGCGTGGTATTGTTTCGATTCTGTTAAGATGGTCCATATTCTTGCAGTGTTAAATCACTCAAATGATAAAATAACCTCGACCTGACCCTTTTTTGTATAAGCCTACAATTAAGCAAATTTCCAGACTTTCACTAATGCAAAACCAGATGCCTGTACGAGGCAATGAGACCAAGAGCACCACTGTATACAGTTCAAGTATTGAGGTAGGAGTAAGAGCATCATCAGACTT
The DNA here is from genome assembly GCF_000442705.2 of Elaeis guineensis. Taxonomy (NCBI): domain Eukaryota; kingdom Viridiplantae; phylum Streptophyta; class Magnoliopsida; order Arecales; family Arecaceae; genus Elaeis; species Elaeis guineensis. Next base: position 112,687,227 of record NC_025995.2, read on the forward strand.
CAAACAGAATGCGTATCTGCGATCGATTCCAGATTTAAAAGACTCTGTTAGGTCCTATCCTCTTTGCTAGTTCTATGCATGCAACTTTTCCATAACCATCTGCCCTTCTTTGATTTCTAGCATCACTGCAAACAATTCTCATTAATCAACCTATAATTGAGCTATGTATCTGGACCATTTTGTACGAGATGCTTAGTTACCTTTCTCCATAATTAAAACATATAAAAAATGTTTAAGGAAATAGCTAGGAGCAAATTATTGGAGCTTGATATGAACTAATTATTATATGGAAGAGTTGAAAAGGAAGGCCATCATTCTGAAGGTCCATTTTTGTTCTTTTTGAGGAATGGTTGGTCTGAAGAAAATGGTGCAAGAAGTACCACAAAAGAAAGCATTATTCAGGAACCAAAAGTGCCCTCATACGCCTCAAGCTTTGCCAGGAAAGCATCGGAGAAGGACATAAACATATGAGAGCTAAATTGCTAAAACCATTGGTGCTTCTTTTTTTTTTTTTCTTTATTTTATTTGAAGTGCTAAAACCATGGATGTTTAGAGAATGCAGGATAATCTTTGGCGTTTCTATTTGCAATAAACAGTTTTAACTGTCAAGCATTAAAAAACAAAAACTCAAGCTTTCCTCAACTAACGTCAGATAACATCAACAATGGTACTTGAGATAACTAAACAGAAGAGACTGCTGAAGCCCTTTGAGATTAGTAATAGACTTGTGACTTTGGTCAAAAATTTATATACGTACGACTCCCATCCTACTATCGTTTAGGATTCATTCTCTGATAGACCTAGAAATCTATGCTATATCAGAAAAAGAATTGAAGTCCTTTAGGTCTGTCAAAAAATTTGCAAACAGCCCCAAATTCCTCTCTTTCTACCCAAACTAACAAACCTATTCCCGCTCTTTTTCCTTCTCCCTCTCTAACAACCTACGACCACCAATATTTATCTTGATTTTATCCTATTTTATTTTTATTTACTTAATAATTATTCTATAAGCTAATTTGTCAAAACTAGTAAAATGTTTTAAAACCAAGGGTAGTTTATTGATGAACCTAGCATGACTTGTACACTATCAACTTATGACTACTTTGGGGGCCAAGCAGAGAGAATATATACGGTTAAAAACAGCATATCGAGCTTATCTTATACAGTCGGTCAAATCAGAACTTGAAAGAAAACAACAAGAATGAAACAGAATTTTTCATGCTATTTTAGTTTGACATGAAAGTCAAATGTGCCAATAAAGACTCATTAACGATCACAGACGACTACATGGAGTTGATAAGAACAAGTGGATTTCAGCTCTAATAACATAAATATGCAAAATTAGTTGATTAATCCGAAATAACAGTCATGAAGTACCATAGGTTAGTGCTGCTAATCTATGATCATGGAGCATATAGGAGCCATCGACTTAACTACTTGGATCCAAGGAAATCAAGTAACAGAGCATAAAAAAGTTTGTAATAGTAAGTTTGATGGAAAGAAATAAATTCTGTCCACAAAGGACATGAGGATCATTAAAGTCATCTCTCAAATACCATGAGTGAGCTACACTAAATTGGCATCCACAGAGATATCCTCTTGATGCAAAGAGTTCTGGGAGATGATGAGTTAGGATACTTGCCAACTAATCCAATAAAAGCAATGTACCTCGCAACCTCGGCACGTCTCCTAGCTTGATCAGCAATTTCTGAAAGCTCCCTGTAGCTATTCCCGACGGAGAAAAGGGTGCTCGTTTCTGGGGCTTGAAGTCCATGTTGAGTCCTTTGCAATGTGGCCCATTGGGCTTCTCTTTCAGGTATTCCATAACTATTCTTGGTCGTGAAGGCAGTCTGTCATCCGTAATAAGAGAAACGAGGAAGAAAAGCTTTATACGAACTTTGAGTTTCTGTTTTTTTTTTTACCAGACATATGATTGCTTGGCATCATCAAAGTAAATAAAGGAACAAATTCAATATCACTACAATGGTATACCTTCTTTTCCAAGACGTAATCCCAAGCCCTTCCCTTGAGAATGTAGCGAACCGTGAATTTGAAGAAATCAAGGGGAACATAGGTGATAACACTGTACAGCCAGATAACTCCAGCCCAGCCCCAACCAATACCTTTTATCTGTTCCAAACTCCAGTTCGCATAGACAGCAATGAGTGTTGCAACCTTCCAAAAATAAAAATCTCGGTCAAGAAATAGCTAAGAAAATGACGTCTAACATTGCAGAGAGGTTACTTGGTGGTATATACAAAGAATCTGCAGGTAAGTTTCTTTCAAAACAAGTCATGCCTATATGTCACTAACATTAGTTAATTGCGGTGTCAATTCAATAGATAAATGTTTCCCAAGATGGCTTAACTTCACAATGAACCATCAATTGATTACACGTTCAGAAGTGGAGGAATGCTTTAAGAAATTTTACCAGCTGAGCAAGCACAAAAGCACAAACTAAGAGAAATCCTGGTCGTTCCCTATATGACCAACTTTGAGATCGGGTGACGAATATGAGGCCTTGGCTCACAATGCTCAATTGCAGGTACAATGCAGACATCTTCCCATCATGATTGTGACGAAGAGATATTACTTTGAATAAACTCTACATGAAGCAGAAGTTAACTGTTACATGAGGTCATGTTATATTACAGATGGAGCAAACTTGATAAGTGATGAAATAATCAGTGACTTGACTTCTACTAATTACTTACTGGTATCTCTAACTAACAAATACCATTAAGAAATGATTAATTATATAAATTTTCATGAAAAAAAAAACTTCAGAAAAATCGCCCAACACTATAGGGCTATTCAAAAAATACCATAATGAATCAGATTTCTCAGATATCCTCTCTACGATCATAGGATGAATGGAGCTCAATGAAACTTACAGAAAAGAAGTCTGTACCGTGCATGAGCCAGAAGAAAAACACAGACGTCCCTGAAAGATACCAGCCTGAAACCGAACCAGTAGTAAAAATTTCTCCCAGATTCCAACTATCTGGCATTGGAGATGGTTTAACTCGATCCTTTGAGATGGTCATTATGGTACCCTGGAAAAACCACTCAGTTCAGACTAGACAACCAATGACAACTGCATCAGGTCAGCTAGGGGCAACAATGGACAAAGCACGCAGTTCCTACTCAAACTTTACTACTTTAGAATAATGCATACCATCATTTAGGATGGCAATGATCAAAACCATGAAAGGCGAAAAATCAAACTTCCATATCAGAGAAATAAGCATAAATCCAACCTATGGAAAATGAAATGAGATAGTTCATTAGCCAAAGTCAGCATCAGACTGTAATCAGGCAAATAATTTATAAAAAAACAAAGGGCTGTTTGGTTTCTATCCAAAACTCACCACCATGCGTATGGTAATGGATACTGCATATATCTGAGTCAGAGGAGGAGATCTGTAAAACTATATGCTACCAAGCAAAGTTACATTAAGTGGGTGAAATTAGGGCGTGGGAAGATTCAAATCACCGTGTAGTTCTTCATCCTCTAGAAAATTGCTCGACTTGTAAGAACAGCACTGATGATGACACTGAGCCCAGGTTCAGTGAGGACAATGTCTGAAGCACTTCTAGCAGCATCAGTGGCACCCGCAACAGCAATTCCAATATCAGCAACCTTCAAAGCTGGGGCATCATTCACTCCATCACCCGTCATTCCACATATATGCTTCCTCTCCTTCAGCTTCTTTACGATTTCAAATTTGTGCTCTGTTTTGTGGTAGATGATATTACAACAAGAAATTTATACAGGAAATAAGATCCCCTGATGGCAATAATGATACTTCAAGCTAACCTGGAAAGGAAAAACTCCTGCAAACCCATCAGCCTTGTCGATGAGTTCATCTACTGGAAGTCCAGCGATACCCTCATCTTTCACTTGACCAAGCAATGAAGATGAAGGATACATGTTTGTTCCCATTCCTAGCCTTCTACCTGTCTCCTTCGCAATAGCAAGTTGGTCTCCTGATGAGCCAAAAGAATAAAATTAAATAAAAAGACATTAATTAAAAGACAATTCATAAAGCAATGCAACAGAATTCCAAAGGCAAAAGAGGTGGGGAAATGACCAGCGATCATCTTCACATTCACACCCAAATTTAGGGCCCTTCGAATGGTCTCTGCACTGTCATGCCTTGGCGGATCAAAGAGGGACAAGAGACCAACCAATTGCCACGGTGACCCTGCACCCTCTTTGGTCCTCTCAGGAACTTCCTGCCCAGCAAATTTACAGAATTCAGTGACTAGAGAGCATAAGTTCCATGACATGATGGAGAAAACCAGGATAAAAAGATTCAGACCTGTCGTGCAACAGCCAATGAGCGAAGTCCACGCTCTGCATATTTTGCAATCACAGTGTGAACCTTCTTTCTAACATCTTCCTTGCAGTTGCAGAGGTCCAATATCTGTTCCCAATGCGTAATCAAAATGTCCTTTCAAAAAATGTACCACCAAAATGGCTAATACAAAACCATCGACATCAGACTTTCAATTACTATTTATAATTAAAAAGAAAAAACATGGATGAAAGAAAGAAAGAAAGAGCAACATACTTGCTCCGGAGCTCCTTTACTTGCTCGATGCCAGCTTCCATCAGCATTAATGTAGGTGAGTGCAGTTCGCTTGTCAACAGGATTGAAGGGAAGAAAATGTACTTCCGTAATACCAGCTCTTGCCTATTTAATACATCTTAAGAACAATATTAATAATCACATCAAATATGAGTTTCTCCACCTATGAGGAGTTGAATTTAAAGCATGCAATTTCAAGATATACCTCCTTTGGGTCAGCAAGCATCCCAACCATTGCAGCATCAATCGCATCCTGGTTTTCTGTCCTTGATGCTCTTGCTGCCAATAAAATCACATGCTCCTTATCAACACCTTTAGCAAACACCTCAATCAGGCTTTTGTCAATGCTCAGCTTGTTGAGGGTCAGTGTCCCAGTTTTATCACTGCAGAGCACGTCCATGCCGGCCATTTCCTCGATTGCGGTCATCCTTTTAGTGATGGCCCCTTGCTGAGAGAGCCTGTGAGACCCGATTGCCATGGTCACAGACAAAACCGTGGGCATGGCTATGGGTATGCCACCAATCAGCAGGACCAAGATGTTGTCTATTCCATCCCTGTACTTCCGGTGTTGCACAGCATACATGACGACCGCCTCAATAACAATTCCAATTGCAATGGAGATGATGCAGAAATTTCCGATGGACCGGAGGACCCTTCTGAAAATGTCCTTCTTGGTTGGTGCTATCCACTAGATGGGCAGACCTGCCAAAGAAGGTGTGGAGACCAGTGGCAATGACGACTGCCTCAATTTCACCGTGCTTGCAGGTGGAGCCAGAATAGACTAAATCCCCAGGATTCTTTGTGATAACCCGGCCCAATTGGGCCCAAAACCAGCTCACAAAGCCCACCAGAAAAAAAAAAAAAAAAGGGGAAACAGAGGAGAAGACTCCCGGAGTCTTCTTCCTCCTCTCACCGGCTCCCAATCGGAGTCGGAAAGAGCTCCCCTCCGGCTCTATTTAAGGAGGAGAACCCTCCTCTCTCCCTCTCACCAAAGACCAGAGACCCAGTCAGTGGCAATCGCCGGAAAACCACCACGGAGACCGTTCCTATGCCATCTTTTTTGCTCACCGGAAAAGCCTCGCCGGCGTTGAAGGTGAGCCTCCTCCCCTTCCTCTCTTCTCCTCCTTCCTCCCCGTGACCATGTGCACGATCGCCGGCGACCGGAGTCGCCGGATTTCTTTGAGAAAGGGATTCGGTCCCTTTTGTATGTTTGGGCATCGGTGGCCGCCGCTGGCCACCGGCTTGGCCCTCCTCTTGCCGTTGGGTCGCCCCTCCTCTTGCCGACGGCCGCCCCATGTCGGTCGCACCGCCGGCCGACCAGCCAACAGGGAATTGTGAGATCCCCTGTTTCGGCCCAATGGAAGCCCGGGAAGAAGAAAAGAAAAAGGAAGAAGAAGAAGAAAAGAAAAGAAAAGAAAAAGGGAAAAAGAAAAAGAAAAGAAAAAGAAAAAAAAGAAAAGAAAAAAGAAAAAGAAAAAGAAAAGAAAAAGAAAAAAATACATATATATAATAAAGATAATGATAATAATAATAATAATAATAATAATAATAATAATAATAAAAAGAGAGAAAAAGAAAAAAAAAAGAAAAAAAATATAATAATAATAATAAAAAATACATGTGAGAGAAAGTTTCTCTCATCTCTCTCTTAAGTCTTTCTCTCTCTAGAATTGGACTTTCTCTCTCTACATTCTCTCTCCATTTTCTCTCTCTAGATTTTCTCTCTATTTTCTCTTTCTAGATCTTTTATCTCTTTCTATGGATTTCATCTCTCTAGGGTCATTCTCTCTCTCTGATTGCATCACAGACCCTAGGATAAACTTGAGATGAAAATATGATGATCTGAGACTGCTCCGAAATTCATGCAATAGATTAGATCCCGATCCGATCCTTATTCGAAATTGATAACATCAATCATGGTTAATCCATATTAAGTCACCCTGATATGACCACTAATGATCTCAATCATGAATACCACTTTTGAAGGATACGAAGATTCTCTCTCCACTTTCTCTCTCTACTTTCTCTCTCATGACCGACTTTCTCTCTCTAAGAAGGTCTATGAATCATGTACCGAGTCATGCCTTCATCTTTTAGGGGTTCATATTGACTCTAACAAGATAATTCGAAGTTGCTTTGATATCCGTGCTTTATGTCAACCTCATTTGATTACATCAAGGATCTTTCAAATTCATTATTAAAGAATCTTATTGATTGATCTTGACCTTAATTCGATCTGTGCTTCACGATTTCTTAATCAAATCACTTGAATCTGACCCTCAGATCAGAGATCCTGAATTACCCTGGTATCTGGATGGTCCGACACATCCGGACAACAGTCCTATTTCCTTATGATTTAATCTTATTATATTTATGGAATAGAAATTGATGATGATTTGATATTTTAAATAGGATTAGCTGATTCTTTTAACGAAGTCTGAAGATCTAAGATGAACGAGGTAAGTGGATCTTATACTCCTTATTTATTTTTAAATGATCATATTTTCATGCAAAGAATTGTTATTGATGAAATCATAAAATAAGGATCGGCATATGTGATATGAAAAAGCATGTTTTATTATGAGCATTGATTTCATGAATATGTCTTATGAAAATAGCATGATTATGAAGCATGAATTTTATTATTTTTTCATCTATGTATATGTATGCTTTAAGAAAAAGATATAATGATTTCAAAGGCTCTCAGATGGCTATGAATGAATCCATTCGGGAAGGTCGACATCCGGAGCTAGCATCTACACGAAACATGGCCCTGCCAGCGGGTATAAAGTTGGCACATGAATTAAGAACTCTGTCGATTAAGAAACATGGTCCTGTCATGGGTATAATAGTGACCTTAGCATGAATATCTGTGAGCAATATTTTGAAACATGACATGAATACATGATGAAAATGATTTATGATTCATGATTGTGAAATATACATGATTTATGCATGCATGATGAGTTTATAACTTGTTTTGTTATATGCTCTATGAAATGCTTTATTTTGTATTATCTGTTATTTTTTAAATATTGCATTATCATGAAAAACTTATATTTGATCCGATAAGAAAGTACAAGTTCTACTTACTGGGCTAGTGTAGCTCATATTCTTTTTGTTTTCTTTTTGTTTGAACAGAGAAATAAGGTTAGGATCAGCAAAAGGAATCCAAGCTTGAAGATCGGCATAGCAAGCTAAAAAATTTGACAGTCAAAATTTATTTTATTTTATAATCATGGATTTGTAGTTATTTATGAATGTTGATATTCGGGTTAGTACTTGCTTTTGGATTTAGATGCTCTGAACCAATATTGGTTTGATTATTTGATGAATAATAGAATTGAATCTTTTTATTTGACGGATTTTAGATGATTATGATGGATTGGCTTCGTGTTATCGTGGGCTCCATCCCTCGGTAGCATGGCCGTGTTATGTCCCGGATTTGGGACGTGACATTTTATGATATCAGAGCCTAGGTTATAATCATTGGAAATTATGATATAAATGATATAAATGATTAGGATATGATAGAACAATATCAGAGCTTAGGTTTAAGATCATTGAAATTATAAAGTAATATCAAAATTTTATATATGATCAATAGGATGTGACCGAATGGAGTATAATGGATAATATCAGAGCTTAAGATTATGATCATTAAGGACGTGATAGAATGATATAAAGTTTAGGTTATGATCACTAGAGAATATGACTTAAGTGGTATTTGAACTTAAGATTATCATTATTCAGGATTGTGACTTTAGTGATATTTGAACTTGAGGCTAAGATCATGAGGAACACGATAGATATAAAAGAAAGGATTCAATAATTTGATTTCGAATCAATAGGTATTATGATGAAATTTATGCATAAGTGGCATATGAGGTCTATAATAGAATTGATGAGTTATATCATAGATTTCAATTAGCAAAGTTGACCTGAGTACGAGAAGTGCTGACCCTAGAATGAAGTGGGAGGTATTGATATATTATGTTAGGTATATTTGATGATATTGGAATGCTAAACCTATATGGATAAAGGATATGATAATTTTGCTGATTTTGATGTTAATTTCTTTGCAAAGAAAGGTTGGTTTGGAAGTTGTCTAAATGATTGTAAGGTAAATCGAAGGTTAACTCAAATTAATTCTAGACATATTGGATTCTTGAGGGGTGGTGAAGCTTATGTAATAAGTTCAAATATAGAAGGTGGATGAAGATTTAATTTTAATGTGCTATGCCTAAGAGATAGTAATAACAAAAAAATCTTAAATTTTACCCTAAATTATATTTGAAATATGAAAGTTGGATCTATCTTTGATTGATTTAATATACAAAGATATTTTAATTTTTTTATAGATTTAGATAATTTGATAAATTAAGATCAGAGTGCGCAGCAAAAGCGTGGTGGTCTGAATTGATTAGAAATATTAATCCTTTAAATCAAAAGATATTATGAAATACGTTAATTGTAAATAAGGAAGGATTTTACTGATAATAAATGGATGCTAGAAAAAAAAAATCTATCTGATCAAGGAAAGACTCAAAGCAGCACAGGATAGACAGAAGAGTTGGACAGATAGAAAAAGAAGAGAATTGAAATTTTACTTTGGTGATCATAATTTTCTAAAAGTATCCCCTACAAAAAGTGTCATGAGGTTTGGGAGACATGGCAAGCTGAGTCCGCGATATATTGGACCTTTTGAAATTTTAAATCGAGTAGGAGATGTTGCTTACGAATTAGCCTTACCACCAGATTTATCCAAAGTGCACAATGTCTTTCATGTTTCACTACTGAGAAAGTTTGTACCTGATCCAAACAGTGTGATAAAGTATGAGCCCTTGCAAGTTCATGAAGATCTAACCTATGAAGAATTTTCTCTTCGAATTATTGATCGAAAAGAGCAAGTTCTAAGACAGCGTATCATTCCGTATGTAAAGATTCATTGGAGTAATCATGAAGAGAGAGAGGCCACATGGGAGCTTGAAGATGATATGAAGATGAAATATCCACACTTATTTGAAAATGAAGGTATGTTAAATTTCGAGGATGAAATTATTTTTAGGGGGGTAGAATGTGATAACTCGGTCCAATTGGGCCCAAAACCAGCTCACAAAGCCCACCAGAAAAAAAAAAAAAGGAGAAACAGAGGAGAAGACTCCCGAAGGGAGTATTCTTCCTCCTCTCACCGGCTCCCAATTGGAGTCGGAAAGAGCTCCCCTCCGGCTCTATTTAAGGAGGAGAACCCTCCTCTCACCCTCTCACCAAAGATCGGAGACCCAGTCGGCGGCAATCGTCGGAAAACCACCGCGGAGACCATCCCTGTGCCATCCTTTTTGCTCGCCGGAAAAGCCTCGCCGACGTTGAAGGTGAGCCTCCTCCCCTTCCTCTCTTCTCCTCCTTCCTCTCCGTGACCGTGTGCACGATCGCTGGTGACCGGAGTCGCCGGATTTCTTTGAGAAAGGGATTCGGTCCCTTTTGTATGTTTGGGCGTCGGTGGCCGCCGTCGGCCACCAGCTTGGCCCTCCTCTTGCCATTGGGTCGCCCCTCCTCCTGCCGATGGCCGCCCCATGCCGGTCGCACCGCCAGCCGACCAGCCAACAGGGGATTGTGAGATCCCCTATTTCGGCCCAATGGAAGCCCGGAAAGAAGAAAAGAAAAAGGAAGAAGAAGAAGAAGAAAAGAAAAGAAAAAGGGAAAAAGAAAAAGGGAAAAAGAAAAAAAAAAGAAAAAAAAAGAAAAAGAAAAAAATACATATATATAATAATGATAATAATAATAATAATAATAAAAAGAGAGATAAAGAAAAAGAAAAAGAAAAAAGAAAAAAAATATAATAATAATAAAAAAAATATATGTGAGAGAAAGTTTCTCTCATCTCTCTCTCTTAAGTCTTTCTCTCTCTAGAATTGGACTTTCTCTACATTCTCTCTCCATTTTCTCTCTCTAAATTTTCTCTCTATTTTCTCTCTCTAGATCTTTTATCTCTTTCTATGGATTTCATCTTTCTAGGGTCATTTTCTCTCTCTGATTGCATCACAGACCCTAGGATAAACTTGAGATGAAAATATAATGATCTGAGACTGCTCCAAAATTCGTACAATAGATTAGATCCCGATCCAATCCTTATTTGAAATTGATAACATCAATCATAGTTAATCCATATTAAGTCACCCCGATATGACCACTAATGATCTCAATCATGATTGCCACTTTTGAAGGATACGAAGATTCTCTCTCCACTTTCTCTCTCTACTTTCTCTCTCATGACTGACTTTCTCTCTCTAAGAAGGTCTATGAATCCTGTACCGAGTCATGCCTTCATCTTTCAGGGGTTCATATTGACTCTAACAAGATGATTCGAAGTTGCTTTGATATCCGTGCTGTATGTCAACCTCATTTGATCATATCAAGGATCTTTCAAATTCATTATTAAAGAACCTTATTGATTGATCTTGACCTTAATCCGATCTGTGCTTCACGATTTCTTGATCAAGTCATTTGAATCTGACCCTCAGATCAGAGATCCTGAATTGCCCTGGTATCTGGATGGTCCGACATATCCGGACAACAGTCCTCTTTTCTTATGATTTAATCTTATTATATTTATGGAATAGAAATTGATGATGATTTGATATTTTAAATAGGATTAGTTGATTCTTTTAACGAAGTCTGAAGATCTAAGATGAACGAGGTAAGTGGATCTTATGCTTCTTATTTATTTTTAAATGATCATATTTTCATGCAAAGAATTGTTATTGATGAAATTATAAAATAAGGATCGGCATATATGATATGAAAAAGCATGTTTTATTATGAGCATTGATTTCATGAATATGTCTTATGAAAATAGCATGATTATGAAGCATGAATTTCATTATTTTTCCATCGATGTATATGTATGCTTTAAGAAAAAGATATAATGATTTCAAAGGCTCTCAGATGGCTATGAATGAATTCCTTCGGGAAGGTCGACATCCGGAGCTAGCATCCACACGAAACATGGTCCTGCCAGCGGGTATAAAGTTGGCACATGAATTAAGAACTCTGTCGATTAAGAAACATGGCCCTGTCACGGGTATAATAGTGACCTTAGCATGAATATCTGTGAGCAATGTTTTGAAACATGACATGAATACATGATGAAAATGATTTACGATTCATGATTGTGAAATATACATGATTTATGCATGCATGATGAGTTTATAACTTGTTTTGTTATATGCTCTATGAAATACTTTATTTTATATTATCTGTTATTTTTTAAATATTATATTATCATGAAAAACTTATGTTTGATCCGACAAGGAAGTGCAAGTTCTACTTACTGGGCTAGTGTAGCTCATATTCTTTTTGTTTTCTTTTTGTTTGAACAGAGAAATAAGGTTAGGATCGGCAAAAGGAATCCAAGCTTGAAGATCGGCATAGCAAGTTGAAAAATTTGGCAGCCAAAATTTAATTTATTTTATAATCATGGATTTGTAGTTATTTATGAATGTTGAGATTCGGGTTAGTACTTGCTTTTGGATTTAGATGCTCTGAACCAATATTGGTTTGATTATTTGATGAATAATAGAATTGAATCTTTTTATTTGACGGATTTTAGATGATTATGATGGATTGGCTTCGTGTTATCGTGAGCTCCATCCCTCGGTAGCATGGCCGTGTTATGTCCCGGATTTGGAGCGTGACATTCTTGGTCATAGGAAGGCATTCTCCAGTGAGTGCAGATTGATCAATCTTTAGTGGGTCACCCTCGAGGAGGCATGCATCGGCAGGAATGATATCTCCAAGTTTGATACCGATGATATCTCCAGGAACAAGAATCACTGCATCATCCTCGCTCCACTTGCCATCCCTAAGCACCTGCAGACATTGTCATGAGTAGTAAAAAAAAAAAAAAGAAAAATTAAAAAAAAAAATATTAGATGAAAAGATTCAAAACATTGTGGAGGTATTGTCATGTCTCGTAACCTTAGTTTTTGGAGCGAGATTAGCCATGAGAGCAGCAGCTGCATTACCGGCATTGTTTTCTTCAATGAAACTAATGGTGGAGTTGATCAGGAGCAGAATAATGATTCCAATGAAGTCCTGCCAATCAGGAGGTCTCCCAGAGCCATTTGCCAATACAATGGCTGGTAGTGCAGCTGATTCCATGACCCATGAGAGTGGATTCCACATAAACCCCAAAAAATTGAAAAATTTTGATTCCTGCCATTAAAGAACCATACAGTCATGGTTTCAGTAAAGAGACAGAAAATAGGGCGAATGATCTGATAGGAAGTACTGACCTTTTTCTCCTCGAGCTTGTTTTTCCCAAAGAACTGGAGCCGGTTGGCTCCTTCCTCCTGGGAGGATAGGCCGTCTTTGGTGCATTTAAGATGCTGAAACACCTCCCCTATAGGAATTTGTACCTGAGGTGATATCAAGAAAACCAACAGATTGAATAATAGATTAAAAATTAAACAAAAACAGTTCTATTCCAAAGAATACAACCTGCATCTTCCTTGGTGCAAAATATATCAAATCATGAACAGTTTGTAGATTCTCAGTTACAAAACAGCCCTCTTTATTCACATAAAATTAGACTTTTATTTTCTCTAAAAAAAAAGTCTAATATTTTAGTTCAACTATGAATGGCAATTTATGACCCGATCTGTTAACCTAATTCATAAATAACCAGCTTTATACATGTTTGGATTTGACATAAATGAATTTAGGTAATAAACATGTCGGCACATCTACACCTATTTATTAAATGGATAAAGGCTTCGAGTTAAACCATTTTGACCCGTTTAATAGTTAGGTCGGATCATAATTTTACCCATTTAACCTACTCAAGATATGTTGAATTTATTTAAAACCAGCTTAATCTATTTATATCTTGTTTAACCTAAGCCACTTATCTTGTTTAACTTATTTAAATCCATTTAATCGATTAAAATTTCACTTAATCTATTTAACTTAATTTGATCTATTTAATAAATAGGTTATATAGATCAGATCAAATTATCAAAAATATAATAAATAGATGAAATTCATATCTAAATTTATACCTGAATTTTTGACAAAAAGGCCAAGTCTGAATCGACAAATTTTTTATGCAACCTGCATCTAACTTGATTGCCACCCTTAAGTTCAACCTAGTTGAAAGAAGTTTAGCCTTTTAGTTCCGGTTCACAAATAATAAAATAAACCAAGTAATATGTAAACAAGTAGATACTCAAAAAGTAAAAGGAAAATTTGATATAAGCCAAATTGTTTTTCAATATATAAAAAGAGTTCCATTAAATCAAAAAAAAAAAAAAAAATTACAAGCATCAAATGCACTTGTTCACAAAGGGTAAGCTTCATGGAATGATAAGATTCCAACATTGTGATTTGTGACCATGGTGTCACTGATCCAAAATATAAAAACAATCACTCTCTATATATCCGACCCTCCCAAACCACTCAATGGCATGAGCCTTGTGCACCAGACCGTCTTTTTTATCAGAAACACTCGTTCACAAGACAAACCTTTAATTTTCCTTCTCTTTTCTCCTATTAACTTATCGAAAAATCCCTTTAAATCAAAAAAAAAAAAAATATCAAGCAGATCTTGATAATCAAGAAACCATCATAAACATTAGTTTTAACTTCTGTAGTCTATCTTTTTCCTTGAAAACTTCTACTAAAAAAATAAACAAAAAAAGCAGAATTGATCGAGATACAGAGTGAAAAAGCCTTACCAAATCGATCGGCTCCATTAGGATATCCTCCAAACCAATCATGTTGTTGCAATTCCCGCTCATGTTTGCAAAGACAAACTCCCGAGAGATGAAATCCTAAAAAATTATAATGAAGAAGATAAATAAGAGAGAAAGAGAGCAGTAAAACTCCAGTGCACTCGGCTTCGTATAGATTCTTTACAACTTAGGAGATTCTTAGGTCATCAGAACTTGGAGTCTTTTTGTTGGAGAAATAAAAACTGCTTATGTTCCTTCAAATCTTATCAGGGTACATTCCATGAAAATTATATTCACATGTAGGTCAAATAGAACTAATAGGCGGAAGGAAGTGTTGTGCCCATGCGTAGATTAGAATCAAATTGTTGTCCAAATCGAATCATCCGAGTCGTTTCAACGAGTCGTTTCAACGAGTCGTTTCAAATTCTTATACAAATGGACTCTTCTATCTCACCCCTATCCTATCCCATCCTTACCCTCACATCGATAAGCTCAGGCTTATCCTAGAGCGTATGCTTTCAAATTTCAACGTGACAAAGTCATTCTAAAGAAGATCCACCATATGCGTCCAAGGATTCTCACTGTCCTACCATTAAACTATTAAAAATTTTATTCTATAGCCTGGTTGTATGCAACCTTTGTTTAATACGCAGTCACAAGTTCAGTATTCAGAAACAATTTGGCCAGATAAATATATATGATATCGGAAATACTTGAAAAAAAATTATAGACTTCCAAAAACTTTGGAGTAGTTCTAATCCAGGAAAAATGAGTTTGGGTCTTTAGATATGACAAACTTATCCTGTGACAAATTGATTAGTTTTCATCGGAAACCTTAACTATACAACAAGTATAGACATAATAATAACAACTTGCCTAACTGCCTATCCAAAATGTATATTTAATTAATCTTATCTCTTCCCAAGATCTTCCTCCATTCAGACCCATTTAAACTTGTATCAAATAAATATCCTTTTCCCTTGATATCAAAAACTTACTTCTGTGACGGTAAGTACCGTAAAGTCCAACAACTGTTAGTTTCAGCTGGTTGGCACTTGTATCTCCCAAGAGACCAGCCAATTGCCACGGTGACCCTGCACTCTCTTTGGTCCTCTCAGAAACTTTTTTCTGTAGGTAGATATTTGGTCAGGACATCATCTTTCAGAATTTTTTCGATACCACATGATACAGTAAGAAAAAAATAAAATAAAATAAAAAATAATCAAATATATGGATTAGCCAAAAAAAGACTCATCTCCACGGGACATTCAAATTTCACTATTAGAAAAAAAAAAATATTACAAGAGAAGATATTATCCTCAACTCTCATACACCCAATTTCTTCCTCACAAGAAGTTCTCTCTCACAAAAGCTCTCTCTCTAGGAAGATCTTCCTAAACCCCTTAAGCGACCGCTGTCCGCTGTCCAAGAACCTCCCTGCTCTTTCTCCTCTCAACGTCCTAACATCTCTCTCTCTGTGGGTTCTCTGTTTTCGCTGAAGAAAACTGGCCCGCCATAATTCTCTGTTGCGTGATCAGGTCTTTTAAAGGCTTAAAAACCCAACACAAACAGGAAACAGACTCCTTAAAGGACCCAAAGAGACCCCTTGATCCGTTGGATCTCGACCGGAAGACCCAGGACCAGCTGATCGCGCCTTGATCCATGAAACAGTGCGTAGACTGCGATAAAAGATACAGAAATACCGTGCAGTCCATGGTGGACCACAAGAAACTGAGGAAAAATGCCCCTTCGGTCCACGCGCCTAGCTGTGCACCGTCCGGTTCACGATGGATCGGGCTACAGGCTCCCAGGCACGGGCTCGTGTGGGCCTGGGCCACGCCCGTGCGTGCCTGGGCCTTGGCTGCGCCCGCGCGCTCGTGCGCCTAGGCCGCGCACCGCCACACACAGCCACGCTGCCACCGACAGTCCTCTACCGCTCCGAATTCGGTGCCGACTGCAATCGAGCATATCTCGACCATCCAGACTCCGTTTGAGGTGATCTTAGGCTCGTGGGACTCCGTTTTTCATCGTGGACATCGCTGTGGGCTCAATATGGATCAAATTTTGAGGCATCAAATCTTAACAATTTCTATCTCGACTCGACATTCGGCCGTCTCTTGACTCCAAGAGCTTTTGGATCTCCTCGCCCCCATGTCCTGGGGCAATTGCCTACTGATCATGGATGGGCAAACATGGGAGTCGAGCCAGGACACTCAATCCCATCTCCATTGTATGCTGTTCTTCTCCTGATCTGAGACCTGCTCGGGGTATCATCCTGCGGCAATAGGAATCTCATCTTGCGATATCACTTTTCATCCTCCCGAGTCTCCTGTCTTGTGTCCGATCCACCTTCACTTGGAGCTCCATCTCGCTCTGGACTCTTGATTTTTGAAGCTCCACCTCGCACTGGGCTCCCTGCCAAATAATAATGTCCTCTCCTCCTCTTCTTTCTCTCTAGAATAATCTTATCACCGCATAATACCTTCAAGATTTCTCCACCAGCTACCGTCCTGTAGCCTCTCAAATCCAATCTGCTCAATGAGATAAGATTCCACCTGAAATCAAATATGTATCAGATCACCTCTATTCTCCTCACTGCACCATCATGTATCCTCCAACTGATCATCCCGATGTCTCTGATCGCACAGCATAATCTATCCGACAGATAAACAGTGCCCTCACTGTTCTCCATGGAGTCAAACTGCTCATCTCTAAAATATACACGATAGATGTATGCAGAATCTAAAATCCACTGCTGGAAAAAAGTAGATACCTTGTTAGATATCTCCAAGATATCTCCTTCTGAATCGCTACTAGCTATCGCTACAGCAGCCATCGTTCGATCCTTGAGTTGAGGATAATCTCTGGCTAGATGTCCCAACTCATCACACTGGTAACATCTGATCTTGCTCAAGTTCCTCCTGAACTTTGATCGCCCTCGTCGCGATCTTCTATCGCTCCGTATACCACCTTCTGTTCCTCCAAAAACTATCAAAGCTGATCTACCGCCGCCTGAGCTCGAAGCTAGGTTATTTCTCTTGAGAACCTCATTCTGAAATATCATCATGGTGATCTCATCTATTTTGATGGTGCTCTTTCCCATTAGAAGAGCAGTCACCAAGAACTCATACAAAGGAGGAAGCGACGTTAGTAAAACCAACACCCTGATCTTCTCCTCAATATTCTCACCAACGCTGAGGAGGTCGGTGAGGATCTTCTGGAAGTTGCGATCTTCTCCTCAACATTCTCACCAATGCTGAGGAGGTCGGTGAGGATCTTCTGAAAGTTGCTGAGATGCTCCTGCACGCTCTATCCCTCAGTCATCCGTAGTTAATAGAACTGCCTCCAGAGAAAAAAAGTATTGGTGAGAGATTTCACCATGTACAACTCCTCGAGCTTCGACCACAGTATCATTGAAAAAGTTTCGCTAAGCACATGGATCACCACCTCATCCGCTAGGTACATACGGATGGTACTCACCATCTGCATCTGTAGCCGTCTCCAATCCTGCACCTCCATGGTGGTCGGCTTCTCCTTGCATAAGAGAGCATCTATCAACCCTTGCTGGATGAGCACGTCCTTCACCCTTGCCTGCCACAAGGAGAAATTGCTCTTTCCATCAAACTTGTTGATCTCCATCTTGATTGATCATGTCTTCTCCATCTTCAGTCTTGCTCACCACCGCTGCAATCTGCATCTTTGTACCATCTCACTGTGATACCACTTGTAGGTGGATGTTTGGTCAGAGCACCACCTCCCAGGACCTTTTTGATACCGTACGATGCAGTAGAAAGAAAGAAGAAATAAAATAGAAAACAATCAAATATGTAGATAAGCTAAAAAAGGGCTCGCCTCTATAGGGCATGCAAATTTCACTATGAGAAAAAAAAATATTACAAGAAGAGATCTCACCCTCAACTCTCGTACACCCAATTTCTTCCTCACAGAAAGTTCTTCTTCACAAAAGCTCTATCTCTAGAAAGACCCCCCGAACCCCTAAAACAACCGTTGTCCACTGTCCAGAAGCCTCCCTGCTCCTTCTCCTCTCAGCATCCTAGCGTTTCTCTCTCTCTCTCTTTGTGGGTTCTCTATTTTTGCTGAAGAAAACTGCATCGCCATAATTCTCTATTGCGTGATCAGGCCTTTTAAAGGTTTAAAAACCCAACACAAACAGAAAACAGACTCGTTAAAAGACCCAAAGAGACTCCTTGAACCATTGGATCTCGATCGAAAGCATTCAGGACAATCAGATCGCACCTTAGTCCATGAAATAGTGCATAGACTGCGAGAAATGATCCAGAAACACTGTGCGGTCCATGATGGACCATGAAAAATCGAAGGGAAATGCCCCCTCGGTCCACGTGCCTGACTGTGCACCGTCCGATTCACGGTGGATCGGGCTATGGGCTTCCAAATGCAGGCTCGCATGGGCCTGGGCCGCGCCCTCATACTCGCACGCCTAGACTTGGGCCGCATCCTGTGTGCCCAGGTCGCGTGCTGCCTCACCTGAGCCATGCACTGCCGCGCTGCCGCCGGTAGTCCTTCACCACTTCGAATTCTGTGCCGACTTCAATCGAGCATATCTCGATCATCCGGACTCCGTTTGAGATGAACTTAGGCTCGTTGGACTCCGTTTTTCATCGCGGACTTCGCTGTGGGCTCAATAGGAACCGAATCTCAAGGCGTCAAATTCTATCACTTCCTGCCCAGCAAATATACAGAATTTAATGACCAGAGAGCATAAATTCCATGACATGATGGAGAAAACCAGGATAAAAGGAATCAGACGTGTTGTGCAACAGCCAATAAACGAAGTCCACGCTCTGCATATTTTGCAATCACAGTGCGAACCATCTTTCTAACATCTTCCTTGCAGTTGCAAAGGTCTAATATCTGTTTCCAATGTGTAATCAAAATGTCCTTTCAAAAAATGTACCATCAAAATGGCTAATGTAAAACAGTCGACATCGAAATGTCTAGTGTCCTTAAGATATATTTAATTTATTTAAAACTAGCTTAACATATTTATGTCCTGTTTAACCTAAGCCACTTATCTTGTTTAATTCATTTAAATCTATTTAATCGGTTCAAAATCCACTTAATCTATTTAACATGATTCGGTCTATTTTATAAATAGATTATATGTGTTGGGTTGGGTTACCAAAAATTTAATAAATAGGTCAGATTCATAACTGAAATTTTAGTCTATTTAATAAATAAATCAAATTTAAATTGACAAATTTATGATGCAATCAGCATCCAATCTAATTGCCACACCTATGTTCAACCCAGTTCAAAGAAGTTTAGCCTTTTAGTTCCAATTCACAAATATAAAAATAAAACAAGCAATATGTAAACAAGTAGATACTTAAAAATGAAAAAGAAGATTTGATCTAAACAAAAACATTTTTCGATATATATAAAGAGTTCCATCTAATCAAAAAAAAAAAAAAAAATCAATTGCAAGCATCAGATGCACTTGTTCATAGAGTAAGCATCATAGAACGGTAAGATTGCAACATTGCGATTTATGACTAAGGTGTCACAGGTCCAAAAACAATTACTCCCTGTACATCCGATCCTCCCAGACCACTTAATGGCACGAGCCTTGTTCACCAGGTCGCTCTTTTTATCAAAAGCACTCATTCACAAGATAAAATCTCTGATTTTCCTTCCCTTTTCTCAAATTTACTTATTGAAAAATCCCATTAAAGCAAGAAAAAACATCAAGCAGATCTTGATAACGAAGAAACCATCATAAACATTATTTTCAACTTCTCTAGTCTTTATTTTTTTCCATGAAAACTTCTACTGTATATCACAAAAAAGAAAAAGCAGGATTGATCGAGATATAGAGTAAAAAAGCCTCACCAAATCGATCGATTCCACTAAGATATCCTCGAAACCAATCATGTTGTTGCTATCACTGCTCAACTTTGCCGAGGCAAACTCCCGAGTGATGAAATCCTAAAACATTATAATGCCGAAGATATTTAATAGAGAAAGAGAGCAATAGGGAAAAAGTGTTTTAAAAGGACAAGTGAAACAAGAACCACTACGTCTCTTCTCAGGAGTGGTTCACCCGATTCCTTCCTATGAATCCCTCTTCCAATATAACAACCTCGATGCAGGCCCCATCAGATGATTCAAACAACAAATAGCGATTACGACTAACCAATAGAAAATTATGAATTTTTTTTCCAAAAAAAAAAAATCGTCCTCAACCGTGGAGCATCCCAACACTTTATGGCACTGTTTGGATTCCGTAGAGTTTAAATTTTACTGGAATAAAGTTTCGTGTCACCTGCATTAGCGTCCACATCGGCTTCTCTATCGGTTTAATCCCGTTATGGATAGCTTCCCGCCTCTTCGCACTCTTGCTCTGGTTCGCTCTTTTTTTCTCCTTCTTCAATGCAAAGGAATCAGAGCGGCCTGCGGGACTTGCCCGGGGTCTGCAGAACACCAAACATTTGTGGTGCACCATTAAGCATGTCTAACACAGGTGACGCGAAACTCGATTCCAGTAAAATTTAAACTCTAAGGAATCCAAACAATACGATAAAGTGTTGGGGTACTCCTTGGCTGAGAATGAATTTTCTTTTAATTTTTTTTGAAACAAAATTTCATAATTTTCTATTGATTAGCCACATTTGCTATCTGTTGTTTGAATCGTCTGTTGGGGCCTGCATCGAGGTTGTTATATTGGAAGAGGGATTCGCGGGAAGGAATCGAGTGAACCACTATGAAAAGAGAGACGTAGTGGTTTTTGCTTCACTTCTTCTGCTTTCAAAACTCTTTTTTCTTATTGCTCTCTTTCTCTATTATATATCTTCGGCATTATAATTTTTTAGGATTTCGTCTCTCAGGAATTCATCTTTGCAAAGATGAGCGGGGATGGCAACAACATGCCTAGTTTGGAGGATATCCTAATGGAGTTGATCAATTTGATGAGGCTTTTTCACTTTGTATCTCGATCAATTCTCCTTTTTCTGTTTATTTTCTAGTAGAAGTTTTCATGAAAAAAGATAGACTACAGGAGTTGGAAATAATATTTATGATGGTTTCTTGGTTATCAAGATCTGCTTGATGCTCTTTCTTTTTAATTTAAAGAGATTTTTCAATAAGTGAATAGAAAAAAAAGAAAAAAAAATAAAAAAATGTCCTTGCGAGTGAGTGCTTTTTATAAAAAGGGCGGCCTGGTGCATAAGGCTTGTGCTATTGAGTGGTCTGGACAACGTGGATATAGAATGCAAATTATGCTAATATCTATTCTTTTATGATTTTTTTTTCTTTTTTTTGGATGAGAGATGGGGGGTGCGAAAAGCCAAAAATTTTGCTTATAAAAAAGAATTTACTTCAGTTTCTAAACTTACATAAATCTTTGCTAATGATAATTATTAAATGAGTTGTGCCCACTGTTTGTTGCAGTAAATCTATCAAATTGCAATTACTATATGTTCATATTAGATTGAGGTTGAGCACAGTTACTTGTCATATTGCTATCATGTAGAAGATGGTAACATGCCCTTTGCATCTTGGTGCTCGTCCCCCCTTGTTAATTTATGATTTGATTTTAAAATAACGGATCAATAATCTGTTTCTATTATGTTGACCTAAATATAAGGAGCAAATAGTTTACCATCATATGAATTTGTAACATAAACCAATTAACTTATAAACTTGTACTCAGAGGTAAGTAATAAACAATACCCAATATATCCAAATGATTATATTTCTTTAGGTAAATCGATAAACTTCCTTCTCTTCTTCATCAAGTTGGGAACATCTTGATATGATCATAATTCTCAACTCTTCCAAGTCTTCGTGTTTGTATCCAAATTTTCATTGGAGAATGCCAAGCATTATCATTTCATTAAGATTTAAGAGGATCAAATGAAACAGGCTGCCAAGAACCTTTGCTTTTTGTTTTCACATAAAAAACCAGTGCCCAAGCAGTAAGCACCCATGAATCCAATAAGATATTGAATTGAAGAAAACGATTCAAATATAGGGTAAGAGAAGGGAGAGGAAGATTTTCTTCAGAAGAAACAGGCAAAAAAGTATAAAAGTAAAACTATAAGAATCAGGTCTCCAATTTGGGCCCAACTCAGGAGCCCAACAGATTAAGCCCACACAAGAAGGCTCACTCAAGAAGCTCAAGTAATTGCACCTCCTGTTGATACCCCTTTCTAAGAAGAAACCTGAAGCTCCAGGTCATTCCATCTCCTATCCTCGATCCACCACGGCCAGCGATATATGGAGTGTCCTCGGATTGGCCGCTCGTGTTGTTTCTCCTGCAAAGAAGAAGTGGGGACGCCTCAAATCATCCACCAGGCCTTCACTAAGGCATCCTACGAACTCAAACAAGTTGCTTAATGGTGCACTACAAATATTTAATAAAATGACATCTCAGAAAGAAATGTTCAACAGACTCCTATCGAGCCCGGATGCATAGATGGCCCACTCCAATTCCTTTGCAATAAAGAAGGAGAAGAAAAGAGTGGAGAGTGGCGAACCAACCAGAACAACACCAGCTAGAAAAAAAGTATGAAAAGGCGAGAAGCTATCCGTAATGGGATTAAATCGATAGAGAAGCCGATGCGGATGCTAACGCAGGTGACGCGGGACTTGATTCCCGTAAAATTTGGACTCTTAAGGAATCCAAACAACGCCACAAAGTGTTGGGATACTCCACAGCTGAGAACTGATTTTTTTTTTTTTTGGAAAAAAATTTTGAAATTTCTTAAAACTTTGTTGATCACGTCCTCGCACAATTTCTATTACTTCTCTACCACTTTGCCTTCAACCGATATTACACTCCTTGAGTTCCTTTACCATGTGTTCCTCACTTTGCTTTTTCCTAATCTTATCACACATTTATGGCAACATTCTCCTGTACCACATTGCTGGTCAAATTAATTTGATTCATTTGGTTTTGCACCCTAGTGCCTGCTAAGAAATTTCTTTTACTTTGGGCATGACAACCGATCAACAGTTTATAGACACATGCAGAATACGTAAAATCATGAACAGTTTGTGGCTTTTCAGTTACAAAACAAACCCCTTTATTCATATAAATGAGCACCAAGAGGCAAAGGGCATGCTACCATCTTCTACATGGTAGTAGCAATATCACTAAGTAACTATGCTCAACCTCAATCTAATATGAACGTATAGTAATTGCAATTTGATAGAGATTTACTGCAACAAACAGCAGGCGCAACTCACTGAATAATTATCATTAGCAAAAACTGATGAAAGTTTAGAAACTGAAGTAAATTCTTTTTTGTAAGCAAAAGTTTTGGCTTTTCACACCCCTCATATCTCATCCAAAAAAAAAGGAATCATAAAGGAACAAATATTAGCATAATTTGCATTCTACATCCGCGCTGTCCAAACCACTCAATGGCACAAGCCTTGTGCACCAGGCCACCCTTTTTATCAGAAGTCACTCACAAGATAAAATCTTTGATTTTCTTTCTCTTTTTTCCTATTCACTTATTGAAAAGTCCCTTTAAATAAAAAAAAAAAAAAAAAAAAAGCATCAAGCAGATCTTGATAATCAAGAAACCATCATAAATATTATTTTCAATTACTTCTGTGGTCTATCTTTTTTAATGAGAACTTCTACTAGAAAATAAACAGGAAAAGAAGGATTGATCGAGATACACAGTCAAAAAGCCTCATCAAATCGACCGACTCCATTAGGATATCTTCCAAACCAGGCATGTTGTTCCTATCCCCGCTCATCTTTGCAAAGACGAACTCCTAAGAGACAAAATCTTAAAAAATTATAATGCCGAAGATATATAACAGAGAAAGAGAGCAATAAGAAAAAAGAGTTTTGAAAGCAAGAACCACCATGTCTCGCTTCTCACAGTGGTTCACCCGATTCCTTCGCGCGAATTTCTCTTCCAATATAATAACCTCGAAGCGGGCCCCACCAGATGATTCAAATGACAGATAGCAATTGTGACTCATCAATAGAAAATTATGAAATTTTTTTTTCAAAAAATTTAAAAAAATTTTCGTTCTCAGCCATGGAGTACCCGAGCACTTTATAGCATTGTTTGGATTTCTTGGAGTTTAAATTTTACTGAAATCAAGTTCCGCATCACCTGCATTAGACATGCTTAATGGTGCACCACAAATGTTTGGTGTTCAACAGACATCCCGCAGGCCGCTTCGATTCCTCTGCATTGAAGAAGGAGAAAAAAAGAGTGAACCAGAGCAAGAGTGCGAAGAGGTGGGAAGCTATCCATTGTGGGATTAAACCGATGCGGATGCTAATGCAGGTGATGCAGAACTTTATTCTAGTAAAATTTAAACTATTCGTGATTTTACGTATTCTGCATGTGTCTACAAACTGTTGATCGATCATCGTGCCCAATGTAAAAGAAATTTCTTAGCAGGCATTGGGGCGTAAAACCAAATGAATCAAATTAATTTGACCAGCAATGCACTGTAGGAGAATGTTGCAATGAATGTGTGATAAGATTCGAAAAAAAGCAAAGTGAGGAACATGCAGTAAAGGAACTAAAGAGTGTAATATCGGTTGAAGGCAAAGTGGTAGAGAAGTAAAAGAAATTATGCAAAGACATGACCAACAAAGTTTTAAGAAATTTCGAGATTTTTTTTTCAAAAAAAAATCCGTTCCTCTTTTTGAGATATCGTTTTATCAAACACTTATAGTGCACCATTAAGTAACTTGTCTAAGTTCGTGGGATTGCACAGCGAAGGCCTGGTGGACGATTTGAGGCATCTCCTCTTTTTCTTCGCAAGAGAAATGGCACGAGCGTCCAATCTGAAACGTTCTTGTGGGCTTAATCTGTTGGGCTACTGAGTTGGACGTAAATTGGGTACCTGATTCTTATATTTTTACTTTTATACTTTTTTGTCCATTTCTTCTCAAGAAAATCTTCTTCTCCCTTCTCTTACCCTATATTTCAATTGTTGCCTTCAATTTAATATCTTAATGGATTCATGGGTGCTTACTGCTTGGCACTGGTTTTTTATGTGAAAACAAAAGGCAGAGGTTCTTGGCAGCCTGTTGCATTTGATCCTCTTAAATCCTAATTAATAAAATGGTAATGCTTGGCATTCTCCAACGAAAATTTGGATACAAATACCAAGACTTGGAGGAGTTGAGAATTATAATCATATCAAGATGTTCCCAACTTGATGAAGAAGAGAAGGAAGTTTATCGATTTACCTAAAGAGATATAGTCATTTGGACATATTGGGTTTGCTTATTACTTACCTTTGAGTACTAATTTATCAGTTTATTGATTTATGTTATGAATTCATATGATGGTAAACTATTTGCTCCTTATATTTAGGTCAACATAATAGAATACAAATTATTGATCCGTTATTTTAAAATCAAATCATAAATTAACAAGGGACGGAAGAGGACCAAGAGGCAAAGGGCATGCTACTATCTTCTGCATGGTAGCAATATGACCGAGCAACTATGCTCAACCTCAATCCAATATGAGCATATAGTAATTGCAATTTGATAGAGATTTGCTACGGCAAACAGCGGGCGCAACTCATCGATTAATTATCATTAGCAAAGATTGATATAAGCTTAGAAACCGAAGTAAATTCTTTCTTATAAGCAAAAGTTTGGCTTTTCACACCCCCCATCTCTCGTCCAAAAAATGAAAAAAAAAAAAGAAATCATATAGGAGCAGCATATTAGCATAATTTGCATCCTCCATCCGCACTGTTCAAACCACTCAATGGCACAAGCCTTGCGCACCAGGCTGCCTTTCTTATCAAAAGCATATACTCACAAGGCAAAATCTTTGCTTTTCTTTCTCTTTTTTCCCATTCATTTATTGAAAAATCTCTTTAAATCAAAAAAAAAACATCAAGCAGATCTTGATAACTAAGAAACCATCATAAATATTATTTTCAACTTCTGTAATCTATCTTTGTTCGTGAAAACTTCTACTAGAAAATAAACAGAAAATAGAGGATTGATCGAGATACATCACGAAAAAGCCTCACCAAATCGACGGACTTTGTTAGGATATCCTCCAAACCAGGCATGTTGTTGCTATGCTCGCTCATCTTTGCAAAGACGAACTCCTGAGAGACAAAATCCTAAAAAATTATAATACCGAAGATCTATAACGAAGAAAAAAGAGTCTTGAAAGCAGAAGTGAAGCAAGAACCACTACGTCTCTCTTCTCATAGTGGTTCACTCGATTCCTTCCTGCAAATCCCTCTTTTAATATAACAACCTCGATATGGGCCCTACCAGACGATTCAAACAACAGATAGCAATTGTGACTAACCAATAGAAAATTATGAAATTTTTTTCCAAAAAATTCAAAAAAATTTCCTTTCTTAGCCGTGGAGTACCCCAACATTTTATGCCGTTGTTTGGATTTCTTAGAGTTTAAATTTTATGGGAATCAAGTTCTGCGTCATCCACATTAGCATCCATGTTTGTTCTCCATCGATTTAATCCCGTTATGGATAGCTTCCCGTCTCTTTGCAATCTTCACCTTGCTTGTGTTGCTCTGGTACACTCTTTTGTTCCCCTTCGTTACGAGGGAATTGGAGTGGCCTGAGGGCTCGGTCGGAGTCTGTTGAACACCTCCTTCTGAGGTGTCATTTTATCAAACATTTGTAGTCTACCATTAAGCACCTCGTCGGAGTTCGCGGGACGCCTCAGCGAAGGCCTAGTGGATGATTTGAGGCATTCCCGCTTTTTCTTCGCATGAGAAACGGCACAAACGGCGAATCCAAGGATGCAACCAAAGCTCAGTGTACCGCTGGCCATGGGGGATCAAGGATTGATGGGAGGTGCAATTACTTGAGCTTCTTGAGTGAGCCTTTTTGTGTGGGTTTAATCTGTTGGGCTGCTGAGTCGTACCCAAATTGGAGAACTGATTCTTATATTTTTGCTTTCCTACTTTTTTTGTCCATTTCTTCTGAAAAAAATCTTCCACTCACTTCTCTTACCCTATATTTCAATTGAATCCTTCAATTCAATATGCTAATGAATTCATGGGTGCTTACTGCTTGGGCACTGATTTTTTATGTGAAAACAAAAGGCTAAAACTCTTGACAGCCCGTCTCATTTCATCCTCTTAAACCTTAATGAAATGGTAATGCTTGGCATTCTCCAACTAAAGTTTCGATGCAAATAACAAGACTTGGAAGAGTTGAGAATTATAATCATATCAAGCAGATGTTCCCAACTTGATGAAGGAAAGAAGGAAGTTTATCAATTTATCGAAAAAAATATAGTCATTATTTGGATATATTGGTTATTGCTTATTGCTTACCTCTGAGTACAAGTTTATCAGTTTTTTGGTTTATGTTACGAATTCATATGATGGTAAACTATTTGCTCCTTATATTTAGGTCCACACAATAGAAAATAAATTATTGATCCATTATTTTAAAATCAAATCATAAATTAATAATATATGGACCAAGCATTTGAGCCCTAGGCGGAAGAGGACCAAGAGGCAAAGGGCACACTACCATCTTCTACATGGTAACAACATCACCAAGCAACTGTGCTCAACCTCAATCCAATATGAGCAGATAGTAATTACAATTTGACAGAGATTTACTCCAATATCATCAAGTAACTGTGCTCACTGAATAATTATCATTAGCAAAGACTGATATAAATTTAAAAACCGAAGTAAATTATTTCTTGTAAGCAAAAGTTTTAGCTTTTCACACCCCCCATCTGCCATCCAAAAAAAAGAGAGAAAAAAAAAGAATCATATAGTAGCAGTAGATTAGCATAAGTTGCATCCCTCATCCGTGCTGCTCATTGTGAGAAGACAAAAAAACTGAACGTAACTTGCTATGATAAATAGACATATAATTACATTGCACTCGGTACATTACGTACAGGCATAATTTCTACTGCTGTCTTCAAATCATAAACGATTTCTGCTTCCTTCAACGCCCACTGCTTCATCCAAGTTTTTTTCCTTCACACTAATTTCCACTACACTGTGTAACTCTGCTGGATAGTATCGACGTCGATCCCCTTCAGCTTAACCGCCGATTCTGCATGGCCCTTTAGAGTGTTCATGTTTCTTATCCTACAAATGATCACAAAAATTGGCAGAATTTAGTGTCTGGCAACTACCAATCTTATTTAAGAGAAATGACAAGCTCTCATGTGTCTCTTCATGACAATTGCAGTGTTTATTGATCGATCGTCGTGCCCAAAGTAAAAGAAACTTCTTAGTAGGCATTGGGGTGTAAAACCAAATGAATCAAATTAATTTGACCAGCAATGCGGTGTAGGAGAATGTTGCAATTAATGGATGCGTGATAAGATTAGAAAAAAGCAAAGTGAGGAACACACGGTAAAGGAACTCAAAGAGTGTAATATCGGTTGCAAAGTGGTAGAGAAGTAATAGAAATTGTGCAAAGACATGACCAACAAAGTTTTAAGATATTTCAAAAATTTTTTCCCAAAAAAAAAATCCGTTCTCGGCCGTGGAGGTTCGTTTGGTTCTGCTCGATCTCTGTTTGGGTGCTTCAGTTTGTCATCAGGATGACAGGCTATGTTGTCTGTTCTCATGCATTTCAGGCCATGTAGGGTTAAGAGCTGCTTGTGATTTGTTCCGTGTGAAGCATCACTTGATGTGTGATTTGGCTGTCGGTTGCTTTTTTGTTGCTCTATTCGATGCTATATTACGTGTTTCCATGGCCTTCTCTGGACATCTTCGGATAGGAAATTCTTTTCTGGACAGACCTTTTTGTATCTTATATTCTAAAGTTATTCAGTTTGATATTGCTGGAAGGAATAATCAACATTCTTCGATCTTGACTAAATGGATGGCTGGTGTTGATTCTAGTTTTGAGGCAGTGGTTAGGATTTTTTTTTGTATTGTTCTGTTGGTATGTCGGCGAGGCCATGGTAGCTTATCAACACATTTCTTCCACCATGTTTTGGCAGTATTGAGTGACTTTTTACAAGCATATTTGGGTCTGAAATCCAAACTAACATGCAGCAAGTGAAAAGAAGTATCTGCTGCAGCTTGTATACCAAATGCAACAACCTGTGAATTGGTCCCTTCTCTCTGTAAATTATTTTGAAGGTTAAATTGGTGTTTATTATCCTGAGACTGGCACTGCTTTCAGCATTTATTCCATGCAAGCTCTCCCCTGGTCCCCTACATGCAACATGCTTTGGAAATTATGCCATTTTCTGTTAGCCTGCGGGCTGCGAGGACTTGACATTTGAAGATTAAGTAATTAATATTATCAAGTAGATGCTCATTTGCAAGGTTAATGACCGCAAAATCTCGGTTAATGACCACTTAATCTCGCACTGGTTCGGCAGCTATCACTATCCGAACTAAAATGGTGGGGCCTGTATCTCAAATAAGCAACCCAATTTTGTACTCTGAGACGTTTATCTTATGAGCTGCAGCATCTCTGTTCAGCATAAAACATCTAGAATCCTCCAGCCTTCTTTGGCTATCCCAAGCTATATTTGATTTGGTAGGTGTTAGATCAATTAAAAACAATAATGGATGGTGGATAACGTGGTCTGGGTTATTCCTCTTTTTGAATTAAACCCTTGTTGCTCTCTCACTACATCTGGTTCACAAGCTCTACACATGCAATCAACCTGCTGCAAGCTTGCCTGCGGCTATCTATCATTCCTTTCAGGCGTTCGATCCATGCAACTTAGCTCTTGTGAGTGGAAGCCCAGCTATCGGAAATAAGTTTCTTGTTTTGTTAGCTCTAAGTCCGCTGGAACCATTTACTTGGGTCTACAAATGTCTCATTTCCAAGAACCCAACTCCTATTCGTTGCAGGAATCATGGTTGCCATGTTCCATTACGAGCGTTTCCATGTATTGGCAATGATTAACCAAACACTGTACTTCAAGTTATATATTGTCAAATTAAATTTGCTAACGTATAATCATTTATATATATGAATTATGTTTTTCTACTGTCTTTAATTTCTTTTGTTTTATTAGTAACAGAGAGGGTCCACAGCGAATGGACCATGTGGCGATCGATGTCCCCTAGAAGCCTTCCTACGGTGACGCCGTGCTATCCCTTGTTCTCTCTTTTTGGTTATAAAGTGGGGCTGTGTTTCCTGGCCAAACCAGTATCGTAACTCGGCATCCCAAAATCGTACCACTATCGCCTGAATGCTATGAGATTCAATTCCATCCCTACACGTGTCCAGATTGAAACGGACCCCTCGATCAGAAGCAAGTCCAAGTCGTTTGCCCCAGTAATTTTAGCGGGAAAGGCCCACCAATAATCCTAACCCGTCACGATGCATCCAAAGGTCGGGATGGAGTCAAACTATGTCATGCGCCCACTTTTATCTTTCTTTATTATTCCCCCATCTTTAAAGCTCCCTTTTTAACACCTAATCCGACGGCCACCCACCGGCCACCCCTAGTCCTACGAATTCCCACCGCACGATGCGTTCACGGTATCACATCCGTCCGATCAATTATTAGAATTTGATTTCAAAACTCGAGAGGGAGAGAGAAGAAAGCCACCCTTAGCTTCTCCTGCTCCTCCCTCCCCCTCGAAAAATTTTTTTCCCTGCAGAACCCCAAAAATCTCTTCTTTTTCTCCCTCCCTCGCCCACTCCCCACCCCCCCCCCCCCGCCTGATCTCCGCCGCCAGATTCCCTCTCCGACCGCCGAGATCTCCTCTTTACTCCCCTGCTCTCCGCTTGCGCCACTCCCCTCTCCGTCGATCTCCCGGCCGCCACCCGCCCGATCGGAATTCTCTCAGATTCTCTTCAATTTCCCTCGCTGATGCTGGGTTTGATGGTTTCTAGCGGGAGCGAGATCTCCTGATCGAATTCGTTGGCCTTTTGGTTCGATTTCTTGGTTGCTGGTTTTTGGATTTGTCGGCTCCGATGGAGCAAGGCATTAAATCCGCCGCACCCGTACCGTCCGATTTCCCTCTGAAGAAGCTCGCCCGGCAGCTGGATTTCACCGCGGCTCACTGTGGAGCGCCTGGAGCGGGGGGACCCGTGGCCCTCGAGCAGCCGTCGCCGGTGCCGCTGCCGGTGTCTCGCCACTCGATTCAAGCGTCCGTGTGAGTTATTTCTTTCTCGTGTTTTTGTTTGATTCTCGAATTCGAAGTTTGGGCTTGGATACTTCTCGATTCATGTTCTTGGATTCAATCGACTCTGGGTCGCCCTTTTTCTCATTTGGCGGTGATTATTTTTCATGATTGCAGCTGTGTGGACAAGATTCCGCTGTTTCTTTCGTCAATTTCATTTTTGTCCGTGAAATCTGACGCCCAGTTTAAATTTTTTGGATGTAAGCAAGGGCGCTTTATTTTTCGGTCTTAACGTTTTGGATGATGGACAGTTGACATTTGGAAAACTGAGGACTTTATCGTAAATGGAAAACTCGATGATAGTTTCCTCTAAATTTTTGAATTGGGCATCAATTGTGTTACTAAATGAGTTTCTTAGATACAAATGTTCTGGCATGTTTGGTAACTCTCATGCATAAATGGTTTGATCTAAGACTACTTATTATTTATGATTGACTTCCTTTTTCTCCTGATGCTAGCTCTTGTTGCCAATTTGGGTCGTTAATATCCAATCTTACTTCAATTGTCAGATAAATTAATTTTCTTAAAGTTTAAATTTAAGTACTGTTGGAGTACACTGATTATTCCACGACAATTCAATAATCTTCATATAATTCAGCCCATATGTTCCTGGAAGCATGTCAAGATTTTGGAAGAAATTATGAATTTACTTATTATTCCCTGACAATTGATGAATCTTCATAAGAAATTGACTCCATATGCTCTTGGAAGCATGACACGTGTGATGAACTGCATGTTCTGAACGTTTGCGTTCAGCAGTGTGCTTATTTATCCAAATTCTTTCTGTTAGTGAAGGTAAGTACCTGTTTTTCTATCTTCAGGAAGCCAGAGTCCCCAAGATCAAGGCCGCTGCCAATATTTGAAGCTAAAGATGGTACTCCAAAGAAACAGAAGCAATGCAATTGTAAAAACTCAAGATGCTTGAAGCTGTAGGTGCTATTGCCCACACCCCACTTTCTTTTCTTTTGTGGAGATATTGTGTTTACAATTTCTAATTTTTCTTCTTGGCTCCAGCATTTCTCTCATAAACATCTCTGTGTGAAATAAGCTTACCATGATAAAATCATTTATTGTTATTGAGGGCTGTCTCCAAACGAATTTAATGCTGGAACCTAGTCTACCATTTGCCCATGAGGATTGTAAACACATTTTTATTTTGTCATGCAAAAATTGGCTATGTGATGGCAAAAGACAAGCCCAAACTAATGGCTGTAGTTGAAGTTGAAGTGAGAAAGTAAACAAGATGGGAATTGCATTGCTGTTCTGGCTTGTGGAAGATGATCTTAAATTTGATTTATTCGTAATGGAAAAAAATTGTGTAATCTGATTAAGGCAGAGGCTTGTTAGAATCAGCAATGGATGTATAGATATTAACAATATGTAGTTTGCAAATACGCTTCCATGATAAATTCTATTTATTATCTTTTAGGTAACTCCTCATTTGATTGTAAGAGTCATCTCTTTGGTAATGAGAACATGCTGACTTAGACATGTGGATGTCAATAATAAACAAAGCATGATTATATGATTTGATCAGTGTTTTGGATTGGATTTAATGCATTGGTGGCTATAAATCAATTGTGAGCTCCATGCTTGAGGCTTGGCCTGGAGTGCTGAGACCTGACATGCATTCTTCTCAAATATCTTGAGATCAACATTCAAGGGAAGCGCAAGGATGGAGAAACATGTTAGTAAGGGTGCAGGTTACTTTTTTGTGCCTAGTTGGGCTAGAAAAAGGTGATTTGGGTTTGATTCAGATATGAAATCTGCTTATTTGGGGTCTTAAAACCCAGGCTTTGTCTCAAATTTAGTTGATTGTAGGTCTGGAAGAGATGGGTTAAACTGGAGTCAACCAAACATGTTTGAAATAACATCAATCATTTGATCTAGCTCCAAAAAGTGAGGCTGAATAAAAAATTACATGAACCCATTAAGTCAGTGAGTTGGTTTAGGTTTAGGTTTACATTCAAGATTGAAACAGTTTTGATATTGTCTGGGACCTCTAGGTCCAGTTGGAGTTAGACAGTTGGATGTAACCTTGTTCATTTGCTAACTCTTTTTCTTTTCTGTGGAGAAAGTGAGAATCAGACATGAAACAGAGAAGGGGTACTACAGTTCTATGCTTTTGCAGTGGGGCAGAGAGCAAAATTGAAGAGTGAGACTATGTGATTTAGTATCGATTATTTATTTGTTTTAGTGTCTTTGTAAGTTATTAATGTCTAAATTTTCACTTGGGGTGCCTAACCTGCTCTATAATCTTTATCTCATTTCTCTTTTCATCTATACCTGGATTGCTATACTTTCATATGATTGTCTTGTACTCTGTTCCCTGATTTCTGTGTGTCAATGAAAAATTATTTGATCCATTAGCTTACTTCCATTCAAAGTTGTAATTCTTACTTTTCCTTTCTCCTAATTTAATTCTGATTATGCATGCAGATATTGTGAGTGTTTTGCATCTGGGTTATATTGTGATGGTTGCAACTGTGTAAATTGCTGTAACAACGTTGAGAATGAAGCTGCTAGGCAGGAAGCTGTTGAAGCCACTTTAGAGCGCAATCCAAATGCCTTTAGGCCTAAGATCGACAACAGTCCACATGCTAACCGGGATAATAGGGTATGCATGTATTCTTTGATTGGAGCATATACTGGCTGTCATATATGTATTTATGTATGTTGCCGATACACAGACACATGTGTATCTTCTTGCAGTATTAATATCGCTACATGCTTTCATATGTTAAGATTTCCATGTACTACTTACTCATAATGCATATGTAGGAGCTAAATGTGCAATGGCCATTCATTTTATTGATTACAAATTATTGCATCATGGAAGCTTTAAATTATTGGTACAAGTTAATTTTTCTTTATCCTTTTATATGTACGCTGTCCCGAGAAACAAAGATTTGGCCATACATGCATTCCTCACCTTATGAAGGTTCATGTAGCTGTTTATTTCATTGCTTAAAAAAATAAATATTTGAGGCTAATCTCACCTTATTGTTTGCCTCCATTGCACTCTTCAAAGATGCCTTGATGTTCTTTGCAATGTGAGTCATATCACATGAACAAGCAAGTGAAAGCGCACACCTTGTGTCTAGGTTTATACCTTTTTTTTTCTTTTCCTTTTTTTGGGGCAGAGGTGGAGGTGCAGGGAGGGGGCAAACATAATCTTTGATTGCTCCTATAACCAATAAATGAGAAGAGATGGATTTCATGTACACAGTTCACACAAAATTTTATATGGTATGAAACTCCATGCCTCAATATGGCAAGCTATGTTATTGAGTCTAATTTTAGGACTATGGCTTCTATCAATGTACGTCACCTGCAACAATTGTAAATGAGCAATTTGAGTCAAAGTTTTTCCAAACCACTCCATACGATTTTGTCATGATTCATGAGATGAAATGTATGGACCATGTTTTATTTTATTCACAATATTGACTTTGCTTGCTCTACCAATATTTTTATCTGGTCTCAAGAGTTTTCTAGATGCCAAGTATCAAGTTTTACTTTGAAATTCTATGGGTCTTGCACTAAATCATTTGAACTTAGTCTTTGTGTAGAAGTTTTGAAGATCAGTGCTTCTATGCCTAACTTTAATTTGTGAAATAAGGGTAACAAGGTAGAACAAGAGAAGATAACAGGAAAACAAAGAAAGAAGATGGCCTATTCAGGGCATCTAGACCTATTCTCGATTTTTTTTTCTTATGGACATATTAGAATTTATGTCATTTCTATATATATTGAGATACTGGTCTGTCTTATCTTTCACCACTTCTAAATAATCTCAAAAAAATATGCCTAATCAGCCTATGGTATTTAAAGTTTGAAAAATACAAAGGGTATGCTTTATGCCTGATTATACAAGATGTTGAGAGATAAGATCCACATTTGAAAGATACTAAGAATTTTTTTAATGATATACAAGCATGCAAAATATTTTTAAAAAATGTCTATTCGGTATGGAGTCATTGGTTCATGCAATGGACCAATGGTAAAAGGCTTGGGATGACAAGTGCAATGACATGAGTTCAAGTTCTAACGCAGCCACTTTGTGCAAAAGAAAAAAGCCACAAGTTAGGTCTTGCCCCAATTTGCCCCTCCCAGGACTCCATATTGCCAAGAGCATAACTAGGTAATCTTTTCCATTCAAGATTGTGAAGCAACTGAAACAACATAAATTAAAGAATAGGGTAATCTCACATGTGTCTTTGCATTACATGAGGACATTGTGTGTATTTTCTTGCTGATGCTTACCCCTACCCAATACAAGTTGGTTTCCCCATTTCGCTTTAAGCATAAAAGATGATGCCTCTAACATCATCTTCTACTAAAACTCTATGAACTAGTTCTTTATATTTTGAGAGAACATTTCTTTCCAGTAGTAACACTGCAACTCACCCATCATCATGTGTCCTTTCATGATTAGATTTTCATGCAAATACACAAGTGAGATGTGGACAAATTTCACTGTGTAAGTTGACTCTAGTGACCAAGGTGTACCGATGCATGGTCATGTTGTAGAACTAAATTGCATTCAGTATGGAGGACCTTGGAAATACCAAATGTTCCATTTAAAGTGGGAGAACTCGACAGAATGAATGATTTTGGCATGCAAAAATGGCAAATCTATGTGCAATTGACTATTGATGAACAAATAGAATGGAGATCCAAAGTGTTCTGCAGAATGAAATATGGGACTTTGAGATATCATGAAAAGGTTGGTTAGCTGAAGCAGAAGTAGAACACATTGTAGGAATTGAAGATGTGACCACTTCTATTAGATTGGGCTTGAAATAGCTCTTCAATACAATTCGAATCACTAAAAGGGAAGAGTTTAAGGGGCTATTTCTTTGTGTATGAGTATTTTTTTCCTTTTAATAAATACACCTTATCCTGAGTTTTTTTCCGTTTAATAAATACACCTTATCCTCTGTAAAACAGGTTTTATGGAAAATAGGGGGATTTTTTGTCTAAAACTCATTTTCAGGTTTTATTATTTTAAGTTTTAATATAGCAGATTTTATTAGAAGCAGACAAACAAGTGTTGTTGTAAAACTCATTCTTTTGGGTTTTCTGTAAATTGGCTTAACCAAAAGTTGTCAAGCAAACAACCCCTAGATGATATTAAGGGTTTGATTCATAGTTGATGGTTAGGATTATTTTGACTCTGGATCAGCTTTCTTCTTGAAACTTTCATGAAAAACACTAGTTCTCTTTATAAAATACAGTATCCTTGGATTGTTGATGGTTTAGAATTCTTAGCGCATTGAATAGGTGTGGCAATTTATGACCCAACTTGCCAACCTGACCTGCTTTAGATAGGTTCAGGTTTGGCATAAATGGGTTCCAGTCATGAATGATTTGACCGGATCTAACCTGTTTAGTATTGGGTTGCGTTCAAGCTTAGAGTTATGACTAGGCCTGAGGGCCGGCCAATGATCAGATCTAGTTATGACCTATTTAGTCCATTTGACCCATTTAATAGTTGGTCTGGGTCATGAGCCAACCTGTTTAAGCCATTCAAGACATGCTTAACCCATTTAAGACCCATTACGTCTTTAACCTGATTCGGACCATTGATTAAATGGGTTATGTGGGTTGATTTACCTGTTTAATAAAAAGGCCTGGTCTAGGTTTTGGATTTTGACCCATTTAATAAACGAATTGGGTTTGGATTTACATATTTTTGACATCATGCATCCGACACAACCATATCCGACTTGATCCAACCCAATTGCCACCACCTAGTGTTGATCCCTTCAAGTCATTGTTGAATATATGATCAGGATTCCTAGTTCTTCATCTATCAGTCTCTAGTCTATCATTCTAATGAATTTTATCTTTGAAGGCAAGCTTTCATTAAGAATTTTTATATTTAAGATTATCAATTTTGGGTTTGTGATTCACTCTTCCATATAAGTGAGGCAATTCTAGGCAGATTTTTCTATACTTGTCTGAAATAAGATTGGTTTAATCAGGCCTCACTGATTTCTACCCTGTTCTACTCTCTTTTACCTTCTTTCTGTTCGATGGTTGTTTGCTTTCTAGCATATCAAAGTAACTCAGTTTAGTAATGCAAATATTCAGTTGAGTTTTCAGTCCCTTTTTTCAAAATTCCATGTATCTTCTGTTATGATGCAAACTTTAGTGTATACTGATTCTTTCCTCCTTTATGCATTGTATTTCTTTTCAAATTCCTTATAATTCTCTTCTCTGTACAAATCAAGGTTTGTTGTACCAGTCGGTACCACACCATATACTTGACTGGTACCGAACTGGCATGTGGTACCATACATACGGACACTTGGTATGCTAAACCTTACCATACTATACAGGGTCCGGTATCAAGACGACGAACCTTGGTTCAATAATTTCGTGAAATGCACATTGCTTTTAGTTTGCCGCTACCTTCTATTTTTGGCTAAACCTATATATGATCGTAAAAGCCTTATACCCTGGGTATGGCAGCTGCTTAAGAACTTTGTCGCTTCTTTGCTCAGGTTCTCATATTCCTTAATCCACAAGATATTGCGACTATCAATCACTGTAAACCATTTTTGATCTGTAATCCTTACAGTTTTTCCTTTTTAGATAAAAGTGATCTTGATAAAATGACATCTATAACCATTGCTTCCTAGTTCCTATTGACAAATATACTTCCATTCTTCTCTTGCTTCATCTAACTTGAGTCCCATCATAGCTTCTGCTC
The DNA here is from genome assembly GCF_000442705.2 of Elaeis guineensis. NCBI lineage: Eukaryota > Viridiplantae > Streptophyta > Magnoliopsida > Arecales > Arecaceae > Elaeis > Elaeis guineensis. Next base: position 112,725,376 of record NC_025995.2, read on the forward strand.
TATAACTCATTTGATTGCTAACCAAGTGTCAGGTGATTCAAATTATTTTTTTCAGTTGCACTATTGTAATTATATTTCAAACAACAAAGTTCTGACATTAGTGTATAAGATGGCTTGATTATACAAACTATATGCTAATTGAGAAAATTTTGCACATGTTGCCTGGATTTTTGGGATTTTTTAATAATTTATGGGAATATTATAAAAAATTTAAGTTTCTTTTAATTTACTTGTTTGAAAATATTGTGATGGACATTATAAAAGTTGTCTGTATGCTAAACTTCTCTTAAACAAGAGTGTTAAGTTCTGAAGAGTTAATCTTAGACACTTAATAATCAACTAGATTGCTTTCTTTTTGGCTCTTGGTTTAGTGAAAAAAGATTAATTTTCTTTGAAGAATGCTATTACTGGCATAATTTAGAGAGCTTTTCGTGGTGTAAAATTAGCAACTATGTATCGTTAATATTTATTTCCTAACCATAGGCTTGATCTGGAATTTATTTCCTGTATATATGTATTTTTACTATACAAGGCAAGCTTCCAATGTATGATGCCCAGTCTCATGTGACATCAAAGTTGTCCTACCAAGCCACTGAAGGCATTTCGATTAGGAGATCACAATCACAACGACCGCACCCATAATGTGTTATCATAATTGTGAATCCAGTACTGTTAGTTCTTGATTCCTGTATCACAACTGTCTGCCGTAACTTTCCTGTCATGTGTAACCACAGCTGTGCAAGCATCCTTTCCCAACATTTTACACTTGTGTCATTAGCGAATGTCAGCACAATCCATCGCTTGTTTAGTCAGAAGCTTCCATCTCTTTGACTTTCTGCAAGGCCTGTGCCTCACTGACTATAGGCAGATTAAGAAGGTTGGGGCAAATTAAGAAAGTGAATATGCTTAAATTTTGAACTCATCAAGTACACTAAGCTGATGTCAGAGGGAAAGAAGAGGATCTAGCAAGCATGGTCTTTCTTTTATATTAGGAGCACATAACTAAGATACTAAGTGTTAATTCTTAAGGAGAGAATTATGGCTGTCTATCTACCTCTTGCAGGTGGGCTTGCAGCATGCATACAGGGGTCGATCTATAAGTGCCTACAAACCTGTTTGTTGTCATTAATGCTTGTTGCTTTTGGCATCTTATGCTAATGCACATGCATATAGATCATTCATGAGAAGATGCTGTTCATCAAGAAGAGGACCTTTTTTTTTTCTCAATTTGATATCATGTAAATTTTATTACTGCATGCTGTTGAGAATCAAGGAGAGGAAAACTGTGGAAAAAAAAAACAGGGGAAAAATAACTGATATCGAAAAGCTAGCACAATTAGAAAATAAGTTTCTTTACACTTTTTGGTATGCAAACATGAGATATGGCTCCTTATTTGTTCATTTGCTTGATCCAAAAATTGCCATTTTGTTCAGTTCTTTTTTCCAGGCTTTGTTAAATTAAATCACTCTCATTGCATTTGAAGTGAATAAAATATGTTCATTCTGTTTGCTTACTTGTAAAATTAATGTGCCGTTTTATGCTAGGAAGAGACAGGAGATCTACCTTTGGTGGGAAAACATAATAAAGGATGCCACTGCAAGAAGTCAGGGTGCCTCAAAAAGTACTGCGAGTGCTTCCAGGCCAACATTCTTTGCTCTGACAACTGTAAATGTATGGACTGCAAAAATTACGAAGGAAGTGAAGAGAGGCGAGCTCTTTTTCATAGTGACCTGGGAAACTCCCATTCGTACCTCCAGCAGGCCGCCAATGCTGCATTAAATGGGGCAATTGGATCCTCTGGTTTTGGATCTCCACCAGCATTTAAAAAGAGAAAAAGTCAGGAGCTCTTTCTTCCACCAACGGTAAAGGATCAATCTCTTCTCAGGCTCGGACAATTCCCACAGGTATATTTCTGTGATCATTTTTGACCCTGCTTTGCAAAGTCAGAACTACTAGATGCTTTGGCTTATAAAAAAATCCTATAGTGCATATGCTGACAGCTTCTGATCTTTTACAATCGCCTTGCATTTATGTTGAAAATGCACAGAGTACACCTCCCATTTGGTGCCAGCACATACTTGGCTATTGATGATCAAAATTAAAAATTTTAATGCTTGTGGAGTCTGAACAAGAATGCACAGTTTTTACTGTCACTGACATTTTCTGATGCTTAGTAGGCTAATCATATGAAGACAGCTGGACCTGCTTTGTCTTTTACTTCCAGCCCAGTTGCTCATTCTATTAATCCTAATCCACTAGGATCTTCTAAAGTCACATACAGGTAAGAAACTACCCTGAGATGATCTTAACCTATTAAAATATTTGTGATATCCTGACTTTCTAGTCAAAGTTTTCATTTGTTTTTCTAGAATTAAATTATTGTTATTTCATTTTGCAGGTCTCCTCTAGCAGAAGTTGTCCAGCCAGAGGATGTGAAGGAGCTTAGCAAGTTCTTGGTCATAGTATCAAGTGAAGTTGCAAGGACATTTGCTGGTAGGTTTGGTAATAATATAACTTTGGGCAAATGCAGTAAGACCCCTTTAAGTTTTCATGTTTTGCACTTAGACCCTCCATGTTTAAAAAGTCTCTGGCCTGTCAAATTAATGTTTCATTCCAATATGATCATGCTACTCTCCCTCATGATGCATTGATAGCTATGCAAAAATATCCAAATGCTCCCATCCACCTGGCCCCTCTCCTATCACCACCGACTTCTAGCCAGTACATGCCTTCATTACTGGATTTGGTTGGTTCAACCTCTTCAGCAACAATAGTGCCTTTAGATCCCTGCACTGCAATTACTAGCTCAACAATGAAAATCTCATCGACATAAGTGGAGGCAGTTGCATGAAGATCCCCAAACCATCAAGCAGCTTTGCCACAATAATGGCCTCCATTGCCGCCTATGTTGGCCCTTAACTCCGTTGAGAAGAGAGAATACCAACATGCGCCAGGCCATTGCCTTCCCCCAAGGCTGGAACAGCATTGCAAGCCTCATAAAAAAAAAAAAAAATTCCATGCACATGTCCTCGTCAACAGCAACCTCCAGCGTACAACACCTTTTAAAAAATCCATGCCGGCTCCTTATCTATGACTACCTCCACCGTTCCACTGTCTCCGCCAAGCTCCTCTCCTTCTGTGCCACCTCCACTGTCGGTGACTTCTCTTGTGTCCACCTCCTCTTCTCCTATCTCCTTTTCCCTTCCCTCGCCAACCACTGGAGCTCCATCTGCAGCTCTTCTTGAAGCCCCTTTCTCCTCAACTCCATCTCTGCAACACCTGGCTCGAAACTAATCTATTTCCGTGCCTTGATGCCTTCATTTTCTCCTTCCTCCTTTAGGTTTGCAAGTGGTTCATGGTCGTTGCCAAGTGCTACAAGGCCCGCAACTCAATCATGTGGAGCGGCGTCTTGTCAAGCATCATTTGCACCAATATGGCCTGTTCATAGTAAAGAATGGGCTTATGGAGGATGTGAGAAAGATCGTTGATGAAATGGTTGAGAGGGATTTTGTTTCTTGGAGTTTAATGATCGGAGCTAGACATTGATGCATTTGATGTGGAAGGCACGGGGGCAGAGAGGGAGCGTGCAGAGGATCATCATCCTCAAACTCAAGGAGGCACATGGTGCAATCTAAATTGGTGGCAGCAAGTTGCTTGTCCTTGGACTTGGAATAAAGGGAGAGAGGGAGGTTCTTGATTGCCAAGTCATCAAGGTATCTTAAAGACTTCTTCACCATTTTATGAATGAGTGAGAGTGAGGAGGGTGCTGCTCAGAAGATCATGGATTTGAAGGCAAAGTGAGCAGCGACTTATGTCACATTCTCAAAAAAGATGTGATGCTGTAAATAAATGGGAAGGTTTGCAAAGACTAGGAAGTTGTTGAGAGAGGGATGGGAAGTAGGAAAGAGACCAGAATGAGTTGAAGTGAGGAACAAGCTATCCAGTTTTTTTTTTTTGGTGGCCATAGCAATCCTTCGATTTATTTGGTTTATAAGGTATTAATCCTAGTTCAGCACATGAATGAAGTTCAGATATGTCAAGTTTGCTGCATTATTTGGAAGGAGTGGCATAATAACATGTGTATTATCCTCTTATCACTGAAACAAGTAAAATAGGAATGTGTTTATGAGCAAGAAGAATAAAGGGCCAGTCATTGTGATAGTTTACACACGGCAAGAAAGTAGTCAGAGGAGGAGTTGAAGGATCCGCCACCAGCAGGAGGGGTATTCAGTGTTGGAGGTACTGGTGATGGACTGGAGGTGGTAGTGGTGGTGCCACCAGCACTGATAGCAGTGAATTTTGAGGAAGAGGATGTGGGCATGGGGGGCAATGAGGAAGGTGGTGCCGACGATGGTGAACATGGCAATCAACAAGGTGATGAAGTTGGGGGTGATCCTTGCCTTCGAGCAGCCATCTGGATCACCTAAGATGGGCACCACTCAGACTTGTACTGCACCGCCTTTGCTAGCAGTGCTGGGATGAAGACTTCCCATTTCCATTTTCCTATTTCACTTTAGATGCCAAGGGCATTTGGATATTGTTAGCAAATTTTAAAACCCGTGTGATGTTCATGTGTATTGTTTACTGAAGGCTGGTTAACAGAGATGGACAGAAGGGTCAACTTGGAACGAAACTAACTTGGCAGGCCACATTAAGAGTTTTTTAGACATGAAGTGTAAAACAAAAAATTTGAGAGGGTCTTACTGTATTTTTGCCTATAATTATTTATTTATTTTTATAGGGCACTTGGAGATGAACAAATCAGTTTCAGGGCCTTTGTCCAGCCCCTTTCTCTCCCCTGCTCCCTCTCTCTGTGTGTGGGGGGGACAGTTGTGGTGGGGGCATTGTGGGGGGGAGGAGGGGGCAGAAGGGTTGCAACTTGCTTTGACAAACTCTAGAGCCTGTATTATTTTGTCAAAGAAGGAAGATGCACAGAAAATGAATAGGAAGAGACTTTGCCTGGACTTATGTGCTGAAAATAATGGCTTTTAGGATGATAGTGGCCGCTATAATAACTTGAAAAATCTTTGCACAGAAGGTATGCAAGGTTGAATATCAAGAAAGAGAGATTATCTTATTAGTATTGTAGCCTCCCAATCAAGGTTCACGGATTCCGTACCAGAATCCATGCCGGTCGGCCGGTGGTATAGGTCCATACCAGACTGGACCAGTGCGAACCGATATAGACAAAGGAAACGAATTGAGAGGAGGAAAAGAGAGAAAGAGAGAGAAATAGAGAAAGGGGGGAGAAAGAAAAGGAGGAAGGGGAAGCCGTCGGAAAGGCCGTCGGACAGCCTCCAACTAGCTGCCATGGCCGTCGAACGGCGCACTCCATGCGTGTGGCACCGTGGGCGTGAAACAAGGGCAATGCCCCTGTTTCATAGGTATTTTTTTTTTAAAAATCTGAAAAAGCATGAAGCCCGGCTTCACTATTCATCGTCATTTTTAAAAAAACGTGATGAAGGAACAGAGCTGTCATCTCTATTCCGCGGCTGTGGCTCTGTCCGCGTGGTTTCCACTGCCTGGTGGCCACGGTAGCCACCCGGCAAACTTCAGCGGCCCTTCCGTCGATTGCACATCCCTCCAGTACGTCGCTCCCCCTCTCTCTCTTTCTCGCTCGTTTAAAAACCCTATCAGGTGATAGTTCAGCTGTGGAGACTTCTGCAGCCCTCCGACGGCCCAGCGGACCACCGCCAGCCTCTTGCAGTGTCTACTCTCTCTCTCTCTCCTCCTCTTTTTCTCTCTCCTTCCTCCAGTATACCACTTTCTCCGACCGAATCGTTCTGGTTCCCCGCCAGTCCGGCTCGATATGGGATGTACTGGTCGGTATGGAATTTCTTACTCCCAATTATCCAGCTTGCCCATTTTTGGGGCTGGTATCGGTTCTTCGGATATGAAAATGAGAAGGTAAATAAATGGATTGGTAGAGGTTATGTTCTGACAAAACAAAAACTGTATTGGAAATATGGCCAACATAATGGTGGCAAGTGGCAACAATATGGACTTGGGGTAACTAGGCAAAGAAGTTAAATATCAGAAAGCAATGCATGGACATTGTCTCTGCGATTTAGCTCCCCAGCTATTCAGCTTGCTGAAATCCTCCAGCAGGTATAAGTCGAACAGAACATGAAGAGGATTGGAAAGGGAAGGTAAATTCAACTCCACTAAATTAAAGTTCAGTTCACTGAGGAGCAAGGAACATGCCAAAACATGAGGATAGCGTGACTTGGCTTTTGAAGTATCAAGGGATGACAAGTCCTGGCCAAGAGATAGCCAAGGAGACTCATTTGCAGTTTGAATTGCAAGGGAACATAGGAAACAAAGAATTAACTATAGAACTTTCAGGTGCGGCACAATGGAGGTCCCATGGTCTGATGAACATGATGACGATGAATTGCTGAGGTGCAATGTGCAAGGCAAAAGGATCAGTAGTTCAGTACTCTAGCAATTCTAGAGGCTTTGAAGGATCACAGCATATGTAGCTAGTGCTGGTATATCTATTCAGGCTGCTAGTTTAGCTAAATAATGATGAGGTTAAGAAGAGGACTTGGAGAGGGAACTTCAAATCTAACAACATCAAGATAAGGCGAGGTGTGAGTCTATCAACAGCTTTTGGTTGACCTCCTTTAGGTGGTCTACCTGCTTATAGCAAAACATAGTGAGAAGCCAACTAAGGAATTGACTCCAGATGAAATAAGTTCGAGGAGAAATAGTCAAAGTGGTCTTGCAAGCAATGGTAGGAATCATGCATATTGCATAGTTAGGTTTCCAAAGGAAGTACTGGTAACAACTGTTGTTTAGCAATTCGTAGCAACCCCAATTCATAATATCATGGTTTGCTGTATCACCTCGAACTGCCCGGTTTAGGGTCTACCGAGCCGAACTAATAAGGAACTAGGACGGTTCCCTCTATCGATTTGGAATAGTGGCCAAATCCTCCCTGGTTCAATTTAAAAAAAATATCCCCAACTCAATTAAAAACCCCTCCCCTGGCTCAATTAACACCCCTCCGGACATTTCCAATGAGCATCCCCCCTCTCTCTCTCTCGCTCGCTCAGATTAGGGTTAGGGTTTTCCTCGGCCCTCCCCCTTCCTCCATCCCTCTCTCTCTCTTGCTTGGGTTAGGGTTAGGATTTCCCTCGGCCCTCCCCCTTCCTCCACCTCCCTTTCCCTCCCTCCCCCCTCCTCTTTCTCTCCCCCCCCCTTCTCTCTCTTTTTTTCCCTCTTCCCCACCCTTTCCGGCTCTCCCTATTTCAGTATGCCTTGGAATGAACAGTACAAACCCATCCCGTGCCAAACCGATTGCCGGCCGGTATGCCTTCTAGTACCAATTCAATGGACCATGCATGATATGAATGTCAATGACAAGATTAGAATGTGAAGTATCTTCTAATCTAAATAGACATGTTTCAAGAAGTTTGTTGGTTCATGCCCTATCCCATACAACATGAGCTGACAAGCTTTATGGAAATAGACCAACACTATATACAGTTATATGTCTAACCGATATCAAGAAACATTTTTATGGCAAACTGTGGTTTCTGTTTTTTCTTTAATACCTAAAAGATGTGCATGTGAATGTGTATAATCTGGAGAGGTGCCATAATTTTTGCTACCTGTCTTGGATGAAATGGCTACCATCTTCTTTTCATTCTTCTTGTCTCTGTCTCTCTCTCTCTTTGCGTGCACATTCTGCTTGCCTACGTTTTTTTTTTTTGGTCAAACAAATCTAAGGACTATATTCATGTGAGTTAGTCCTGATTGATTCTTGGTTTCGTAGCCAATCAAGGTTTTCTAAAAGGGCTCTTATTTATATATTAAGCTTGTGATAATTTGAGTTAGACTGTGTGTTTCTTTACCCATGAAATGCATTGCCACAATTTTATTTTATTGTTTCCTATTTGGTTCTGTTGGCATCCTGATTTAGTGACGCTGTAATTTCAGCATCCTATTTTATATATTACAGATCAAAAAGCTCATGAGGAAAAGCCAACAGAGAGGGAAGACCAAACAGATTGCTCCCTTGCCTCATCAAACCAAGACAGCGATGAGAAACAGAGGGAGCCAGGTATTCTAAACGCATCAGTGGATGACCATTCAAATGGAACTGATGTGGACAAGGCAAATATGGAGGACTCTGGGTCTGACCATGTTGATGAGCCTAAAGGTGGTAGGCCTATGTCACCTGGGACGCTGGCATTAATGTGTGATGAACAAGACACAATGTTCATGACATCCCAGAACAATAGCACATCTTCTATGTTTTTGTCCAACCAGAATGTATCAGATGTCTATGTGGAGCAAGAGAGGCATGTGTTGATGGGACTCCGAGACTGTCTCCAAAGGCTCATCACATGTGGAAAGATGAAAGGTAAGCCAAACTACACAGCAATATGCATGAGATGTGATTAGGCATATGTTAACTAGTTAGTCACTGGCTTTCTCATGGAAGAGTGGTTCCCAAAATATGATGTCATCGGTCACAGCTAAGAAATTTTCACATGACTTTTGCTTGTGATATTCAGAAATTTCATATTGGTTTTCATTTTATGCCATGAAGTGACCTGTAAATTGGTGAATTTGGGTCTGTTATTCAAATTTTCAATGGTGGCAGGTTTAAATGAAAGTCCAGATATGAGCTTTATTGGCCCATCCACTATATTATACTCATAAATATCTAAATCATAACATTATGCAATGGTAATTCTTGAATTTATTTTTAAGTTTGAGACTACTGAAAATGGAAATACCATTTGTATGTTCGGTCATGCTTTAATGAATTAAGATCTGTTATTTATGCATCTTTTTATGTTTATAGTTTTTTCAGTTATTTTTGACAATTCATCGGAAAACTGATGTGTACTTCCCTATATTGTTGCAGAAGTACAGTGCTCATCAATGGCCATGAAATTTGGAACTACCAATCACCAGGATTCGGTAAGCAAGGTTCCCATGCCAAATAGTGCAGATGCAAATCGATCTATGAACTCAGTCCCTACTTCTGCAAGTAGTTCTCTGACTCCAAAAGCCGGAAACCATTCTATAGCAAATGGCGACAGAAAAACCAAGACTGAGAATTCATACATGTAGAAAACAAAAAGAAAGGAAAAGAAATTTCACAGGAAACTGCTGGAACCTGGTGTAATTTTCTCCAGTAGATGCTGTGGGAAGCTTACTGTCAATTGCTATTTTTTGAAACCCCATCGTTTATTAAAGAATAGATTAAGCCCTGCCAGCACGGTTATCTCTTTTCCTACTAGTGATTAATGTTATATGTGTTGGTGTTTGTCTGTGTGCATGCATCAATCCATCCATCCATCCATTTGCTGAGGTTATTATTCTATAAGGTCTCTGTCAACAAGATGATGCTATGGAGCTACAAGCGTACTGTTGCGCTGTATACTTCAATGTTCTTCAGTTGTGCTACGGGTCTCAGGTCATTTATCCAGGCTGAGTCGACGGCAAGGTTAGCCAAGCCACTAGGGGTTGTCTGAGAATATATTAGGTGGGCCCACAAAGTTGTAAGATTGGTGAATATAACTGCTGTTACGGTTACATGCTCGCATGGCAGCGATGCATGGACTGCTTCTTCAGGGCACATTCTGCCATCTTAGGACATAGCTTTTTCCACGTACATTGAAGCAGAAACTTTGCTTCTTTTTTTTTTTTTTCCTTTTTTTGGGTAAAGAAAATGAAGCAGTATCCGTCCACCTTTCGCGCTGGCGATCTGTCAAAATGTTTCCGCTGAATAGATCTAGTTGACAGGTAGACAGATGTTAAAATAAAACTAGTTTTATTTGGTTGAGCAATGTTAAAACATACCGCTTTCGCTGTCCTACACCGTGCTCGCTTTCCTGCTCCTGTGGGCCCCACCTGTCACATGCTTCACCCTCTTCTGCGGAGCCGGCGGGGAGAAGCGGTGGCCGCCTCCTCACCGCCACAGAACAGATGGCACGCTGCGGAGCTCCGGTCGGACCTCCTCCGCGTCCACAGCCGGCGGCGCACTCATTAAGTTTCTCGAACTTCCATATCCAGTCCATAGTAAAAAAAAAAAAAAAAAAAAAAAAAATATATATATATATATATATATATATATATATATATATATATATAGTTTTTAAATTATATCATATTTTTTAATAATTTTTAAATTACAAAAACATAATTTTTGATCTTCAAAATTTTTAAGTTATTTTAATATTATTTTTTATTCGTTTCCAATAATTTTTTTCTCATCAAAAATTTTATTTAATATTATTGATGCATATGTGACTGATCTAACTTGAATATATGGAGTTAGTGCTGGGCTGATAATAAATTAATTTAAAAAATTAATGATGCGGCGTCTCACGATAATTCAGTTTGGACGGTGAGCAATTTTTCCCGCCTCTGCCTTAATTTCCCAGTCTGTAGTGCCCTCTCTCACGTTCGTCCGTCTGGATTCTGCTGCTGGTGAAGAGGAGGTGCCGCGTCTTCTTCATCCCATTCTTTGCGATGGGTCACATGATCCCCTTGGTCGACATCGCCCGCCTCTTTGCCGCCCGCGGCGTGGACTCCACCGTCCTCCTTACCCCGACCAACGCCGCCCTTGTCCAGCCCAACATCGATCGCGCAGCCGCCGTCGGCCTCTCCCTTCGCACTCTCCTCTACCCCTTTCCCTCCGCCGCCGCCGGCCTCCCCCCTGGTGTCGAGAACATCAGCGCCCTCCCCCCTTCCGAATGCCGTAAAATCGACGCCGCTTCTCTTCTGACCCGCGCCGACCACGACCACCTCCTCCGGCTCCACCACCCCAATGCCGTTGTCGCCGACACCCACTTCCCCTGGACCACCGCCATCTCCCGCGACCTCGGTGTCCCCCGCCTCTCCTTCCATGCCCTCGGTCTCTTTCCTATCTGCGTCATGGGCGCCCTATTCCGCCACCTCCCACACCTCTCCGTCACCGGCGACGACGAACCCTTCCTCCTTCCCGACCTCCCGCACCCTATTCACATGGTCCACTGCGAGCTCCCCGACTTCCTCCGCGGCGAGACTGCCTACGCCGACTTCCTCCTCGCCGAGATTGAGTCCGCCTACGCCGACCGCATGCGGTCCTGGTTCATGGGCCCCGTTGCGCTTGCCTCCGCTGACACTGGCAACCTCGCCGCCCGCGGTGGCGACGACCCCTCCGCCGCGCCAACCGCGAGCGCTGCCTCTCATGGCTCGACACAAGGAACCAAACTCGATGGTCTATGTTTGCTTCGGTAGCTGGAGCCACTTCTCCGGCGAGCAACTGAAGGAGATGGCGTTGGCATTGGAGTTGGTAGGGCATCCGTTTGTTCGGGTAGTGAGGGAGGCCGCCGGCGTGGAGTGGATGCCCGAGGGGTTCGAGAGATGGGTGGAGGGGAGGGGGCAGATGATAGGGATGGTAATAGGTAGAGTTTAAGCTGGATATTGTGCTATCTATCTTTAAATTCGAATTTAATATTTTATATCTAAATTCTATCCGATATTCGATCGAATAAAAAAAAAGATATCCATCTTCATATTCAATGGATATAGTGATATCCATGAGTAATTCATTTTTTCATATCCAATCCATACTCACCTGATACCTTTTCCATATCCAAAAAAAATAAATAACCAAAATAATTTTATACATATTATCAATCAAAACAAAATTATCAATTCAATATAGAACATAATTTATAAGCCCACATTTATAGAAATCAAACATACAAAAAAAATTACAATTCAACATAGAACATATAAATAATCAAGATAATTTTATACATATTACCAACCAAAACAGAATTATCAAAATAGAATTATAAATATATATTTTTGAGTATGGATTCGGGTATTATCCATGTCTGTAGATTCGAATCGGATTTGGATTCGAATTCGGACAAAAAGCAGCACTATCCATATCTTATTGATATCCGTGCTACAATTTTCGGATTTTACCCAAATCTGGTCAAATTCTATTTTTCGGGTTTGATCAATTTTGGATAGAGTGCGCATACGCATCGGGTCTAGTCGATTTTATCATTCTTAACTGGTGATAAGGAAGTGGGCTCCATAAGTGGTGGTGTTGAGGCACGGGGCGGTGGGTTTCGGGAGGGTGATTGGAAAAGATCGATAGGATTTGGAAGGGGTAGGGTTCACTTGTAGCAAATGAAAGTAGAATTTTAGAAGATGATGAAAATTAGGATAAATTGTTTTACCACATAAGCACGTCAATGTCAACTATTTAAAAAATAGTTACTAAGCATCGATTCAATGAGAAATAATTAAATCGGTGAGAGAAAATTATTGAAAATTGATCGAAGGACAATATTAAGATCATTCGAAAAGATCAAAGATTAAAAGTTACAATTTTGTAGTTTAAAAATTATTTAAAAAATATGATATGATAAAATTAAAAATTTAATTTATTTAAAAAATTAATTTAATTTGATCTCGAGAATAATCTATCCGTACAAAGATGTTTGGATAGAAAAGCTAGATCTTTTATTCTATTTCCTTTCTTTGATCTCTCTGTTGAAAGAGTAAAGCCGAACTGAGTTAACGTATGAAGAGCATTGAAGTAGTGTGCATGTTTGTACATGGAATTTTGACCTTATGTTTTTAATGACTCGAATACTTTTCCTCAATTTTGTGTGTATTTGACGCTTTTGTCTTGAAGTTGTGTTATCTAGATTAATCCTATAGATTTTTAGTTCGTTTTAACATGAGAGTCTTGCTATTGCTTTATTATTATTTTGCATAGATTATTGGTTAATTGCTTGGGGTTACATTAATCGGACCAATGATCAAATTATCCACTCTCTTTGACTGCAAATATTGAATCAGGAACAAGCATTAGCCCCAGCACCCAAAGTCTTCCAGCTATTGGTTTTAGCCTTAATGGTCGTCAGGGTGACGGGAAGGAGGAGAACAATGGCGAGGAGAATAGCAAGGTTGTTCGACCCAATAGAAAATGGTTAGGGCTCTTGCAGTAGGGAGGGGACGGCCTTTACGCCCTCTTTTGCAAGCTAACGAATGGTAGGCGTAAAAGTTTAAGACCATTACACATTTCCTATCAATTAAACCTATACACACACCTATTTCCGACTGATTCCTGCAACTGGACCTCACTTGCTCTCGATGGCAGACAACCAAACAGGCCCTAAATAAGGTAAAAAAAAGACAGAATAGGGAAAGATATTGTACCTCATGTATCCGTACAGGGCTTATAATATTACTTTTGAATATTAATCATATAATAATACAATATATAATATAAAAAATATTGTAACAAGTCAAAAATAATTGCTTATAAATCATGCATAATTCAAAACTAATACTTAATTTCAAAATAGTTATAAAATATCTCAAAAAGATGGTTCATTATTTATTGAACTATCTCATCACCTCTCTTTTAATTTTTTTAGATTTAAATAATTAATTTTTAAATGTGAACATTATTTTTGAGAGAGAGCTTTTAGAGACGAGATTTCTATCAACTTCATTAAACTTAGATATATTTTTATTATTTTTAATAAAACTTTATTTAATAGAAGATATTTGAATTTAAATACCATTTAATTTGATTAATAAATTTAAATCTTTGATTTTAATATTTTAATAAATATCATTATATTATTTTGATATATATTTGAAATCTGCATGCTTATAAAAAGAGTCTTTCATAAACATGCGGCGGTTACTATGATCCTTGGCTTACAATCTTATGCCAGAGACATAATAATTTATATGATGAAAAATTAGATAATTTATTTCAATTTATCATTTTATTCCCAAAAGCTAATCTTCTAACCTATTCCATTTAGACATCAAACACCTAGAACTAGCTGGCATAGCTTTCCTTATCACCATTTTCCTTGCTCCTACCAAACGCCACATTAGGCCTGCGAAGCTTATGGAATGAAGACAACATCAAGTACCATCATCCACTAGATTTGATAAACAGCTAGACAACGAGTAGATCAAACATTATCTGATCCATCATGTACGAGAACTAGGGGACAACCAATCGTCAATGGTCCACCCGTGCATAGACATGCTATGCCATTTATTATTGGAACAGGAAGAGAGAGAAAGAGAGTGCAAACAGAAGAATGGAATAGCGGTTTACCGCTCACACCTTATTTTGCAGTAGCTAATAAAAATACCACAAACAGCAAGGTTAAACATGTTAAAACATTTGGTGCTTTTTAGGTGCTCAAGCTGATTGTACTCGCATCCCTCAAGCCAAACCAAAGCACATTCTATAGGCAAGCCCTGAAACCTTTGTCCGGTTGTTGAAGAGCTGCTTACATGCGGGACCTTGAAGCTTCTGACGGAGACAAACTGAGCATGCTCTGTAACAAAGTGAAACAAGTTCGTGAATTCAGAAATATAGTGCAACGCATATATAGAGCGCCTAGAACCAATATCAGAGCATGCAATTATGTCACAACTTGAATCATATATTTTGGTATAATTAATGAGCTCAAGGACCAGTATATCGGTCAGTTTATGTAATTTTACTTCCTACTTATGCAATAATGATAATATATAACCATGAACTCTCCATACAGCATATTGGCGCGAAGAGACAGTCCAGAGAGTAGTCCAGCCAGCACCTGTCACTTGCTGGCTTTGCTCCAGGCTGAGCAGAACCTCAATGGGGCGCTTGTGATTGTGAAGCCACCTCATAGAGAATTCTTCTCTTCGTGATAAAAAAATTTTTACCGGTGTAGAAGTACATTTCTCATAATATGTGCGAGTCACGCAGAGTACCACAAGAGATTTGGTAGTTTTCCAAGACATTTAACTTCAAGAAGCCTCCGGGCAAAGTAAACTGGGAGACCATATCAAGGTAATGTCTTAAATATATCAAGGAAAATAAAAAACTGGCTGTAGCTTTAGCAACTTGAGCGACGGAGTCTCTTTCAATTCTCAAGTAAAACTTCAATAAAAATAGAAAAGAGGAACAGAGGTTCATTTCAGTGAATACATAATAAGTGTCCCATACAAAATTGGATTGACATGTTCTCGAGTAGAGCATCAAACGGAGGAGAGTGGCTAATGCATGACTATGATACAGATAGCATGTCATAATGTAAAGAATATCAATGCAATAGAATAAGTGAAAAAGCTTCTGTATGCAGCCAAATCATCTCAAGTTGAAATGTATGCTTCAAAACAAAAACATCAAATCTTAAAACAATCAAGATTATTAAAATTCCAGCAAATTGGTTGGCCCTCCAAAAAAGTGTAGGAAACAGGAAGAAATCATAATGAAGGAAAGAGGGGTTAGACCAAAGGATGACGAGGTTCAATACCAGGGGTAGGCCTTTTTTGGCTCTTTCTTCCAAGTAAGATGCTGGTTTAAAGAATCCACCATAGACTTCTGCCCACTTTTTGAGCCTTGAATTTATGTAATCAGCTCCAACAGTATCAGCCCAAAACACAATGCCACCCCTTCAAATAGACGGGAAAAAAATCAAGTCACGTTTGTCAAAAACTCAATATGAACATAGAAATCCTAAGCCTTATTTGCAGATACAACTAAAATAAAATATCACAACAAGAATCAAGCATCAAAACATATAACAGCAGTAAGCAAAGGACGAAAAGCATGATGCTACACCATCATGATGATGTTTCAACACAAGAGTGCAAATATTAATGTTTGCAAAATATTATCCATCATGAGGTTGCCAAAGGATTCAACAGAGTCAATAGTCATTAGCCTGTAAATAGCGGTTAGATTCTTTATTGATGATCCAACCACGGCAGTCATGTCCAACAATGCAAATTGCCAATGAGTGAATTAATCTCCAATAAATGTTCATTAAGACTCTCATAAAGAGTCAAAGGAAGGATACTCTTAGCATCTATGATTCTATTCTATATAAATATAAGAGATGTTGGAACCATGCAATAAAACAATAAAAGTCACCATGGCAGAAATAGGAAAAATTTGTGTACTAACAAAAAGCCACAGCCATCCCATATATTCAGGTAAAATGAATGTATATTAAGTATTCCAACTCTATGTACAGTCAACATGGCAAGCCTCGATACTTTAGCCTAGAGTTCCTAGAACATGAACAATATGAAGGTGAACATCTTTTTCTTAGGCTAATATCAAACTGGAATAAAATTATTCCTATATAGCTATCTCCATCATCTCCTTGGTTACCAGGTCAGCTATCATCCATTTGAAAGGAATATTCAATTATTCTTTAAATGAGTACATAGCTTTTTTTCTTTTTCTCCATTAGTTCATCCATAGCACATAATCATTCGATTATTCTTTAAATAAGCCCATAACTTTTTTCCTCCATATTCAACTATCCTTTAAATAAGCAAATAACCTTTTCTCCATCAACTACAAACATGAAGTCTGGAAAATCAACCATAGCATATAATTATCGACAATTGTGAATGACCACTCTAATTTAATAATTTGTGCTCCTTTCTCTCATAAATTATTATTGAATCTTTCTTGTCTTAGAATGATTATTCCATGTCACCAAAAATGCAAGCAATCACACTAGACCCTGATTCAACATGATCCGAACCTCACACGAATAAAATTAGGTTACGCGTCTGGGTACTTCTGGTAAAACTAGCCAATTTACAGCACGGTCAAACTAGTCAGCTTGGACAATGCTATAGCAAACCCATCAGGTCAGCTTATCACTTGGACAAATCCATCAGTCCAGCGCAGACCTCCTCCCAAGATAGAAAAGACAAATCGAAGAGGAAGTGATTATGAGATGGTTATTGATTTTGCATTCTTTTATTTATTTATTTAGCCCATTCAGGTCAAAAGTGGTTGGAACCAGTAGTCTGAACGGTCAAACCACCTGGTTCCATGGGTTGAACAAGTTCTATAATATTCTGGATTTTGATAGGACCTGACCACCCATTAGTTGTCAGGTCCACCCGCTCACGCTTTAAAACACTCGGTCACAGTAATTAAGTAATCAGTTAACAATTAATAATACTGTAAAAGAAAATTGTCAAGTGATCAATCCTGTTAAGGCCACAGAATAAATAACTCAGCCAACCAAGACTGACCACCAGATTAGGTCTAACTCAGGTTATACTCGGTTAAACTTGAGTAAAACATACACAATTTTAAAGCTATATAAGACCTGATTTGGACCTAAATGTGATCCATGATGGCTTTGTAAATTGGGACTGATAAGTTTTCTGTCAGCCAATTCAGATTACCTTTTCTTGAAAACAACATTTTCTTTTCTTTAACGAAAAACTCAGGGCTCTGAAAGAGGAAAGCTGAAGCTAATAATTCAATCACACGTGAGAAACAAGTCCTAGCCTTTTTAATTACTCACCTGTACCTAGGGAAACCCATTCCAAGAACAGATGCAATGTCAAGATCTGATGCTCGAACAACAATTCTTTCATCCATCACCCTACATGCTTCATTCACGACTGGAAAGAATATCATCTCCTGAATTTCTTGGTCACTCAAAATTATAGGCTACAAGGAATATTAAATGATATCAGGCAAACTCCAATCACAGATATTCAGGTTAATGTGAATAGCAACAGAAGCATAGGATGAGAAAGAACAAGAGAACCTTTCCACCAGGCATGATGTTAGTACGCCTTCTAGATTCCTCAACAATAGATTGTATGCTAGGATCAGGTTTTGGCTTGCTTCCCTTTTCATGTATGTAGAAACCCTTCCCATTGCTCTTTCCTGTCAGTAGAAAACCTCCAATGAAACGCCATTTGCATAGATTGGGCAAGAATCAAGAGGACATAAGTAGAGAGTTGCAAAGATCTAACATACAGGGAACTAAGATTCACTGCTTACCATGTCGCCCATTTTCTGCCAACAATTCAATCAGATCAGACTTAAATGTACGACCCTTGAAGGCAGAAGCATATATTTTCCCAACTGCAAAATACACTCCATATCCAGCCAAATCTTGTAGCCTGTTAACACAATAAACATAACAATTCAACAGAGCTGGAAACATCACCAATTAATTAGATATTGGGTACATTATCCACATGGTGCACAACCTACAGTTATGGCATATATGTCAAGAAAGGTTAGTCTGTTATATGGGATGGGACAGTTGAATTGTATCCCCAGATGAATGCATGTACACAACCCAAACATGATGCTTTCCAAATATGTGGAAGGATATTCTACATTCTATCCTACAAGGTCCTTCCTCTGAACTACTACCATCACTAACAAAAGGAAGGCAGAAGCATTAGCAATATAAATGAAACCATGGAAAATATGGGGCAATGCATCAAGTTCAAAACCAGATTACTATTTTATGCAGAGAAGCACAGATGCCACCACATAAAAATAAAAAAAAGAATGTGTAAAGACTGAACAAAAAAAATCCATGAAAACAATCTAGAAGTATAATAAGTACTAGTTCGCAATATAGTGACATCATGAGAGAGGAAACAGGTTGGTGAATACATATCCCATACACACACAACCACATCCCCCCCCCCAACAAAACCAGGGTGAAGTACTGTGTGAACCATAATTTGCTTTGTTGTAGTCTAACCTATTCTTGTACATAGTTAATTTTATAATCTTCTATTGAATGATCCCTTATGCCTATAGGTCTCCATTAAAGAGCTAAAGCTGCAGCAGAGGTGATAATTGGAGTGAGAGAACACATTCAGCTGCCAGAGAAGCTAATAATGCCTGCCATTGCATGTGTGCCTTCAAAAATCTAATACAAAAGGACGAGCACAAAAAAAAAAAAAAAAGACCATCAAATATAGTGGCAAAATGAAATAAATTCTGACAAATCAAAGTAAAAAGCCAAGAAAAGAATAGGTCACCAAAAAGAAAGCAAGGTGAGAGAAAAAGATTGATAGAGGAAATATACAGAACATAAAAATTTGCTTTATTCTGTAGATTCCAGAAGGAAAACACCTTTCTTTCAATAATACAAATAAATACCAAAGGACATAATCTCAACAGCCGAAAAAGTTTCTTTTGTTTGATAAAGTTTTTCTCCATGAAAATAAAAGACAATGATTGGTCTTCTTCCATATTTTCTGCAGTCAATTATCGAGAAACATAAGAAAAACAATTGCTCTCTTCTTTTCTTCCATCCATCTAACATCATTGAAGAACAGTAATGATGGGTAAAGAGAGCTTACTGAAAAGGACCCATTGGCATGCCAAAATTGCTTATCACTCTATCAATTCTGAAAGGATCAATGCCTAGATGAACCAACAAATTTGCTGCTTGACTGTATGGAAAGAATGTACGATTAACTGCAAAGCCTGTGCAGTTTCCAACTACAACAGGGACTTTCTTTATGATCTTCCCAACTGTCATGAGATCATAGATTACTTGTGGAGATGTCTTCTCTGTCCGAACAATTTCCAGGAGAGGCATCACATGAGCAGGACTGTTTAATGCATACATATCTCATCAGTACAAAATTATATTTTCCAATTAATAAAAACTGCACACAGAGTACAATAAAAATTTTCAGGTGATCACAATAGAACTCCCCAATATGTGTATTATATGAGTACTTACATACATTGATCTCAAGTTTTCTTGCAAATTCAATTTTAAATGTGTAAGACTCAGGAAAGAACACACAAATTTCAGAAATAGTTATGCAACCAAAAAAGTTAATTTAGTGATTCATGAGACAAGATTTGATTTAAACTTCAAGTTTGAAGTGGTTTGACATTCACAAGAAACTAATAACAAATTACATGCACCAAGAAATGGGGCTGTGAACTAAAAAAGTTTTTCTTCCACAGGTCTTTCATAATATCATGGCTATGTATGATAGCTTCAATCTAAAAGGGCTCCAAAGCAACGTGTAAAGGTCAAATAATTCTAGAAGATGCAGCACTAGCTCATACAGAGTAGAAGGCAAGCTATGATATGGTTGGGCCTGCCTTATCATGGGCCTATCTCGAGCTAAAATTAAAAAAATTGGGCTATTCCAGCTGGGCCTAATCCTGGGCCCAGCCATCTGAAAGGTGAACCTGGACTTGCACACCATCAGATCCAAAAAAAAAAATGTTGACATGCATCAACAATTCAATATACAGTCAATCACTTTTGAAACGTAGAGATTCGCGGACTTCAGATTTTAAAGATCATGCTCAAAGTTAAAAAGACTAGGCCCAAACCTCACACCATTCGCCTTGGGCTTGCCTGAGCCCATCACCAGCAATATTTCCCTTAGCAGTTTGATAGCGCATCAATAACTTCATAAACAATCATCCCAATGCACAAGGCTCCTACCACTACAGGGTCTAGGGCAGGTCAAATGTATACAGCCTTACCCCATATGCAGAAAGGCTGTTTCCATGTTTTAAACACACCCAAGTCACAATAGAGCAACCTTCCCATTGCAGTGATGCCCACCCTCTAGCATTAAAAGCTTTATATCCATCTAAAATATGCTAAGTACTCCCGCAGCAATGGTTTTAGGAGTATGTAAAATAAAAGCATAACCTAGTTACCCATTGTTCTTGAACTTATCAACATGTTTCCAAACCATATTGACTTCATCATACAACTACAGTTTCCAGCATATCTTGGTTTGAACAAGCTTTCCAGTCTGGTACTAATCTATTAAATGAATCACCACTGACCTGAAAAAATGTGCCCCTATAATACGATCTTGAGATTGTGTTTTCTCTCCAACAATATTCAGGTCAATGGTGGATGTGTTGGTTGCCAAAACGCAGGTCAGAGGACAGATCTTTTCAATTTCAGCAAATATTGACTGTTTCAATGAAATATTTTCGATAACAGCCTGCAGAAATAAATAGAAAGTTGTTAGAGTTTCAGAGAAGAATCTGGAAATAAGGCCCTCCAAGATATAATAACTAAATCATGCCTTATAACGGCCGAAAATTAAGAAGCTTTAGCTAGAAATGCTTCCGTAACCTATGTCACTATTGTAAGAAAGCCTAATTTCAGAAAGATAAGCTCCATATTTCAAACTAACAATTTTCAAGTTCCCTTGAACTTGGTTTAATTTAAACAGACTTGACATTAAACCTAGCAACTCAACAGGCTCACTTGTACTATTAACAGAACACTAATGGCTGACATGTATAATCAATTCAGTAATAATGAAAAGAAGATAAAAAAAATTATTTGCTAGGATAAGAAGGATTTCTTTCATTCCAATTCATCAAACTGTAAATTTGTACACAGTTATATAGGAAAACTAAATCTAAAGTACAGTATGGATTGTTCGATGAATTGCAAGGAAGAGTTGGAATTGGAACCTCTATGACCATATCAACATGCTTGAACTCTGAATAATCCAATACACCCTTAAGAAGCGATAAGGCCTTATTCATCTTATCCTTTGTTAATGAGCCTTTCTTCACTAGACCTTCAAGATTGACTGCAATCAATAATATGGGCACAAGTTCCTTAGAGCAACAAACTAAAATTTGCATAAAACACATTTCTAGATAATCATCTGCTATAATTCTTACAGCTATGCATTATAGATAAACTACTTTGTCGAAACATAATTAGACCTTAATAAAGGGCAACCTGCTATCCGTAATGGTAATAGCAGGAGAAAAAAGAATTAGAGCCAACCATTGAGGTTTAAAGCTTTGTACACACCTGATACCACTTTCAGCCCCTTCTGCAGAAAACTGGAATCAATTTCCTTGAGAATGACAGATATGTCACTTAGTATAAGGGCAGTAGCTATGCCAGAACCCATTAAACCACCACCAATAACAGCAACCTTTTTTATGTTCCTAGGTCTGATTCCAATATCGGTAACATTGGGTACCTGTCCAGACAATCAAATGAGTAAATTCCAGATTCCTAAACTTATTCAGACAGGCAAACGTTAATTTACAAGACAGGATGACTGCAAAAAAAACATATAGATTTATCATTTGCACTGATACAAATAAAGCAGAGAAATCTTACTAGAGAATGTCATATGCCCCAAGGGAGAAAAACATCTCAAGAAGCAAGATATGAGTGCTTTGTAGTGCTAAATTAAAAATGTATTTCAAGCACAATCTAGAAAGTGGCTTTTTTTTTGGGGGGGGCCGGGGGGGGGGGGGGCGCGCGGCGCAGCTACCATCTAGCTTCTGCTGATGCAAAGTTGCAGGTATAATTCACTAAAAATGATTATAATACAAAGTTTGGTTTCTTACCATGTCCATTAAACATTCAATTGCATCAGGTAGATTGCAAATAAGTAAGGTAGACTGCACAAAATGATATGTTAGGCTAGGTCCATGCATGCTCTTAGAAAAGTAACCATGAAGCATGGTTTTAAAAAGCGGCCAAGCACCCGCATAGCCACTCACTTAGGCAGATGGGCCCCTAGGCACCGTTCTTGGGCCTAGGCAGCCCAGCATGTGGTGCGCACCCGGGCTCGGTTCTGCATCTAAGGCACATCTTCAAGCAGGTGCTTCACCATTAGCCCAGGGGTTGGATTCACTTAAATGGATCGGGTACCCATCAACCCAGTACTCAATCCAAAATTCCAAATTATTTTAACTCTATGTCTTTTCCCTTTTTCTCAATTCCTCCAAATCCACTGCTTCTAACCCTAAACCCTAGCGATGGCAGTGGTCGTCGGTCGAAAATCGATGGTTAGTAAACAGCAGACAATGAACAGCATAAGTGTTGACACAAAGGAAATTTTTTTCCTTGTTCTGTTCTTTTCTTCTTCTCAATCTTTCTTCCCTCCTTTTTCATTTTCAGGATAGTGCGTTGCCAGCTGAATCAGCTGCTGCAGTGGTGATTCCACCAGCTGAAGTTTGTTGTTACTGGTGGTAAGCCAGCTCTAGTGGTGCTTGTGCTGATGTGGTTGCCGACGGTAGCTGCCGCTACCCCCCTGACGCAGGTGGTGGTGGTATCACCGGCAACACTTGCAGCACGGGCAGTGGTTGAGCAGCTGCCCAGGCACCGACCTAGCACCTAGGCACCAAGCACCCCCTAGCCACCAGCCTCACACCTCCCATGTTTAAAGCATTGCCATTAAGCATAACCTGAAACTTACTTTGCACCCGCCACCCCCACCCCCCCAAAAATAAAATGAAATAAAATAAAAGCCATTTTTATGCATTGTGCTACCTCTCTTTTGCAACATTTTAAAATTTCGAGAGGAACCACATTCAATTTAGGTCACCATATTGATTATACCCCTTTTTCTCAATCACTATCAAAATGATAAAAACAACAATAGGCAATGATGACAATGTAAAAAATTTCGTGAAACTGAAAGCACATAATCAACAGAATTACCTTAGAAGTTGCACGTTGTGAAAAAAAGACATGAACAAGCCCCTTTGCAGTACTTGATAACACCAACTCCTTAAAAACCTTTGCTTCCTGTGGATAGAATATCAAATATAGTACAAAATAGTGCTACTGATATAAAGCATCGGTACCTCATAAAAATGACAGAGAAAATGAAACATTACAATATCTAGTGAAATACCCTGAAGAGAAGCTACAGAATGGATTTTCTTTTTCTCGCTTCTGAGCTTGGGAGACACCAAAGTCCTGATAATATTTCTTTCATGTCAACACAAGAGTGTGGTGTTCCCTCTTGTAAGCTCACAACTAAGAACTCACATAGCAGGCTACAAAGTCAGCCAGTATGTCACCTTAGGATCCCAAAATGCATCCTCATTTTTTAAAAAAATCACTCAATATGGATCATTATTCAGGTTATCTGCAGATGATAGAAATACCACACGTTCTGTTTCTTGTTTAATTGAAGGCTAAGGTTCTTGCTGAATTATTAGCCTTAATAACAAATTTAAGTAAAGAGAGGTTCCTTTATGTCCTGCTCACTTCATCCAAATTCTCACCCAAAAGTATGCATTTGACATGGTTGATCAAATTTCCAACAAGCAGCAAGTGGAATACAAGAGTAATATTTAACAAAACAATTGCTTGAATTTAAATGGTCACATATTCAAAGAATGGACCTGCAATAATAATGGCAGTGGTTTCAAGCATAGGGCTTAGTGTTCTGCATTGCCTAATATTGCATGCTCATTATCATAGCAACTAAAACAAATGCATATATACCTTCAGAACACCAGCATATCCTCCAAAAACAATGCCTTCCTCCATTGCGTCAAGGCATACTTGGTGCTGCGGCATATTTGGAGCTATCCTCTTTGCCTGTTGCCTAGCAGCGGTCAATATCTCACGTGCTTCCAAAAGGGAACTGAGTCTGTCTGTTCGACGAAGAGAGCTAATCCAAGGTTTGCGTCGTTCAGCAATTTCTAAAGCCCAGAGTCGTGACATCTTCATCAACTCTTCAGGAGAAACAATGGCATCAATAAGACCACATTCTTTCCCTTCCTTGGCACGAATTGTCTTTGATAGCTGCATGTAAATATTAGCAGTATGCCCTATTGTCAATTTTAAAAATATTTAATTATAGTGAACTTCATGAATGTCAATGAGATGCATACCATTAACAAAGGCAAAAAAAAAAAAAAAAAGAAAAGAAATCGTCATGTCAAGTTTACTTCTTCAGCAGTATAATGTAATTTTCATTATTAAGTTAGTCCATGCTAATAAAAAATGAATCAACAGGTACAATATTATGATTTATGGAAAATATATGAAATAATAAATGAGGTGGTCAAATTTGCAATGCAAAGAGGTGAACAGTAATAGGCGTAACAATTTTCAACATCATATGGAATGGGTTCACCTCTTACATAGATGTCACACAAACAGGCTAGTTTCCTAAAACTTACTGGCACATTTAGACTCCCAATGAAAATCACCATGTAAAGTGATCACTTGATGTGTAAACCAAAATAGTTCCTTTAAGACAATAAATTTCCTGGTTCAGGTTTATCTATGGCATATGTTGACCTAGGGAACACTAGATCTCAGAATGCCCACTAGATAATCATACGAATGACAGAGTGTAAACCATATATTCTTCTCAATGCTTGCAACATATATCAGGGGCTTCACAATCCAAATGTTCCCATCTAGCTTTTTGAACACCATATATTGAAACACATATCCATCTCAATGCTCAGAATACATATCTAAGGCTTTTCCCAGAACAACTCAACTACCCTTGTTTTAGCTTTTACATGGCGTAGATTAGTTCTACAATATGGAGAGCGTAAGTCCACTAAGACACAAGCCTATAAATCCAAATAATTGATAGAGAGCCTTCAACAGATTCAGTCATGAGCTAAAACATTGATGGTCAACCGAGAGAATTTGAAAAGTTTGCAAGACAATGCAAGTAACCATATTTACAATGATAGAATAGTGTTTCAAGGAAAGGTTAATACCATACCCCCAATGTTGGCAAGTTCCTCAGCTAAAGTGGGACAACCATAATTTACTAAATTTAGCCCACAAGGATGGAAAAGTAAATTTACAGTTCTTAGGTTCGTCAAATAATAGGAAATCATCCTGAATGATAGAATGGCCCCAGACTATTCATGGCCCTGAATCCAGTGAGGTCTAGGAGAACTTGCATCAGGACCTATTTTACAAAATTTAAAGGCACTCCATAGGATTTAATCACCTGATCAGCTCTTTAATAGGTAGCAACATACATGGACCTTAATATTTGGGGTTTATATTAGAGTGCCATGGGGGATTGTTGTATAGCTCAAAGTATGGCATATATTTGTTTTTGGAAACTTTTAGTCAAGAGTCATGGAAGAAGTGCTTGGAATTTTCTAAGTCAAACAACTAGGCGGCTGTCTAATGCAACAGTTGGTTGCTTCTTGTAGTCATAGACTCATAGTTTTGTTAAGCGTTAGTGGAAGAAGTGGATGGGCATCAGCAGCCACAGAGGTAATTGGTGGTTACTTTGCAGTGCTTGTAAGTCACTTACTGAAAAGACTCAGTGTTGTATATCTTCTCACATTTACAAGTCAAGAGAAACTTGAAGTCAGTAGAACTATGTTGTAAAGGGTCCTCTTAGATGGAAGATTTTCAAATTCCGGAACCCAAAAAGTGACTGCTATTGAGAGAACAGAGTTGCTCTTAGATACAAATCACCTAGATTACCCACCAGCTATAATCAGGGTTTAAATTGTAGGGTCAATTCAGAAGGCATGAGGAAGCTGCTCGATCTTTGGAAGGATCCCTGCTTCAGATAGTAATATTTTTTTTCTTATAATGCTATGCCCAACAAAAGCATGAGTACCATCATAATTAAATCACACCCTTCAAGACCTATTATTCCCACATAAACCTCAAGTTTTCAACACTATCCTCTCATCTTACGGACCATTACCTTTACCTAAATGTCATGCTAAATACCAAACTATGTTTTTCTAAGATTGCAATTCAAGCAACTCTTAGTTCACATCATCAAATCCATGCAAAGATGGGCCAGATTAGTTCAGCCGCAGTGTCGTAGCAAGCAGTCCCACTAGTACCCAGCCCATAAACCAAAACCATCTTCCCTAAGAGCAAGAGCTTCGACAGAGCAACATGACAGAACCAAGAGATCAGGTATCATTTTCTGGTTTGGAATGATAATTGAAGCCAACAATTTTCAAACTGCCCAGTTATGAAAGCAAAGCAAAGAGATAAAGGATATGGCCAGCAAACAAAGGCAGCTCAAACTTCAAAAACAGGAGCAATTATGAAATAAATGCATTACAACTTTGTTCCTAAGAGTGATCTGAGGTAAGAAGAGGTCTCAGAGCAAGTTTCTAAACAACAATACAGAACCCTGCACTGTTTTTCTATCAGAATATTATGACATCAGTATGGTACCAGGTATGCACCAAAACTGACCACTTCACAAAAAAGAAATGAAAAAATAACAATTGTTGGTAATTTGGTCACCAGTACGGTACTGTCAGTATGGACTAGTGTGACCTATAGGGCTGCATCATCCTAACACCTGTACCAGTGCCAAGTTAGCATCAAAATGGTATAGCAGCGGTTGTACCATCAGCTGATCAGTTTTGAACCCATGGCCTCTTCCTATTTCTGAATCAAGAGGAAGCCATGATTACTTGTTGGAGGATATTAAGCATTTATATACATAACGAGGGGAGAAAAAACATGCATTGTCCAGCTTTGTTAATGGTATGAACCTAGACAAGAAGAAAACTTCTTTGAAAGCCTCAATCAGAAGTTTATGTTCCACATATACATCACATGATTAATTTTAAATATCCAAAAAGTAACTTGTGATGAATAAGACTCACCAGCATCATTTCTATAGCCTTTGGCAGCCCTACGAGCCTTGGTAGCCGCTGGGTACCTTTATATTATGAGTCTCCAAGTAAGGTTATTATTAGTAAAATGTACAAACAAAATAACAAGTACTCAACTCCATGGATACATCATATATGATAATATGAAACTATCATTACCTCCAAAACCAGGAATAATTCCAAGAGTCAATTCTGGCAATCCAAGTTGAGCTTCAGGGGTAGATATTCGAGCATGGCAACCCTAAAGAAAAATAGCCACAAGAGTTTGAATAGCTAATTTAAAGGACAAGATGATCAG
This sequence comes from Elaeis guineensis, assembly GCF_000442705.2. NCBI lineage: Eukaryota > Viridiplantae > Streptophyta > Magnoliopsida > Arecales > Arecaceae > Elaeis > Elaeis guineensis. The sequence goes on from NC_025995.2 coordinate 112,752,871, forward strand.
ACTGCAACTTGTACTAAGCACAAACCATTGCCAACTCTAAACCACCACCAAGTGCAAGCCCTTGAATGGCTGCAACAGAAGGCTTTTTGGCATCTGCAGAAATTAATACATAATGATTATACATCCGTGAACTAGAACATTTATAATGGTCAGGTAAATGTTCGATTTAAGTATCATAAAGACTTGTTCCAACATAAGCAACATAAAGAAAACTAGGCAAGAACTAGCAGAGATAAAATGAAGACCTTCAACTGTGTTCACCACAAGTTCAACAGATACATCTGGTAGACGTGACAGATCTCCTGCAAAGCAGCAATTTATATGTAAACCAACAGTGAAAAAATTAGTAAAATAAGAATTATGTCATAGTCGTGCATCTGCAAAGAATCTCATACCTGTCTTATGAACTTCAGCAAAAACGTTGATATCAAAACCACCAGAGAACTTGCCCATGTGACCTTAACAGCAGATTCACATATCGGCAGGAATGCAGTATAAGTCAGTCATGTAGGTGAACATTATGATGCTTTGCTGGGATTCACCACATCAAATTAAAACAAGAGATAACTAGAGCATTTCATCAAGCCTATCTTTATAATAAAATGCCAAATGTCAATCCTGCAGTCAGCTAGCAAAAATCTGGATATTGCAAGTGGTGGACCAAATATAATATTACATGTACATATGTGCATGCATGCATGTATGTTCAATCACCAAAGAATTGTGTGCTTAGAAGTTTATCCACCTCCATGAAGTGGACAGAGTCAGAAAGCCTGCTAAACCAGCCATCTTAGCTTAAGAAAGATATCTTAAGATAAGATACCTTTATTCTTAACAATCATGTTTTAAACTTGTATAACTTATGAAGTAGTGCAGACATTTCTCTTTTTTCGTTATTGTTTAAAAAAAAAAAGATCCATGGAATAATTGCATAACCTTGACTAAAAATATCTTCGCTGTCTTTCTAATAAGCTTTAGCCTTTATCAACCCCTACTCAGCAAGCTGTTCATATGCCTATTTTCTGGATTAAAAATAAATCTAGAAGGAGAAAGCACTTAAAAGCAACCATTCATAAGCAAAAGAAGCTCCATAAATAGTTTTAGAATGTAAAGAACAATCTCTGATGCCAAAGAACATTATCAGCCGCAAACCGATGACAGAAGAAGAAAAACAGCATACATGCAGGGTTGCCAATAAAAGATCCAAGCAGGAACATGACCATTGCTTATTTAACATGACTGAAACTTTTAAATGTCAGCTGATCAATTAATTGAAACTTTTCGACTTTAGGTGAAGACTAATTGATAGAAAGAGGAAGTAAATGATGCAATTGCAAATCCGGAATGCCTTGACCTCTATCAAGCGTATTAGGGATGAGATATGAGGGAAGCGACACCTAAGACCATAAACATTCTCCTCAAAGTTCCTTTATGGTTCTCCTTTGTTTTACACAGTCACAGCAGTCCTCTGCCTCATTAATTACTGTTGTTGCCGTTTTTTCATATGAAGAAGCGGAAGCCAGGATTAACAGCTTAAAAAGTTCATTTCTTTGCTGGTCACAAATACAAGAACCTTTGGTCTATAGAGAACACCTTATTAAATTAAAAAAATAAATAAATTCTGGACCAAACATAGTATTAATCTTCAAGAAAACCCTAGAAAAATTTCAAAAGCGTCAGACTCTCACCAGTCAACACAACAGCCTTGACGTCATCCCTATTCATCGCTTCGGTGTACTTCTCCTTCAATCCAGCAATAACTGCACCAAACCAATGTAACATCAATCCAAGAACAAGTGAGTCCACAAAAAATTCAAAAGTAAAACAACATTCTTCAATAAGGACAGCCCTCTATTCAAGAAAAAGCGGCTCTCGAACCCAAATTCAAGAAAAAAAAGGGGCAGAATATGGCATCGACATTGAAGATACCCCCGAAGGAAATGAAATAATTCAAGGAAATGCGAGAAACGAATCAGAAAATGAAGTGATCGGGATTACTTTTGGGATGCAACGCATTGACGGGAGGGTTGGAGATGGTAATGACTGCAACTCCATCGCTACCGACCTCCATCGAGACCCAAATCCCCGCCATCTCGTCGAACTCCAAAAATCTAAGCTACAGTTCTCGACTAGAAATCGATCGTCTCCCGATCAAGAATGAAAGAGAGACCGCCGCTTCGCCCCCACGGCCAGTCTAATGCGCGCGGTATGGCCGGGGATCTATTTTAAGAGGGTTAAGATCGGGTAAGTTATTCCCTCTACGAAATTTTCTTGACATATAATAGCTACGTGGCAATCATTTATTTGCCCGGCGCAACTCGGACTTTTCACACGTGACCCTTCTCGATGCGAAACTAATCTCTGCGCCCAGGAGCATGAAACACGACTGCACCTTTGAGTAGTTTTAATTGACCCAGCACCGACGGGGGACAGCGGCACTCCTCACACGGGCTCCTGCTAAATCATGCGACTCCAAAACGAGATAATATTTTATATCAGACCAAGAATCGATCACGACCGTATAATTAATGTTCTCGTGGATCACGACCGTACGAGGATGAGTGGGAGATCCCGCGTTAACTTGCAATGGAGGAGTACATGTCCCGCGAACGGGTGTTTATAATTGTCCGTGGGACGACCCTACGGGAGGGTGCGCTGAACGGTTGACTTGACTACCCCGCCTATGGGCACCAACCACGTTGGGGAATTAAATAAGAGGGAGGAGCATTCAGACCGGAGGTGATCGGCTGAAAGGGCGATTTGAAAAGATATACCAATCACCCGGACAAATCGAGGAAATCGTCTGAACATGAATCATAAAGTATACGTGGCAGCAAATGGCCAGGAGTTTAGGGAGTTTTGTGATGCCATTTGTTTGGCTTATCCATATAGTTACCAAACCGTGAAACGGAAGAAGCGGACGGGAGGAGGGTTAGCGCCGATGGACGTTGGATTCTGGAACGATTTTGCTTTTTCCATTTCGCCAAAGTTAACTTCTTAAAAATACGTCCCTATCTAATTAATTTTTTAAAAAAATATAAATTATTTTTTTAATTATCTTCGATACGAATCAAACGTCGGAGGATATGTCTATTCCACTTTCCATCCTAAGATCTTCATTCCAATTATTTTGATTTCAATTTTGATTTATCACAAACGCAAAGAAGATATATTTCAAGGAGAAGATCTCAGTTCTCATCCTCTTCAAAATTTTCTATCGTTGAAGAAAGAAAGCTATTTTTCGAGCCAGCCAGCCTGATGAAGAGCTCCTTCACCGTTCCTTTCTCATGACATAATTCTTGTAGCTTTTTTTTTTTTTTCAAAGAACATCTAAGTTAAAGTTTACTCAATCAGATGAGAATCCCGTGAGCAGCTGGACATCATCAGTTCAGCTTTGACTTGGCTTGAGTTTGGTATTCCATTTCATATCACAAGCCAACCATGAGCCACCCAAAAGCTCAGCTCGGCTCATTTTATAGCCCTATTTGAAACAAATAAAATATTAATCAATCAACAAATCGGAGAACCAATCTCTTTATGACTTTCTAACAAATGAAGCTGACTTGTTGGGGCTTGACCCAGGACTTGGTTGGTGACTTATCTCCTGAGGCATAAATTAGATGTGGTTGGTGGTGCACTCTTTTCCAAGAAGTGATGTGGTTGGTGCATTCAAGAGAGCCGTCACCATTTTATGGTTTACTATCATACTGGTTGGGGGTTGGTGTCCTTTGGAGAGAAAAATGCCAAACCACTTGATGTCCCTGTAGGACTTCAATCAAAGCTTTGATAATTTATTTATCTCAATCATTTGTTGGAACCTAATACATGATCCATGCTGGTGGGAGCTTCCGACACTTTGTTAGGTGTAATTTCTCCGGAGTCGTAACGCGGCCAGGAATTTCACCTACTTTTAGGCCTTCCATGCCAGTTTTAGAGAATTCTTCATTAACTCAAATGTGCTCTGGTCTATCTATGACTTCAAAGTTGGCAAGTAATATTCTAGGAACTTGCTGATTCATTTCGAGCAAACATGGTCAGGACTTGGAAGTTCTGTCCATGGACCTTTACCCTGACTTGGTCTCTAAGATCATGGATTAAATTTTCTTTTCTAAAAACTGGTGGCTGACCTCAAGGAAGGATTTGTTTTAGCAACTGGTTTGTCCTTTTGTGTTTTGTTAAGAGAAGTGGTTTGTTCTTTGAAGTTGACAGGGAACCTGCTCCGAGTTGGTAAAGATTCTTCCTTCCTTATTTTATGCCTCCACTCAACATAGAGAGAGAGAGAGAGCATTATAAGTCAAGAAAAGAGAAATCATGCAGTATATTTTATTACTTTGAAGATACGCTGTCCCCATTGAAAGGCTTGCATTTGCCTGGTGTTTCACAAAACACAACCTAACAACGTAGTTTCATGGTGCCGTCCACCAGCTTTCCTAACCCATGGACTTAAAGTAGTTGCGTCCATATTATCATGTACTTTTCACCTTTGACGAGCCCGGTCAACATTTCTTGATATAACTCACCCGGCTGGCTTGTTCTGTTCTCATTGCTCCATCCCAATTGGCATGTGAAATGATATGAAGCAAAGTGAACGTGCAAAACAGTTGGTGACTTTTTTGAGTGATTTTTACCCGTCACGCTCTTAAGGTGCAACCACCGCGGGCTGCCACACTACTGAAAAGCATCCAATTAGACTGAAGACGTCACTAATAATTTATCTTCTGGCCGATAAGCCACTCAGCAGTTTGGAGTCGAGACTCGAGATACCCCACACTGCGTTTTTTGCACCGAAAGAGCTGCTCGGCTCTGGATAGCTGCCAGTCATCCATCTTAGAGATGAATTACCATATGACGTGACGACCATCCAAGATCGTATGACCCTCTGAAGTGCAAAATAAAAAATTTACCACTTACACAACTGTAGATGATCTAAACCCAGCAGTTTGCATTCATACGAGATATAGCATCCAATATATACTTAAAAATTAAAAAAATAAAAATAAATTACCACTTGACATCATTTTTATTTTTCTTATTTTCAAAAATAAAAAATATAAATTATATTATCATTTTTCTTCTAACTTTTTTTTAAAAATAATATGTTCAATATCATCAATTATTTTTTTAAAAAAATATGATTAAAACAATGACGATAACAACCGTTATAGTGATAGTATAACTTTGATCATGCTGATGGCACATCCAAATCTAATGACACTATAGCATAGATGACAAGATGATAAGATGATAGCGATAGTGGCAACAGCAGTGACGATGATAATAGCGGCAATGGTAGCAAGGGCACCATCAACATAACTAAAAGCCCTGCATTTCATACAACAAAATTATATTGCACTCACCATACATCCATGATCTCTAGGCAAAAGGTCTATAAACGGTGCCACACAAATGCACATAAAAGTAACATAATCAAGATCCATAATTGGATGTCATAAGATAGTAACCAATTTTATCCTCATACATTAACGTCACAATAACATTGGATACGATGGTACACACAATACGAGTGTGCGCATGTGATACACTTCTCTTGAAGCTTAACCTTTTTTTGGCATGGCAGCAAGCCTTGTATACATCCTTGCCATCGACCGGTATCCCCTGATGTCACCAGACCGGAGAAGATTGCCTGCACCAAAAGGAAGATTTCGTTCAAATAGAATCAGGTGCATAGAGGGTCTCTACAAGCAATTCAATGTATAGGAGTTTCTGTACCACAGGGTCTATCCATTATCCAACACGATGCAGTAACACAACAAATAACAGGTCATTAAACTCAGCAAGTGCACAATTTTATAAATAGAGCCAAAGTTCTTGATAAACCAATGCATTCAGAATTAGTAGACCAGATCCTTTGTTTTTCCTAAATCATACCTGGTAAGCCTTTGACCCTGCAGCGACTAAAGCTCTGCTTGTAGAAAAGGAGCAAGGAGTGGGAAAGGGGAAAACTAACAGGGGAGTCAGAAATAAGCTGATTAAGTTGTAGAAAAATGAGCCGATTTGCTTACCACTTTGCTCCGGACCAAATCCAGCCAGACCATGACTCCAATTGTAATATTTTACTCACCTACTTCATTAAGTTGACCAACTCAGGATATAAAAGGATTAAACTTTCTTCCAAAGAAATCAGAATCAATTATTGAAGGTCTTTGACGATGAACCTTGGAATACAGAATTGCTCTCAAATTGGTTTTACTCCCCAATCGTGTTTTTTCCCCTTTGATTAGGAAGATCGGATATCAATTTGATGATCGAAATTGTGATCTCCTAGCATGAAATTTCGTAAACATGAGGCAGATGAGTTTTTTTTTTTTTTTTTTTCCATCTGGTTAGAGAGATCAGATATTACTTTGATGATCGAAATCGTGATCTCCTGGCATGAAATTTTATAAACATGAGGCAAAGCAATTAGCGTGAGAACGCCTATACAAGGCAGTTCTTTGCATTGCATCAATAGCATTAATATATAGCCTAATAATAATAACAAGATTCATGTTCAATGCAATTTGAATAGATCTTTGAATGTCTTTAGACCAAATTTCTTTAAAACGGTGGGTACAACTTATGAATCAATGAACATGTGACTGAATACGATCATCATGATGGCTCAGTTTATATAGATGAGTCTAATGAATGGATGAATGAACAAATAAATTAATGGAAGGACCATATCAGCAATATAATTGGAATGTGGCTCTTCAGTCATTTGCAGATCCAACTAACTAGTTTAAGAGGTTTTCATTATCAATGAAAAGGAATGACATATAGCATGAGCTTGTGAGACAACTGATAAGACCATAAACTAATACACTCTTGCACAGAAACATATCTTCCAGTCTAAGAAGATTTGGACATGTTGAAACAAGAGGACCCCTGCCCACCCCAATCCACACACACACAAAAAAACAACCTTTTTCTCTCCCCTTGCTCCCTGGTGATAAGAAAACTCAGCCGGGGCATCTCTCCATTGTCCAAACAGCACAACATGGACCCAACTATTTTGATTTACTTCTCACAGAAATTCAAAAAGTCTAAACCTTGTTTTGACTTTCTCTTTTCCCCTTGTCTTACAGACCCATGCCACTTATGGGTACCATGGAGTAATGAACATATAACTGAACTGACTAATAACTTGAGAAAAGATCCCCACTAAGACAGCAATTTCTGGTTCAGTGTTCACAAGCCTGAACTCATCAGAGTTAATAGTGTGACACTGCCAACATAATTGCTTAACAAAGACTTCATGTTCTTTTCATCACTATGATAATTGTAACCAAGTATATCCTATCTAAATGAATTCAGATTGCCATTTTCTTAATAAGGCTTAAGCTTAAAAGCTATGAGTAACTTGGTATTATTTAATATCTTCAGTACTAATAAATATATTTTCAACAAGAAGAACAAACTTGGAGGAAAAAATGAATCAAATGCTTATACCAAATCAAGTGGCAGCTTTAACTACTTTGAGCCCTATGGGTTGAATATTTTAGTTAATTAAGACACAGTGAAAGTCATCTCATAATGAACATTCAAAGTCTGAAACAAAATGATAGATCGTGTTTTAGTAAATACATGTGTAGCTAATCTGACTGACCTGAATCACAATTGAGAGGGCTATCAGGTTCTGGATGAGCCATTAAAGCAATTATAGCTCTGCAAACAGACTGAAGGGTCCATGCAGGACTCCAAGCATTCTTCAAGATATCAAGGCAAATCTCCCCAGTCTAGAGAATACAAGAAAATGAAATGTTAGAACTGCAAGTACACGAGGGCTAGAAAATGCTATCTAATTATTCAGGCAAACTTTTACAGCAAACATTAGCAATGAAGTTAAAACATATCCAACTTCCTGGTATGGTCAGATGTTCCTAGCTACAATTACTCAAATACAGATTTGAGATATGATTGAACTTGAATGACCATAAAATGACATGCAATTATTGGGCTTATAATGAAGTAGATTGTCAAGAAGACAAGCATTCAAATGCATCTGCTTTGAAATTAACATAAGTTCTACAACATTAATTTATCTTCAGCTAATGGGATGAACTGCCCCTGTGCCTTACATACAATGAGATGTACATCTACTGGCATGGCAGGTATGTTATAGCTAGTATCTATTTGAAGACCACCTCATATCACAGTGGTGGAGAGATGTGATTGTCTAATGTCCATGACAGTGGAGAGGCAACATGACATGAAGAGCACATGTCATAATAGGAGTAATTAAAAATTTTACGAATGAAAGACAAAGAAAAATTGTAAGGAGAATATGGAATTGAGCAGCAAGGAAAGGAGGGGGGAATGGATAAAGGGACCATTATGAGTTTAGATAGAGTTATCATGATGAACTTAAGGAGAATTACCACAACAACCACATAAGTTGGACAACCTCCTTACAACCCTACTTTGGCTGATTATATATAGGTTCCAAGAACTTAAAAGTCTGAAAGATTCTATAAATGCGGTATATGTACCCCAAGAACACCATAATCAAAACCCTACAGATTAAAAGATCTAAAGCAGAGAAAAACCTGAATTCCGGAGTAGTTTACCAATTTTCATCAATTTTTAACTCTTGAAGTTTGACCTTGGCCTATAATAATCTAAAAAGATATTCCCAATGACCATTGGACCATTAAAAATTCAGGTCCTGGTGGTCTTATATGCCTTTTGCTGGATAACATACACGACTTAAGTAGTTATGCTAATCAATGTGACAGACTCACAGAAATCAAGTTTGGTCTATGCTAGCCTTCAGTTAACAATTTCTACTATTCATGTTCTCCAGGATACAATGCACAAATTCCTTAAATTCAGGATGCGCGCGTGCGCGCGCACATACACACACACACACACACAAACTCTTTGAGTTAATTCGTCCTTAAGGTATCATTACCATATTATTCTCCCAGTTCCAACATCAGGATGCCAATCCATTGATCTGTGGCCCATGGTTGCAGATCTATGGTCGTCCAGGGAGTATGACAGTGGTGAAGTGGTGATCCTCTATCTCGTCAGTTATCATTCTCCTCTTCACTGCCTGGATGACCCAATCCTATGATGATCCTCTATCTCAGTCATCACCCCCTTCTCCACCTACATGACCAGGCCCTCCCTGTCCCAGGATTTCTCTAGATTTCTTCCACCATCCTTCTCTAGCAAGCCCAATTGACCCAACCTTGAGCTGATCATTTAAATTGTAAAATGAAGCTCAAATTATGGTAAGCTTGTTCATGTTCAGCTTGTTTACACCCCTAAATGTCAGTGACCATAACACATAGGTAAGATTGTTAAACTGAGCTTGAGTTAGGCTAAGCTTTGGTTAGCAACACTTGCAAATGAAGACAAAAAATGTTGCTACTTTAGGCTGACATTTTCATTATATTGTCTCATATAGCAAAATGTTAGATATGCATTCATAGCTAGAATTCTAGGAGCTTTAGTACTTATAATGAGCTCTTCTTTCACATGAGAGAGAACACAAATCCATATAAGCCAAAAGAGTTTGCACATCAGTTTAATTTATTGATTTTGACACAACATGATGAATGAGACACATGCATATGGATCGTTTAACTAACTTAAAGGTTCACAGATTAGGATTAAAGTAATAGCTAAACATCTCCACATCTGCAATGATGCTTTATCTTCTAACGACTAAATTATCACCTTACCTTGAAATGCACATTTGGATGGAAAATTTTAGTCAGGAAACGCACTTGTGGAGGTAGTAAAGGGTACTGCTCTGGAATAGCAAATGCAAGCTGAAACACACCACCTTCATAAGGGGTTTCTGAAGGTCCCTATACACACAAAAAGAAGATCCTTTAGTTTTATCATGATGCTGCCACTAAAAATACCTTGCCGTTACATGCTTACCTTGATAAGAGCAGTCCATTTGAAAATGTTAGAATCATCACATACTAACTGGATATCCGGGTCTGCTGCTTTCTCTCGTTGCACCTCTTTGTATTCCTTGAAAAGCCTTGCTCTTGAAGCCTGTAGGTAGCAATACTTAGTGCTTTAAATAAGAATTATGCAATTAGACAAAGAGCAATTCTCGCTATGCTACTTGAAAAGCATTTCAAGGTCTGGATGATAATAAAGAAAACCAGGGCTGATATATCCAAGGAGGAAATAAATTAAATTCAAATTTAGCACATTAAAGCCAATGATGCCTTAATCCAGCCATGTAGTCACAAGTTCATGTAAGAATGAAATGCCAATCTCAAAAAAGATTAAATAAAAATATCATCACCAGTAAATGTTAATCTATCTATGCCGGTCTACTTTATGACTCATAAATAATGTTACGTCCACTTATATGATTGTAAATTTGCAATGTTTTGCTACTTGTCCAAGTTAATAATATAATTACCCTTCATGAACCTTACATCCATGCATTGGTATCGGCATCCATAACCTTTACAGGCAGATGGCGTATCACGTGTTGGTAATTCTATGTTGGTCCAGCACCATGGGTCAGTATGGGGGGTTGTACCTCTATAGTGCAATTGTTAAACCTTGCTTACGCCTATGTTTAGACTGAAAGTTTAGCTTCATGTCCCGGACAATGGTTTATGGTCTGCCACTTGCTCATCCATGGGTCATAATTTATGCCTGAAAAAAATTACTCATGACAGTCATAGGCGAAAGAGCCTACTTCGGTCTCTGTTAGGCTACAAATTTGCACAAGCTTGAACATAATCTCTTTTTTTATTGAAATGGTGAAACCCTTAGGCCTCATGCTTATTTTCATTTTTCTTGTTCTTAAATTTCACCCTCGATCTCATTCACATCTCATAAAGCCATTAAGTGATGAGCAAATCTTTCCATATATTTATACAATCCATCAACCTTTATATCTGAATTTTGCAGACATTAGTGATCTTTTTTTACAAGAAAACATATTATATGTACGTTGGTTATCAAATAATTCAAGTGTTGATTAATCATATATTTATGCATCTGTTCTAAAAGCCTTATGATTATTAGAAATGGTTCCATAAAGTACATCCAAAATGTAGAATGAGCATTCATGGCATGACATATTTACTAACTCAAAAATAAATTTGATTTATAGATGCCTGCCAACAACATCACTGATATTCCATCTCAATGGGATGGAACCAAAAGATAAAAACAATCAATGATGGTAACAGTCACATCGATGCCAATAGAATCCACAAAAATCTCAATATAAAAATCTAACGGATAAGTACTGAAATTGATATCAGCACATGAATATACACGTTCATCTATTTGTGCCTCTAATTTGTAATGCTGGATTGTTACATATTCTAATCAGCAGAATTTCTATCAGTGCCTCTAATTTGTAATGCAAGATTGTTAAATATTCTAATCAGCCGAAAACCTCCAGTTTCATATCCATGCTGTGATGTCTATGTGAAATTAAAAATAGTCAAAAAACACATAAACAGAAAAACACGACAAGCAGATTATACATGCATATTCAAGAACATATTGAGCATAAGATTTGTCTAACATTGTGGATGATTTTACAATTAATTTTTTAGCAAAGAATATTACAAGCACATATTCACACATGAGATTCGAAAAGAAAAGGAAGTTGCACAAAGCACTGAATTACTGACCTGCATGACCTCTGCTGAATAATGTACTTCGAACTCAGAAGCACTGAAGTGCAAATGGCCTCAAACTGAAACCAAATCTAGTTAGGAGTATTAAAACCGTTAAATATATGCAAATTGGTAGATCCATCACACAGTGATATAACCAAAAATTTATCTGAAACACACTAAGAAACAACAGATGGATTCACGACTGCTAATACCAAGAATTTTTGAAAACGCCTTCCTATCCAAGTTCCAAACAATACATTTGGCACTATATAGGATAAGCTCACCCTGTGAAAGATCTGATGTCTCTCACTGATCGACCATTCACACAACATTATGTTGGTTAAAAGCATAAAAGCAATGTTTTCTTTGCAGCATTCATCGGATCCCAGAACCAAGATAACAGAAAAATTGCGAGTTTTTCTTTTCACATAATAGAGCTAAGAAGCGCCACATAATGTGTGCATCACATAATGATCAAAAACCCATAAACCCAATAAAAAACGCCCAGATAATTTTAACAAAACCTCGATTGGAGTCAGAAACGTACTATTATATCCCTCCCACGCAACATGAACCAGATCAGTAGAGATCCAATTCACCGTTTCAATCAGAAAGACAGACACAGAGGCATCAGATCGCCCTAATATCTAATCTAGTCTCAAATTAATATACTCTAAGATCCATGGAGCACATAACAACATTAAATAAAACGTAGGCTGTTGCAGAGAATCTATAACACACAAATCCAAAACTTAGTGAACTAATTGAAAAATAAAATGCATATCGATGAAAAGGAGAAACAAAAGCAGCTCGAAAAGAAAGAGATCAAATAAATTAGGGTTAGGGTTTAAAAGATTTTTAAAAGAGAAATCAGGGGTGGAGAGGAAAACGGAAAGAGAGAGGGAAACGGGATTGGACCTTGGGGCTCGAGGAAGAACAATGGAGAAGCTGTTGATCCCGGGACGGACCAGTTTCGAGAAGGTCAGTCGTGTAAAGAGACAGTTTCGTGTATCGCGAAATTTCCTCTCTAATTTTATTTAGTAATATTAGAGGTTAACGAGGTGTTTTATGAAAAATATTTAAACTCACGTTGAACTAGTCCCGGCGCCCCAATAGCCGAGACTAATTCCCTCTTCCGCCTCCTCCCCCACTCCAACTGCCCCTCCTAGCCCGTGCCCTTCTTCGCCCTCATCCGCCTCCTCCTCTCCCTCCCCCCACCGACGGCCTCCCTCCCGCCCTCCGCCTCGTCCGCGCCTTCGCCAGCCGCCGCGAGGCTCCCCTTGGCGCCCCTGCCCTCAACCACCTCGTCGCTGCCCTCTGCCACTCACACCGCCACGGCTCGCACAAAATCCCATATGCCTGAGGAAAAACCCCAATCCGAACCTAAGAAACCCCTCCGATCTCCCTCAGGTTCTCTCCTTCACCATAGATCTCCGAAAAAGATAATGAAATGAAAAGAAAAAGAAGTGGAAAGAAAAAAAAAAAATGATCGAAAAGGCCTTACCTTTTAATTTTTTTCCCGTCTTTCCTTTTTTTCGTTGATTTTTCCTATATTTTCCCCGGTTTTTCCTCTGTTTTTAACTCCTCACGAGTCCCACTCGGCGGGCGGAAGCCTGGACGGTTAGAGTTTTGTGCTGATAATAGTTTGAATGGTAATAATTATCAATAAATTTTTGCGGAATGGATGTGACGTGTGGCTTCTTGATTAAGGTGGTGGTTAACCTATCATGGGACTTGGAGCTCCAGATCCTCGTTTCCTCTTATTATTTATAAAATTTTATAAAATATATATAATCATAATTTTTTTTAATATAAATTATTTTATAATTATAATAATTAATATGATATTTTATAACAATAAATTTATAATTTTGATAAAAAAAAGATTAAAAAAATAGGAGAAAAGAAAGAAGAAAGAAAAAGAAAAACCTAATTTATCATCCAAAATAAGATTAGATACATAAAATTTTTTTACGATCCATCATGAATTTTATCCTAATAAAAAATTTATAAAATATATAATCATAATTTTTTCTTGATATAAATTATTTTGTAATTATATTGATTAATATAATATTTTGATAATGTTAAATTTATAATTTTGATAAAGAATGGGTAGAGAGAAGAGAAGATAAGATAGATGAAAGAAAGAAATTCTGATTTATTATCCAGAATATGATTAGTTACATAGAATTTTTTTTTCAATAAGATTTTACATCCTATCGTGAATTTCATTCTAGGATTATAAATCTTAAATATTCAGAACAAATCCTAAGGCTTTATATAGGTTATATATAAACACTTTAAATTGGGTGATTGACATCATATCGTTTAAGTTTAATTTGAGGGTGAGATTCATCGAAATGAGTAAGCTCCAAATTTGCATCCAAATTTGATTAATAATTATATTTAAATTTAGATTTATTTTTTTAGATTCAATTTGGTATATGATTTTCATAGACCAATTGGCCAGGGGTTAATAATTTTGAAAACTAAAAAATCTCTTTTCACAACAGTTGGTGGTAAATTATAAAATGAAAAAGCATAAATAAAAAGTGAATACTTTATATTAAAAAATCCAATCACTTTTAAAACATATTCAAATTTTTACTTATATTTGGTTTGATCAAAATATAACTAGAATCCAAATGTCAATTGAAATTTTAGAACTATGATATCAATGGATTAAGGAGAGCATTAATTAGAGAAAAAAATAAATACAAATATAAAATAAAAATTAATATCAATCATGTAGCCGGCTTCTTTCTTCTTCTTCTTTTTTTTTTTTTTTTTTTTTTATAAGAATGTAGCCGGCTTCTTTCATGCCCTAATACTTACGGATAATACTTATATAGTTTGTTTTTCATTATTAGGCTTGTTGAGTTTTTGGATTTGAACATGACTAAATCCAAATTTGATTCCATGAGACTTTGGATTATATGTAGAGAGAGAGAGAGAGAGAGAGTTCAATTTCGATATGATAAGATTATCAAGAACTTAATTTGAATCTGTAGTTGGTTCTTATAAAGGTTGAGTTATCATGTTTTCACGTATCATTTACACTTATATTATGCATGGTAGTGTTTGCATATGGTCCATGTAGAGGATGAACAATAAATTTGAAATTGTTTTTTAGATAATGTTTATAGAGATTTAAATGCAATTCTTTAGACCAAACTTGAGGTCATTCTAGCATTGCAAACTACTTTAAACTTTGTATGTATGCCGCGTAGGGTACTTCAGCTAAAATACAATTAGTGCCAACACCTTTGCTGGGGAACTGGATTATAATCAACTTATTAACTCGAAGTCATCTATAATAAGTATCCAACGTAAATAAAATGGAGATCGTTCTTTTATCCATATGTTAGTGTGCAAACAACTTTTATCTTCATTTGTGGTTGTAAGTCACCTTTAAACGCCGTCGCTTATCAATTTGTAAGGCACCTTGGACATACCTTTATATGCCTTTTTCTCTTTTTTTCCATTTTTAGCATGGATTTAACTTATGTTCCAATTTTTGTTTCTTGCTTGACAAAGAGAGCTAAGTTAAATTCGGCGGCTAAAAATGGAATAGCAAGCATCCATGAGCTCTTTATGGCAATTGAAATATATTTAATGATCTACCCCGATATTTACTGACAATTATTGAGATAACATCATAATTTACTCGATCTTCTATAATGAAATAATTTACTTGAAGTCAAAAATTAATCGCAATCCATTTATCATGTTCTTTAATTTTATGCCATGCTCATTGTTTATCAGATTTACTAGTACTTAGCATGTATAATGTATGTTTGAAATACCAGGGACATCTATGAGCGTCATCCGGTGTTAGCTAACTTACATAAAGTTGGTTGGCATCCATTTCTACATGCAAGAGGTCTTGTTTGAATTTTAGAGATAGTGTCCCAACCATATTTTTCAAAAATTATTCATACTAATACAACATCTACTTACATTTTTTTTATACATATAATTATCTTATAACTCAAATAATACACTCCATGGTTATGGAACAATGACAAAGTATATCCCCATATGCCGTTAGTGACAAAATAAAAATTATCATGATCCACATCTAACTATTTTTTTAGTTATTTTTATTGTTCATGTAAAAATTTTTGTAAGGATTGTTCATGTAATTTGTGTATATATTCTTGTTTTTAGTTCCGACATTTCTGTTATTTTTATTTTTATAAATAACAAGTTGAAAGAGCTGGGTTTTATGAAAAGTAGGTACCTACATAGACTAAGATAGAATAGATTTTTGCAAATTTCAATTTATGGGCCATATAAATGATGTGGTTTATCTAAGTTAACAAAAAATTATCAAATGATCTCATTTCTTTGATGATAATGATCAACCATATGTATATATTATGCTATAATCAATAGTCGAGGTTTCTTTTGTCAAAAATAAAAAAAAATTTAAGATTTTTACTTTTGTGCAGGTAGAGAGGATCCAACGAGAAATGAGAAGTGTGAATCAAAAGTATCAAATCAAATTGGTAATGGATGGTTGGCTTATGCCTCCACATCTGCGTGCATGAGTATTGTCTGCTTTGGTCTCTGGTGCTATCGCATTAAGTCTCATAATTTTATCTTTTAAAAAGTGCTTCACAAAGGAGAGAAAGTTTCAATCCATAAAAGCCATACTTTCTCTTGACTCATAATCGATATGGGACTAAAGAGATCCTCTCTATACCACAACAGATATCATTTCTAGTAGGTTAGGAGCTCACATGAGCTAATTCTGATTTGGGTGAAGTTACAGGATATTTAGGTTCGAGAAGGATTTTATTCCAAAATTTTTATCCTAGATTACAACCAATGTCAGCAAACCGGTTGCCAATGTTGTTTTTATATGTGAGTCCACTGGTCTGAGTGCTGTCATTGAGATCGTATCATCCTAATCGTAAAAAAAAATTGACATGCACCAAGTGGGCCAAGATACATCAAGAACTTGGGGGGTTCACCTAGAGCTGTCAATTTGGGTTGGATCTGTCGGGTTGGCCCACCCCACCATATAAATAGGATGGATTAGATTTATATTTTAGCAATCCATTCAAAAGCGGGTCAAATGATCCGTCCCGTTTGGGTCGGAGGGTCAAGATGGGTTGATCCATCTCTTTTTATTTATACATACGTACACACACACACACATATATATATATATATATATATATATATATATATATATATATATATATATATATATATATATATATATATATTTCAAAAGAAGATTCTAATGTTATTGAAGAGATAATTGATGAAAAAGAAGAATAAGATTAAAAATTGAATGATGAGGACCATAATAATGACATGGAGGATAATTTTTTGAAATTTTGATTTGTCTTTAAATTAGTTTGAAAATTAAAATTCAAAATTTTTTAAATTTATATTGTATTAAGTATTTATTTTAAGTTTGATAATTTTATTTTATGACTCTAATAATTGGGATGTAAGATTTTGATAGATTAATTTAAATTTAAATTAGATATAAAATTTAATTTATATTATTATTTATATATATATTTTAATTTTAATTTTAATGGGTGGTTCTTTCGATCCGTGGCTCCCGACAGATGAGATCGGATTGAAATTTTTTCAACTCATCGGTTAGATGAGCCAGCAGACGGATCGGGACGGGCCGGCCCGTCTCGACAGCTCTAGGTTCACCGGGAGGTAACGCCCAGGTTAAACCCCACACAAAACCCTCGTCTTCCTCCTAGGCGCGCAGCTCCGAAGAAAAGAAAAGGAGAGAAAAATGTCCACTTCTCCCCTCCTGTTCCGATCTAGGGTTTCAGCTCGGACCATTTCGATGGTTCTGAGACCCTCCAAGAAAGCGATCCGATCCGAAATATCTCCATCGACGTCGAACTCATGCTCGCAGATCTCGTCTCCCAGGAGGCGCATTTCCTGCATTCCAAGGTTGGAGCTTTCGGCTCCTTTGATTATTTTTAGTTTTACTTCAAATATTTTGCAAAGTATTGATTTGGATACGTGTTATAACCGTTATTGATTAGGTTATCGACATGTTCGAGCTGTTTGGTGTCGATGCTGCCTCTCCACAGCGCGATTGCTTCTGCTCGTCTGCGATCGGTCCTCTCGGCAGAGTCGCAAAGTTGGGGAATGATTCCACAAGGTGGTCCTTTATTTCCTTTTCACATTCATGTTATTTCGTATATATTTATTGTCAATTTCTGCTTTTTCTTGAATTCTTGAAACCTTTTTAAAATTCTTACATGAAACATAAAAAAAAAAGAGTGAAAATGTTCATGATACAAGAAAAATTTACATGATACGTTCTTTTGAAAATATCTGTTAGTTTTGTGACAATGGTGTTCATCTGTTCTTCCTTGATATCAGACCACTTTTTGCCTTTTATTTTATTTTTTTCTATCGAAAGCTGGAATTATATATATATATATTCTCGAGGAAGAAAAAATTGAGTCTCTGCACATTCCATCGAATTTATTTTAGAAATTGTTTGTTATTTAATGATTGCATACTTGGGGATATACGTGCTTAGTCTATGAACCTATAGTTATGTAGTATTGACAGGTGACTAGTGCTGCCCATCAACACCCCCACTCCACCACCACCATCACCACCACCAATAGTATGCAGCATAGTTAGGTCCATCAACACGAGTTTATTTCATTGTATTTCTTGATTTTGATACCTAGCAGCCAGAATCTCTTGCCCAGGGTATTGCACACACATTAGAATGTGGTCTCAACTCATGCACTCGCTTCCTGATGGCTTGGATGATCGTTGTAGTCATTTGTTGCTTGCAATCAGTTTTTGTATTGCTTGTACCATAAAATTGTTATATCCCAGTTGTCTCAGGTTTCATAAAATCAAGATAATGAAATCAAATGAGTTTCTTGTGAGTGTTACTTTCGCATATCCATTCTCTAGGCCACTGTGGTCTAGTTTCAAATAGTATGGAAGCAAGAATATGGTTTTTGAAAGGCCTCTTGGTTAAGGTCCAAAATATATGACATCCTATACAGTTACAAGTACTCCAATGGAAACATTCTTTTGTATTGATGGAGGGTTAATTTTATGTTGTCGTAATCTGTAAGGAGGGTTAATTTTATGTTGTCGTAATCTGTAAGGATTTTTTGTATCGATGGAGGGTTAATGTGATGTTGTCTTAATCTGTAAGGATAATATCATCTGTTTTCACCAAAGGGAATCAAAGACAAATGAAGATATGCGAAACATTCTCATTTACTTAGAAATGTCTAGGATTGTAGGTATCCTATCCGTGTCAATGTCAATATCTTTTCATCATCCTATTAGAAAATTGTGATGGTTATAGATGTTTTAATTATCAACCTCTTGAACAATCCTAAGCATCTAGCTGTTGAGTTCTAAGGACTCATTGTTTGTCAGTTCTAGTCACCAGCTATTCCTGTGTTTATGTTTGATTGCTTTTTTCAAACCTTTAAAAAATTCATAGGCATGGCTTTCAATCATTCTATTCCAGAAATAAAATTTGTTTTAGGGCTAAAGGGAGTTCTAATGCACAATTCTCCTCTGGGATGACTGACCAACTAGTGAGTTTTGCTGATCCTCTTAAAGTAGTTGAGACACAAATGTCAGTGACATTGAATTGAACATACATGAAGATCCCACTACTCATCTCCACTGTAAATTTTGAAGAGGCTTTTAGATGCATTCATATTACACCCAATTGACATTACTTGTTGCCGACTCACACCATTGGAAGCTTGTAGACAATTTAAGTGATGGTACTGTCTCATATCTCACATACTTCTTCATCATTTTGGTGGATGCAGACCACACCATCTGCGCCAGTATCCATCCTTTTAGGCAGGATGAGATGACAATAGGTAACCATAATGACTTTATGTCAAAGCAGTGAGCACCTATTATAATAAGGCTGAACAAGATTTAGCCATATATGTTATCATGTCATTACATTGTGGAATCAAACTATGATCTTTTGGACATATAAGACTCCAATCACACCTACGACAGGGTCAGCTTCCCAAGATGATAGGCATCTTGGTCAATTTTCACAATAAATTTTAAATATTCTTTCAATTGTTTTGGTGAAAAATATTTAGTGTGAGATCAAAATAATTATATGGATTATCTGCCATCACAAAGCCATGGCTAATATCCTTTATCTTTGGCTGTACTGGACATAACGTGTAATAACAAGGTTTCTTTTGGTTTGCAAGAATATAACGGAGAGCTTTTGGCTTCAGCGGCTGTGAATGTTTTGCTTGTATGTTCATGGTCGAAGATAAACCTTACAAAATTAGATATTCATACTGTGAAAAAAAAAAAATCAGAGACAGGTTGTGCCAATTCCAAGAGACTCTTGTTGAGCAGGCTGTTAATATTATAACATGCCATAAAAAGCTACCATGTTCATCATCAAGTAGTTTAGTTTTTACTTTTCCTAGCCGCATCTGGATGACTGATTCCCCAGTTGGGGAATGCCAAATAGAAAAGGTCAAGAAAGAAGGGAGATGGGGAGCGAAGGGGATCATCAATCCATATCCTTCTATTCTTTTGGATAGGGATGAAACCTTTGAATGAGTGATTTCCAATTCGTTGGAGTAGTCAGATCTATAGCATCATGAGCACCTCATATATCAGCCAACCATCCTCTCATCTTTTTCCTTGCCTCATGTAGTGACCTTGCATGAATAGGTGTTTAGGCATCCAAATTCTAAACATGCCAACAAATGATGGATTATATGTATTTGCTTAGTCTTTGCTATTACCTAGACCTATGAAGTTGTTGAAGATTCCATGAACAATGTTAGGCTGCAAGGAGTTCTCTGGTGTAGTATGGAAACCCTACACTAACATGAAATGTCAACAAGCTGG
Source organism: Elaeis guineensis (assembly GCF_000442705.2). NCBI lineage: Eukaryota > Viridiplantae > Streptophyta > Magnoliopsida > Arecales > Arecaceae > Elaeis > Elaeis guineensis. The sequence goes on from NC_025995.2 coordinate 112,773,378, forward strand.
GCTGACTAGTTTTTGAAGCACTAGAATTGAGCTGGCTAAATATAATTTTTTGTGAAGACAGTGTAATATTCTTATTAAGTAGTTTGTGTAAGGCATCTAATCTCTCTTGGAATCTCTGTAGTTCTTGTTAAATGGGGTTTCCAAAGTTTGAAGAAGCAACTTGACTGAAAGAAGTGACAATGACGTTCCACCTATATGTATGCATATGATTTGGGTGCAATTAGTTCTTGATTTTTTTTTTTTTTGGATTAAATATTGAAGGACCTTTCACCTGGTTTTCTAGAGGGTATAGGGTTCGTTGCCCATTTGCAATAGGTCTAATGGATTATGAACCTAGTGTTTGCTTTGCTTACATAAAGACATGCTCTCCTTTGGGGAATTTGTAAGAGATGCCGCTTCATTCATTTCATCATATGCATGAGAAGTTTGCAAACTTTGGAGTGTGATTTTGTGGATTGCTAAGGGGAACAACAAACTGTTATGAGTGGTGGATTGGGCACCTGGGCGACCACCTAGGTGATAGACTGGTCATAGAGTCCTAGGTAAACTTTGCATAGACTTCCAGGAGTGTCATCCACTTACTATTATGTACCTATGTGTTTCTGTGTGCCTATTATTGTATATATGTATATACATATTTTAAATGTTTGCCTATATATGTGCATATGTTCTTATGTTTTTGCTTGTCTAGTTATGTGTTTATAACACATCATAGTTTTTCTTTTGCGCTCATGGACCATAGTTCTGAACTCCTGTCAAGTTTTATGAGAAAGAAACTAAGCACTTTCTGCCATCTGAGCAGAAATAACAATGCACATTACCATTTATATAAAATGACCTTGCACATTAATGTTTCTGTTATACTTCATATATGATCTTAATATAGTTTTCTTAAATTATTGTATATCTTGAAAAGTGCTCTTTACTTTCAATGATTAGTTTACAGTGTTCACTGCACATCTCTTGAGGCATGTTAAAGTTTTAGTCATGAAATATAGTGCGGACTTTGATAATATAAATGAAGTAGATGAGTTGAAGGTTGGAAACTTCTATACGAAGTTGCGTGGCTGATGGCATGTGGACCTTTCCTGCCTGGGCAGTCATCTGGCAGTTTGACAACCACCAAGCAAATGCAAAATGACTCAAATTTTCTTGCCATTTTCTATTTAAGAATGCTGTTTGGCGAGGGTTAAATTATCACCAGACATTCTCACAAGTGCATTTACTTCTGAAATATTTCTTTGTTGGTCAAATATTTTGCTTACTGTTGTACATCTTGTAGGCATCTCCATGCCTTTATGACAGCACATGGTGATCATCTTGCCTGGCACCTAGACACCTCTGTTGGGCAGGGGACAAAGAACTGCATGTTATATTTGTTCACTTGTTATACTTCGGAAACTATTATTCAAATTCATGAAGGCTTTGTTGGTATTGTATGAAGACATTTTATTTTGGATTCTCATATTTCATTATTATCTGTTTCTCTGCTCTTATACTAACTTGGCTTGGAAAGCAGTCATTGGCATTTTGAATAACCAAATACATCATAGGATTTTATGAAAGATAGCTGAAAGAATTGGTTCAAACAAGCAATATGATGTCTTTCAGACGTTGGTTTGCAGTATAAGGCGTATCTTGAGTGAATAAATATTGTGGAGAAATCAAAGTGCATGTATAGTTTTATTCGAAATCCTCCATAAGCTAATGAAGTTGCAGCCATATGAAGGTAATAATAGTTCAGAAGGCTGCAGCTTTCTGTCATGATTTACATTTTCTTGGGCTATAAAAATGTTTTGATATTAGGAAACTGGTACGTCTATCATACGAGGTTTTCAGGAGAACAAGTAGGAGGAAGCTAGTTAAGCTGTGCATTTCCATTAAATTAAAAAAAGGTACTTTTATGCTTTGTCAAAGCATATTCTATCTAATGCTATTATCGGGTACTATTATATGGTATGGTGGCGGGTCTGATACATTAGGGCCGTCCCATCTTAATATTTCTACTTATTGTAATTTAGCAAAACGAAAGAGGCAAAATAATATGGAAATTTTAATACATATGTAAAATTCCCAATCAGGAGATTTAAAGCGAATTGGTCTTTACCAATTCATACCCAACTTGACAAAGCAATTAGCTTAACCTAATGCAAACTACAGGTTGGGTCATATTGGTTTTTGGGTGAGGTTAATCCAAATCACGCCTCTTAAAACATTTCTCCTTGAAAAGCCTTTTTTCCCCCGGTTATTGAGGTAACTTTTATATCCTTTCCGTATTTTTATTAATATTTTTTCATAATTCAGAAACTTACTGATGTACGCTTGTTTCTATATGTTTCCTTTTTTCTTGTTTAACGTTAGAATTAGATACATGCAGTGCACATGATAAGATCCAGGTTAGTCCAGGTTACACTTCCAAACACATTTATCCTAGGAAACTATTTCTTTTCCCCAAAGTCTTCATATTAAGTTTTCCATTTCTTTGCTTATTTTTATCATCAGTTTTATCCATAATCTCAAATCTACCAATTTAGGCTTCTATATTTAATACTGCAACTAAATACATGTAAGGTATATGATTAAGGAAAGCCAAAGAAGATGTTTGGGATAAGGTAGGGTTCACACTCTATGGATATATGGAACATTCGATTACTTGGTTATAGAAAGATCAGGATGTTGTGCTTTGCCCAACAACATCTACATAATGAGTGGGAGGAGGAAAGGAAGTGGGGGTGGTTGGTGGTGGGGGGTTTTGGTCAAGTGGTTAGTGTGGGGCTAAAATGCCAATTTACCTTTCAAAGTTCTGAATAAAACATTTGTTAAATGTGTTTTAGGGATATTTTGGGGGATATGATTCAGTCACAGACTAATTGGTTCAGTTTCATAAACATTTCTTATTAAAATACCAGTGATATCATATTGTAGAACGACTAACGAATACAAGTGTTGGATTGCACGAAAAATAAATAATTAATAAAATATTAAAATAAATTTATTAGAATATATGTGTGGAGCAAGGATCCACCCCTTAGCGGCTAGATATTTTTTTTTAACCCAAGCAACATATGGATGATCGTACGTATTCAATAATTTGTCAATTGAAACTAAGGTCAGATAGCATCAAGTTTTATTAACTCACTTTGTGATGGGGAATTTTGTTTCTGGAGTTTGCAAACATTGCATTTTACCCAAAAGAAAAAAATATATTTCATGGTAATCTGATACAAATAATTGACATGCCGTGAGATGGCCGGTGCGGGTCCGGACGAGTCAGAAGCAGCAATACACGGGGCCAATTGCGTTATGACAGGTGTCCTGGGATGGAAAGTGTTTTGGTTCTCGGGTGACGTACCGTTGTTCTGTGCGCGACCGAGCGAGCGAGTGCGAGGTCATCAACGTAAATTTGGTCTCGGGGCTTCCCATCCTGTCCATCGGTCTCTGGATATATCCTCCGTTTTGGTATTCTCTTCCCCGCCATGGAACGCTCACCATTCCCGCATGGCTTCCTTCGCTTCCCGCTCTCTCCACCGAGACCTCTTCCTCTCTCGGAGCTTTCCATCTCCAAGCGGCTCCAAAGCCCACTCCTTTCCCCGTTCCTACCCTCTCTCGGCACCCACACCCGCTCTCCTGCGTGAGTTCCCGACGGTCTCCGTTGCTAGATCGCACGCGAGCAACGTAGCTGAGAAAGTCCCCCAGAGAGAAGAGACCTGTGAGAAGAATGCTAGGAACCACGCAAGGCACAAAGACGCTGGCTCCCCGCTCCCGTCTCTGAGTTCGCTAGATGGAATGGTGGAGAGGAATGATCGAAAAGCTGAGAACCGTCCAGCGGTGAAGGAGAAAATGGTAGAACTTGGAGCTACGAAACAAAGGAATAGGTCGAAAGGTAGAGGTTCCAGGTCCGGGGCGTCTTCCTTCGGATCAAGAGTTGAAGTGGGGGTTAGAAAATTAAGAAAGATCGAAAATTTGGGCAAAAGTCACAAGAAAATGGAGCAGAAGAAAGGGATTAAGAAAGCTGAGGTCGATACAGCAGCAGTTGAGCTGAGACTTGGTCTGGACATGTGCTCCAAAACAGGGGACGTGTTGGGGGCGATATCTCTATATGACTCGGCTGTAAGGGATGGCGTCAAGATGGAACAGTACCACTACAACGTGTTGCTTTATCTGTGTTCTTCTGCAGCCATTGGGGTCGTTCTTCCTGCAAAAAGTGGTACCGGTGGTAGTAGTATCACTTCCTTTAAAGAGGACGCAAGTGACCTGGATGAAAACAGGGACTTGGTTGATGCAAGGAATCCAAAATGGCAGCTTTCAGGTGACATCAGAGGAGAAGGTCAATTAAAAGATGTTTTGCATCATTATAGAACAGAGTTGAAGGGAAAATTTGATGTCGGCAAGAGTATAGATGGTTTCTTGGATGGAACAAATGAAAGTAGTAAGAAAGATGGTGCTCCAATTCAATTTAGCGATGATGTCAGAGACTATGCACGAATGAGGGGATTGGAAATCTATGAAAAGATGTGCTTGGAGAAAATTCCTATGAGTGAAGCAGCTTTAACATCCGTAGCTCGAATGGCAATGTCGATGGGTAATGGAGACATGGCTTTTGAGATTGTAAAACAAATGAAGGCGCTGGGTATAACTCCAAGACTGCGGTCATATGGTCCTGCTTTATTGGCCTTCTGCAATGCTGGTGATATTGAGAAAGCATTTGAGGTAGAACGACATATGTTGGAGTCTGCAATCCACCCTGAAGAGCCAGAACTGGAGGTACTTTTAAGAGCTAGTGTGGCGGCTCGTAGAGGAGACAAGGTTTATTACTTACTGCACAAGCTTAGAACTAATGTGAGACAGGTTTCCCCATCCACAGCAGAATTAATTGAGGCATGGTTTAAGAGTTCAACTGCTTCCAGAGTAGGAAAAAGAAAATGGGATGTAAAGATGGCAGCACAGGCCATAGAGAATGGTGGAGGGGGTTGGCATGGGTTGGGTTGGTTGGGTAAGGGAAAATGGACTGTGGCACATGCTAATGTTGATGCAGATGGTGTCTGTTTGGGCTGTGACGAGAAGTTGGTGACCATAGACCTTGATCCAGTTGAGACTGCAACTTTTGCTGAATCTGTAGCTTCTATAGCTAGCAAGAGGGAAAGGAATGCAAGCTTTCAGAAATTCCAAGTACAAGAGCTTGACCTATAAATTACCATTTCATAATGCAGCTTTAGATACTATATAGTCACTCTTCTCATAACATGCTCTCTTCCTGCAAAAAGCTTTTATATCCTGAATATTATGGCAGTAGGTTTTGTGCTCATGTCCAATCATAATGAGTTTTCCAGCAGTGGCATTCTTAACTTCTCTGAAACTGAAAAGAATTATGAAATCCTAAATGTTATCTGAAAAATCAGATATTCTTTTTTTTTTCCAGGCCATTTTTCATCTTATATATATACATTTTTCAGAGCCTCTGAACTTTTTAATTTGCAATTTTTTCCTGCACCAAATTATTATTTAACTCCAATTTGCTTCATGATGTCTTATTATCCATCTCGGTATGAGGCTGATAAAAACTTGTTTGCCACTTGTAGAAATGGTTGGATTACTATGGCCCTTTTGAAGCTGTTGTAGATGCTGCAAATGTGGGTCTTTTCAGCCAAAGGCGGTTCTCAATAAATAAGGTGTGTCTTGAGTTCAATGATAAATAAGGTGTGTTATAAGAATATCAGGATTGCATTTAAAATTTCCTTATCTTTAAAATTCTTTGCTATTGCTATGATTTAAGTTTTATATTTTATGTATAGGTAAATGTTGTCGTTAATGCCATACGCCAGAAACTTCCGTCGAAGAAATGGCCACTGATAATTGTGCATAACAAACGGCTCAGTGGAGGCAAGATGGATGGACCTATCAACGGGAAGTTAGTAGAGAAATGGAGAAATGCAGATGCTATTTATGCAACTCCTACTGGATCAAATGATGATTGGTGAGCCTGTCTTGATGATCTTGGTTATAACATTTTCCAGATTTGCATAAGCCTATATTTGCTATCCCGCTTCTTTCGGTGATCTGTCTTTTATTTAATTTGCTCTATCAAGTGATTTAACGCCTTGTTGCTCTCGTCATGGGGAAGCTGAAAAAGGAACAAGCAGCTTGAATTAAGCTAATTTAGAACTTGAACCATTGAAAAATATACATTTTGCAGCAGCAGAAGCATCCATAATTGTATTAGACCTATGATGATTAGAGGAGTTTTTAACATTCTCTTGAAATATACCAACATTTCTTTGGCATGAATCACAATTGTATAACCTGTTCTTGCATATTCAGATGGGAAATTTTCCAAGAATCAACTCAACCTATGGGTCGAGGAGAATGGGAGCTTTTAAAGAAAACTGAGAAGTGAGCACAAGTAAGAGTGATTGTGAGCCCTTAAAAATTCCACTAGATTGAGAAGACTAAATTTGGGGAAGAATGGAAAGAAGGAGGAAGAGGAAGATGAAGATAGATAGGGAAATTGGGTTTGACAAAGTGTGCATGATGAAGGTGGAAAGTGGTAGAAAAATATTGCCGTGCCCTCCATACTCGCTATTCAAAAAATCCCTAGAGCTGACAATACTTCTCCTTAAGTCGGCACATAGATATCTAGGAAAATTAACTTGTGAAGAAGTTCAGTTGTCAATATTACCCTTCAGTGATCACAAATGCAAGACATCTTTTTCCTAACAAATTTTCCCCAATGAAATAAGTATCCTTCTAGATCTTCACTTTAGTCATGCTGAATGGCTTGTTCAGAAGCAGGACGTAGCAGCGCTGCAGAACTAGCTGTGATGTGTGAAGACAATGCCAATTGGTGATAGACGTGTCTCACTATAGTGTCTATAGAGATAAAAAGAAAGGAAGGAGAGACTGATGGGAAATATTTCTGTGGACTAACCTATAACTTCTCCGGGATGCATGGATGAAAAATCTCAGCTTTAACGGACCCATAACTTACTGCTGCTGACCATCCCCAAGTTCTGGTCTCTAGGCATACAACATGGGCTTCATAGCTGAATGTGTAAGTCATTCATGTACCATATCAGCACAATGTGTAAGTCATACATGTACTGAACTGCTAAATTCCACCATCTTGTTCTCATAAATAAAAAGAACATGCAAAATGCAGAATTGCTTAATAACTTGATTTCTCTGCTCGGCTGGATGACCCATCACAACTGTTCAATCAGTTCTTTTTTTTGAATAGAAGAGAGGAAGAACCATCCGTATTTAATTATAGGAAGAAAAAAAGTACATGTGCTTGATTTAGTTCTTTTGCCATTAGGAGCAAGAGTTAGTGATGATGGAGAGACATTTGCAGATCACATTCGACGAGTTCATGAGGTAAAAACTGTACTAAAAATCAGCAATGAGACTTATGCAAATACAGCTAATCAACATCATCGTGTCAAGGAATTTAAGGAAGGAGATTTGGTTCTTGTGCATTTAGGGTAAAAAAGGTTTCCTAAACGTACTTATCACAAACTTAAGTTAAGAAAGTTTGGGCCTTGCAAAGTGTTGAAACAAATAAGCTTAAATGCTTATTTAATTAAGCTGCCATCAGATCTGCAGATCAGTCCAATGTTTAATGTTTCAAATTTGTATCAATTTGATGGGGAGTGGTTAAAGTTTCAGATCTGATTTAGCAGTATCCTAAGGGTTAAGTTGAGGTTGTTGAAGATGTTTTGGATGTCAAAGAAGTCAAGTCTCGAAAGGGCAACCAAGATAGAAGATTCTTGGTGAAGTGGTTGGATAAAGCAGCCAGAGTACTTGGATTGCTGAAGATGAGTTGAAGAAGATTGATCCAGAGATGTATATTGAAATTTTGAAAGCTTTCTCGTTAGAGTCTAGTTTTCTAAGTCGAGGAGAATGATGCAGGAGCTTAGGGTTAAATTTTAAATAAATTATTTATTTTAATTGCTATTTTACTGTAGCAAGTTACTATTCATGGGTTACAGTAGCACCATCACTATTTACCAGTACTGTACCTTAAGGTTTATTTTAATAGTTTTCAATGGCTAAGATTTAAAGTAGTTAATCTATGGTTGGGATTAAAAGAAATATTTGTAACCCTAATATTTAAGTGCTGTAACATAGGTTTGTAGCCGTCTTTTGTCATTTTTTCATCAATAAGCTCCAAAATCTCAAGATTTTCCTAAAATCCTAGTTGTTCCTTCTTTAATCCTATCTTTTCTTGCTAGCCTATAATTTGTCAATACTTGTCCTCTCCTTTTACTACATTACAAAAACTTTATAAAGAGGCAGATAATTAAAGATTAGAAAGCTTGCCATAGAGGTCAGTAAAACTAGAAAATTGCTTCTGATTGCAAAGCAAGGATCAGTCACAGAAGAGGGACAAAGCAGCATAAAGAGAGAGGAATCAGAAGAAGATTTCTTGAGAAAGATTCTTGCATTCCTCTTGTATACCTGAAAGGTACTTCACAAAAGATTATTACTTAATACTGGTCTTTCGTTTGGATCATCCATTTGTCCTTTCATGTTAGAACCCCTTGAAAATGAAGTTTCATGGTGATAAGATTATGCAGAAAAGTTGGTCAGATGTATGGAGTATGCATCATGGCTGGTCCTTGGAGTTTCACATGATACACACCTATAAATGAATGCTTGGTGTGCTAAGCTTGTAAAATCAAGAGGAAGTTCCTCTAAGGAGACAACAATCTCCGACACTTAATCAGACCTGTTGCAAAAGAGCTCAGTAAAACATTATGAACATTTAGAGAGCTAGGAAGAACTATAACCAGATAATAACACATAAGAACACCTTAAAACTGGTTTAATTGAGAGAAAATTAGCATGATATCTCTTATCCACACGAAACAATAAATCATTCAAATCTGTAAACTTGATACTTTCAGTGGATCATGCATGCAAAAGTCAGAAAAATATATGTAAAAAAAATATTGAACTTATCTGGATTCAGATTATTTTTAATCAGAAAATAGGGTATATATATAGGATAGTAGCAGTTATAAGGGCCTATAAGAGAGCCTTTTGATCTCTGAGCTAACTTTTATTGAATGAATGACCCTAAACAGATAATGGGGGCAATGTACCAAAATTAATTGAGATCTTTTAAGGGTTAAGGCTTGATAGCGAGCATTTTGTGATTGCAAATCATAACTCTGGATATTTTTCACCAACAAGGATTATTTTGGAACCAAATTCTATGGTACTTAACCAAAGTCAAGATTCAGAACCCCTGAAGGGCCTGAACTCATCTATTCTAACGTATTATTGAGCAGTTGAAGGTTCTCAAGTTGCAAGAGTTTAGAACAAGATTTTATGCTTGACTAAAAGTGTTTATATGATTTAAAATTCAGTGGCAGTGATGAGCTCTGGAACTCAATTTTTAAGGAAATTATTCTCCCTATAAAATCTGCAACATGAGCTCTGATGCCATTTAACTAAGAGTGAGTTAATTGCATCTATCAACTGATAAGGGTGATAGTTACTTAGCTAGTGTATGAACAAAATCCAAGGTGGTATGCCAACTTTGGGAGTAAGCATATAATTCTGCTGCAGGTATGCACAAGATGCATGTTAACAATAGTCTACAATAGTTATAAGGTTACATTCAATCTACATTGATTTTCACTGTTCATGTCTATGGGATGATAGAACATGGCACTTTGTTTACAATGAAAAACCTGCAGAAGCTTAAGCAAGACCTATTTCACAGTTTGTTCAATATCTTCTACAGTGTCTGTCAACCTGACACCAAAAGCCCAAGTTTTCCTGCTTAGAAACTGATAGCAGCTGTGTTTCCTTATCATCTGTTATGCAAAAGCACTGTCATTCATGTATTATTTTAATTTGCTGGCACAGTCATAGCTCACGTTGGTTGATTGTTAAGATGGAACAGAAGATTTTGGTTTGTTTTTTGGAGTTTCCTTGGACAAATCATCAGCTGCTGATTCTGTTGTCCAGGTCGTCTTGAAATAATTAATACATTATGGGTACTGGGACCTAATACATCACAATACTATATCTATGTTGACATATTTGGAAATCATATAGATCACAACTCAACTGTTGCATGTTAAAGCTAAGCAACTCTGTTTTTATTCCCACTTCATAACATTGTTTTTCTCTCTCATATTGCTTTTGCAACATCTTATATTCCTGTTTGCCCAACTGCAATAAATCAACTGTAAGTAATAACATATGGTTCAGGTACTGGTTGTATGCAGCTATAAAATGTAAGTGCTTGATCGTGACGAATGATGAAATGCGAGATCATATATTCCAGGTCTTAGGAAATGATTTCTTCTCCAAATGGAAAGAAAGGCATCAGGTATGTTTGCATTTTCCAAAAATAAAATTCACTTATTTTAAATAGAGCTTGTTATTATGTTTATTCTGTGAATAAAACAATTTTTTGGTCAGAAAAAGAAGTGAACTTCTACAGGATGCAATGACCAGAAATGCCACAAGTGGTACACCATGCATGCAATGACCACTCCAACTCTAGATTTTTAGTAGACAACAAGTTTTCGATCTCCTTTTGCAATACATCTTTGATATAATTAATTCACTGAAAGTTATATACTCTTCTGGTTGTTAACAGCCACGTTAGCATTTTAAAAGCTGATCGATGTATGAGTCGCTGATCTTTTGCTCTAATAAAACAATTTTTTGCCCTGTCACTAGGTGCGTTTCAGTTATCATGGTGGCAATTTTGAATTTCACATGCCGCCTCCTTGTTCTGTGGTTATCCAGGTTTGTTTCTCTTCCACTTCACTCTTCACTAGACTTCAGTGTTGCATCTCATATTTTGGAGTCAGAACTATGGACAACAGTAGAATCTATGTCAACTAATATGCTATATTTGCATTATTAAGATAATATAGGTTTGAAGGCTCCTAATTTTCTTTTCCTCTCATAGACTCTTCACTTTACCAAATAGGATGCCTTTGGTTTTCTATTTGGTTATTTTATCTTATACATGCTAAAATATTAGCTAATAAGGGGATACATATGGTAGTGAAAGCATAAATTAACCTTGATGTGAATAACTACGTTGTTATGCCAAACCACCAGAGGAAAAGGTAATTAAAAATCGCACTGAGTGGCCACAAGTCACTTACATTTTGACTATAAAGCACTGTGCTAGCTTGATATTCTAATGGAAGTAATCCTAGATTCCAAATGCATAGATTGTCAGATATGATGAACTACCACAAATCAGGGAAAAAAAATAAAAAAACTAAAATGTGATTTCACTAAATGGAAATCCATATGACAACTAGAATTCAGTTATTTTATATTATTATTATTATTATTAAGTGGATCCGGCTATTCATAATCATGATATCTGCTTAATCTGAAGTTCAGGAATCTGAGAAAGGTCATTGGCATAATCCAAGATTCCAAATGCATAGATTGTCAGATATGATGAATGACCACAAATCAGAAAAAAAAAAAAAAAAAAGTAAAACTAAAATGTGATTTCACTAAATGGGAATCCATATCACAACTAGAATTCAGTTATTTTATGTTTTTTTTTCTTTTTAAGTGGATCCGGCTTTTCATAATCATGATATCTGCTTAATCTGAAGTTCAGGAATCTGAGAAAGGTCATTGGCATATCCCAATGTCAGTGGAACATGATCAATCAGAGAGAGAAAGAACCTGGTTATGTGTAACACGTGCCCACTTGCATATGATGACGGAAGAATTGTCAAATTCACCTGAAGGTTTATTGATTCATTCCTTTGACTTGTTAGATAGTTTGGCAATCTTTTATGTTATAAATGTCATAATTCCTGTTATCCTTCTAGATTGGTAAAATTTTACATTCAAAATGTTTAAAAAAAACTTAGGAGGCCATCAACAAAATGTCATGCTTCAAAAAACGATCAAGAACAAACTGTTTAGTGACATGGTAAAGAAATGAAGAAAAGCTTAGAAGGGTGGAAAGTAATCCAAGGGTGAGTTCATATGTTATAATGGCCTTTGTACAAGGAAATGAATCACAGAGTTTGAGCTAGCTAGCAGAACCAAGGAAAAGATTTAAGGCATTCAGAAGTCATGATGTAATGAAATAGGGAAAACTGGTGAAAAGAGCTGTTAAGGGCCTGTTTGGGAAATCCAGCAGGATTGGGCTGGATTTCCCATTGGATCATGGATTATACAGCCTATTTAAGTAAAACTCATATCAACCTAATCCCTCTGTAGACCAAATCCTGTGGGATCTTTTTTTTTTTTTTTAAATGGAGGTCTTTTTTTTTTTTTTTCAATCCTATGGTCCAACAGGCCCATAAGTGGGGATTTAGGCCAAGACTAGGATCGGCCTTTAGAAAAAAAAGGGCTGGGCAGGCTAACAAGCCCAATTCCTATAGGAAATCCAGTCCTTTCCCGCTGGATTTCCCAAACAGGCCCTAAGTGTGATGGGGAAACATCTTTCTTAGCAGAAGGCTTCTCAATTCAGTTTATTCAAAAATGTACGTCACCATTATCCTCCTGTCAAAGTAGTATCCACCAACATGTGATTCTTAGTCTGTAGGACCAATTGTTAAGGAAATGCTCACAGTTGAATTGATCATTAGGGAACCTGCTTTTTTTGTTAAAAAAAAAAAGTCTAAATATGAGCAGCCAACAATTAGCCATTATAAAAATGTATAGTACATCTTTGTTGATTAAGATGTAAGTGTTTCTGCAATATCAAGCTAACAGCTTAGTCTGAGATGAGAAAATTCCATGCATATAATAAGTTACACCCATGCAACACAACTTGACAAGCTTCATCACATTTTACAAGCAGCAAACGCTTAAATGGAAAAAAACTCATCATTTTCCAACATATCACTGGAAAAATGAAGCTTATCAGGACTTGAGCGATGGCTAACTGTAACTGGAGGTAATGTTGATTTATATATCTTTAAAAACAGAACAACAACCTGAGAAGATGGCAATCAGTGCTACTTTATACATTGGAGCTAGCAACCAGAGCAGGTCCAGTGAAAGCTCAAAAGAGAAGTTCATAAGAAGTCCCCAGAGAGATATCGCTGACAGGGAAAATCCAAATACAATAATATCCAGTATTGAGGCTGCTGAGAAATTGTGTGGCTGTGTTATTGATTTCCAAATCTAACAGGGACCAACAAGTTTTACGGGTCTCATCATCAGCAGACATGTTATGGCCTATCAGCCAGGAAAATTGTTATTAGAAGTCAGGAAATATTTGAGGCTCCTGAAGTCGAATTTTCAACGTTAGTGGTTCTTGTGTAAATATTTACTTCTTTTTTGGCCCTTAATTACCTTTATCTTCAACATTATATAATATTCTTTTCTTCTTTCTTTTTTCTTTTCTTTTCTTTTTTGATGATAGAAGCATGAAATCCACACTGAAAGTTCTCCGCAATATTTTTCTGTTGCAAAAATCTTGAATTATGAGTCATTTTATGCCTTGTGGTGAATAACCACTGTATTCTCAAAAAAGGAATGTCATTGTAGGGCCACAAAGGAAATGGGGCCAAAGCTGAGAGATAGTTTGACCATAGATACATTTAGTTATATGATGTCGGTATCATCTCACCAATACTACAGAATGAACCAATGATCAAGCACATTCGTCAGCAGGCACCTGAAAATTTCAGATGAGCCACTTGCTGCAATTTATGGTGAGACAGGAGAGGTATCATAATTCAGCTTGAATTGAATTGTCCTTAAATGATGGTTCAACTTAAGTTGGCTTTAAAGATAGAAATTTTATTGATTAGTTCTCTCTCGCTCCACCACTCCATCTTTAAAGCCGTTTCTGTCTATAACAAACACAATTCAACTTAAATTGGAGTATAATTTTCAAATCATATATCATTTGCATAATTTGATAAATACACTCTAAAACTCTTGGAAGGTGAATTTTTCCTGTTAGAAGCAAGCATTATGCTACGTGTTCTTTTCTCTCTCTTTCAGGGCAAAAGGGAGACCTGCCCACTTGATTCGTGGGATTGGGAACACCAATTGGAAGAGGGGGAACCGGAGTGTGAAGAGGGTGTGGGAGGAAGCGTGAGAAAGATCTTGAGAGGTTTTGGATTGGGGCCCGCAACACCGACAATCTCTCTCCAGCTCCCACCACCTCCCGTCCATCGTGTCACAGTCTAAGCAACAAATCCCACCAAAGTCTCTGATATGAGAATCCTGCCCCCTGTCCCACGAAATCTTCAGGATTATCCAAACGGGCCCTTAGGATGGAGCTATCTTGTTACCCCGCCCGGCAACCATTGGTTCAGGGATAAAACAGGCCTAAGGTTTGTCTTATAAATAGCTTTTTAAGAATAGGCATGAGTAAAGGAGTATTTATATACAGTTATGCCTATCCACCTGTTTTTTTAAATGGACAATGAATACACCTCCTAGACTAGAGTATTCCAAAAACGGCAGTCAACCAAAACCAAGTAACCTGTCAGAAAACTATTCTTCTTGTTCCTTTTTTTTTGGAATTAATTTTCATGCCAGCCATAATTGTTAGCTCCAGTATCAAGCATTTATTTTCCAGTAGACCAACCCAGAAATATAGTTAAAACGAGTTATAATAATATTTGCCAGTCGGAAGAGTGGATGCACGTTGCAAAATGACATTCAATGAGAAAGCCATTCGTTACATAAGCAAGGTGCAAAAGTATCAACTTACCAAACTGGTAAAGTCTTTAATAGTTGTACCAAATAAATTGGAAACAATCCTACATTCATCTGGATTTGGGATGTTATAAATATTTGGAGGAAAGACACTCCCATCCATTGCCCATGAGTCCTTTCCATTAAAAAAAAAATAAACAGAATAAATAAATGAAACAACAAAAAGGCCAAGGGGGCCTATTAAATGTCTCAAAACAGTACAGGTTTCCTGGGGACATTATTCCTGCTTGAAATACGCTATTTTTAACTGCAGCATGACAAAAAGGAAAAGTGAACGAAAAATTCATTCTATCAGAAAGAAGATAATATAGCAACTGATGTGAACCGACGAGATGCATTCTTCAACATTGCTTCCTTGCAAACAGTTGGCACCATGAGAATGCTCTGCTTGTACCATTGAAGAAAGAAACTCGAAAGTCAATTCAGGAAGTTCCTCTCGTAGCTCTCCTTGGACTGACATGACAAAAGCAGTATAAAACATCCGAAGGCCAAGTCTTTCGAGTTCTTCAGTCCACTAGGACTTGGTACTTCGCAACGAAATGCAGTTTACCTAAACTTTGAGATTGTAAATGTCCGATGCAAACCGTTCAAGGACTTGCAACATTATAGATAATGTGACTTTTTCTATAAAACAGCCATCAAGACTGTCATCAACAAGAACTCTGAAACCTTGTGTTAACAAAAATAAAAAGGTATCTTGAATCTCTCTAATCAATCTATTTCCATTTTCCCTCTCTAGATTAAATGTACATGATTAAAACCAACAGACAGAACATACAAATAGGGAGCCAGAAGAGAAGAATATATATAAAAGAAAGAGCCAAAGCGAGAACAGCAAATCATTAAAAAAATATATAAAGAAACAAAACAGAAAGGACCCACTCACTGATTTTACAAGCTCCCAATCTTATTAGCAGAAGGTTTAATTGGCTTTGATTTGGCCATATTAACAAGATCACCAAACAGCTTATCCTCAGGCTTGGGTGGCTTGCTGGACTGCTTCTGGTAAGAAGAGGACGTAGGTGTCTGATAAGAGGGAGTCATGTTCATATATGTGCTGTTACCTTGCATAGAAAGCCCATACATTCTCTGAGCGAGCTCATTTGCACCAGCAGAAAGGTACATAGGTCTCCTCTGATCATAAAACTGGGCTCCTGGCTGCAGTCCATATCCATATAGTGTCAGCTGACTGCCCTGCATGGGTATTTGGTGCATTCCTGCCATCTGTCCTCCCAGCACTGGTTGAGAATAAAAACCTCCAAGCTGGCTGTTCTGCATCAGTGAAGGATAGATGCCTACAAACTGACTGCTCTGCAAAGTCTGCATAGGCTGGGGTTGCAAACCTCCAAACTGGCCACCTGGCAATAATTGGGGGTGCATGCTTCCAAGCTGGTTGCCTGGCGTTGGTTGGGGAAACATACCTCCCAGCTGACCACTTTCCATTATCTGGGGCTGCAAATTAGGCAATTGGTTACTCTGCACTGTTTTAGTTTCCCAGGGTGGTGGGGGGAGTGCTCCAGCTTGATCACTTGCATCTGTTGAGAAAGATGACAGCAATCATAGGCCAGCCAATATGCATGTAGAAAATTATTGAAAATGCCCTCAGTATGGAATACTTTTTTTCACAGGAAACAGTTTTGGAAGACAGTACACCCAGAACTGCTCATTATTATTATTATTCAATTGGTAGTTTCATACAGCACTTGCTTCATTCTGTCTCGATCCATAATTTAGCAATCTTGATAAATACAACATTTAGTATACAAAAGACCACAAGCAGATAGCCATAGATAAAATGTAGGCAAATCTACAATCAAAAGCAGTCTAGAGTCGAGGAAAAAGGTCTGAGTGTTTACCATAGCCTAGCGTCTGCTGCTGTGGATTTAAGCCCTGAGCAACCTGACCATTCCATGTAGAACCTGCATGGTTCAATTGAGCTCCTTGATGCTCATATTGTGGAACGCCTGTGTCTGGGACACCTCCATTTGGATAAAGCGCAGACTGTTGTGGCTGTTGGGCTTGCAGCTGAAGCTGAGGTGCAGCAGGATGTGTTTGTGATGCTGGAAGTGTGGAATGCAAATCAAGAGAGTTGGAAGGATTGCCATTGCTATTGTTAGTGTTGTTTTGGGGAAACATGTCCACCAGAGCTAAGAGGTTCTGATCAGAAACAGAAGGTGCAAGTGGTTCACCAACAGGAACAAGGGCCAGTGGATTCTCACTTTTAGGTGTATTGTAGTCCTCCCCGCTAAGAAGGTCCATATGAGGATCAATTTTGGCTGCTGGAGTTGCTGAACCGTTGGATGCTGGAGGTGCAGGCAACAATAATTGCTGAGGAGCCTGGTTACTCGTGCTTGCAACTGTACTGGGCCTACAGAATTTTGCCACAAGTATTAAATATGGAAAATGTATTATGCGACCGAAATCAAATGAAAAAGCATCTACTTAATTGGTGACTCATTTGCAATGTGAGTCAAAGAAAACCAATGTTTTCAATTATTTAGCTAAATATTTTCATAAGTCTAATCTTGAGGATAATCAATAAACTACAAATAAGAAGTCCAAGTCGATAAATTTCATATAATCCAACTACTTTACACGTCTATGTACTGAAAAACACAAGCAGGACATTCAGATCATGGAGATTTTTTTACCCATATCAGTAAGTGAAACAACTACAATGCACTTGCTTAAAACTGACAAAACTTCATCACATCTGCGTAAGAGGAAAACAAATGACTTAGCAAGAGAATATGAATTGATTACCTGCGATCTGGTTGTACTGCAGAATCATCAACATCTACTAATGCCTGAAGTGATTTGGGTTTTTCCACACGAACAAAAATTCCTGCAGCAATGGCATCATGCTTTGCTAGCACACGTTGCAAGTCATCATTCAGAGAAAGTCCTTCGGCAAGTAATTCCTCATCCCTATAACAACCGGAAAAGCTATTATGCAAGCTGATAGACCATAATCTTCTTTACAAGACAAATAAGTTCAAGGGCTTTATGATACAATCTAACAATTGTCAGTTCAGAAGTGAGAATCAAAGAGAAAGCAGGCATCTAGCTGAAAGCCTGGCTTTTGCACACATATGTTCCAACAACAGCATCAGATGAATGAGAGAGTGAATGAATGAGTACAAGAGAGACAGAGACAGAAAAGGGAGGGGCCACGTAGTAGAAGAACCAGGGGACACACCCAAAAAAGGATGTAGAACGTGCAAAAAATGCACTTCCAAAATTCTATCTATGTCCATTTAATCTCATGCCAGACAAGAAGGAAAAGAAATGCTACAAAGACTTACGAAGTTGTGTTCACAAGCTGTACCACTCTTTGTTTGTAAGTACGGCACTGTTCAACAAGGTCAACAATTACCTCCTGCCTGAGTCCCTGCATATTGGCATTAACATGGCTCAGCACTTGTGATTTTAATGATTATACCGATTTTGTATTGAATAATCATCGGACAAATTGGAGCAACAATATTTTGATGAATAAATCAGCATGAGAAGATTAAGGAACTTGAGTTTTGCGAATTGTCTGATAAAAATGTATGAACAAACAGCCAACATAATGACAGAATTGATATTATCTTCAACTGCAGAATTTTGGAGATCATGATTCTGAGAAAAAAGATGCATTCCAATGTTTTCAAGCATTAACATATATGGTTGTTTAACAGAAGTAAAAAAAAAGTATCAGTAATATTTTCTCAAAAAGTATAACAAGTCACATTATGATTAAAAGTGTCATATTGCGGAATACCTCTCTGTTTCCAGGATCTAAAGCATTAAGCATTTCAGCAAGAACATCCATGATTCCACGAGCATTCTGAATTTCTGTCAGGCTGAGAAAATAAAGAGAATTTCAATCCTGAACCACAGCACTGGAACTTAGAATGTTAATCTGAATGGAAAAATTTGCAGATCGAATTGCACCCAACTATTGCATGATTCTAAATTAAGGAAAAGTACTACTAGCTTAAGTTATGAGAAAACACCTTCTAAATTATATAACCATTGTTTTTATTTGATTCAAAAGAAACACAAACAAGTTTATTTTTTACACTAATAATTTGATATATCATTTGAAGGAATAAAATATTACTCCAAACATAAAGTGATCCCGTAGCCGATATTTGCTAACTACCTCTTTTATTTTAAGTCACAATGAAGTTCAAAGAATGGGAAGGTATCAACATGTTGATCACTTTATGCTTTTATCAAAAATTATTTCATATTAGTTTCAAAAGACGTTTCTAACCCTAATTTTGGCCATTAGATTTAATATGTGGCAAAACAATATAGTGCAAATTAGCAAATTTGAAGAACTGGAATATTAACCAATGATCACATGCATTTACAAGTATCATACTTTGCTTATGTCATATGTTCCAAAATATAGATGTCAGAAGTTAGGCACTGCACCTCAAAACAGGAAACTCAGATCCAACAGATGACTCAGGCACTTCTTGTTGATAATCAGGACTTCGCAAAGATGGTGGATACGATCTCAGAGGTTGTGTCTGTGGAGGAGTAAATATAGGTGCAGACCTCTCAGGCCTCTGAGGAAATACAGCTCCAGCACGCTGATGTAGGGGGGAATTTTAAGAGAACATCTAATTAGAAAAAGATTGTTTGCTGACATATTATAATTTAAAAACACTTTCTCCTAGACTTAAAGCAAGATAGGAGCTTTAGTCAGACTGTGTAAGAACTTGCTTGGCAACATGTTTAGATAGTAGATATACAGCTCACAACCTAGCTCAAAAAATTATGAACATAGTCTAGCATACCAACAGCTCCTGGTAAGCTGCATAATATTGTGGATATCTTGCCCGTGGACCACCAAAAGCTTCTTGCCAGGTATCTATTAATACTAAAATCTTCTCCTTGACATGAAAATCTGGCTGTGGAACGAAAAAGCTTCAGATTAGTTGAGATTTTAATAATGAAGAAAGAAATAGCTAAAAAGGAAAATTTTATATGAACAATTGCAACCTTTCTTTTCACTATCTTCACCATCTCATGCAGTATATCTTTCTCAGCCACATGCATATGAACTATGTCTCCACAATTTTTTATCACTGTTTCCAACAGCTGAAATATGATAACAAGAGCAAAAGACTAAGCAAAAGACTATATTAGTTAAAAATAACTGCAATATGAAGCCTTCATATAACACAAGAACGACCATAGAAACAAATGATGCTTCTAAAGTACTAAGAGCCTTAATCAACAAGTCTCGTTCAGTCTATATGATCTAACTTTAGAGGCTATCAACTCAATGCTCACCGTCAAAGATTTTAAGATAGGCTATTAACCAGATGGTAACCCTTTGAGTTGGTGCAAAATTCCTGGCTAAGGCATCTTTATACATGAGCAGTTGCCTGCCATGAAACCTGAAGGACAAAAGGCAGGCAGGAAGACCATTTTTTCTATCATTTCCCACTTTATGCTCGTGCAGTCACCGAATGACACTTCAAAGTTCCCTTAGACTAACAAGCTAAATGCAACAGGAAGTGGAGAATTACTTTTTATGAGGAATTGCAAACAATCTGAGACATCAAATATTAGCCAAAGAGCCCGCTTACAACATAGCCCTCAATGTCTACTTAAATTAGAAAGAAAACATTTATGAAGAAAACAATATCTTCCTCACTGTTTTCTAGGAAAAAAATCCTTCCTCCAATTACTTCTTACATCATTTGTTCTTTCGAAAAAAGGATCCTTATCACATCACTATGAAGCTCACAAAAGAAGATGACAACCAAAGGCATCCATGGACGACTGGCTCTTAATATTAAGATCACTTGCAGCAACATGACAGGATATTAATGTTTCATACTGAAATGAAATAGGTCATAATTTATCAACTTATCCAAGCAATGGTCAATAAACTTTAGAAGGACAATGCAGAATTGCAGATGATAAAGATAACCAGTG
Organism: Elaeis guineensis; assembly: GCF_000442705.2. Classification (NCBI taxonomy): domain Eukaryota; kingdom Viridiplantae; phylum Streptophyta; class Magnoliopsida; order Arecales; family Arecaceae; genus Elaeis; species Elaeis guineensis. Next base: position 112,794,012 of record NC_025995.2, read on the forward strand.
AATGTTTTGACCTATGCAAACAGCCAAACAATATAAAAAGTTCTCTTCATCCAAAAAGGTTAGAAAGCGCAATGGGCTAATAAAAAGAAGACTAGAAGTATTAAAACATCTTCAAATCCAAGATTACAATCACGGAAGAAGTTTTATAATTTACCACAAATGGTGGTAAAGATAAAAGAGCAAAAGAAAACAATTACATCTAAAAATTTGTTTGAAAAATTGAAAATATGGAACAGAATATAATGTTCCTATCAGCTCCATGGTTGGATGATTATGGCTTGTACCTTAAGTCTAGTTTATGCAGAATGGACCTGCATCAAGGTTATATACATCTTATAGAATTAGTTGTTCTATGACAAGAGTATGAAGCATTCTATAGAGAGCAGTCATATCCACTGACTATTGATGGAAAAAGACAAGATGAATACTGATGAAGCTCAACAACAACAGGCAATTTCTAATGATCTTGGGAATTGCCCAAGAAGTTCATCATTTTGTCCCAAACCTGTAGCAAAATAAGATAAAGGTGCAATTAAGTGATGCAAAAGTACAAAATTGTGCCAACATAAGATAGAAATGCACTAAAGTCAGAGGATCAAAGGGCTGGTCAACATGGTTGGCATAGATCAGCATGTACCATGCTGGTACTTTAAGCTCAACACGGGCAATTTATAATGGTCTTGGGAATTGCCCAAGAAGTTCATCATTTTGTCCCAAACTTGTACCAAAATAAGATAGAGGTGCAATTAAGTCTTGCAAAAGTACAAACTTGTGCCAACATAAGATAGAACTGCAATTAAGTCAGAGGATTAAAGGGCTGGTCAACATGGTTGGCATAGATCAGCATGTACCATGCTGGTACTTCATTAGCTGCATCATGGGTGTGCACCAGGTTGCATGCTAGTGCATTCCAAGCACTGACATTGCATGATACATATTATGTCACTGTTACACTGGCGCAGCATTGGCACATGATACCTCAATACTTACAACTGACAACAATGTAATTGATGCAGTAAGATAACTTGTACAAAACAAATCCAGACCACAGTTATTGCATGTGAAAAGCATGAGCCTTTGTTGACCATTAAAACATGAAGCTTGGTTTCCTCAGGGTGAGCTTTATGAATCTCTATTTGCCAATCATTTATACTACGCAGCGTGTCAATCTTATTACAAACTTCTCAAAATCCTTTGTGACAACCTCCATATATTTCAGCTTAGGACATCTTGTCTTCTTGATAACTCTTTGAGGCTCTGACACATAATCTTTGTGGCGAGAGGGCAGCCTTCATGACAAGTGAAATGAGTTTCAAAACAAGCACAATATGCAAGATTCAGGCAAGTAAGAACCAGTTGTATGCACATTCACCAGTGAGTTTAAACAAAATATGAGCAAACTTAACATTTCATTTAGTTGGATAACCCATTGAGGGTTTGATGCAGATTTTTGTGGTGGTAGGGCAGGCTTTTTGTCAAGTGAAATGAGATTCGGGCCAGGTACAGTATGCAAGATATAAATCAGGCAAGTAAGAACAAGGTGTATACATGTTTGCCTGTAAGTATAGTTTAAAGAAAATACGTGCAAACATAAGCATTTCATCAAGTTAACACAAAAACCCCCATTACAAGCAACTCCAGAAAGTCGATGATTGAGTATAGATATCTCAAAATTTATCTTAAAAAAAAAAAATGAGGCAATGAAAACTATCTATGGAACTTACTGTCAGTGCAAGGAGCTGAATCTTTGGGTTCTTATGCCCAATACGTTTTTTGAGGGCTTTTATGGCATCTTTTACTTGTCTGTAGTCAAAAGAAGAAGAAGTGGAAGGGTAAGCATGATGTATGCCAGCTTAACAAGCCAGAATCAACAAGTAGATAACTTTACATCAGAACATACGAACTCTATCTAATTAGAAAGGTATAAACTTACATATGAATAGCAGCTTCTTTTATGTCCATACAAAATCATTTATATTGCCTCCATAATCCTACATGATTTTGCAATATGATCCTGGGGGTTAAATAGGCGCATATTCTGAAGCAGAATATGCAGGGAAAAATGTCATAACCCAGGGAACATGTCACAATCTCATGCAGCTAAGGTTGTGGTCATTTGGGCAAATAAGTTCATTATCTTATCTTTTTTTGAATACTCCGTTGAGTAATTATCTAAAACTTAATAACCAAATGAGTAGATAAGGATTAGTTAGTATTTAATGATATGCTTCCTAAGCACTTCCAGACCCTTGATTTCTTTAGCTCCTCAAATTTCACATTTCTGAATCTGCTCTTGCATTTACTCCTGATTCAATGAACCAAGATGATGTTAAAGATGCATTGGTGAAACATTTTACCTCTCTTGTTTTTGAAAATGAAAAGGAGACATAACAATCAAAGTTTGATCAAATAATGATAGGATAAGATTTGATCATCCGAACTTATTTTCAACTTGAGAAAACCAAATAGAGAAAGAAAGCCAGGGGAACAGAAGGAAAGTGGAAAGGTAGAGGAAGATTCAGAGAGAGAGTTTTTTTTTTTTTTTGCTTTTTGATAAATCAACTCTGTATCACACATGCAAATGTAACTTGCACACTAATTGAAAGCCCAATAAAACTTATCCCTCAATCCATCATGCTATTCTCTTTTTACTCTATCGTTTCCTCTTCATACTTCATCAATCGCCTTTCCTTAGATTTATCTTAGCATCTAGCAACTTTCTCCGCACTATCATAAAGTGATCAAAAGCCATTCTCCAATAAAGAATCACAAGCAACAACCCTTGTCCCAGCTATGTGTTATCAACCTTTTGAGGCCAAATTTGCAATTTATTTTAACTAAGGTTGCATTTGGTGCATCGTCAGGCAATCTTGGAAGGTAATGTAGATTGCCTTTAGGATAGATTGCCACCATTAAATTATCAATAATGTTGATTACTGTATTTAGTACATACAGATAATGTTGCAGTAAAATTATTGAAAATATTGATTGACATATTTGGTATGACAATCAGATTACCGATAATATGAAATCAAAATTTTAAAGTACCCCCAATAATTTTGTCCGGATGCTCTTCCTTTTCTCTGATGAGAAGTGGCGGGAGTGGTGCGTGTGTGGTGGAAGTTACGGGCCGGGGGGTGTGAGAAACTACGGGCACTGGGAGGGTGGAGAGGGGGTGAGCGCGTGTGGAGCCATGGGGGTGGTGAGGACGGACGTGAAGGAACCACTGGGGGTGGTGGGGGCAAAGGCAGAGGAGCCGCGGGCCGGGGGCACATGCCGAGGGGGGTGGGGAAGAGAAGGGAGGATTGGGCAATGGATTTTGTGTGATTTTTTTGAGGAATAATTTTGTCCAAAATTTTTATTGCAACATTGCCAAAGAAGTGGTAATCTGGATAGCCACCCCTCCCCAAGACAATCCAGATTGCCTCTTGCCTCCCATGAGGCAATCTGGATTGCCAAAGCAATTTAGATTACCATCCAAAAAGCATACCAAATACAGTAATCCAGATTACCACATTAAATTGCCAACAATCTAGATAGATTGCTAGCTACCAAACGCAACCTAAGGGCTGAACTAGTCATTGCCAACTAGTGCAAATCATTTCTCACACCTTCCATTAATGTAATTCTCTTTTTGAAAGGAATATATCTAAAAGACTATGAATATATTCAGATTTAAGCATATTGTAAGTTTTTCATGTTGTCTCCTAAATGAGTCAAGATTGTTTACCCAAGTTTGGATGGATCATCATATTTGAACTAGGAAACCTTGTAGCTATGCTTCTTTCTCATGCAACATCTTAACCCTAGAGACATAGGGCTTTCGAACCCTTTCTCTAGGCTGCCGCTTTTGAAGACATTGCCAAGGCACTAGTCTAGTACTTGACAGTGAGGTCAAAAAGTTTATACCAAACAACCTTATGATAAAATCACAAAGCAATTCCTGCATAGACACAATTGTTTTATCTTCTGAGGCTTGCATCCATATAATCTTCATGGCTACTAATTGAGATTCAAATGGGTTTGATTCATCAAGTGCCAATCTTTGAGCATGTTTAAAAATATTTAATTTATTAGATTAGGAGTTATCTGATGAGTAGCATATATCTATTTCGGTACTACCCACTTGCACAATTGATCAGCTGGCATGACTACTTGCAATGCAAATGATTGTGAAAGTTGGCATCCCACCATTAGTTTGTAATTCTATTATTAGTGAAAACAGTAGAGATAATTCAGACAATTTTTTATTCCTCCATCGAGCTAGGAGGGTCGACGCCACTCAAAGTGAATCTCCGGAGGTTGGTTTTCATGAAGCAGGCCTTCTTGTCTTCATCTCTATTTCTTAATTTGTATCAGGTATAATAACAGCTATTATCAGAGCATTGACTGGACTATGATTACACTTCTAGGGATCCTAATGAACAACAATTTAAAATAATTAAGATACTTATACAAGAACTGATAGGGGATAACGAAGATTTAGAGAAGGATTAGACCAAATAAGCGTTTTGATTAAAGACATGGATGCTTAGATTGGAGAGTTTCAACTTGGCAGTAGAGACATCCAACATGTCAAAGCTCATGAAGTTCAAGGGCGATGTCTAAGTCATCTAAAATGTGTCGTCCACGTGTTCTTTCATTTCTAGGAATTTCCATGATGAGAAGGCAGATTACAATCTTCTTGTCTTCATCATTGCCTGCAAAGCTCAAGCTTGCAAAGGCTACATTCCCCTTGCATAAAAGACAAACAAGTGGCAATCTTTTTATTAGGGGGAAAAAATGCAAAAAAGACTGTATCTTGGAGGTTCCAACCCTCATCTTGAGATTGGAGTCTTTGTGTACTTATTTTGTCCCTCACCCACCCCCAAAAAAAAGAAGATTCATGCGATTTAGAAGTTCTCCATTAAAGGCATCTAGTTATTTCCACGTCGAACTAGTTAAGTGATCATTTAGGGTGGTGATTTGCAATAGGTCTGATCACAGTAGGAGTAGTGACGAGTTGGCATCAGACCAGTTGTTGCCTCGTTCTAGTTACTCTTGTATCAAGAAAATAGTATAGTATTCAGATCAAATTTTGTTCTTTTGGAGAACGAAGAGGCTGACAACCCAGGAAGCAAATTTTGGGAGGTTAGTGCCACTCAGAGCAGATCTTATTTCCTTATTTTCTATTGTCCCTTATTTGAATCAGGAACCTAATCTCCTAGAACAAAAACTATATAGAATCGAACGATACCATTCAAACTTTTCCTTAAAAAACCCACTTTTGCTTCAAACTATTACCTACCCATAAACCAGGTTCAAGAAAACAGGAAACTTCGGAAAGAGATCGATTGAAAAATAACAAACAGTGGAAACGAATCAAGAATTAAACGGGAAAACATCTTATCTAATGATTACCTCCAAGAAATCCAAGGCAGAAGCGAATACATGTAAATTTAACGATCGAAGAATCTGACCACAGAAAGGAATAAAGGCCAATAGCGCATACCCAGAGTCACGATTGAGGATATCACAGATCTCGAGGTTCATCGCCCAATCCGGACCGATCAGCACGTCGCTCGTGGCACGCTCCACCAAAGAAGCCGCCATGTCTCCAACAACACGAAGAAAAGAATGGAAAAACAAACCCCTCGAACGCAATCAAGGCGAAATCCGGAGCTCACCGACAAGATCCCGGCGAAGACGGCGAATCCCACTGCCTCCCTCCTCTACCGGCGATCAGAGACGAGAACCCAAATAACCCCAAGAAAAGAATCCCTAGGCGAGAAGGCCGTTGAATTCGAAAGCCCTTTAGAGAGCCGTCGGTGTTACTTCTTATCCCATTTCTCTTAGCCTTTTATTCTAAAACCCCAACGGAAACAAAAATAAAATTACAAAAAAATATATGTATCTCTCGCCTTTCCGTTGCTGGTGGGCTACAATCCCCTTCTCTGTCGAAATGCTCTCGGGCTTTGGAATTCTCTCCAGTATATTTTCCCCGTCGAAGTGTGCTCGGGTTTTAAGAGGAAAGTGGCAGGTTTGACCAACAGGGTGCCTTCACTGTCGATGATAAGGAGTTTTTTTTTTTTTTTTTTTTTTAAAAAAAGAGGACGTAAAGTCTTTGTTTTCTCCGATTTTGTAAATGCAGTTAGATGGGGCCTTTCCTAACCGTAAATAGTGGTATCTTTCCCACAAAAGAAAAATAATTATTATTTTTTTATGACCCCAACAATTGAATCATGTCCCATATAAATCTTAAAGCACTCCGAACCATCTCTTTCATCCATTTTAGTTCATAAATATCATAGAAGCTATCATGTAATCCAATAGTGCACATTGCAAAAAAAAAAAAATGGAATGATTCTTTTAAGAATGATCCAACTCAACCCTGCAAAAAAGATTAATGAAAAGATCTACGGTAAGTATAACAAAAGACTATTGCTTGGAGCATCAGGACCATGAAAAGATTGTTACCGTGCAAACTATTTGATTTTTTCAAGAATATAGCAGATTTTAGTTATCATGGAGGATTCTCGTGTCCATAAGTTGAATATAATGTAATTTATTTATTAGAACCATTTAAATCCTCAACCTTGATCTAACTCATTAGCCTTGATGGAGTCAACTTGGGCACTATTCCATTTAAATTGAGGCAAGAAAAATTAGTCTAAACTAGGGGATCAAAGTAGCCGTAGTCTTAGGTTGAATTTAAGATCAACGATGAAATGATGCCATTGTTTTACTTTATGCTATATTTTGTTTCTATGTGGATAGGTAGAGGGTCTCAAATACTCAAAACTAGCCAAGCCTCCCTCCTCTTTTATTTATAATATTATCTGGAATCTACTTGAGGATTAAGCATTCTCATTCCAGTAGAAGGTATAGGTTAGATACTTTGCTAAGAAAAGAGGACTGAGATGTTCTTATCCCTCTGCTTCGCATCCGCCATTAATTTTGTATGATATACACATAAAAATGCATGATTAACTAATTTGGTCAGACATTTTGTGGCTAAATAAACCAGATTTTTTTATTATTTTATTAAAAAATATGTAGAAAATATAGAACATGCAAAGCTAGTCTTATGGAATCCTATAGCCAACTCAGTAGGGCTTATAGGTAATCACTTTCAAAAACTACCTGCATTAACCCTTTGTACTTGGTGGTTATAAATACTTGCTTCTAAAACTTTTGCCATGTTGCAAACTCAACTTTCATATAGAAGAAATAGGAAAATTTTATGATTATTTTGAACTTATTTTGGAGTTTTCTCAAACAAAATATGCCCCCTCTAACTTCCACTCTTTCTTTAAAGGAACTTTTCATTAGTTTAGTGTTTGCAGTGGACGTGTTCAGTCCCTAACAAGTTCAATCACAATATAATTTATTTTGATTTTTAAATGCATATTTTATATGCTAAAATTTTATTTTTTTAGAAGATACAATCTTTAGATTTGCATCTCACAAACCATAGCATAGTACTAGTGCATCCAACTCCAATTAGAACTTTGCCTATTCCATTTATATTAGGTTTATGATATCTAATGTTCAATGTGTTGCACTTGCCTTTAGGAGAATGGGACGAGAAGACTCACCTATAGGATAATTGTCCAAATTCTCATATTTGAGGATGTAATACTTAACAACCGAACCAATACACTATCTAATAGTCAAATCTAAAACCTCAAGTTACCAACTGGATTGATGTAATTGGTAGGGTGAAAAACCCTCCTTTCATCATGCATTTCTTGTTAAGGGATGAGAAGACTCACCTACATGATAATTGCACAGATTCTTATATTTGAGGATGTAGTACTCAACAATCGAATCAATACACTATCTAATAGTCAAATCCAAGAGCCTCAAGTTACCAACTAGATAGGCGCAATCGATCGGGTGGAAAACCCCATTTCATCATGCATTGCTTGTTAAATGGTTCAATAACAAACCAATAATCAAACTAATATACTAATCAACAATTGAATCTAGAACCTTGGTTGCTCACCAGAGAGGTGTAACCACTAGGACAAAAAAACCCTGCTCCACAATTCATTGCTTATTAAATCATCATAACAAAAAGGTTTTAAAGAGGAAGAGCATATTAATATATAAAGTTGTGATATATTTGGTAGGCTAGCAAGATTTACAAGCAAATTAAGAGTTAAGTACAGGAGCGAAGAACACATAATTCAAGCACATATACGAATATATACTATAATATTTGAAAGATTATAAATCTGTTCATCCATGTGATAACGACAACTCAACAATAAATCCTAGTAGTTGAGCATTGGAATCAACAAAGTCAAGTTGCAGCAATTATACGTTATCTGATGCACGCTATTATTTTTCCTTTTTTTAATCTTCAATAGTCTAAAAGGCTTGCGTACCCGTGTTGTATCAGTCGATCTGACCCACTTTATTTCATCATTTTATACTGTATATATAGAATTCATAAATAAAACTGAACCCAAGAGCTGGGACGATGATTACTTTCTATGATCTTGCATACGTGGAATTTATGAATTCACAAGGGGCTCAAAGATGGCTCAACTCCTAAAAAATGGGAAAGCCTATGTGACGGGCGACTACCGTATCGACGGTTTTAATAACCAGGAGATGTAAATTACAATAAATTTTTTTTTTTTTGTCTGTGAGCTACAATAAAATTATCTAGTCTCGCATTTATAATGCGAAAGCAGCGATCACTCGTAAAATAGATGTTTTCATAGGGAAAAGGCTGTAGATTTATGTTTCATCTTTCAAAAATTAAAAATTTTAGATTAGCTTGCTTATGATTATCATCTCATTAATTGCATCCCCTAATTATAAAGAATTGGGATCCTGTGAGCCACGACATCCATCTCGAAGACATATGGCTCTTCTTTAACTCCTTGATGCATCGTATATCACACTAAAAATTGCATGGATATCTTCTGTGATAAATGAGAGCCGTCCATATCCAAGATGGATAATTTGGCGGTACAGTGCTCTGATATAAAAATTGCATCATAGAGGATTCAAACTCTATTATAAGAGAGTTTGATTTGGATGGTCCTCTAAAAATAATTCACGGTCAGAGCCGACTTCTCCGACGGATAGAGAACAATATCAATTCGGAGCCAGCAATGTCCACATTGGTATGCTAGATGGATACTTAATTTTGTCAGTTTTTTAGACAGTTGCATTTGGGGAGGTGACCGCCACTCAAAAACAAACGGTTGCCATTGAACCTTCGGTCTCCATCTCTTTAAAAGAAAAAGGATAGGCGTCATCTTAAGTCAGCATGTTGAAGAGTTTGTCGGTCAAAAATTCCATTGCCTTCTCTTTCGTCCATTCAATGCTTGTTTGGGGACGTGGAAGAAACATTCTCCTTCCCATGCGCTAAAAAATGGTCCACCACCGGAGATGCATGCTGGTTGAGAGGGGTAGTCCAAAGGCAGAGAACATGGTGCTGGATCACTTGCCATATAACATCTGCAGAATGTGTGAAATGGTGGTTGGATTCCAAGGATCAGTTTTCATAGCAAAATCAGAGCCACGATCATGATTAAAATCCGTTATTTCTCCATCATTCGGTGCACAATAATTTCAGTTAAAATGAATAATTCTTATCCGGATGGAGTTGGTTAATTTTAGATAAAATTGCAGAAACATTCAATTAATTTTAATATAATTCTACTTACATATCTATATTTTAAAAAATGTTAAACTAGCCATTTGGATTTCAATATATTTCAATATGATTCAACTGTCTATCTCAATTAATAAAATGATGTCATATGACCATCACATGATATCATTATTATATAAAATGATAAAAATATCCACCTCCTCTCTCTTTCCTCTTTTCCAATTGATCTCTTTCTTTTCTATCATTGACGTCCCTCTTTCTCCCTCATCCTTCCTCCTCACCTATTTCTCCTCATTCATAGTAGCTCCCTCCACTTCCATCCATTCCTCCATCTTCTTTTCTTCCTCCTCATCCATTTCTCCATATCATCTTTCTCCTCCTCCAAACCATCCATAAATTATTCCCTTCCATGGCGGCCCTCTCTATCTCTGCCCTTTCTCACTGGCAATCCATTATTCTTTCTCCCCATCCTCTCCATCCTCTTCTCTTCTTTATCTTCCTTCTCCTCCTTCAATCCATTCTTTATCGATGGCTTCTCTTTCTCTCTTTCCTCCTCATCCACTTTTCTTTCTCATCCTTTTCTTCTTCCAAGTCCACCCATGAGTATGTCTCTTTATGACGGCTGTTAAGATTTGACGCCTCGAGATTCAGCCCACATTGAGCCCACAGTGAGGTTCACGGTGAAAAACAGAGTCCAACGAGATCAAGATCATCCCAAACGAAACTCGGATGGAGGAGATACGAGCTTTTGAAGTCGGCACGAAATCCAAGGCGGTGGAGGACCACCAGCGGGCCGACGGAGCGGCGACGCGCAGCCCAGGCGGGACCAATGCGCGGGACGCGCGACCCAGGCACGCGGCCCGGGCGCATGGCCCAGGCGGGCGCGTGGCCCAGCCCGTGCGTGGGCCCGTGCGCCCAGGCACCTTGCCTGGGCCTGTACCCTGATCCACCGTGGATCGGGCGGTCTATGGCGGACCGCGTGGACGTTTCTCATGTATTTCTCGTGGTCCACAGCACTATTTCGTGGATCGGTCGCGATCAGATGGCCCAGAGAGTTTTCGGTGTTGATCCGACAGTTCGTGGGCTTGATTTGACTTGTTTAGGAGACCTAAACCTAATCTAATTAGGTTTAAACCTTGTTTAAGGCCTTTAAAAGGCCTGTGCATCAACAGAGTGGTGTGGTCTTCTGGTTTTGCCACAAACAGCGCATAGAGGAACTCGAGAGAAGAAAGAAAAGAGAGAGGCGAAAGCGCTGAAAGAGAAGGAGCAGGAGGCTTTTGGACAGCGGACGCCAGGCACTTCAGGGGTTCAAGGGGTTTTTCTAGAGAGAGAGAGCTTTTGAGAGGGGAACTTCTAGTGAGAGAGAATTGGGTCTACAAGGGTTGAGGGTGAGATCTTCTTTTGTAGATTTTTTTTTCATAGTGAAGTTTACATGTCCCGTGGAGGCGAGCCCTTTTGTGGTTGATCCACGTATTTTGATTGTTTTGTTTTGTTTCTTCTTTCTTCCTGATGTATCGCATGGTATCAAAAAGATCTTGGAAGGTGGTGTCCTGGCCAGATATCCACCCAACAAGTGGTATCAGAGCAAGGCGGTACAAGGATGCAGATTGCAGCGATGGTGAGCAAGACTGAAGATGAAGAAGACAGAAACAATCAAGATGGAGATCAACAAGTTTGATGGTAAGAGCAATTTCTCCTTGTGGCAGGCAAGGGTGAAGGACGTACTCATCCAATAGGGGTTGATCGATGCTCTCTTGTGCGATGAGAAGCCGACCACCATGGAGGTGCAAGATTAGAAACGGCTACAGATACAGGCGGTGAGCACCATCCGCATGTACCTGACGGATAAAGTGGTGATCTATGTACTGAGCGAGACTTCCCCGACGGTGCTGTGGTCGAAGCTCGAGGAGTTGTACATAGCAAAGTCTCTCACCAATACTCTTTTTCTCTGGAGACAGTTCTACCAACTACGGGTGACTGAGGGACAGAGCGTGCAGGAGCATTTCAGCCACTTCCAGAAGATCCTCACCGACCTCCTCAGCGTTGGCGAGAATATTGAGGAGAAGACCAGGGCACTGATTTTGCTGGCGTCGCTTTCCCCTTCGTACGAGTCCTTGGTGACTGCTCTTCTACTGGAGAAGAGTACTATCAAGATGGACGAGGTCACCGCGGCAATACTCCAGAACGAAGTTCTCAGGAGAGAGAATCCAACTTCGAGCTCAAGTGGCGCTAGCTCAGCTTTGGTGGCTTCTGGAGAAGCAGGAGGCGATAGACGGAGTGACAGGAGATTGCAACGAGGGTGGTCCAAGTCCAGGAGAGACTTGAGCAAAACCAAGTGTTACCGGTGTGAGGAGTTGGGGCATCTAGCCAGAAATTGCCCTCAACTCAAAAATCGGACGGTGGCTACTGTAGCGATGGCCGGCAGCGATTCAAATGGAGATGTCCTGGAGATATCTGACGAGGTATCTACTTCTTTCCAGCAGTGGATATTAGATTCTACATGCCCCTATCATGTATGTTGCAGAGAGGAGCAGTTTGACTCCTTAAAGAACAGTGAGGGCACTGTATATCTGCCGGATGGATTGAGCTGTGCGATCAAAGGTATTGGGACGATCAACTGGAGGACACATGATGGTGCAGTGAGGAGATTGGGAGAGGTCCGATACATACCCAATTTCAGGCGGAATCTTATCTCACTTAGCAGACTGGATTCGATAAGCTACAGGATGGTAGCTGGTGGAGGAATCCTGAGGGTGCTACACGGTGATAGGATTGTGCTGGAGGGGAAGAAGGAGAGCAGAGGATAATATTACCTGACAGGAAGTCCAGTGCGAGATGGAGCTTCGGGAGCCAGGTGGAGTCCAGAGCGAGGTGGAGCTCCAGGAGGCAGATTGGGCACGAGACAGGAGACTCGGGAGGACGAGAGGCGATATCGCAAGGTGAGATTTCTTTTACCACAGGACGATGCCCCAAGCAGGTCTCGGGTCAGGAGGAGCACAGCATACGATGGAGATGGGATCGAGCAGCCTGGCTCGACTCCCATGTTTGTCCATCCATGATCAGCAGGCGATTGCCCCAGGGCATGAGGGTGAGGAGATCCAGAAGCTCTTGGAGTTTGGAGGAGGCCGAATATCGAGTCGAGGTGAAGATTGTTAGGATTTGACACCTCGAGATTTAGTCCACATTGAGCCCACAGCAAGATTCACGGTGAAAAATGGAGTCCAACAAGATCAAGATCATCCCAAACGGAGCTTAGATGGAGGAGATACGAGATTTTGAAGTCAGCACGAAACCAGAGGTGGCGGAGGACCGTCGGTGGAGAGGCGGCGGTGCGGCCCAGGTGGGGCCAACACGCGGGATGCGCGACCCAGGCGGGCAGGCGGCCCAGCCAGGCCACGGCCCAAGCGGGCGTGCGGCCCAGCTCGTGCGTGGGCCCGCGCACTCGGGCCAGCCCAAGCCCAGGCGCCTTGCCTGGGCCTGTACCCCGGTCCACCGTGGATCGGGCGATCTATGGCGGACCGCGTGGACCGCATGGGCGTTTCCCACGCGTTTCTTGCGGTCTATGGCACTATTCTATGGACCGATCACGATCGGACGACCCAGAGAGTTTTCGGTATTGATCCGATGGTTCAGGGGCTTGATTTGACTTGTTTAGGAGACCTAAACCTAATCTAATTAGGTTTAAACCTTGTTTAAGACCTTTAAAAGGCCTGTGCATCAATAGAGTGGTGTGGTCTTCTAGTTTTGCCGCAAACAGCGTACGGAGAAATCCGAGAGAAGAGAGAAGAGAGAGAGGCGGAAGCGCTGAAAGAGAAGGAGCAGGAGGCTCCTGGACAGCGGACGCCAAGCACTTCAGAGGGTCTTCCTAGAGAGAGAGCTTTTGAGAGGAAAACTTCTAGTGAAAGAGAATTGGGTGTACAAGGGTTGAGGGTGAGATCTCCTCTTGTAAAATTTCTTTTTCATAGTGAAGTTTGCATGCCCCGTGGAGGCGAGCCTTTTGTGGCTAATCCACGTATTTTAATTATTTTGTTTTATTTCTTCTTTCTTCCTGCTGCATCGCATGGTACCGAAAAGGTCTTGGAAGGTGGTGTCCTTGCCAAATATCCACCCAACAACGGCCCTCTCAACATCTATCCTTTCTCACTAGCAACCCATTCTTCCCTTGTTTCTTTCTCATCATCTATTTCTCCTCTCTCAAGCCGTCCATAAGTCATCCCCTTCCATAGTGGGCTCTTCCATCTTTGTCCCTTCTTGTCGGCAACTCATTCTTCCCTTCCTCCTTATCTTCTTTTCTTTCTTGTCCTCCTTCAATCTATTTACTGCCGGTGGCCCTTCTCCCCTCCTCCCCTTCCTCCTCATGTATTCCTTTTCATACTCTTCCAACTTCAAGTCAACTCAAAAATGAGGGATATTGCTATTCATTGAAAGAAAAAGCTAATATCATTTATTGATAAGTAAACAGATAGATCATATTGGAACATATCAATAACTGAAAAGACTAGTTTGATACTTTTTAAAGTATAAAAAATATAGATGAAATTAGATTAAAAGTAAAAAAAAATATATAATTTTTTTAATTTTAATTATAAAATTAAATTATTGTACTGATTGACTATCCTAAAAAGGATCAGGCCTGATGAGACTAGTTCATTTAAAGGGGTGCTGAATTACAAATTAGTCTCTAGATTTTTCTTTTTGTTCAAGGTCACTGCACTCTCAATTGGCATTAAAAATGAATTACTCAGCGGACTGGCAGTTTTAGTGCAACTCCCAATGGCAAACTGATTTTTTTTTTTTTTTTTTTTTTGACAACCTCCATTATTTTGGAAAAAAAAATTATCTTTATTTTTATTAATAATAGTGCCAACCTTTTGAATCTTACCCCTCTCCATCTGATACAGAGCTATCCCTCATCTTCAATAGTGTCATTGACCTCATAGTCACGTTTAGAAAGGGTCGCTACGATAGTCATCCACTTTCACTCCTTTTTTTTTTACCAAAAAAAAATCGTGTCATTGGCCCCATCCCCCTTCCTCTTCCTTTGCCACTCCCTCAACTACCTCTTTGCCTAAGCCGAGCTTTCCCACACCCCTGATCGCACCGCCGGCCCTTTCCTCCTCCCTCTCCTTCTAGCAATTCTTTGATCAACTCTTTGCTTGACGTTGGCTCTCTTTGTCCTCGACCACATCGTCCAACCCATCCCTCCTCCTTCAACCCTTATTATTTCTTTCTTTTTTTTGTTTTTTGATAGTGGATCTTCTGATATCAGAAATCTGGAAAAAAAAGATCTTCTAAAAAAAAAAAGGAAATAATACAAAAGACAGCCTTAGAATTATTCTTAACTAGAGAACTAATTAACAGATTGGTTCGCACTCCACACCCTGCTGCAGGAGACATGAGCCAGTCCCAGCAACTGGAGTGACGAGTCTACATTTTTATTGTGGATTAAATTACCCGCAGATCCTCATGTCAAAGTTATATTCATTGTTACTTAACAATGTACTTGAAAGTGATCTGATGATAATTTAGTCTAAGCAATTATTTGGTCTTGTCCGGACACTTCGGTTGCCGGAACTAGCACGCGTTAAATGTTTTAGGAGAACTACTTTGATGTCTGAACTCTTGAGATGCACATAAGCACTTCACTTTTGACAACTAAATTTATATAAAAACTAGTACTAGCAGAAGTAAACTACAAGTAAAGGCCCGTACCTAAGTATTTTACTCACACAAGCGCATAAGTTCTAAGCTTCAATTGTTATTGAAACACTTAAATGCCTGGAATGTGTAATTAATTTGAATATATACATAGAATTCTCCCTCTCCGTACTTTTCCACCTTGGGTACATAATACGTAATGAACTCGGAGAAGCATAACGGAAGATCCTGTTTCACATCAACAGCTAGTTTCCAGATTTTGAATTTTTTTGTTTCTAAAATAGGGAAACTGTGACATGGGCCACAATTGGCCCCAATCGATAGATTCCATATCTAGCAGTTTTCCTGATGAAAGAAAGGCTGGTGAAACCAAGGAGCTGGATTTGGATGATATGGTGAAAGCTGTGCGGGGACCTAGCAAAGGTAGCATCACTTCATCAACGAGGTGGGTGGAGACTTCAAGGTATCCTCGTTCCGTAGGCATCTTCAAAGAGAATTGCCAACAAAGTTCTCAAAGACAAGCTTCTTCATGATATTGACATTCTTGATAGAAAGAAAAAGTCAACAGATCTCTCTGCTTGGGAACTCTCACTCAGAAAAATCGTCAAAAATCCTCCGATGATATTTATGAAAAAGAAGATGGCGTCTGGGAGGAACCACAACATTTCTTTCTTCCATAAGGTGGCATCTGGGAGGAAGAGAGCAGATGGAGTCAAATACTCTTCCCATATCTCTGAAAAGCTCCACTCCTTCAGTGGCTTTTCTGGGTCTTCTATGGAACAGGCCAGGTGCCTGGTCAACTCACCCAAACCAATTGCTTAACCTTTAGGGCTGAAGCAGTGTATGAAAGGGGAAAGAAAATGAAGAAAAAGGCAGCCCCCCTCACACTCGTTACTATTTCTGCTTTCAATTAACAGTGAATCAGCTGACTGGATTATGTCCTGTATCTGCAACTGATTTGCATAACCATTGATGGAAGTATAATCCCTCCCATTTTTGTGGGAACTTTTCTTTAAGAAACTTGAATGAGTCATAAAATTTGAACCTTATTTATTTTTCTGCAACTAAACACCACTGGCTTAATAAGAGAAGGCAATGAAACTCGCATTTTCTAAATTAAAGGATAGGAGAAAGTGCATTGTTTAAAATTACATCACAAGAATTTTGAGATCTTACAAGGGATAAGACATAGCAATTCTATATCATGAGGCCATGGGTTCAGGTCTCATACCATATTTTTTTCCACAATTAGTAAACAAGGGAAACAGCCAAGCTAGTTCAGTAAGGTACAGGTACACGAACTACTGGAGGACCGGACTTCATGTCCTCCAGAATGAGATCAAAAAGAGCTCGAGCCACAGGACCTTCTTTGCCTGGAACAATAAAATGAAAGATCACCATTTCAGTGATTAGAAGGTTCATATATTTGTAAGAGGCTACAACCATGAAGGTTTTACCTCATTTACATAAATATTATTTAGCCTTGTATCAGAGTAACAGGATGTTTTAAAACCCAGTTCACCTGATATTAGACAACCCATCATGAATGGTTGATTTGATCATTCAAATAATAAGGTGCCCACCAGATTCTCATTCACATTGATGGAAAACAATTCAAATAAAACCTCACTTACATGTCAATTTAGTGTTGTGAAGCCCAAGCTACACTAGCAGAGGTGTCCATTATATATCAAAACATTTCAGCCTCTAGGTAATTACCATCTTTAAGCAACAAAGACTACTAACTGCTATAAAAACAGCCCAGTTAAGGCCTATACCAATGACTTCCTAGCCATATGTCAGGCTTAAAGCAGAGATGATCATGATTTAGAATTCAAGACTGATACCAAAACATGAATGCAAAACTCTTACTGATCTACCAAATAGAATCAAAATTCATGTATGAAATCAAATCCAATGAGATACTCGATAACAAAAATATGAAACTCCAGAAGAAAAAATTAGTGTATTAATCTTATTTATCTTCCTATATTCATGTTCTCGAGCATCTTTCTTTTTTTTTTTTTTTGTTGTTTTTTTCGTGGATAATCATGCTTTCAAGCATCTTCAAGTGTTTGACTAAGAACATGAGTTTAATGCATATTTGTTGCCCACACTAAATGACCAGAACAACAGAAAGAAATTTGTTAAAAATTGAGGGAAACTCAGCATACCAGCACCAATGACTTGGTCATCCCATTGCAGGACAGGCTTCATGATAACACCACTTCCAATTAGCATCATCTCATCAGCCATCTTCCCTTCCTGGACAGATACACTCCCAAGTCTGATTCCTCTTAGTCTCCCATCTGCCACAAGTTGTTCAGCAAGAACCAAAACTCGTTTTGCTGTGCACCCACTAAGAATTTTGTCGAAGTGGGGCATCACAAGCTCTCTATCCGATGTCACAAAAGCAACATTCATGTTAGGACCCTCAGCAACAAACCCTTCATCATCTAACCAAATTGCTGCAAATGCTCCATTCTCTTCGGCCTCCATCTTGGAGAGTGCATTAGGCAAGTAGTTTACACTCTTCATTATGGAAAACTCTGGTGATTTCATTGGGACCGATGATGTAATGACTTTAACACCCTTCCGGTCTGGTAAAGCTTGGCCTTCAATCACAATGGCATAGAGAGCAGGGTTTGGACACCCGGATGGAGATAATAAGAAATCACCAGGTCCTGGAGACAGCCAGTACCTCAATGAGCCTTGCCTGCATCTTGATGCACTTACAGTTTGTATGAGGATGCCTCTCATGGTTGAGCGCTGAAATGGGAGACGAATTTTGGCCATAGATGCAGACCTTAGAAAACGGTCTAAATGTTGATCTAGCTCATAAAGGTATCTGAGATCATGAAAGCATGCAAAGAAACTATGTCAAGATTTGGAGTGAGTATTGGCTTATTTGTGAATATGGAAGACATGGCTGAGTGTCATGAATGTGATTTCTCTTACTTAAACTTCTAAATTTTTGCATTTTGCTTTTTGCTCTTCAATATATTTAAGAAAAACAAAAGAAACCACACAAGGCAAGGTGAGCTACCAAATTACCAAAATATATAGATATTTATAAGGTTATCTATAAAAGAGGCTCAATTTAGATAGTTCACAATGGATTCCTTTCATCAAGCATGCATTCTCATATAGATATTTCTATATTTCATGTATCGTAGATCTGCAAACATCATCATCTAAAACAGAAAAGAATTCTGATAAAGTATGAGAAGGATACCCTTTTTTTGACAAAATACGACAGGTCCACTTGTCATTATAAAAAGAATGCATAGAGATATAAATTGACAACAAAAAACAAATCAAGTGCACCAATAAATATCTTAGTTGCCTTCTATGTGCAGGCCTTGAGTCAACTTATTTTCGCTTATCAATGGAATCTTAGGATTCTTGGACTGGAATAATGGAAAGTTCAGGTCCATGAAGAGAAAGGCTCAGCCAAGTCATCTGGAAAGTTCATAAGTCAACAACTAATCATCAACCACGCTACATCTATCTGTTCTGTGAGTTCAATAGTACCAAATGATAAGAACATATACGGAAAGTAAGGCCAAAATATTTAAGCCACTCCATATGTCATTTAAGGAAAGCAAAGACAACAACGGCATCTTTCACATGTCCAAAAGTATGTCAAATGCCTTGGTTGTTACCCATCCATTATGGCTGCAGTATCAAAAACACCATGCCCTCGATGGACCAGGTGATCATCCATGTGTATCACCATAACTGCAGGATCTGTAGTGATTCCACCAAAGATGCTAGAGTACATGGCCATGTAATTTTGCTCGCCAGTTCTTTTTTCCTGGAATTCTCTAAGCTTTTCTGCAACCTTGCATTCATCAAATCAAATTTATTAAGAACTTAATTTTATTCATAAAACACATACAGTCACAAATTAAAATTTAGGGTACTGGACCACCAATCAATTTGTTTGGATCCTCTCAAAATGAAAAATTAATAACAAAAAGCTAAGCGACCTAGTTTTTGAACTAGAGAGAGACGTTAAGTATATAGCATATCCTCAGTTATAATATATGAGACTATTATTTTTCCAGCTGTGTGTTTAAACCAGCTTGTATATTTGGTATAACCTTTTCCTAAGAATAGGGGACGATGGAATCCTCCAATTCATCCAGTGTTCATTGTGCCAAGGCATTACAAATTCTCAATTATTTGAATTAAGCTCAAAATTCCACGAAAAATAAATGCTTTTTTTAATGAAGTAGTTCTAAAGTTCATGTATGGTAACAGCTCTTTGTTTAACAAACATAATAAGAAGAACCTTATGGGGCTAATTAAATTACAGCTCTGTATGGCTTCTAAATGAATGTCCAAGTACACCATACCCATTCAATCTGCAAGAAAGAATCTATATATCCTCTCCTTTGATTCCACTGGCAAGCTATGCTCACAGACCAATCAGCTGGCTGGAGTGCTTCGTTCTTTCAAAATTTGTTGTATTTTAAGTCCTCGAGCTAAAAATAAAACAGCTATTTGAATTGCTATACATGGTCAAACAGACACAAAGTTTGAAACTACAAAGTACAAATAAATTTGGATTGTCCCTCTCTTCAAAGAAATGCACAGAGAATGCCACCACCTGATGCTGAGTCCTGGACCCCTCACTTGAGCAAGATCTTAAGGGTGGGATGCCAATCACTGGATACAAGTTGCATTGGCAACAACTCGGATACTTTGATCATGGCTGCATTCCTCACTGTCTCACCAACCGAAGAGCTCTCTGAAATATTCTCCTCATTTCCACCACTTTGTAACTTAAAAGTAAAGCTGATTATTAGAAAAATTCTCCCATATTTTGATTTTGGTTTTTTTTTTTCGGATGCTTTTCAATCAATCAGCTATATGTTTTGCAAAATGAGGTACTCGTCCTACATCATCTCTCCCATCTGCAAAGTCATACTTGCAAAAAAGTTCACTGCTGTGCAGTGACCTGCCAGCACTAAACAAGTGCCTATTATGTGTATAATTATACATTATTATATAAAAGACAGTCCATGAACCCAATAGCTTGTTTCATACATTAAGAAACAACCATAAACAGATAAAAAGTAATTAAATAGTAAAAGGAAGGTGTTAATCAACACATATCACCATGAAGTGAATCTTATTGCACCACAAATTATATGCAGGTGTGAATAACAATATTATATAAATAAGTTGGTAATTTAGAAGGAAAGAGACATGTTAATATAGAATCATTAGAAAAGAACAGACAACAACAAAACAAACAACAATAATAAAATATCATCATTAACCACCATAAACAAGCTTAGTTTTATCAAATCATTCTGTATATTATCTAGTGGTGATTATAGCATAATAATTGTTGTGAAGTAAGGAAGGAACTGAGGATTGCAGGAGTATACCTCAGAGCCGGACAAGAGGGGAACACGAAATGTATGGACACCCACACCAGCAGGATCTGCTAAAAAAAAACTAGCAAATGTCTCTCAGGGGACGTTTATATGAATCCTCTATCAATAAATATAACTATTTCTCATTTCTGTGGCTCAAGAAAAAACTCAATTATGGCACTAATAATATAAGCATTAGAACTTTCTATAAAACCAGTGATTAACGTGTAATTTGAAATGGAAAGAATAGTGGAACATCTCTCCCCCTCTCTCTCTCCCTCCCTCCCTTTCTCTCCCACCCCCCCACAACCCCCTACCCAAACAAAACTATTATATGAAAAGACCAATCTCTCGATTCAGATTCCCCTCCTCTCTCTACAAATTTAAGTCCATACAAATCTAGAAAGAGTCCATGGCTCACACCTTCCCTCTCCCTCTTAATGACTTTTATTGCACCCATCAAAATAGAACATGAATTATGCTTCAAATAACTACAAAAAACCAACCTTATTTTCCTTGAAATGTAAAAGAAAAAACACCAAATTTTCAACTCCATTTCCTCCTCCTCTGTCTCTCTCTTTCCAGATTCCGGTCCAAACAAATCAGAAACAGCAGACAGAACGAGTGGTAGAAACAAATTTATGAATTCAACCAAATTCCTCTTTCTTAAAGAAGCATTCAACCAAACTCCTTTTATCAAAAGAAAAAAACAACTAATCAAAAAACGCGGGGAACATCCAGCTAATTCATAGAACTTTCAAATGCCAACCTTCCTACTCTTTTCCTCCTCTCGCTACCAATTAAAGTCTACCCAAATAAAAGACATTAGGTAGAAAGAGTATTAAAAAGAGACCAAACCGAACTCTTTTAATCAAATAATAATAATAATAATAACCACGCAAAAACAGAGGAAAACCCGATACACACCAGCCCAATTCGAACTCGTCACGGCCCTCATGACTCCATAGCGCCCCCCCTCCACTCCCACTCCAAAACCCCGATACGTGACGCCGTGAAACGCGACTCTCGGCCTTCTAGGTGAACGAATAACTCCCGGAAACCCGGCGATCCTCCCGATAGGTGGGTTTCCCGATACCGGCTCGCGCAGAGACGACGCCGAGAGCGAAGCCATGGCAACAAAGAACAGAGGGTCGAAGCTATCTCGAGATTCCTCGCCGGAAGACCACAGAAAAGTACCGATGGCTCGGCACTGGATGCCTTCGTCTATATAGAAAAAGAACAAAAGAGAAACCAGGGGACTGATCTCAAAACTCCGGGCCGTATAACCAGGGAGCACTGAGGATTGTTTATTATCGGGGTCCATCGCGCCACCTTCCGACTTGGGTCGCTTCTGAAGCAAGCACACCAATTTCATCCCTGTATTTACGGTAAACTATTGGAACATTTACTTTAACTTAATTTTATTTATATTTTTTAATTTTAAAAATATTAAATTAATTTTTTAAAATTTTAAAATATTTTAAAATAATCCTATCATTTATTTCTATCGTGATCATTACATAATATCATCATTTTATAAAATAATCAAAGTATCTTTATTTCCATCTTCTCTCTTCTTTCTCCTATTCGATTGCTTCCCTCCTCTGTTATCGATATCTCTCTTTCTCTCTCCTCCTCTTTTTCTTCATATATTTTTTTTCCTCATCATCCTCTTTCAAATCTACCCATGAGTTTTTTCTCTCCAGGATGGTTCCCTTTACTTTCATCCCTTCTTCACCAATGATCTATCCTTCTTCCTCGGATCCATCCTTATTCTTTTCTCCTCCTTCAATCTTGCCCGTGAACCTTTTCCCTCCGTGGCACCTACTTTCACCTCTATCTATTCTTTCATTTCTTTCTGATGCACTTCTCTTCATCATTCTCCTCCTCCTCCAAGCCTATCCATATGTTTTCTCCTATACAGTTCTACTCTTCATAGATGGCCCCTCCTTTTCTCTCCTTCCACCTAATCCTTTTTTTTCTCATCATCTTTCTCTTCTAAGTCTACTCATGATCCTCTTTCTCTCCACAATGATTCCTTGCACCTCCACCTCTCTTATCAATGACCCCTCCATTCCCTTTTTCTACTTCCTTCTCACTTGGCCTATTCCCTTCCTCATCCTCTGCCTCTAATCCCACCCCTAGAGCTTTTAACACTGCTCTTTTCCTCCACCCAACCTTCACGACCTTGCTCTCCCCCTTCACGGCAACTCCCTCAATTTTCATCTTTTTCTCGACGACAACCCCTTTTATACAAGTGAAAGTATTTTTGTTCATTAAAATGATAAGTTAATATCATTTGTTAGTAAGTGAATGGTAGGATTATTCAAAAACTTGAAAAATTAGTTTGATATTTTTTAAAATCGAAAGACATATATGAAATTAGATTAGAATTGAGGTGATGTCATGTAATTTATCCTTATATTTATTCTATTTTCTGGGTGAGCATGAATGGCTGACAAAGTGCCCTATGGGATAATTCAAGCATCCATCTGCTTGGCTTCCATAAAGAGCACTTGAGCTACATCACCAAAAAAAAAAAAAAAATGTTTTTCTTTATGTTCATCCAAATTTTTGTTCCAAGGGAGGTTTTGCACTTGTCAATGTCCTCCATGCTGTTGGCTTTTATCTTTACATTAGGTCTCTCTCACGTTGTACTTGCCTGACTTTCTTTTACTCTATGCAACATAGTTGCCTTTTTTCTTTACCAAAAAAAAAATGCACTTGAACCGTTGTATTTGTCATCCATGATGACCATGATCGAGTGCCAGCATGTTCGGAGATCATTGTCAGGTTCAAGCTAGCCAGCTAGCTTGCAATTTTTCCAGTTTATTTGTTAGATTTTATTTATTATTTTAGTTGTGTTAAGCACAGATTGTCTGTGTTGTTAAACTGGGGAACAATATGGACAATTGGCTGCCAAAAGTGACATTTCTTGTAGGGAAAAGTGAAAACAATTATTGACATGCCAGCCCGCCCAGGCGAATTCTTTGAATCTCGCATGGACATCAAAGCTCAATATTTTAAATTGTGAAGCAGGGTTCTGCGGATGACCACAAAGAACCAGAGCCAATGACGGAAAATTGGAAGTTGGTTTCGAGATTATTATTCACCAAAATATAATCTCAGAGGCTTGGAGTTTTTATTTCATCAAGCCCCTCTCGTGTTTCTCTCTCTCTTATACCAGTTACCTCAGTCTGGGTTCCCTTTGTTCAATAGATTCTGCATTTAAATAAACTCACCAAACTCAAAGAAAAAGATAGTAGCCAAAGCAAATAAACCATTTAGCCTTCAGAAACATAAAGTAATACTCCATGCATAATA
Organism: Elaeis guineensis; assembly: GCF_000442705.2. Classification (NCBI taxonomy): domain Eukaryota; kingdom Viridiplantae; phylum Streptophyta; class Magnoliopsida; order Arecales; family Arecaceae; genus Elaeis; species Elaeis guineensis. The sequence goes on from NC_025995.2 coordinate 112,818,000, forward strand.
AAAGGAATATCTTCTGTAGTTGCCAATAAATTCCATTTCTAAGCAGTCACCGGCATTAGCCCAAGCAATATCTAAGGTCAGGTCATCAATCTACAACCGGAAGGGAAGAAATGGGTCAGTTGCTTCTTGAACAGCTAGAGGTTGGGCATTGGGTTCCCGAATTGTGGAGGTGGCATCCAAGTGCTAGAGCCCCTAAACGTAAAGCCCAGTGCCCAAACGGAACAGGGTGATGGGATTCTTCTGAATGATCAGTCCTAATGATTCAGGAGGAATGCAGCAACCTCGACATATGCCACCCCCTCATTTTCCCTAACAACATTGCTTCTTCCAAGATGCATGTATGGGTGATCCTCAGTCCACATCACTAGCATCTAGTAGCCGAGATTCACCATAGAGAGAGCATTCTCACGGATAGATGACATATTTATTCATCCATCATTGGAAAGTTTATGACAGTTCGGAACAATTGTGAGTCCTCATCAAAACGTTTGCGCCCCTGAATTATCTTCTTCACTCGGGAGCTCCCATCTCTTAATTTAAGGTGAACTTCGATGAGGAGTTGTGATGTATTTTGTACTGTTTATATCTACCGCAAGATGAACCATATTGCTGACTGGATAGAAGATGCATACAGAATATATATGGTTATAGATTTAGAAGTGGGATTTACTTTGTGAAAATGAATCGCTACGTAGAAAAGCCTCCATAAAATGGGAATACAACAAAAACTACACAAAACTTAGAATTTTTTTTTTAAAAAAAGAAAAAGTATCTCCAAAATTTCGAGCTATATAAAAATAAAAAATAGAAATATGTTAAATCAATAACAACCAAACTTTAAAACATGGATGAGCTTGAGAGAGAACAACCACAAGGTGGAGGTTTTGTGACCTATTTGATGGAATATGTGAATTATTTTGTCAATGATGGTAAATAATGTGAAAGCATATTCCTCGTTTGGCGCAGCAGCCTCGCACGGAATGAGGATGGAAGTGGGGTGCTCTGGTTTGAAATGGCCGCAGGGCGTCAGCCTAAAACCAAGTGTTTGGAGTGTTTAATGATGGGTCCGGTATTAGTTGTCAGGCAAGAAAAGACTTCCCACTGGGAATCGGCTCTGCCACGTATGTTCGAGGATACAAAGAGGGATCAGGAGTGTGAATTCGGAATTCCCAATCCTCTTGCCACAACGGCTGGTTACGTGATTTCCTGTGTGGGAGAAAAGCGCAAAGCTAGAACAACTAGAAAAAAGAGATTAAAAAAAAAAAAATCACAATAGCCTTATCCAGATCTAATTCAATTTAAAAGTTCAAGTTATTAGATTCCAGATTTAATCATTTATGTCAATAATTCTACGATCACTAATTATTTCATTTAGAATGAATTATGAGCCAATCTAACTACCCTGGACAATATAAAACCTTGCATTCCACTATTTGGAGGTTAAGAGTTCTTTTACTGTATGGAGAGAGAGAGAGAGAGAGAGAGAGAGAGAGAGAATTGGGGTGTGAGGCTTGAGAACTTTTCTATAACAAGTGAGGGATGGGTTAATTTGTTCCATACAAGCTCTTGTATTAGGATCCAGGTATTTTGTGCTTTGTCCTCAACAAATAATTCTCTTTTAGCTGTCCCTAAATGAAAGAAAGTTTCCAAATCATGTAAATCACTTATATTTTTTCTTGTATAATTTTTCTTTTCTTTTCTTTTTGTTTTTTTTTTGGGTGTGCTTCTTCTATTTGTGCTTGTGCATCTTGCTCTTGTATCACCAACAAGAGAGATTTTTATAAAATTCTACATGAATCACTGTATCTTTCCATGATTAATGCATAATACATGTATTCCATGATTTCCAACATGAATCTCCAACCTTTTTAGAATTGAGGCTGCTGTAATTGAATATCTTTCCAAACATGTAGGGATGATCATCACATTTGCTTAAATCAGTTATCATGGACTGTAGCACCTACCCTTTTACCATCTCCAGACATTATCCCTTCTCTTACTACAGCCTAACAAATTTTTGAGCTGCAGAATTTGATCAAATCACTGTAAATTTATCCATATTATCTTTTATTTATTGCTTACTAAAATCACCAAATAACCATTTTAATATATTATGCACTCTGGTGTATTTCTAATACCATTAGGATATGCTTGGATGGAAAAACAAGATGGGACAATATAATTCATGTATCTCTCCCTCCTTTAAGAGATCAGGGTTCAAAACACGAGAGGTATCATCCCTCAAAATAAAGGAGCATTCGTTCAAAACACGAGAGATATTATCGCTCAATATAAAGGAGTATTTGTGAGGGATTACAGTAAGTCCCAATGCAATGAGTCCAGCACCGTGCCATAAATCCTAAGGTTGCATTTGATGCATTGTCAGATATCTTAAAAAATAATGTATGTGGATTACCTTTAGAATAGATTATTATCATTATATTATTAATAATATTAATTATTGTATTTAATACATACAGATAATATTATAGTAAAATTATTGAAAATCTTGATTGACATGTTTAATATGGCAATCAGATTACTGATAATATGAAATCAAATTTTCAAAATATCTCCAACAATTTTATCCTGATGCTCTTCTTTTTTTTTTTATGAGAAATAACGAAAATGATGTGGGTATGATGATGGCACAGAGAAATGGCAGGTCAAAAGGTGTGGGAAACCATGAGCACGAAGGGATGGGAAGGAGGTTGATGTATGTAGAGCCATGGGGGTGGCGGGGATGGATGTGAAAGAGCCATGCGTGGGTGATGGGGGATAAGGACGGAGGAGCCATGGGCAGGCAAAGAGAGATGGAGGAGCCGCGGGCTGAAAGCGCACAAGGAGGGGGGAGAGTTGGATAATGGGTTTTATATAATTTTTGGAAGAATAATTTTGTCCAAATTTTTTATTATAATATTGTTAAAAAAATGATAATCTGGATAGCCACCCCTCTTCAAGGCAATCCAGATTGCCTTCCATAAGGTAATCTGGATTACCATCCAAAAAGCATACTAAATACAGTAATCTATATTATCATATTAAATTATCAGTAATCTGGATAGACTGCCAGCTACCAAACACAATCTAAATGTTAGCTTGTTAAATATTAGTGCCACATGGATTTGTTAGCGCGAGTCGGTCTTTCTTCCAATAATTTAAGTTTTTGTGTTGCCAATTTGTGATATTTTAGTATGACTTGACAAGCTAGACTTCTGCTGCATCCAGAAACTTATTATTAAATTAGTCGAAGACTCATACGTTACGTGAAGTCGGATGTATGAATATAATTTTCTTTTGAATCTAATTAGATTGAAAAAAATTATATATAAATAATAAAATAATATTTATTCAAATTCTTAGGATCACTTCATATTCTCAACTACTTATATAAATAAATTTTAATTATAAAAATATAATAATATGATATATTAATAATATAATTTAATATGAAGAGATGTTAGATTTATAAAAATATAATAATACCATATATTAATAATATAATTTAATATAAAAAATATTATAAATAATAAAATAATATTCATTCAAATTTTTAAGGTTACTTCATATTCTCAACCATCTATATAAATAGATTTTAATTATAAAAATATAATAATACTATATATTAATAATATAATTTAATGTGAAGTGGTATTAGGCTTTAATTGTAAGAATATAATAATACCATACATTAATAATATAATTTAATATGAAGAGATAGATATTTTTTTAGGTGGCACAACAAAACTCATTTGAAAAGTTGGCAACACTTCAATGCTCCTTCACAAAGTATTATTTTATAGGCTTTAATTGTAAGCATATAATAATACCATATATTAATAATATAATTTAATATAAAGAGATGTTTTTTTCAAGTGGTACAATAAAATTTATTTGAAAAGTTGAATTAGCAATACTTCAATACTTCTCCACAGAATATTATTATATATATATATATATATACTTCTCCACAGAATATATATATATATATATATATATATATATATATATATATATATATATATATATATATATATATATATATATATATATATTATATGATTCTTTTGGTAGAAGCTTATTGTTAAATTTTGTCAAAAGTCAGTTTACTCTCTGCTGATTTTATTTGACAATCCTAGCGGCTATGCTGCGCATAATTATACCTTGCATGCCTGCGTTCAGTTTGCCCCCCTACTCGTGGAATAGCGCGACGGTCAAATGCGGTCGGCACTGGCGGTCAGGAGGGCCACCACACCCCAACGACCATGTTTATTAAGAGGTCTATCTTTCGCGCGAAACAAGGATTCACCTTCCTTCGCACAAATTCACCGTTGGATCACCCACATCTGAAAGCGATCCGAACTCCCTCATTTTTCCTTCGCACGAAAGATACACACCCGACCCATTAGCGAAATTATTGCCTGCAGGTAGACCAGCACAAATCTCAGAGTACATGCACGGTGGATAACGCACAATCGGGAATTCGTGACATACAAGGGTTAATGTGGCGTGTTATTCACCGTGGGTTTGGTTGGTCCATCTGGAGGTGGTCCAGGAAATAATTTCTCCGACCCATCCTGCCGTTAGACGCCAGCGTGTCTTCTATGCGTACAGAAGAGTCCGCTTACTTTTAAATCCTCTATGCGCGTGTTATAAGCGTACGACGTATCTTATGTCCAGCGGATACGGTACGCAAGAATTATATACGTATTATAAGCGTACGACGTATCTTATGTTTAGCGTACATGGTACGCAAGAATTCCACCGCCTTCGGTCCCCTATAAATATCCAGGACCCGGCCTCCCGCCTTCCTCAGTTTCAATTCGCAAGCCGAGTCCTCTCTCTCTCTCTCTCTCTCTCTCTCTCTCTCTCTCATTCTTTCTCTCTAATCTTGTCTAGAAACGCTAACCCTCGATCTCTTTGAAAGAATTCTGAGGCCCCATCTTTGTTTCTATGCTAATGATCCAAGAACACAGAAAGAAAAGGGCGTCGTCGGCCAATGCGGATCATGGCGGTGATGAAGCCATCATCGATCGCATCGTTCTTGTTATAAGGGGGACGAAAACCCTACATCTTCTCCATCGATGCTTTGACGAGATCCTTGAGATATTTTGTTAACGCGATCCTCACTTTATCTTGCTCTCATGTCATGAAGAGTTGATCCGGGTTCTCTCTTTATCGTGCTTCCATATCTCTTGATTCTTGAAGACCTGATCTATTCCTCCGCCCTGTTCTGTGGTTCTTCTTCCTTCTGTTAAACTGGAGTGATTAAGTAATTCTTCTTCTTTGGTTTTATTATTTGATTGAATTAGATCATGGTTCTTGCAAATCTAGGGATATTTTCTTTATAAAGCACTGCTGATTCGAGTTCAAGTTAGGCCAGGCGATGAAGCATAACCTAGGGACATTTTATTATTTCTTGAAGAGTTGATCTGGATTCTCTCTTCATCGTGCTTTCATATATCTTGATTCTTGAAGACCTGATCTATTCCTGTGACCTGTCCTGAGGTTTTTCTTCCTTTTATTAAACTGGAGAGATTAAGTGGTTCTTCTTCTTTGGTTTTATTATTTCATCGAATTAGTTCCTGGTTCTTGCAAATCTAGGGATATTTTCTTTATAAAGCTCTCCTGATTCGTGTTCAGGTTAGGCCAGGCGATGAAGCATAACCTAGGGATATTTCATTATTTCTTGAAGAGTCGATCTGGATTCTGTCTTCATCGTGCTTTCACATCTCTTGATTCTTGAAGACGTGATCTATTCCTGTGACTTGTTCTGAGGTTTTTCTTCCTTTTATTAAACTGGAGAGATTAAGTAATTTTCTTCTTTGGTTTTATTATTTCACCGAATTAGTTCCTGGTTCTTGCAAATCTGGGGATATTTTCTTTGTAAAGCTCTCCTGATTCGTGTTCAGGTTAGGCCAAGCGGATGATGTGATACGCATGCATCGCCAAGCGGATGATGTGATACGCTGCTCGTACTCTTGTAAAATCTTGGGTCTTAATTAATTTTGTCTGAATTAATTATGCATTATTGTTATTAGCAACAGTTTGTGACATGGAATACGTCTCTAAATATGATTTCTTTCTATTTAACTGTGATCTTATCCTAATTGTCTGATGCCTTCTGTGACAGTTGGGCAGGTCTCTTCAAGCTTTGCGTGCTGTTCTGGTGGCAGTTAACTGTGGGCTTATTATTGAGAACTTGCTGAAGTTTTGCTGAATTTCCAAACCTTATCCTAGCCAAATAAAGTATCTTCCTCCTTTCCATATGTTTGTTTCATAAGAGTAATGTTGATCTTCTCTTCTCTTCTTCTTGCAGTATGGTTTACTGATTGGAAGTCGGTTTTTTTTTTTCCCCCTCAATTCTTCTGGTCCCGTATGGTGTTAACGTTCTTAAGTTCATTTCGCTCGATGGGACTCTTTAACTGTGTGATTGATAGGAGCTATGAAGCTGATAATACCTTGGACAATTAGTGTCAGCCTTTATCGGCAGACATCAAGGATATAAAGGGCCGACTAGAATTCTTCTAAGCCGCTCACGGACATTGGGGAGGAAATCAAGTGGTCGGGCTGCGACACGCAAGCCGGAGTTAATTTCCTTCGGAGCTTTTTTTCAGAATAATATAAAAAAAAAACTTAAATATCAAAATATATCAAAATCAAACTTATTTATCAAAATAATGTAAAAGGGAAAAACGCCATTTTGAATGGCGTTTTTTCTCCTTCCACGTCACCCCCCTTTTGCACGGCTTTAAAAACGCCATTCAAAATGGCGTTTTCAAAATTTTCCACAAAAAAAAAAGAAAAAAATCGTGAAATAATGAGAAAATTGATTTTTTAAAATTTAAAATTAATAAATAAATTATAATTATAATTTTGATTGAAATTTAAAATATAAAGATTTGAATTTGTAATTCATTAAAAAAATTAATTTAGATTTTTTATTTAAAATATTTTTTAAAAGATGTCAAAAAAAATCTTAAGAAATAAAAAAAAAATTATCATAGAAAATAAAAAAAAAGAGAAAGAAATTTGAAAGAAATAAAAATTTGAAATTTAATTGAAAAATATCGTTCGAAATACTTGTCCTAAAAATTTTTAAAAAAATTATAAATTTTAAAATTTTTAAAAAATCCAAAAAAAAATTATAATGTAAAAATTAAAAAAAATAAAATTTTAAAGATTAATTGAAATTAAAATATTATTTCAAATTACTTTCTCAAATTAAAAATAAATAATTTAAAAAAGATTCAAAAAATTTTGAAAAATAGGCTAATTTTTTTTTATAAAAATATAAAGAATTGAAAAAAAAAGAAATTATAATTGTAATTGAATAACAAACTTTATAATTTTTAATTTTAAGAAATAAGAATTATAATTGTAAATGAAATTAAAAATTATATTTTAAATAACTAAATTAATTTAAATATAAATTTTTAAAAAATATTATAAATAAAAAAAATACGTAATAGAATATCAAAAAGATAAAAATAAAAAAAAACTAAAATTAAAATTTAAAATAATAAAAATTATAAATTAGATTAGAAAAAATATATCATAAAAGAATAAAATTAAATAAAATTAATTACAATTTCTTTTTTAGGGTATTTTATAAATGTGACTTAAAAAAATTAAATTTGAATTAAATTTTGATAAAAAAAGAAATACATTAAAAAGTTTAAAAAAATGAGGAAAAGTTAAAAAGTTAAAAAGTTAAAAAGTGAGAATTTTTAAAAAGTCACAAAAAATAATAATTATAAATTAAAAATTAAAAAAAAAATTAAAGTTTAATTGAAATAAAAATATTTTTTAAATGTATTTTATAAAATTAAAATTAATTTAATTAAAAAAATTTTCAAATAAAATTTAAAAATGACCTAAAAAAATTTCATAAAAAGACAAAGAATTAAAAAAAAATAGAAATTGTAATTGTAATTGAAGAACAAAGTTTATAATTTTCAATTTTAAGAAATAAGAATTAAAATTGTAATTGAAATTAAAAATAATATTTTAAATAACTAAATTAATTTAAACATTATTATTTAAAAAATATTTTAAATAAAGAAAAAAAATGGGAGGAAAATTTAAAATTAAATTTGAATTAAATTTTGATCAAAAAATAAATACAGTGTAAAGTTAAAAAATGAGGAAAAATATGGAAAAAAAATTTTATAAATTGAACTTTAGAAAAAATAATATTTTTTTAATTAAAGGAAAAGAATACGTAATAGAATGCTAAAAAGAAAAAAATGAAAGAAAACTGAAATTATAATTTCAAATGATAACTATTTTAAAATAAATAAAAAAAAGTATCATAAAAAAAATAATAAAATAAGAATTGTAATTATAAATTTTAAAAAAAATTAATTTTAATTTAAATTAAAAATTATCATTTAAATTATTATTTTTATTATTTAATTTAATTTATTTATTAAAAGATTACAAATATATAATTAAAAAAATAAAAAAAAAAGGAGAAAACGCCATAGAGAATGGCGTTTTCTCCCTCCCCAAACCCTTTTTCCCCTCCTTCCTTCTCCCCTCCATCTTTCTTCTCCCTCTTCTCCTTCTCCCTTCTCCCTTCTCCCTTCTTGATCTTCTCCGGCGTCTCTCCGGCGGCACGGCGGCACGGCGGTGAGGTCTCGACGGCGGTGAGCTCTTCCCCCCTCTCTCTCCCTCTTTCTCTTTCTCTCTCCCTCTTCCCCTCTCTCTCTTTTTCTCATGCCGGCGGCGGGCCGTGCGTCCCAGCGGTGGCCCCCGGCCCCCTCCTCTCTCTCTTCCTCTCTCTCTCTCTCTCTCTTCCTCTCTCTCTCCCTTCTCCGTGGCTGCCGGCCACAGACGGCCGGCGGTGGGCCGCGCGCCCCGACGGCGGGTCCCGCGTCCCGGCGGTGGCCCCCGGCCCCCTCCTCTCTCTCTTCCTCTCTCTCTCTCTTCCTCTCTCTCTCTCCCTTCTCCTTGGCCGCCGGCCACAGACGGCCGACGGCGGGCCGCGCGCCCCGGTGGCGGGTCCCGCGTCCCGACGGTGGCCCCCGACCCCCTCCTCTTTCTCTTCCTCTCTCTCTCTCTCTTCCTCTCTCTCTCTTCCTTCTCCTTGGCCGCCGGCCACAAACGGCCGGCGGCGGGTCCCGCATCCCGACGGTGGCCCCCGGCCCCCTCCTCTCTCTCTTCCTCTCTCTCTCTTCCTCTCTCTCTCCCTTCTCCTTGGCCGCCGGCCACAGACGGCCGGCGGTGGGCCGTGCGTCCCGGCGGCGGGTCCCGCGTCCCGGTGGTGGCCCCCGGCCCCCTCCTCTCTCTCTCTTCCTCTCTCTCTCCCTTCTCCTTGGCCGTCGGCCACAGACGGCCGGCGCCGGGCCGCGCGTCCCGACGGCGGGTCCCGCATCCCGGCGGTGGGTCCTGCATCCCGGCGGTGGCCCCCGGCCCCCTCCTCTCTCTCTTCCTCTCTCTCTCTCTTCCTCTCTCTCTCCCTTCTCCTTGGCCGCCGGCCACAGACGGCCGGCGGTGGGCCGCGCGTCCCGGCGGTGGCCCCCGGCCCCCTCCTCTCTCTCTCTTCCTCTCTCTCTCTCTTCTCCTTGGCCGCCGGCCACAGAAGGCCGGCGGCGGGCCGCGCGTCCCTGCGGCGTGCCGCGCGTCCCGACGGTGGCCCCCTCCTCTCTCTCTTCCTCTCTCTCTCTCCCTTCTCCTTGGCCGCCGGCCACAGACGGCCGGCGGCCCGCGTCCCGGCGGTGGCCCCCGACCCCCTCCTCTCTCTCTTCCTCTCTCTCTTCCTCTCTCTCTCCCTTCTCCTTGGCCGCCGACCACAGACGACCGACGGTGGGCCGCGCACCCCGACGGCGGGTCCCGCATCCCGTCCTTGGCCCCCGGCCCCCTCCTCTCTCTCTTCCTCTCTCTCTCCCTTCTCCTTGGCCGCCGGCCACAGACGCCGGCGGCGGGCCGCGCTTCCCGACGGCGAGCCCCGCATCCCGATGGTGGGCCCGGCCCCGGCTGGCGGTGGGCCCGCACCCCGGTGGCCAGGGCGGGCCCCGTGCCCCGACGGCGATCCTTAGCCCCCGCCTCTCACGGCGGTGGGCCCCGCATCTCGACGGTGGGCCCAGACGGTTGGTGGGGCCGCATGCCCTGACGGCGGGCCCCGCGTGGTGATGGCTCCGATGCGATGGGCTGCGATGACGGTGGGGCCCACGGGTTCCGACGTTCATTTTTTTTATCTCATTAATTTATTTTTATTTTTATCTTTATCTAATTAGATCCAGTTGTATTTTAAATTTTTAAGTATATTGCATTTCATGAAAACGTAGACCCGTCAATTGATCAATGTATAATATTCTACGTTATCCGTATAAAATATATATGAAATATATATTTTTATATGGATATCGTAAAATACATACATTGATCAATTGATTGTCCAGTTTGGACAGTTTGGGAATTGCATTTAATTCTATAGATAATTACATTATTCGAATGATATGCGGAGGGTTCGAGAGAAATTTCGGACAGTATTTTTCTTTAGTTCTCCTCACACATTTTGAGTCGTATGGAGAGAACTAAGGGAAAATACTGTCGAAATTTCTTTCGGTCCTTTTTGCGTATCGTTTGATTAATGTAATTAATCTATAGAATTAATGCAATTCCCGAATGGGATAGGATCTATCTGTACCTATTTGTTGATGATATGATGCATGTATCATGTAAATCTTTTATAATGATAAAATAATTAATAATATTAAATATTTTAATCTTGATTTTATTGTAGGTTTTTTTGAGAAAATGGCCAGTACTCGAGTTCGTGTTTTATTGTATTATGATGGCATGATACAGAATGATCAAACTGGAGTGCAGTATAGTCACCCTGCAAATCGGATGATTAGAATATCTTCATCATTATCACATCAAGAATTATTGGATCATTTATACAGCAGTATTCCTGTAGACAAAGAAAAATATGAAATAAAATTGAAATGGAGATCTCCTAATCTGTCGGGACAGTTAATGCAGAGTAAATATATCTTGGTTCCAATTGATGACGATGATGATGTCGAAGAAATGCTGACCTTTCCTTTGAAATATTCAGAATATCGATTTTTAGAATTATATATTGAAAAAGAAGATGTACCAAGCTTTGGATATCATAGTCAGTTTTTAACTCAAGCGGATAATAATGTTGGGCCTTCCTCACCTTTCGTAACTCCTATGATACAAACCGATAGTGTTGAGGCCGGTTTTGCAGAACAACATTCCACTACTGCCGGTCCTAGCTGTCCAATTATTCCAAGTACTGTGGTGACTTCTCCTGTGTCTTCTGCTATGGTGACTTCTCCTTTGGCACAAGTAGTGGTAAGTGCGGGAGACGACGCTCATATAGGAAATGATGATTGGGTAGTCGGTGGAATAAATTCTGATAGTCTGGGTTTTGAGTCAGATGAAAATGAAGACAGTTGGATGGATGAGGACAGTAGCAGTAATGATGATGATGATGAAGATGAGAATGATGATGAAGATGTTCAAGCTAATATTAATGTGGAAGAATCTCAATCTCGTTTGCACGAACCTCCATAATATTTTAATGATATAAATTTAGATGATGGTGGTTGTGTTAGTGCTGGTCGAAGATTGAATTCTGACAATCAATTTTGGGACTCTTCGATGACTGAATTTTCTAAAGGTTTAATGTTTGAGAGTAAAGATGATGTAAGGAGAGCTGTTGATCTTTATCACATTATGAAGCATCAGACATACAATGTAGTTCAGTCGCATTCGAAATTATGGTCCGTACGATGCGCATCATCAGATAATGTTCAGCATTGTAAATGGAGGCTTCGTGCTGCATTGTTGAAAAAATATGGATATTTTCAAATCACAAAATATGAGGGTCCTCACACTTGTTTGTTTACGGGATTGAGTCGAGACCACAAACATGTCAGTGGAAAGATGATTAGCACATTAGTCCGACATATTGTTGAGAAAGATCCCGGTGTTAAAGTTGAAGCTATAGTGGCAGCCGTTAATGATCAATTTCAATATACAGTATCATAAAGGAAAGCATGGTGTGGAAAGCATAAGGCATTGGTTGATATTTATGGAGAATGGGAGCCATCTTATGCTAAATTACCTTATTATATGGCTGCACTTCAATACGCAAATCCTGGTACAGTTGTTTCATGGAATTTTTTTCAAGCTGTGAAAGAAATTGAAAGCTTCGACAATTTATTGTTGTCATTGTTTTATGAATTACTGTGGGATTGTATTTGAATTTTCATGTTTAATATGTTGGGATGAACTGAATTTTGTGTTTAAGTTGTATTGTGTGATAATATTGTATTTAAAAAAAAATTAAAATATATTGTCTTATTTTTTTAATACATCTGTGATAATATTGCTTGGAGAGCGTATTATGGCTTACGATCCATGATATCCCGGTCCCCGAGACGGCAGCATTCTTACATTGCAGGAGCACCATCGATCACAGACTATTTTAGATGGCGGCGTAAGCATTACAATCTTATTTACTCTTTAAATTTTTATTTTAAAAATCATGTACGTTATCTAATTATTATATTTTATTGCAGGAGTCCAGACATCTTCGTCTACGACGATCCGATGCAGATTTCTGGAGGACAGAGGACATCCCAGATAGAGTGTTAGATTATTTACGATATCTGAGATTTTATGGAGTATATCGGATCGGTCGTATACAGATGGACGTTGGTCTTATTACGGCTTTGCTTGAGAGATGGCGTCCAGAGACACACACATTTCATCTTCCATTTGGTGAGGCGACCATCAGTTACAGGATGTCAGCATCCTTACTGGACTACCAGTTGATGGAGATCCAGTTACCGGAGTTGATCCCACACTTACCATTCCGGAGTGGTAGGCTTTGTGCTTGCGATTGTTAGGGTTTGAGCCCGACGCATATTTTTTCGATCATTCACGACTTAGGATTGAGTGTTTGGATGATCGTTATCGTCATTTTCATATTGCGGATGATGCACCAGAGGAGATGATGCAGCAGTATGTTAGGGGTCAGGTGCTGCGATTGTTAGGTGGTGTCCTGTTACCTGATACTTCATCGAATAAGATGAAGTTGATGTTTTTGCCATTATTAGAGGATTTAGACTTCGCTCGTCGACTCAGTTGGGACAGTGCCGTACTAGCTTGTCTATACCGAGCTATGTGTCGGGGTTCCTATGCTGATCAGAGCGAGATTGGCGGTTATCTTGTATTATTACAGGTACGTGAATTAAAATTTTTAATTTTTAATATTTAATTATATTTTACATTCGATATATCATTTATTTAATTTTTAAATTTTGCAGATTTGGGTATGGGAGCGTATGCCGACTATCAGTCCATTACGACGACAGTTGCTCGAGATGCCATCAGAGCAGCAGGATCCTGATGTTCCATTCAGACTAGACGGACCATTAGGATACAGGTATCGAAATATTATTTTTTTTATTTAAATTTTATTATTTTAAATTTATTTAATATTAGTACATTGTGAAACAGATGGAACGTTGCATTCAACGTTCATCACGTATCGACAAGAGTGGCACAGGTTTATAGGTGCCAGTTGGATACATTAGTTGATACATCTAGACGGGTAAATTTTGAATTTTTTACAAATATCAATTTACAGTATTCATAATCTATTATAATTTTTTATTATTTTTTTTTATTTTAACTATATTATATCAGTTTTTGTGGGAGCCATATACAGATGGGATATTGGCTATACTGCCGCAGATGTGTACAGTTGGATACGACATATGGACTGCTAGGGTGCCACTTATTTGTTTTGATGTGGTAGAGTGGCATCTTCCCGATCGTGTCCTGCGGTAGTTTGGTCAGACTCAGGGCATCCCAGAGCAGTTTGATACCAGCCAGGGACTTCATCGTATTGATCGACGAGGGAGAGCTCGTATCGACTGGCGTATCAGACATGCACAGTACATCGATATTTGAGATGCACGTCGAGATCACATTGTTCATGGTGATCCTATTTTGAGAGGCCGTTCATCTACTGATGACTACATGGCTTGGTTTTTTAGCATTACGGTGCGAGTCATTGGACAGTCTCAGTATGCAGTTTCTGGATACGAGGACGAGAGTTCTACTGTACGTCTTTTGGTAAGATTACGAAAATTACTTCATGTTATTTGTGTTATATTTTTGTTTTATATTGTACACTATACTGATTATTTTATACTAACTGTTCTATTTTTATTTTATAGACTGATTCTGTGTCGGATCTTGTGTTAGACACTCGTCGTGCTTTATCTACGATTGATGAGGACGAGCGGATTCAGATACTGCAGGAGATGGAGAGAACAGGTTCCGGAACATTGGTGGCGATTGATGTTGATCCACATACCTGTGCGCCTTGGTATGGAGCAGTTCGGACGCCAGATATGAGTTATACGCCGTCACCATATACTTCACATATGCCATCACCGCATATTCCGCATATGTCATCATTTGATGCTGCACAGATGCCACTGTCTTTTCATCCACAGATGGCAGCATCTTCTTCTTCCTACATCCCCCAGATGCCATCACCGGGTACCAGTTGGCCACATGAGTATGATACTTTTTTTTTCAAGTCCATCCGTGTATCCAGATGAGAGAGTTGAACGGGTCTTTCAGTCCGTAGATGATCCGACAACATCAGTTATTCCTGAGCAGCATGATCAGCAGATTTTCTCCACTGATATAGGAGAGGAGCCATCACAGCAGGAGCAACCGACGAAGACCTTCCTGAGAAGGTCCAAGCGACCACGGGCGCCGCGACGTCCTTATGGGACTTAGTCTTTGTTGTATTTGTATTTAGTATTTTTACATTTTTGTTGTACTATTTTTTTTTTGTATGTTTGACATTTTTATTTTATTGAATAATATTAAATGTTGATTTTATTTTATATTATTTAATTTTAAATTATTGGATATTATGATCGGTGCATATGGATACACATACTCGAACGTGTCTCAGAACATTAGGAGAGAAAATATTATGCTGAAAGGACTATAAAAATTATAACGTAAATAATAATATATCAAATGTTGCTCTTTGAATTGAACTTTAGAAAAAATAAATATTTTTTTTAAATAAAGGAAAGGAATACGTAATAGAATGCTAAAAAGATAAAAATGGAAGAAAACTGAAATTATAATTTCAAATAATAAAATTTTTAAAATAAATTTTAAAAAAGTATCATAAAAAAATAATAAAATAATAATAAAATAGAAATTATAATTATAAATTTTAAAGAAATTTAATTTTAATTTAAATTAAAAATTATCATTTAAATTATTATTTTTATTATTTAATTAAATTTATTTATTAAAATATTACAAATAAATAAGTAAAGAAATAAAAAAAAAATATAAATAAAAAGAGAAAATGCCATTCTCTCTCCTCGCCAAACCCCTTTTTTCCCTCCTCCTTCCTTCTCCCTTCTCCTTCTCCCTTCTCCCTTCTCGATCTTCTCCTTCTTCCTTTACAAATTTAAGTAAAGGAAAAGAATACGTAATATATCATAAAAATAGAAGAAAACTAAAATTATATTTTTAAATTATAAAAATTATAAATTAAATTAAAAAAATATATCATAAAAATAATAAATAAAAGAGAAAAATGGTAATAAAATAGAAATTATAATTTAAAATAAAAAATTAACTTTAATTTAAATTAAAAATTATCATTCAAATTACTATCCTCATTAAAAAATTTAATAAATTAAAAAAAAATAATTAAATAAATTATGAAAAAAATTTAAAAAAATTAAAAAAAAAGAATAAAAAAACGTCGAAGGGAACGGCGTTTTCTCCTTTCCCCCCTTCTTCTCTCCTTCTCCCTCTTCTCCTTTCTCCTCTTCTCCCTTCTCCGGCGTCTCTCCGACAGCACGGCGGTGAGCTGCCTCCTCTCTCTCCCTCTTCCTCTCTCTCCCTCTTTTTAAAAAATTTAAAAAATAAAAATTACCAGAAAGAAAGTCAAGGGGTCGACTCACAGAGTGTGGCAGCCAAAAATTTTGCGTGCCGTTAAACTCTTTTAGCCATGAGTCGATTCATGGGGTCGACTAAAAAATATAAATCTATTTTTCTTAGAAAATACGCTTTCAAAAATATTGAAATTGCCTCTAATAGATTACACATCTTTTGTTCTTGCTTTTGAGACTTCAGAATCATATCTGATAAAATTATGATTTTTTTCTTCATTTTTTAACTTTTTAATGTATTTATTTTTTGATCAAAATTTAATTCAAATTAAAATTTTTTAAGTCACATTTATAAAATATCTGAAAAAATAAATTATAATTAATTTAATTACATTTTATTCTTTTATGAAATATTTTTTTATAATTTTTATAATTTTATTTTTTATTTTTAATTTTCTTCCACTTTTATCTTTTTGACATTCTATTACGTATTTTTTTCTTTATTTAAAATATTTTTTAAATATCAATATTTAAATTAATTTAGTTATTTAAAATATTATTTTTAATTTTAATTATAATTTTAATTCTTATTTCTTAAAATTAAAAAATATAAACTTTGTTCTTCAATTGCAATTAGAATTTCTATTTTTTTTCAATTCTTTATCTTTTTATGAAATTTTTTTAGTCGATTTTTATATTTTATTTAAAATTTTTTTTAATTAAATTAATTTTAATTTGAGAAATTAATTTAAAAAAATATTTTTATTTCACTTAATCTTTAAAATTTTATTTTTTTTAAAATTTAAATTTAGAATTCTTATTTTTTATGACTTTTTAAAAATTTTAACTTTTTAACTTTTCATCATTTTTTAACTTATTAATGTATTTTTTTAATCAAAATTTAATTCAAATTTAATTTTTTTAAGTCACATTTATAAAATACCCTAAAAAAGAAATTGTAATTAATTTAATTTAATTTTATTCTTTTATGATATATTTTTTCTAATCTAATTTATAATTTTTATAAATTTAAATTTAAATTTTAGTTTTTTTTCATTTTTATCTTTTTGATATTCTATTACGTATTTTTTTCTTTTATTTATAATATTTTTTAAAAATTTATATTTAAATTAACTTAGTTATTTAAAATATAATTTTTAATTTCATTTACATTTATAATTCTTATTTCTTAAAATTAAAAATTATAAAGTTTGTTATTCAATTACAATTATAATTTCTATTTTTTTTTGAATCTTTTTTAAATTAATTATTTTTAATTTGAGAAAGTAATTTGAAATAATATTTTAATTTCAATTAATCTTTAAAATTTTATTTTTTTTAATTTTTACATTATAATTCTTTTTTTTTATTTTTTAAAAATTTTAAAATTTATAATTTTTTTAAAAATTTTTAGAACAAGTATTTCGAATGATATTTTTCAATTAAATTTTAAATTTTTATTTCTTTCAAATTTCTTTCTCTTTTTTTTTTTTCTATGATAATTTTTTTTTATTTCTTAAGATTTTTTTTGACATCTTTTAAAAAATATTTTAAATAAAAAATCTAAAATAATTTTTTTAATGAATTAAAAATTTAAATCTTTATATTTTAAATTTCAATCAAAATTACAATTTTAATTTATTCATTATTTTTAAATTTTAAAAAACCAATTTTGCCATTATTTCACAATTTTTTACCTTTTTTTTGAGGGAAAATTTGAAAACGCCGTTTTGGCGTTTTTAAAAATGCCATTCACGATGGCGTTTCTTTTTTTTTTTTTTGGGACGACGCCACCGTGAAAAAGGGGGGGTAACGTGGAAGGAGAAAAAACGTCATTCAAAATGACGTTTTTCTCTTTTGCATTAGTTTGATAAATAAATTTAATTTTGATATATTTTGATATTTATTTTTTTTTTTTGAATTATTCTGAAAAAGAGCTCATTTCCTTCGTCCCTTCTTTTATCTTTTGCTCGCCGGCGCAGGTAGATTCTGTTTCCTCGACCTTTGCAACCTTGGAACCACCCTCTACTATTTAAAAATATTTATTTATTTATTTATTTTTTCACTTATAACCCGTTCGCCTTTTCGAATGTCGATACTATTATATTTTGTGCACCTGAGGATTCATGAGCTCCTAATCAAGACCGTCGATGACCTATTCAGCTTCAGGATCTCAAAAACGAACGGTATAGATTAAGCGCTGCTTGATAAGTCCATCGCTCCCCTAAGCCAATCTCTTCTACTTAAAACCCTAGAATTCCTATTCCTTCCTTTTCTCTCCCATCTTCTCTGTCGCTCTGGGATCTTGCGGAGCGAACTAATTCCTTCCTCTCTGAAACCCCATCGATCGATCAGTGAGGATGGCTTCCTCCTACGAGTACGACGATCCATCCTACGACTCGCGCTCGTACCCGCCGTCGTCATCCCAGGCTTCGGACCAAGGCTACGACCCCAATTTCGTGCCGGACTCCGTGAAGACTTTCGTGGTCCACCTTTACCGCCACATCCGGGAGAAGAACGTGTACGAGATCCACCAGATGTACGAGGGGAGCTTCCAGCGCCTGAGCGACCGGATGTTCCGCGAGAGTCCCTGGCCGTCGGTGGAGGCCGTTGCCCCCTACGTCGACAATGACCACGTCTTCTGCCTCCTCTACCGAGAGATGTGGTTCCGCCACGTCTACGCCCGCCTCTCCCCCACGGGGCGTCAGCGGGTCGAGTCCTGGGACAACTACTGCAGCCTCTTCGGCGTCGTGCTCCACGGCGTTGTCAACATGCAGCTTCCTAACCAGTGGCTGTGGGACATGGTGGACGAGTTCGTCTACCAGTTCCAGTCCCACTGTCAGTACCGGGCCAAGCTCAAGAACAAAACGGAGGAGGAGTTGCAGCTGCTGCGGCAGTATGGCCAGGTATCGGTAGCAAAAAAGAAAAAAAGTTTTAGAGTGTCAAAATTGTTGTTGTTCAACTTTGGTTTTCTGTTTTGGAACTTACACCTTTGGAAAAATTGGATTTTGATTGGTTTTGTGCAGTCTTGATTTTGTATCATTTCCTGGAAGATAATTTGGAGTAGATTTTGGTGCATTGAGAATGCTTTAGATTTTGATGTCTTCTATGATGAATAATGTTCAAGTGTAACAGAATATAAGAAAAACTTGAAAACCATTTTGTTCTTGATGTGTAATTTGAGAATTTGGTACTTGGTGATGCAAATCATTCAGTTGCATATAAGAACAAAGGTTGTAAGGGTATTCTGCGAATAAAGTACACTAGGAAGTTTTTTTGGTGCTGGTGTTCCAAAATTTTGGTATTGAGATTTATATGAGAAGTGTCCAACTGGAAGGCCTAGTAAAAATAATGAATTTAAACTGTTTTTACACCACCTTAAGTATACCATATAGTTGAGTTTTTATGCATAGTGGAAGGAGAGCAAACAGAAAGATCATTTGTCAGCAAGAAGAAATATTTAGAGGAATTACATGCAGATGAGCTAGTCGTGGTGTGTGCATTGAGGTTCAAAAGGTGGTAAAGTAAAATTGGGAGTCATTCCTAAGAACGTATACCTTGTTATGTATTAGGAGAGATTACTTTTGAGCAGAATCTGCTTGATGTATGTTATTTGAAGATGATTTGGTTTTAGTGCTAATTGATGAGATCTCATAGTTGATCAGGTCAATGTGGTTATTATTATTTAACTTGTCGCATACTGATTGACAAATCACTTTTTGACAGAATTTGTATCGAATGCTTTACCTGAAGATGATTTATTTAGATGTAGTGTTAACTGCTGAGATGGATATACGTCTAGGTTTTTTTATCATTCCAATATAGAGTAAAAAGCTATCACTTACCATATACTAATATTAATGCAAGTCAGGAGGGAGACTGAGTAAGATGAGAGAAGAGGAATTGTGCGGGCACATGTATATTGGTTAACAGTTCTTTCCTGAAATTTTTATTTTAACTGGGGATAAAATTATGTTTCATTTTTTAGAGAGTTTTTGTAATTGTAATCATCAAATTTGATGGGAAGTGGAGACTAATTAAAATCTTGGTGCTTTAACGCACCCCTTATTTATTTATTTGTTTTCCACCCAACTTCCAAGTTTAAAGGGAACACCACTATTAAAGTGGAAATCTCGAGTGCACTAGTGTGGCTCCATCGCTCAAGAAAAAAGAATGGTTTCAGAAGGATCGATGAGAGGCTGTGCTGCAATCTGAAAAAAGAAAAGTTAAAAAGAGGAGGTGGTAATTCGCCGTGCTGCAATGTGAGACTTTGAGAAGGGCCACTATTGTCACCTCATAGGCATATTTCTTTTTCTTATGGGATAATAGGAGTCTATTGACTTTTACTACTCTGATCATGCCTTGAAGCCTCAGTAATCAGATTAGATTGGACATGTAAAAGAAAAGGTTGACTGAGACCGATCTAGTGGAACAGCATCGGATTAGGCTATCAGATAAAAGATGTAGGGTGGTGGGGGTGGGGAGGGTTGATACTGTTGTATTTTTAGCGAAATTTAACTCATTGGAATGTGTGAACCTATAGCATTACTATATGACTGAGTTCATCTATATCCCTGACAGACAGACTTACATGTCATATTTTAGATATGATTCCTAGGCTGTTGTTGCTTTTTCTTTTTCTTTTTTTTTTTCCCCTTTTTTTTTGGGGAGGGGGATGGTTTGAAATTGTTGCATACTTATTTACAAACTGGTTATTGTTCTCTTTATCTTTGGTTTTCTTCAGTTCCTTAGCATTCTGACCGAAGTTCTGTGGGGGATGCATATCTCTGTTTTATTTGTAATGGATTTCAATCTCATAGTGGTCAAAATGCAATGTAGTATGATAGTCTTCACATGCAATTTGTCTTCTTTCTTTCTTTTCTTTTTCTTTTTTCTTTTTTCTTTTTTTGGTTAATGCATCCTTGATGCTGTTAAAATGGTGATCATGTTGTGCACTAATGCTCCTTCATAGCCAATAGTTTACATCATGCATGGGGTGCATAAACAGAAGGTTTTATGTCAGAGTGCTTGTCTTTATTTTTCATCTTAGCTTGAATGCAATGTTAAGTTTCATTACAATGTTATATTGACTTGGTTCAATCCTGTCATGTCTATTTCTTGTAAATATTTACAGTCTGATGTTTTGGTGTGTGATATGTACGAGGAAGCAAGTGTGTATGTATGATAGCTGTTGGGCATCTCATTGTATATCCATCTAAGACTCATAAGTGACTTTCTCTAGGTCAGTACATGATAAGCTGGCTTTTTTGGCTGTTCATAGACATGGATTATACATGCTGCATGTTTTCTTTTACACATATACAATTATATCATGCTAGCTGTCATCTTATCACCCTGGTTCTTGTTGAATCTTGGTAGGCATGGAATGTGTATGGTGTTCTCAATTTTTTGCAAGCTCTTGTGGAGAAATCCATGATCCACCAGATTTTGGAACGTGAGAAAGAAGGGTTGGAGCAATTTACTGCTACAGATGGATATGATTATGAAGGTGGAAGCAATGTATTGAAAATGTTGGGTTATTACAGCATGATTGGGTTGTTGAGAGTGCATTGCCTGTTGGGTGATTACAGTACGGGCCTAAAGTGTTTGGCTCCAATCGACATCAGTCAACAAGGTGTTTACACTGTTGTGATTGGAAGCTATATATCTTCAATATATCACTATGGGTTTGCAAACCTGATGTTACGAAGGTAAGGTGCTTTGTCAGCCTTCTTTTTTCTCAGTTCTTTTTTTTTTTTTAATAAATATTATCTGTTGTGCTACTAGGGAAGGACAGTTCTTTACTAGTTGGTCTGTATTTAGGCATATTTCATGGAGATCATATGTTGTTATGAAGATTTTACTGGTTATTTCTGTTTTTTCCTTTTGCTAATATCATGACCATCATATTGCATGTGTTCCTTTTATCTCATTTTGTATCTTTTTTGGCCATTTCTATGTGAGTTCTGAAAATAATGTAAGTTAGGATATCATTTTTTACTATGTATCGTATTTTATTCTCTTTCTGTTTCTGTAACATATACGTAGATGTATGATTATGCATGACTTTGCCTTGCATCAGTTTGTTGCAGATAGAACCTGCTTCAGAAATTGTATCATAATACTTAAACATGTCTTTTAATATATCATTCATGCATATCATCTAACAAGAGAAGTCTAAATCATGATTAGCCATTCTAAATTTGACTTCTGCGAATTGCTCCATGCTGATGTAGGATTCTTGGAGGAGTAAAACATTGCAGATTCACCCCATATTTTATTACTAGTGGGGTCCAATGTTAATCCATTAATGATCATATAACATAGCACAGAAGTATTGTTTGGTGAATGGGACTCTTTCTGAACTTAGCAGATGAGACTTGGAATTGAGATATCACGTTAGTTCTGTTTATGTTTCCTAGTAAAATTTAAACCATTAGAAGTATGCGATTTACAATCACTTGAATCATTCCCAATCTTTCCTGGAGGTTGACTAAATCCATATTGATAGAGAAATGTGATGGTCCGACAATATGTGAAATACTGCGGTATTGGTTGGAGAATATGCTTTGGCTTTATACCTTTTTAAAATAATATGTTTGTTCTAAGAATTTGTTTGGTCTATGTAAGGGTTTGTGGTGCTGTTAATTTTGTTGGACGTACCTCACTTTGGGTCATGGATTGGGGGAGACTTTCTACGATAAGATATATACTTGCTACCATAATTTTGCTGGTGCACTGAGGCTATGTAAGATACATACTTGATGACAGTGAGAACACTTCTCATAGTCTTCCTGGTAAATTTAGTTGCTGGTGCATTGAGGCCATGCACAACTTTACCTATTTTAGTGAATTTGACAAGTGTCTTACTATTATGAAGTTTTGCTGTTCTGATGCTATCCCTTGATGTCTCATTGATAACACCTGCTACTTCTTATGTTTAGCAAAAACAAGTATGAGTCAGTATTTTAGGAGCGGGGAATTTTATAGAAATGAACGGCCAGCTTGGGTAACATGCAAAATCTATCAACATATTTCTTAGAATTTTCTGAGTTTTCCCTCTGGTTTAGCCAACACCTGCCAGAGCTTGCAAACATTTTTTCCCTCCTGGTTAGTATGTAATGTATATAGTGGTTTGTTGCATTTTATCTTTGTATTGCTTGTCAATCTAGTATTCTATTACTTTTCTTTAAGCACATGCTGGAAAGATCTTACATAATTCATGAAGCTTTCATCTTAATATTGCTAAGTTACATGCATAGTATTGTTTCCTTGGTCTTTTAGGTCTATTCACTTCGTTCCAATTTTCGCGCTTTTTTTTTTTTTTTATGTGGTTTCTGTTTGATCACCTAGTTTTCTGTATGCTTATGGAAAGGTATGTTGAGGCAATATGTGAGTTCAATAAAATCCTTCTGTACATTCTGAAGTACAAGCAGTATCATCAGAAATCTCCACAATATGATCAGATTCTTAAAAAAAATGAACAGATGTATGCTTTGTTGGCAATCTGCCTGTCGCTGTGCCCCCAGACAAAACTTGTCGAGGAGAATGTTAGTGCTCAGTTGAAGGATAAGTACAATGAGAAGATGTTGAAGATGCAGCGATATGATGATGAAGCATTTGCTGTGTATGATGAGCTTTTCTCATATGCCTGCCCCAAATTCATCACTCCATCAGCTCCTGTTCTAGAGGAGCCGCTTACAAATTACAACCAGGTAGTTGCTTTCTTTATTGCATATCATGTTGATTGCATTGAATCTGCCTTTGGTTTGTAATTTAGATGAATACTGTTTTGATTTTGTTTTGGCACCATTATTTGTGCTGCATTGATATGCTGAGCCATATGGATTTCACTGAATTAGTTGTCTGAGGCTCTGAGCTACACATATGGTTTGTAAATGATTGATAGGAGTGTTTTGAACCCATTATTGGAGAAAAAATGACTTCAAAATGTGAGCTACAAGCAAATAGACCTGCATCTCCAATGATATACAAATGCATCTTTTACAACTTGTCTTTTGACAGATAGCAGTTCTAGGCATCTTTATGATATCTATAAAGGGGCAGCCAGTGCACGAGGCTCCTGCTATTGCAGGATTTGAGGAGGGTCAAACGTGCGGAGAGGCTGTTTCATGTTTCGAACATGTGACCTCCAAGTTGCAATGGAGGAACCTTACCGTTACACCAAGTCTTATCTCATTTTTACAACATCTGTAGTTTGGTTTAATAATATATCCAGTTATCTAATTATTATTCACAAATAAACTTCCCAATCAAAATGGCGATTCCTCACATTCTGTTAAGGCCTGGTGGAGTTACTGATCAGCATGCTGGCTCACTGCAGGATGCTTATAGGCTGCAACTGAAGTTGTTCCTTTATGAGGTGAAGCAACAACAGTTGCTTGCTGCTGTTCGCAGTTTCTTGAACTTGTATTCAACCATATCGGTAGGAAAACTTGCTGCATATATGGAAGTGGATGAACCCACATTGAGGTCAGTGGTTTCTCAGTCTTTCTTATCTTGATCATTGATATCATCTATCATTGCCAAAGAAATGGGATTTCTTCATTATAATTTGAAAAGTGTGCATCAGGGAGGGGTTGTGCATTTTCTTTTGACGCTAGGAATCAAAATTTGACTATACTTTTAGTTAATGGAGTTTTTTTTTTTTTTTAATATTTTAAATCTTGTTGAGCTGTAAATGATTTCATGACCACTTGCTAACAATTGCTTGCCGACAGAACAAACTTGATGGCATACAAGCATAAAATGCATTCTGTTGATTCTGATGGAAAGATCATTCCAAATGCAGATGTGGAATTCTACATTAATGAGGTAATTTTTGTCTGCATTCCTTGAATTTGGAATAAAACTTTTAGTGATATCTGGCCATAGCATATTTATATTGTAAGAATGGTCATTTCTTGGAAAATATTAAATTCAGTTGTCATACCCTGGTTTTTTATTCTTAATGCTGGTCACCTGACTACTATCAGATGGTTGATGGTTAATGATTAAGGCCATCGCATACAGAGGAAACACAGAAGTGATCTATTGAATAGGAAAATTTTGTGTCACAAATGTTAAAATACTTGCTTTCTTGTTCCATGCTCACCCTTTGATTACTCTGTAGGCTTCTTGTTTGTGAGCAGGTATGGTGGTTTGTTGTCAATAATGTTTTTGCAATGCAGGATGTTATACATGTTGTTGAACCTAAGTCTATAAAGCGATATGGTGATTATTTTCTGCGCCAGATTTTAAAGGTTTGTTATATATCTTCACTCTTCCTGCTGTCTGCTATTTCTGCCTCATCTTGCAGCTGCTGCTGCTGTTATCAATGATACTTTGTGCTGCAGCAGCACCAGCTGTTATCATGTACATAAACTGCCTTGTCCTATCACCTGTATGCTAATTCTGTATCTGGCCTCTTTGATGTTGCAGTTTGAGGAGATGATCAGTGAGTTGGACAGAGTAAAGCTGGACTGAATCTGTCCATGCCAGAGTGGTGCATGCGGTTCTTTTGTAGGTGCACGCTTTTCTTTTGTAGCCAGCATTTTTGTTTCTCTTTGCTATCCCGCAAGGGCTTTACTTGCTGGCTTTAGATGAGTTGTTTGACAATTATAATGGGAAGATATTTTGATTAGAGATGCAGAGTAGAATCCACTGTTTTTTTGCTCATTAAATGGTTAATGTGCTTCCTTATGGTTGAGTAATTTAATTTACTCATCTATGATTTATAATATTTTATAATGAATTGCTATTGCTATTGATGTAGCTAACATTACAGTGAGACTTATTTTCAGGTGTTCCATTTCATGCATTTCCATCAGAGTGAGAAAACTGAATATGAACCTGTATTGTTGGGTATGACTCATGATCAGGTTGGTTTCCCGTTTTACAATTTTGCCTCGCAAAGGAACTGATTGGAACTGCATTTATTTTTTTTCTTTTCTTTTCTTTTCTTTTTCTTCTGTGTGTGTGTGTGTGTGCTGACCATCACCTTGATAGCATAATACAAAAGTTAGGCACTTTAATCCAGTGACATGAGGCCTACAGTAGGATGTGGAGGGGGTAAATAGAGTACCGGACATATAATTACTGAGGTCTGTACGTGAACCCCTTTTTAGCATAGATAGATGATTGCTGCATTTTTTGTGGTGTAAGTATCTGAAGTTGATCACAAAATGCACCGACAACAAATGGTTTCCACCATTCTTATAATGGTTGTGCCTCACTTTCTCAACATCTAATCACATATCCTTCAATTTCTTTGAGAGGATTTAGCTAACACTTGAGGATCATCAGCTAGAAAGCTTTTGTTCATGGGGTACTATAAGTCTCGAGAGGAATTGTATGGAAAAGGATCTGCATAACTTTGTATGGTTGTATGTATGAGTTATATAGTTTGTGTATGACTTGACAAGAGGTTTTCTGCAATTTAAAAGATTGAAAAATGAGAAACTACTATGAATTTTTACAATATCAATGATTGTTTAAACCTACTGATGAAACGTGATAATAGTTTAGCATGAGTTATCTAGAAAGAGAATCTTCCAGCCTCTATTGCTCTTTAGTGAAAAGAAATTCATGCTATCTATGTGGTGCCTTAATGAGCATCTAATAAGTAAGTTATCTATAATCTCATTTAAGGATGCAGAATAAGTGATTGGTAGCTTCAAGGAGGGGAGGAAAAGGTGATCAGGAGCTAGAAAAGTATGTATAGTATTGTGGATAAGGAAGCACCCAGTGTGTCAAACAGAAGTAGCACTTTCCCATCTACAAATGGGGGGAAGAACCACTGATCACTTTCTAATTCGTCTGTTAAGGCTCTAACATGCTTCTGAATTATCTACATTCAAATCCAAGTTGTCTCTCTCCCTATCGGTGTCCATTTTCAAGTGTCCTTTGCTCTGTAGAACCCCTAAATGGCGAGCTCTTGGGCTTCTCAAGCCTCTCAAATTCTCAAGCTTCTTTATATATGAGAATTTCTTTGTCGCAATGTTAGAAGGCTTCTTGAGTTTTTCCATGTCCTCATTCAAATTCCCTGAATCCTTTTCTGCTTCTGCATCTGGATCAAAATGCCAACCCATGAAATCTGACAGTGTCATTGATATGGGTGCTTTCCTCAACTTCTCTAATTCTTCCTTTGGGTCCAGTTTCTTCGCCATTCCTGTTGTGTCTGAATCGGACATCTTCAATTCACGATGTCACAGTGAATGCTCAGCTTTTTAGAACCCTGGAGTAGCTTTCCAAAACAACCTGCCCAACATCCTGCAGAAAATTCAGTAGATGTTTGAGAGCTTGCTTTTGTTGTTCTTTAGTTGAGGGAAAAAACATGTTATTTTAGGATAATGAGGAAAGAGAGTTTACTCTGTTGTACTGGATTTTGCTGATTGAGGAATGCCAGGAAATCTTTGCTTGATAAGGTGTAAGATGGTTTCTGCTCTGTCTTCAAATTGCCCCCTCTTCTCCAAGCTGACGGTAGAACCCCAAGATAGCTTGCCATCCTTATTGTGCATCTTCCTCTTCCAAATTACAACGGATGCTTCAATCTGATTTTTAAGGTCAAGGACCTCGTGCTGCCTCATAGACAAGTCCATTGATTCAAGAAACTCTTCAGGGTCAAACACTTCCACAGTAATTATAGATTGCATCTCCAAGGCTTGACCTCCCTTTCTGTCATGAGGAGAAAAAATGCCCAACTCAGGAAATAGATATCATTAACAGATAATTAGAGTGAGCATGCTTCTTTTTCTTCCAACAATAATGAGGATCAGGAAAAATAAATAATACCATCTCGTGGGAAGGTTCGTTTAGAAATTGAACACATACTGTCAGAAAGGGAAATGATCGGTTTACTAGTTATGTTTGATCATCTGGTATGCAGACTGATAGTTCTCTGGTGAACTTCATGGAAAACGATTGGGGCCCCAGCATAATAGTCCTTTTCATTATTTATATATGATTAAAGTGACAATTGGACGGAAGTGCCATGGTTAAAAGAACAGGAACGAGGATCACTCAGGAAGAAGCGTGACCTTTCACAAGTCATTTTAGACGTTAAAATTCATGTGCCAAAGTGTTAATTCTGGTATGTATTATTTATGCAATGGAGTCAGTGAATATTGAATCTGCATTTATATTGTGCATCCTGATAACGTTAACTGAAAAATGATATCATTCTATGGTGGCATCTCAGTCGGAATTTCATGATTGGTTTTATAATAACAATAAAAAAAAGGAATTTCATGATTATGTGGCCTTGCAGCACATATTAGCAGGATAATATAAAAAAAATTAAATGAGGGTCTACCTTTGGTACCGATTCAATATACACATCAGGGACCTACATTTCCATAAGCTGAGCATTTATAGCCATAGCTGCCTTGAGAACTTGCTTTACGGACTCTTTTTGGTATAACAACCATCGTCTGGTGACCTTAGAGAGCGCATTTAGAGGAACTTTGACAGTGGGAAGCCACCATTTGTCATACTTCCTCTTTGCATTCCCCTTCTCAGACTCATCACCATCCCGTGGTACATACCAAAATTCATCCTGGTCTTTGAAGTTGTCAAGATAGCTCTGTATTCTTATGGAAAAGCATATGAAATTAGAATTGATATCTTCATAAACAATAAAAGATTTCAGCTTTTTTTTTTTTTTTGGACAAAAAAGAGGGTTGGGCTATCTCACGATGAGCATTGCGTCAAGCTTGCGTAAGGCAGGGATGTTAGACTAAAGATCTCTGCGTTGCTGAGTTACCATTATCTGTAGAGACAAGAAAATGACAATCAAATTCATGCAGATTTGAGGCAGATCGCTATATGTAGCGCTTAAATGTGGAAGTACTAGTATGATGATGATCTTAGGATGGAATAAGAAAAGAAGGAAAAGAAAGAAAAAGTTCATTTATGACCTCCATGTGTGATCCATCTTTTGATATCTGTTGTGAAGGAACAAATTCTACAAAATGATCGGTGACAGATAAAAAGCCAATCAATTTCTCGACGCCACCTTGCTTTCCTTTCAGCAGACATTAGTTCGGAACGCCATTGCTCACCAAATACAGAAGCTGCAATAATCAGAAAAGAAAAATAAAAGGCTATTGGAAATAATTTTGATTTGTGCTCATAATGAGATATGAGAAGTATGTAAAGTGTAGAAAGATGTTTATGTCAATATCTAGCTCTAGTAACGCTGGTAAAAATAGGGTTTTTGACGTATTAGTCCTTTTCCAACCCAATCCGGAAACAGTTCACTTTTTCTTATAAAACGATATAAAAGTGTAACCAAAAAGAAAAAATGATATAAATGACCTGTTTTTTGATTGATAAAACAATCTTTGCTGCCTAGTTAATGATTGTCTTTAAGTTCTTTCAGTAACGAACCCTTTTTGGATGATCCATATCGCTGCTGTCCCTGTCTAAGATAATAAGAGTAGACTGGAATGAGGTTATAATCATCCAACATTAAGAGGCTAAGGGTGGTTTTTGGGGCACAAAATTAGATCAGAGTTAGAATCAGAATCGAAGTGGGAATCAAAATCAAAATGGCCATATCTCCTAAAGCATTTTGTTCGTGATTAGAATCGAAATTAAAATGAAAATCGAAATGACTGTATCCTCTGAAATATTTGGTTCGTGATTGAAATCGGAATGAAAATCTAAATTGGAAGTAGGAATTGGATTTTAGGAAGATCATATCATTCTCGTTGTCCCGAAATCGGAATAGGACTCCTAACTAAATGGTTAGAATGGGAGTCATCTATTCCCATTCCAGACCCCAAGTCTCTCTAACCGAGCATCTCTTAAGAGATTTATTAGTTGGATTGGATCAAACAAAGGCGGGCGTCATGGCTGGGATATGATTACTGCTGTAATTATTCAGGGTGTTTGGTTAGATAGAAATGCTAGGGTTGTCAGTGGCACTAAACATCGTGGGATGAATGTTATCCACACCGTGGAGAAATAGCTTAGGAATTGTTGTCAAAGTCCTTAAATCAAACACCAGCGAGAGGTTGCTGGATCAATCAGAAAACTCAGGCTGATAACTAGATTTTTGGTTGTTATTCTAATGTTTTCGCTTCTTTGCGTTGGCTCTTCTGCACCTAACTGTTTCTTAAAGAAAAAGGAAAAAAGAAAGGAGGACAATAAAATTCCCATCAAAACAGATCAGGTTGTACAATTCAATGCAGAGAGGATCATGGGTGCAGTCTTTGTATGGGTACCTTATTTGGTGTCTTTGTCGGCTGAACAGGCTGACGATGAATTTTCATTCTGAGGCTGTGAAACAATATTTAGATGATCCTTTTTGCTATTCAATGCAGAAAGGTCTATGTGTGCAGCCTCTTTGTGGTTATTTTGCTTGGCTTTGGTTTAGTCTGAACTGGCTGATGATGAATTCTTATTCTGAAGCTGGGAAACAATGTCCAGCCTATCCTGTCTCCAACCCAATACACAGAGCTTTATATGTGCAGCCTCTTTATGGTTTCTGTTACATACACTACACACAACCTTTAATTATACTGTACAAATAGTCTACTTCCAGATTCAATGATATATTCTTTCCCAGAACAGGAACAACAGGTTATCTCTGTTTCCCAAAAACAAGAACAATTGTCACAGTTTATTACGCATATTTGTGCAGTGGAATTTTGCTTTAGTTTTGGAGGTTCTTCACCTCTTCCATCAACATTTAGACCGTTTATGCAACATTTTTGGCAGCTTTTTCTCTTATAGTTTCTCACATTACTGTTATGCAATTTTGCCTAGTTGTATAGTCTTACAGTTCGTGTATTGGTACTTCAGAACCGAGCCTCCTTGTTGTCTTGGGCTCTGTTTTTTGCGGTTAACATTTTGTACTATATGATGTACCTTGTTTATTGAATAGAATGTAAATTTCTACCTTTCAAAGAAAAAAAAAAAAAAGATCAGGTTGCAATATTTTTCCTAAAAGTGGAAAATTTCATTCCTTTTTCCTCCCTAATGAGATGCTGTGACATATATTTTACAATGGCCAATGCTAAATCAGCAATTGAATCTCGTGTTGCGAAAACTAGAGTTATTACCAGTTAATGTAGATCGAACCAATATGCTCTCAATCATTTGTAGATATAGGAGTTGCTTGAAATTAAAATAAAGATGTCCAAATATATAAATCAACTTTTAAAGGATTCTTATTTTCAAAAATTTAGAAGATCATTAAAACAAAATATATTTTCAGTCAGCACTTACATTTGATTTCCTGCAATTAGTTTTCTTCCAATTGCCTATATGAAGTGTAGTAGGTGCTTTCTACGAATGGAACAAATGACGGAAAATTAATAATATTGGCAAGATTGCTGATGATATTAGACAGAGCCAGAGCTGAAGAAACTCCTTTTTCACCATCTGACATGTCTTCGCTTGAGAGTAGAGATAAAACTTTAATAGTCGGACCGATCATGAAAGGAATTATAGTTGGACATGCTTCGAAAACATCCATCAAAAGATGGGTGGTCGCACACATAAGCGCACGCACATATTGAAATACTAAAAAAAAAAAAATAGATAAATTCTGAAGATATTTGAACAATTTAGATAAACATCACATAAATATTCTTTTTTCGATGAACGCCTTAATATATGTATATGGCAGACGATGACGGTCCGATCATAATTCTTTCTATAATCGGTCCGACTATAAAAATTTTATCTTAGAAGTAGTTTTACAAACAAACCTCTCCTTCGTCAGCTTCATGTGTGAATCAGATTTACCAAATTAGATATTATCATCCAAACAATCTACATTATCCTACCAGATTATTAATTTTAGAGAGAAACTATCCAGACAAGATGATCGCTCAATAAAAAGATCACTGACCCTCAGGCCACTTAGCTTTGTCCCCGTATGATCAGAAAACCACACACACACACACACACACACACACACACACATATATATATAAAGGTCACGTTCTCCTCGTTCCCACCCACACCGTCCAGAATTAGGCTCTGCGCCAGGCGTCCCGAGATCTCGCATACCCCCTCCTTCCCCTGCACCAGCTTGTCGAGGC
This sequence comes from Elaeis guineensis, assembly GCF_000442705.2. Taxonomy (NCBI): domain Eukaryota; kingdom Viridiplantae; phylum Streptophyta; class Magnoliopsida; order Arecales; family Arecaceae; genus Elaeis; species Elaeis guineensis. The sequence goes on from NC_025995.2 coordinate 112,849,987, forward strand.
TTGCTCCGCGCTTGAGGAATCGAACCATAACACCTTCTACCGACTCGACCTTGGAGAAGATGCTGCGGAAGGGGGAGTGGTCATTTCTCTGAGAGGGAGAGCCAAGAAGTGGGAGGTGGGTGGACTTGGGAGATTGCCTGCTGAAGGAATTTGAAGAGAGCAGAAGTAATCCACCTATCGAAAAATGAAGCAAGGAGTCGGAATGGAAGAGAAAGGTGAGCACTTGATGGCTCTAAGACCTATATAATATTCAAGCTAGCAGATGGATAGGATGGACAAGCTGGGAGCTTGATGGCTTCAAGACCTATGAAATCAAGCTAGGAGATGGAAAAGAGACGAAAGGTGGCAACTTTTTTGTGTTGGAGAAGGCTTCGATGGAATGGGAGAAGGAATTTACCTCTTCAATAAGAGCAGGAGATGGATGGGAAGTTAAAAGGTAGGAGCTTGAAGCGGGAGATGATTGAAGAAATGGGAGAGAAAACTCAATCTTCCTATAGCCCAAGAAGCGCTTGGGCGGGTTCCTCTTCTGTTGAACCGCGAGAATGAGGGGGAGGATTCCTGGGGGGGATGTCTTCCATTACTATTTTTAAGAGCTCAAATGTAGGGTGCATGTTTGAAAACCGGGTTTGTTGGAGGAGAGGTGATGGAGTGAGTAGAATATTTCTGAAAGGAGTTTTCTTTTTTTAAGGTTGCGGCTGACAATTTATCTAAATTATTGATAATTTAAATTATTTTATTTGATATATTTTTTTAATGATAATTTAGATTATTTTTGTAATTCAGATTGTCTTATGGGAGGTGATCTAGATTGCTTTGAAAAAAAGATGGTTATCTAGATTATTATTTTTTTTAACAATGTTACAATAAAAATTTTGGATAAAATTATTTTTTAAAAAAATTATATAAAATTTATTGTCCAATCCTCTCCCCTCTCCCCACCTCACTCCGCGTGCACGCCCAGCCCGCAGCTCCTCCATCTCTCTTTGCCTGCCCGCGGTTTCTCCGTTCTTGTCCCCTATCATCTCTGTGGCTCCTTCATGTCCGTCCTCACCATCCTCATGGCTTCATATGCGCCCATCTCTCCCCACTCCTCAATGCCTGTGGTTTCCTATACGCCTCGGTCTATCACTTTTCTGTGCCACCTCCATCCACATTAATTCTGTTACTTTTCATAAAAAAAAAAAAGAAGAACATCGTAGCAAAATTACTAGAAATATTTTGAGAATTTGATATAATATTACAGATAATCTGATTGTCATACCAACTATGTTAATTAAAATTTTTTAATAATTTTATTAGAACATTATATGTGTATATCAAACACAGTAATCAATATTACTGGTAATCTAAAGATAGTAATTTATTTTGAAAATAATTTATATTATTTTTTAAAATTATTTGACGATGCATCAAATGCAACTTTATGGAGGGGAGCGAATGCGATTATTTGGAGGGTGGGCAAGAGATGGGGATGGTAAGTTTTCCGTTTGAAGCTGCAACGTTGGTGAAAAGCCCGGGAAATGCGCATAAGAATCCTCCTCCATCCACGGAGAAATTATTGGATGCACCAGCTCAGCAGCAGACCAATCCAACCACAAATCAACGTGCGCAAAGAGGGACAAAAGAAGGAAATAAGAAACAAAAAGAGAGAGAAATAATATAGATGTGTCGGTTAGTGGATGGATCTGGGTATGGATCAGGAGCTGGCCGCGCGTTAGTGAAAAGCTCACCCAGCCGATCATGGAGATAGGTTCCAATGTTAGTTCAACGGTGAGACGCATCTGCCAATGTGCAAGAGAATTCTTTCTCCGATATGTAACATTCATTCGGGAGGCATCTCTTGGCAACCAACATTGTTTAGTGTACAAAATAGTGGTCGGATCTCAGGTCTAAAAGACTTATTCGTTTGTGTAGTTGCTCCGCATCTACAGTGCCCGGTTCACAAGCTCTCATAGGATTAGACTGCTGCTCAGATTTTCTTGCAATATTGCTCTCACTACTCTTGGATTCGGCTTATTTGGTGCATGTGTGTACAGTTTTGTAAATCTCCATCCATTACTTCTTTAAGTTTGGTGATGTGATTGGGATCTCAGTTTTCGGATATCACAATGTACAGTCAACAGAAGCAAAAGGGTTTTTCCTTTCATTCAACAACGGGACTTAATAGTTTTTACTAACACATTGTGCTTATCTGTAATTTTATATCCTATGCTGCAGAGGATTTTTAGCTGGACTACTGGTACGCCTCCATGCTTCGACTACATTCCAGAATGGAGTATTGCTATAAAGTACTGTTTCAAAATATCTCATACAGTGCATCCACCAAGTTGGCTTTTTATTATATTCGCTTATCCACTTGCTATTTACTGAGTTTAGTGTACCATCTCCTCTACTGTTTCTATCCATATGTTGTTATTCTTTTGGGGTTGTATCTTATTTTTGGTCTACAGGTCCTGTTTCACTTTGGGTTATAGGTTCTGTTTCAGCTTCTGTCTCTTATGTTGGTTACAGTTCAGGTTACTATTTTGGTTTTGATTTGTATATTTGAAAAGACATTGTATACTTTTGGGTAAGCTAATGATATGGTTCTCTTCTGTTTAAAAACAAACAAAAAAAAAAAAGACTTATTCTCCCCGCCCGAGCGGGAATGATAGGGGGTGGACCTGGTCCAACTGAAACTTCACCACTTTATGGGGCTATCACGAGAGTCAATTTGGTTAGGCAGAAGACAAAGATATGGAAAATTGAAATATTATTTTGAGTAGTTCTGGAGACACCGGGCATAGACCTAAGATAATGACCCAAGTAATGGGAAAGAGGATGTAGCCAAAGCGTGTGACGATCTGTCGATCACCACCTCTGATGACACCACTAGATCTATATGGTTGGCCAATTTGTTAATGTTGAAGACAGAGAAGATGGTGGGTTCCCATGTTCTTCAAACAGCACAAGTGAGTTAGATTATTAGGGGAAATATAATAGTTATGATCTAGCTTAAGGAACTATCAGATGGAAGGAGAAAGTTTCCCTCTTGAATAGTGATCTATTTCTAGGAGAGTCAACCATACATATGCAGAATATGTGGATTGAGGAGCGACAGTGTCCACGCAATTGCTTGCTTTCATAGGGTGCCACCTCTTCAACTCTGATGAAAGGATTTGACCAAATGGAATAAAATAAAAGAACTGCAATGGCCAACCAGGCACAAAAACCCAGGTTTCTTTCTGAAACTCATGATCTATGGTGAATGGTCCACTCTTTCTTTGGCTTGCATAATTTGCAAGCTTGGTCTCTTAGCAGAGAAGGATCCAAACAAGTCTCGAAGCACCATGCATTTGACTTGCTAAAGTGTTGCAGCATAAGAATTTCAAATAAACTAAAGTTTTTTTTAGCAAGAATTGGCGGATCATTTGGGAGGATAGGTCTAATACTCTATGACAACAAAAACAGAAGGGTGAGAACAATAACAAATGGGTACCATGGGTGAAAACAGGATTTAGCCATTGATGTGAACCAATGCATTCTTCCACATCCCTACCTCGCAAACAGTAATGCTATCCAAATAACTCTTTTTTACTAGCAGAATGCGAGGAAGAAAGGATCCAAATTTGATTCGAAGTTGAGTTCTCCAAGTCTCTCTCCTTTGCTTAAAATGGCCGTGCCTTACAGATGCAAATTTCTTAGAACTTCAGGAGACCAAAAATTTTACTTTCATCCACTATAACTTGATATTTGGGAACTGCATTTCAGTTAGATAAGCCATTTGAATTCTAGAGTAAAATTGAAGGTTCTTACATTTTATCTAATATGGATAGCAGGATGACAAACGTTCCCATGCAATCATTTGTTGAGAAACACAGAAACCATAAATTGTCTTGAGACAACTTTCTCAAAAATTTAGAAAGAATTTTCTTAGTAATAGTCCAGCTTCGGCATGCGCATTAACCCATATGCACCTACGCATGCACGTGTAGAGTGTGATCAGTCTAACCTAACATCCTTTGATGTGATTGGTCCAAACACGAGTAACAAGGCTCTTGAGTCCTTTATGGCCCTTTGTTGATTAACGAGGTCAGTCACATGCAGTAATCCAACGGAGAATTACCAATTGGTTTCTGGTATCACTCGATTGAGGGGTAAATAATGCTTGATCCAATTAATCTTAGATTCTACCAAGTCAAGTCTCTTACACAACGGATGAAGGCTGACTAGCCTTAAAACCTTATCATCAAATTGGAAACATTTTTAACAATATTAGTTCTTTGCACATTGTATCCATGTCAAATTAAGATACCATGGAACTTATGGCTGAGTGCCAGTTCTGGAAAACTTTGGTTTGGTGATGGCCCTGTGCTCTTGGAGTAGAGAAGGAATTGATGGATTTATTCATTGTGCCATCGGGGACCCAAGATTGCATAAGTCGCCTACCCTAAGCTGAACATCATTCAAAATTTCAGACTAAGCTGATCATAATCTGTGTTCTAGTACTGCATTTAAATGGACCGAGCAAAAAAACAAAGATTCCTTTGTTGTGACAATTATTCTGACAGACACATCTGTTCATCTGTGTCACCTGTATCGTTGAGTTATTTTGATGAGAGGTCTGATGCTATTTATTACTCATGGCTGAGATGAGAAGTGTAACAGTCCACGTTCCTGAGCCAGCCAATTGTCCCCATGTTGCCCTCTACAGAAGTATACAAAACAAATATAACAAGCAAAGATGCTACTCATTCCTGTGTCCCAGTAGTATTTGAGGATCATACAAGACTACAAAATTTTTAAGGAAACTTTCTAGCTGAAGGATAATAAGCCATTTGCGCAAGCTAGGATCATGGCTTATGCACAAAAGTAGATGACATGAAATATGCAGAAGTTATTATTTCACTCTGAAATCTGTTTATAAACATGTGACAACCAGTCATGTAGATCGAATGTCACAAAAATTTTACCATGTTCTAGCATCCAAGGAAGAGCATTTTGGTGCTAGATTTGATTCCCATATTTTTGAGGCTAAGGATTGGTTTCCATATCAGTTCACAAATCTTCAGCATGTGGTGCACGCGACATAGGGAGCCTGAGTAGATACACTACATGTTAGTATGCTTCACGAGACCATCTCTCTCTGAATACTGCTTAGAAGAAATAGGCTAAAGTTAATTGCATCTAGAGCTTCATTCAAGCTTCACAGCATTCTTGCCTGATGTTTTACATTGCTGTTCCAGTGATCATAAAATATAATGGAACAAAGAACAATCAGGTTTATGGTACAATAGCTTCCGGTGTATGCAGGTCTATTTTGTAAGCGCAGAAAAGTCAGATTTACAATTTTTAACTTACAATTCAATCTTCTTCTGACCAATGACTTCCTGTTTAATATAGATGATGCACCCTAGAACTACTTTATAATTAACTAATAATAGTGATCCTCCTCAAGTTTCTCTATGATTTCCTTTCTTACAATAGAAAATGAAAGATTTGCTTGTGTTTGCTCGCAAAATGAGACCATAATCTATGTGAAGGGGCTGGATGACAGGGAGAAGGAGGAAAAGGTATCAGAGAAAATGAGCAAATAAGAAAGTAAATAACATGATTCAATGGAGAAATATAAACTTATACATTATATATTTGGACAAGAATCTTCATCAAGGACCCAATTAGCTGTCCTGCAATTGGAAAAATGCAGGACCAAAATGAACTGGACATACATAAGAATACCCCGAAAAGCCAGAATAAAATAAATCAATAGAGTGACAATGGAAAGGGGCATATACATTACTAACAACATCACCACATAGATATTTACTTTTGGCATAACCACAACCAGCTATCGGCAGCCCTTTATGAGATAAGAAGATGGGCTTGTTAAGTTTACTGAAGTTTCCATATTGCCTACATTCTTGTTTCCTGTTTTCCCGACAGGTGTTCCACATGCACTGAAATCAAGAACTCTCGCCTCTGTCTGGGAAACATTCAAAGGTTAGCAGAATAAATCAAGAACAATATACAGAGGCATAGCTGTGATTGAAAACTAAAATTATCACATCAAGAAAAAAAACTACTGATAAGGATGAAAAAAAAGCTTCTAGACAACAAGTATAAAGGAGACAAATTTTCAGCAATTACATTTCTCACACATATCAGAGACATGCTAATAAGGATAAAAACGTCAAAACATATATTATCTAGACTTACACATGATGCAACCATATGGACAAATGTCCCCAAAGCCGTTGTAGTAATAAACCATCATGTAATAACAAAAGTTTGGTATAAACATATCAGCTTTTCAAGTCATTACCGGGGCATTAGAAATGCTATGAGCAATTGCACAGAAGATTTTTTTTTAGTTCCTCTAGATTCTTTTTTTTTAAAAAAAGCTCCCCTTGGTTTTTGTTAGTTCCTCTAGATTTTTTTTTTTAAGTCCTCTAAGCCTAGAAGGGAACCTAGGTTCCAAATTGTTCCATACAACATTTCAGTTCAGGTGGCGAGATCTGCTGTCCATATTGTCCTATGAAAGTATTCAAACCCTTCATGTCAAGTGTCACATCCACCTAATATAGGATGATGATCCGGATGGGATGTCAATGCCGATGGCAGATCCTTCAATGGCATTGAAAATATGATCCAGTGTAAGAAAATTGAACTGCCAGATTTTTGAGTTCTTCAAGGGCCTACCAATGTAAAATGCTAAGTTAAGGGTTTCCTCATATAATATTCATATCCAAGTAGCCAAATATGCTGCCTAGTTAGCCCCATTAAAAATTTTATGCACTTTTATGTGTAGTATCACATCCACCCTATACCAGAGGGGGACAATCTGATGAGAATTTTGATGCAGATGACAGATACTGGAATTGAATATGTGGATCCGACAGTAAGCCAATTTAGAGACAACCATAGTATCATTAAAAAAAGGAAAGGAGTAAACTATCAAGAGCAAGCTACCATGACTTTTGATATCATAGGATTAGGATGATCTTCCAATTCTTTGTCTGACTGAATATTTTCTTTCTGGAAGTTTTCCTTGCCAGAGTGCCTTTTGTCCGATACCCCTCCAGGGCTTCCACTTGCCAATACCTCCTGTGCCTCAGCCACAACAGAAGCAGAGTGTTCACTTAACTGTTTCATCAGTCCAATGGCATCATAGGTTCTGTCTACTGGGCTCATGAAGTACCCTATGTCCTGTAAAGATCAGAGGATGGAAACAATGAAATGAGTAAAAGAACTCCAGGGTTCACGAGATATAGAAAATAAATCACAAAAAGTTATTAAGAACTTTTAAGTCTTCAACTGTACAATGGAACCTAAAATATTTCTTTCTAAAAGTTGAGATAAATAATCAATGAAGTGACACAAAAGTACAGAATAAAAGGGAGCCTAAACTGTAGCTTTTCTTCAATTAGAGGTAGTTTGAGCTATTTGTCAATGTTTCATAATGTATCGCTAAAATTTCAAGTCTCATTGTATATTGTAAAGGTCAGCCAAACTAATTGTCCTTACTAATAAGTTTACCCGAATATGGATATTGGTGAACTTTATAGTTCCCATATATGACTCAGATAATCAGTAATATGCTTCAGCTACCTCAAATGTTATGTCTGTATTGATTGTGTGTCCCGGAAGAAGTGAATTCATAAACCAAGGTGATTTCCATGCTGAAGGAGATTCTATCCCTCTTTTGATGCCCGGGGTATCAGCAAAACTGTCAAAACAAAAGAAAGAAAAACAAAAGAAATCAGCACTAAAGACAGTTAAGAGCACAGGCATGCACCATTATTTCATATTAGTCAAACAAATATGCCATTGTCTCTTAAATTATTACTAAATAACCACATACATAGCTGACTAAAAGTTGCAGAAATCAAGAAGATGGCATACTTATGACATCTATGACCCCATACAAATCATTATATAAAAGAACTCTGCCCAACTAGTTACGTGCTTCTACCAGTAATGAAAACTTGAAGTAGAGCTCTAAGAATAGTGTAGAACAACAACATTTCAAGTCATAATAATGACATAGAGTTAAATGCAGAGCTATTTAAGAAGGGTCCATGTAAAATAAAGTACTTGAAGTTGAACAGAAACAAATTAAAGAAGTAAATCAGTGCTAAGGAAAACAAGTGTCTAATTCACAATTGTATGTTGAAAGGAATCAGCTAAAGAGATTACTCATACTGTGAACAAGAGAAAATGAACCAACCATTCCACATACATTTCTTGAGTCCTATAAATTTATAGAATCTGATGCTCTCACAGTCTCTTTATGCTCATTTAAAGAACAGAAAGAGGTATAGATAGGAAGTCAGTGACCTCTACTCTATGTAGTGTCAATGTCCTGCATAACAACAGAACTTGACTTAAGATTTTTTTTTTTTTTATTGGTTACCATTTTGTACTGATTTGGTTGGCATATGTATAATTATATGCATTTTGTTTCTTTGAACCTATTATACTAACTATTGAAAAGCATATATGTGACAACCATAGACATCAGGTAGCTCTAACTAAAGCATAATCGAATGTAATTGTGTTTCCTCAGCAGGAGAAAAAAAACATTGTTTAACTAACTTCCATAATGGTATAAAGTAGCTATAACTCATACATTATCACATGTAATTGTATATCCTCAGCAGGAAAACAAACATTATTTAACTGACTAACACAATGGTACTTACTGATATAAAGTAAGCCAGACAAGCATGTGAAAGGGGACTGCTTTGTCCAAATACGACTATAATAAACTTTATACTGCTGTCCAGTTGAACTAGAGCCTATTGGAAAACTCTTGCTAAGATGCCATCATACCACAACTTAGCATAATTTTAAATGTTGAATGCAATCGAGATTGTTTAGGATGTACTAGAATTGAAATTGTTTAATATGAACTAGGGACACGAAAATTGTGCATAGCAAAAGACCTCAAATTTCTCTCTAATCAACAGACTGCAGCATGCAAAGTGGCAATACAGTTAACAGAAAACTTTTTGTGTACTGAAAAGGAGGAAAAGGAGCAAATGTAAGACTTGGCACAATCATGGGTTGCCTCAGTTGATCTTACATGTTTAAGTTTTCAAGGTCCATGTCAATGGATGAACCATGCTTTTCAATTGAAACCTCTGATGGATGCACTCGTGGAGCACATTGCGCTGATGTAACTCGAACCTGATGCTGTACCTGCTCACTTTCACCAACTCCAGGAGACAGGAAGGCAGAAAAATCAGATAAGGATTTAGAAGGAACAGCTGAGTTATCCTTATTTGGTGTAGCCTCATTACTTCTGAAAGTCTGGTCTTTTAAAGACCTAGCAGCAGTACTCGTATGTCCATTTATGGGATGCCCATCTCGATCAGTGGCAAATAATAGCATGTCATTGTTATTATGTTCAACAAGAACTCCAGCAGGCTGCTGATGAAAACCACATTGGTGGTGCAATTGCAATGTTAAGTGTTAAAAAGATTGAACAACAACAGAAAAGCAAAGTAAATCTACTTGGAGAACACTCACAATCATCTTAAACTCACTCCAGAACAACTTTGTTATCTACTGAAAACCATTTAAGAACAATGCATCATCAGTAATCAAGGTCTATTAAACTCAAGGTGAAGCATTCTGTCCATAACAAGTTTGACACATTTGGCATACCATAATCACCTAATGTATTTTAGTTTCAGTCCTTGATCCATATGGGGCAGCGGCCATATATAGCACATATGGTCTCCCTCCAACACTTCATTGCATATATTCTTGGTAATCTATCCATCCTCATTCCTCAAATTTCAACCCAACTACCATAAAATGCAAAATTTGAGAAGTACATGTTGGACTCAAAGCAATATTTGAAAACCAAAACTGGATACCTATTTAAGAATGTGAAAGCCTATTCCAAACCAATACAACCAGTACGTATAACATGGGAACGATTGCTTTCTTCTCCCAAATGTTTCTGCTCCCTCTGGTTTATCACCTTTTTTTTTTTTGATATTCTTACCAATTAAAAATGCTTGGATGGTTGGAATTTGGGACAATATATATTTGACTAATATATGAGATAGTGTAACAACATCCATCAGGTATGGTATTACGATTTTAGAAATAAATTAATAACAGAAAAAAGTTACTAAGAACTAAGAAGAATGAAGTGCTTGAATAATTTGTATAAATTATAGTCCAGATCAGCCACTATGCAAGTCAGTTTTGTTGTCAGTTCTGATAAAACAGTCTGCTCTATTCTCAAAAACGCTACCTATATTGCCATCTCAATCAAGCATACAAAAATATAAATACATATATACACAACAGAATGTGTTCATGCATGCATGCATGTATGAGACAGAATATATACTTTAGAGTATGTATGTCTATACGAGGTCTCCATCAAGAATGTGCCAGTGTACAAACTAGATTAGTTTCAATCAAAAGCATTCTAAAGCTGCTTGAGTTTTGGTAGTTTTGGCTCAGGAAATTTAGTTCAGCCTTGTCCAGTTCCATGATTTGATCAAAATCTACAAATGTAAAGCTGAAATCCTGATATTCTAAGGATATTTGTTTTTAAGCAGGATATCAAAACTGAGGATGCAACTACAAATTTCCTGCAAATATAACAATGCCTGATATATATACAGCCTTTAGAATACATAAATGGAAAATACACCAAACATGCATTGCCAATTTCTGCAATAGTACAATACATCAGGCTATGAGATGAGCTTTCTCCAACCATGCAAACTATTAGATCACTTATATAACAAAATCATTCCTTTCTCTTTTTGCCACTAGCTTAAATTTCAAAGGTCAAAAGATTTAATACTTTTTGTTATGATATACTGTTTACCTATAGTTACAGGGCTAAGTGATAACTTCCTTTACCACATGCACTGGCACTAATTACAACACATAATGGTCATCTTGCATCATTGGATGACACAAGTATCCTTTGATGTCAATAATTGACTGCAGTGCATATGTATGCTTAGTTTACAGCATCTCCATCTTTTACATCATCAAGCATAGACATGTCTTAAGTTGATGTGCGACTTCTTAACAAAATGCAGTAACTTTTGTAACAATATACCAGGCATTACAGCCACTTGGAATCAGAAGGAAACCCAATTATTTTTAGCAAAGGTAATTTACATCCATATGGAGATAACCAAGTGACCATAAAAGGATAAATAAGCATTTGTAAAGCAGATATGATTCAAAGTCCATAAAGCACACAAGATACAACACGTGATATTACTAAGTGAGTTTCATCCAACTTGGTCTAGGCACGCTTACCCCCCCCAATTAAGCTAGCACATGAAAAAAAAAAACCTACCAAAAGCTCAGCTCTTTGAATTTTCCAAATCCACAGAGCTAGCCTTTCTCAGCTCAGCTCAATTGATCTTGAAGCAACCAATCTCAAAACCCACATAAAGTACAGAATTTTACAATTCCAGAAATATTAGATATCATTGTATGATAGTTATTATATGCATGGTGAACTCATTGGTACATTATATAACATATAAGAACAAGCCAAAACTAATCTGGGTCAAGCTTACCTCAGTTTCCTTGTGCAATGCAAGGAAACGAAGGCTGGGGTCATTTACAAGCAAAAACTTATAACATTCACTTAGAACAGGCCAAACAAGCTTTTCACAGGCATCGCAAGTTCTCAATATATGATACTGCAAAAAACAGTGTCTGGAAAATGGTAATTGCAACTAGTAACATGTAATACTATGGAGAAGAAAAAATACTAGTCAGGAAATACTTACTTCCGTTTCTCTAACATTAACCTCAAGTTTAGTGGGGACACTGATGGTAGATGCACATTGTTTCATCTTAGCTTGAAAATTACTGGTACTGGATGCTTTGCTTGAAATCCTGGCCTCCATGGAAGCACTTTCATCCTTTTGACAACTTGGAGCATGATCCAAATTTTCTTTATCCTCCAAACAATATTCATGTTTCTTTTTCTGATGATTTGAAGGGGAAAAAGCATCTGCATCAATAGAGCATGAAGAATTTCTGTAAGCGCCACCTTCATCATTCATGGTATTCAAGGAGGAATTATCAGTTCTGCTTATAGGTGTTAAAAATAACACACGATCCATGTCTGTCCCAGATTTCTTGTCAATTCTCCGTTCCTGCAAAGGTGACAATAATTCACGTTGCCGTTTCTTCATAATGGAAGGTGTGCATATGAAGCTTTTGGCAGCACTTCTAAGTAAAGCATCAGGACTCTCATCGTGAGAAGGTGAATCCCATAGGCTGTATGGTGTAGAAGACATCATCAGTTGCCGAATTCCAAGGGGACTGTATGCCTGCTGAAGATCTCCAGAGGATATAAGGTCGCAGCTGACAAATGGAATTTCCAAACTTGGAAAACGAGGAGGTTCATAAAATAGAGCTCCAGAGTCCTGATGTTCTTCAGCCTGTATAGCTGGATTTTCATCTTGTGATGTAATTTTGCCAGTGGCATTTGGAGTTTCCGAACCCATCATTTCCATATAGGTTTGCTTTGGACTTTCAGTTTCCTTGCCCCTGTCTGCAGGGGCACAAATCTTAGATCTGGCACCACCACTGGGGGATAATAAAGAAGAGCAGCTGGAATAAGCAAAGCCACCGTACGTGCATGTAATGAGTTCTGAATCTTGAGTTCCTACAGAAATCTCTCTCATGTCCACATCATCACTTCCATATGTTGGTTTTCCATCACCTGGACAAACATAAGATGGTGGAACTACAGTCATCAAGCCCTGACAATATGAATTCCCCAACATATCTGATGAATTGATTAGATATAGAGGCTGTGAGCATGAAATCAAATCCCTATAATCCAAAGAACTGCAAAAATCAGGTTGGGAATTTACAGATCCAGAGTTGTAACCGATATTTGTAATGCTTGGTGCAGTAAAAGGATCTCCCAGAGTAATATCTTGATGCATTGCTGCTCCAAATAAATTATCGCTACAGCAGTCAGCTTCAGCAATCAAAAGTTGACCCTGGTTGTCAGATCCTAAACCACTGTTTGTGACAGAAGTAGGCATTTCCATTCCCACAGGATCTGGTAAAGAACCAGATTTGCTTTCATAATTTTCAACACAGTGTGCACGGTGTTCTGTTGTCCTTTTTAACTCTGGTGATTTCTGTGTGGACTCCAGCAAAGAGTTGGTCAATTCTTCTGAAATCATTTGGTTAGCCAAGCTTTTTGATACTTCAACCTCGTGTACACGATGACAGGGAGCAGTTACTGCAACATCATCTCCACATTGTATTTCAGGGAGAACACGTGCAATTTCCTCCATGGAAGTGTAATATTCCTCGGAGCACATTGGCAACTGAGAATTTTGTATATCTTCTTTCTTGGCATCCTCCCCAAGTTTTATATCATCATGCAGTGGAACTGTATTAGCCAATTCATAATCAGATTGAGAGCAACCGACCAAGGCTGATGATGACCCTTGACTACATTCTGATGAATACTCAACCTCTTGCCTGTCTTTAAAGCCACTATTGTCACTGTTCTGTTGATTCACTACAGATGAAGAAATGCACTGGGCAGGATTTTCCACATGAGGCAGGCCTTGGAATTGGGCAAGGAGACCTGATGCCATATATGAGTCCAATTTCTTCTTTACAGAGCTGTTCCAGTGATTTTTTATAGCATTGTCTGTCCTGATGATGCATAGCACAATGGTTTTCAATATTCATCAGAAAAAGCAGTTGAATTAAAAGAAAAAATGTTGACATTAATATCACTTGGCAGTCCACTGAACAAAGAAAGAATTGAGCGAGCACCAATAAATATTCACAGGAACTGTAAATTAAATAAAAATAAAAACAGTCGAAAGAAGTTGTATTTGTAGACAGTAGTAGCAGTATTACATATCTGCACCAATGCAAAAAGAAGAAGAAGAAGAAGAAGAAGAAGAAGAGTTGAATTCTTAAATGATGACGATAAACAAAGACTGAAGATATTGAACGAATGTTGATATGTCCATGAGTGCATAAGCACATTCATGCATGCAATCCACTGGACAAAAGCACAGACAAAGGAATACACAGGTACTTTCTCGCAAGGCTGCAAAAACATAAATATACACGTGCATATAAACATCAATTTATGGAAGAACATATTTTACTCTGCCATAAATAAATGAATATAGTCTAATTCCAATCTGGCAAACTGGCAGGAGAGCCCTGAAAAGAGTGTTTGCAAGGAATTTTTACAAATTTAACATCTGTAGTGAAAAACTCTATTTATTTACTTTGATGGACAGCTAAAGTTTCAGATTCACACCTGCCTGGTAAAAATTTTGTCAACTCCGCCCACTTGTTTCCATAAATTTGATGAGCATGAATCAGCGTTATCTCCTCTTCTTGAGTCCATGCCTGCTTGTTAATGGCAGGGTTAAGATGATTGTGCCACCTAAAATGTAACTCTTTCACAATTAGAAGATCATGGCTAGTGAAATGACAAATCAAAATCGAAAGGATTGAAGGGTCAAGAGAGTAAACGTTTTTTAGTTCAAAACCCAAAGAAGATATGTTGCTGAAGTTTCCAGATATTATTTCACTATAAAATTAAAAAGAAATAGTCCATCACCAATTGGCAGTCCAAACAATCGAGGCATGGTGCATTCAGCAACTATTACAAATGAGCTTGATTTAAAGCAGATCATGAGTAGATAGGTAAAGAAGCTACTAAATGCCATATTAAATATGCAGAAGTTTCTCACTTTAGATGCTTGCATTGTCTTTTGAATCTTTATAAACCTAAGATAAGCTACTGAACAAAAATTTAGAATGTAAAAAATAGTTTAATTGTGCAACATTGACAACTGACAAGCCTTAATGGATTAATAATTAACTTCAAGTATCATAGTATCATTTCCAAAATTGCATGTAAAATCTTCAAGTGACTTCAGAGATGAATCTTAAAGGATCTGGGCATACTCTAGTTGATCAAAACTAAAGGTTGAACCCATGCAAAAGACAATTCTTAATCGCCTGTGCATGTGGCTCAACCATCACGAGAATCAAGTAACTCTTAGTCAGCAGACACCAGAAAAGAAACAGGCCCCTCTCCATTTCTTGAGTATTTGATGATTCTTCAGTGTCCATCCCTGGTGCATTCAGATCATCAGAAGATCATCATATTAAGAATTTTCACCATATACTTCTTCTGAGAACTAGAAGTGGAAGTCTGGCTGAATACCAGACAGAGGACAGGACCGAACTCCGACCTCTTATATCCACAGAAGAGACTTCACCACCTCAGTCAGTACGCACCCTCTACTTTTATTAATTAGTCTTTGTTTTCTTCTTGCATACTATCAATAATGCACTCAGAGGTTCATGTTTCATTAAAAATTTGAGACACCCTAGAGAGGTCAACAAGCATGTCATTTCTTGGGCCCTCTGAAAATCTTCCCTGAAGGCTCTCTTTTAGTGCTGTCTAATGGTTGTAACATCCCGAGACAAGGAGTTATTGCAACTTTTATGAAAACTGTGAATAGTAATATGAAGGGGTTTTTGTTTGGTTATCTTCCAACCTGTTGATAGTTTTACGCTCCAGTTTTGTAATGAAAGGCCATCTAAATTCTCCCTCTCTCTCTTTCTCTCACATGCACGCACATGCACACTCTGGTCCATCAGTGGTCATCAAGGTTGTTGGAGCCTTGCTACTCTTGGTGTCAGTTTAAGAATCAGCACCCTGATTTTTTACTGAAAGCAAGTCAAAGTTGTATGGAGTCCACCTGTCTTAGCTGCTATAGGACTACCCATGGTTAGCAAACCCTGAGATCTTCCTTTCCTTTCTGCAAAGTCACAATTTGCACCTCATTTTCCCAACTTTAGCATGCAATGACTCCAAGTTGCCCCACTTTTGTTAGATTTGCTCGACTGTAGCCATTTTAAGAGAATTTGCCAAAACTCATTGTTTTGCTAATTTACTTGATGTTGTATCATAAGCCTATCCTAGCACGAACCATCTGATTCTACATATTTTCCCTATTTGATGTTTGACTTATTATTAAACAGGTGTATTGTTTTATTTGTAGTTTTGTACTATTCAGCTTATTCTCATTCCATATAAGGGTATTTTTGCTCATAAATATTTGAAATTGCATGTATATCCTCATAAATTTACTATCTGCATGCTTGCCCTTATCAATTATTTCTTATTGCATGTCCATCCTCAACATCATAGTCCGCTCGACGATTAGTTTAACTAGCAGTTAACTAAACAAAAAAAAAGAAAATGATGTACACCCTTGTAAATATCTAAGATTGAATGTATACCCTCATAAATTTATTATTTGCATGTAAACCCATATAAATTATTTCTTTTGGAACATATACTTTTACCGAGTAAAGTTATTTTGGTTCTTTCAATTGTAAACAGCTTGTTTCTTCATGCTGACTGCAGGGTAGATATACAGAGGGAAAGATTTACGATGATATACATGCAGACAGTCAATTTGTGAAGATATACATGCAATTTCAGATATTTATAAGAGTGTACATTGCAAAAAAAAAACCTTCATACTACTAGTCTTAGGGTTTAAAGTTTAAACCATCTTTTCCGGTCGGCAACATTACTGCAGGTGGGTCCATCCTCTACTCGTAGCTAACTCATGGTCAGATAACCTACTAGAAGTCTAGAACCATCCAATACTTGCTATAGGAAATGTGCACCTTTAGGGTTTTTCACTTATCTAAGGGCTTATTAAAATCTAGAACACCCTCTGACACAACCATGCCTCTTCCTAGTTCATGATTCTTGACTTGCACTCATTGTCATTTACGTTCAACTGACATCATCTAGACCATCTTCCATCTTCCTTTCATGTGAATTAATACTCATCACATACTAAACCCACTGTGTCTCAACTCTCAATCAACTTAGGTTGACCTACTTGGATAAGCATTTGAAACCTTTGGCATTCAGATGACTTTGTTCGAATTATCAAGCATACAATCTTACCTTGGCTAGAGACCAAATGCCGCATAGGATACATGTATGTTTATTGTCTAAATTTCTGCATATATGTGATCAGAATGTGGATAATTTGCCCTTCAGACTTGTCCTTGATTCTACAAATCAAGCTCAAAATCTTATCTTGGATGAACACCTACCTCTGCCACATGGTTCATTTAAGCACTTCTAACTTCATAAGTGGACCGGCCAATATTTTCCTTTAGCACTACATTGCTTATCAAACTTTCCCTTTTGATCTCATCTTTGCTGGCCCAGATAAATCAGCTAACTTTCATACATCCCTACACCTATGGAATGGCAATCACTAAACCAGCATCATCTTAAGATGCTCATAAAAGGACCTAGCTACCTCCTTAAACGATCATAGAATCCACTGGTGGCAAAAATTTTCCTCCACATTTTGAGCTGCTTCAAATTCAACTGCCTTCCCAACAATGGCAGTCTTGTCACACATGTTGTCCAACATGTCAAATAGTTGCCTCTCATCAAAACATATCACAGCTTGTTGAGTTGACCAATATTGCTGCTAACCAGCTTCTTCACGTAGAATCTTGCTGGTAGCATCAAAATCTTGGTTTTTAGCTATTTTAATCAAAGTGGTCCATCTGAGCATTGTCCACATCCTCCTTTTTTTGGGCCAATCAGCAGCATAACAGAAGGTTTCACACCTTGACTGGAGCATTGTTATAGCCCAAAACCTAATTCAGCCCACCAAAACGAAAAAAAAAAAAAAAGAAAAACAGAGTAAAACCGGGAAGAAGACTCCCGGTAGGAGTCTTCTTCTCCGGCGAGACCCAAGCACATTAGGAGTCCTAGAACCCCTCGAAATCCTAGGATCTTCTATAAGAAGGTCTCCCCTCTCTTTAGAATCGATCCATCGGCCTCTTCTCCCTCTCTTTCTCTCCGATTTTCCCGAAATAGAGCCGCGGACACCACCTTGTCTTCGCCGTGATTGCTCTCCGACGAAGTCACCAGAGGTCAAGGTAAGCTTCCCTCCTTTTCCTCTCTTCCTTCCCCTTCTTTCCGTGATCTTGTGCGCGGCTGCCGGCGACGAGAGTCGCCGATTTCCGGTCGGGGAAGAGACCTCTGTTTTGGTCTCTTTCCCGTGGATTTTTCTGGCACCGGCAATCGAAATCGATCGCCGGCCACGCTCCTCCGTGACCGGGGGAGTGGCCCCCGTCGGCCGCCGGCCTCCGCTGCGGCGGCCGTGGCCTGAATGGCCCGGCCAAGGATGGGCCACACCGTCCCCTGTTCCGGCACGGGAAGAACCAAGAAAAAGAAGAAAAGAAGAAAAAGAAGAAAAAAAAGAAAAAGAAGAAAAAGAAAAGAGAAAGAAGGAAAAAGAGAAAAAGAAAAGGAAAGAAAAAGAAGAAAAAAGAAGAAAAAGAAAAGAAAAAAAAATAATAATAATAATAAATATATATATATATATATATATTTATATATATATATATAAGTAAGTAAATAAATAAATAAATAAATAAATAAATAAAATAAAAAAAAATGACAAGAGAGAGTTTTTCTCTCTCTCCTCTCTCTTCTTTCAGTCTGAACCTTGACTTTCTCTCTCTGAAATTGGACTTTCTCTCTCTAGAATTTTCTCTCTCTAGATTATTTCTCTCTCTTGATGAATTTTTCTCTCTCTAAGTTATTCCTCTAGGATTAGCGAAGTGGAAGGCTTCATTGATGATCTTGATCGAGTTTAGGGAAGAGTTTGATTTTAAGTGAGGTTTTGATTTTGGGATTTGTTAGATTTAATTTTGACTTAAAATTAATGTAAAAATATAATTTTGGATAATAGGCTCGGAAGAATCTCCTAGAAGTTAGTCGACCTGTTCATTTAGTGCTTCGTGAAAGGTAAGTAATGAATCCTCTTCTCGAGATATTTCATATTTATTCTGAAAATAAATAATTATTCTCTGAAATTATGCATGATTTATGAAATTATGTTTTGAAAGAAAAATGCTTTTGAAATGTTATGGTATATCGATTTATGCACATATTTAGTGAGAGATTATGATATATATTATGGTACAAAGTGTTTTGATCTAGATCGGATTTATGCTCTCAGCCTAACTATGTTTCAGTGGGCCCCGCCAATGGAGATTATACGTTGGTACTCAGTGGACCCTGCCAGTGGGGGTTGTGCACTGGTGTTTGTGGACCCTGCCAGTGGGGGTTGTGCGCTGATATTCTGTGGACCCCGCCAATGGGGGTTAAACGTTGGTCATAGTCAAGGCTGTTGAGTTACGAGTGATTTTGAATCGAATCGGATTTATGATTATATTATATGTGAATATTTGAAAATATTTGATTTGTATTAAATCAGCATGAAATATACTCTTATGTTTATTTGCAGCATTATTCTTGAAAATTATATAATATCTGAATTATCTAGTTGAGATGTTTGTTACTTACTGGGCTGTCTAGCTCATTACCTTTCTTTCTAATTTTCAGATTCAGATAATTAATTTCGAGCGTGGGAAGAAATATTGGGACAGAGCTTTTAGAGACGAGATTTAGCATTATCAACTTCATTGAATTTTAGATCTATTGTTTTTATTTTTATAGAAAAAATTTTATTGGATGTAAGACATTTGATTTAATTACTTGAATTACAGTTGAATAGTAATTATTTGAATTTATTCCGCTGTGATGCATTGATATCGTGATGAGATGCTTTGCATGCTTATGGAGAGAGTTCTTCATGAGTATGCGGCGGTTGCCGCGGCCCTCGATCCACAAATCTCGGGTCGGGGGCGTGACAAGCATATTTCATGTTGTTTATGTGGTAAACAAATATGGCATCATTCTATATTCAATCGGTGCCTCCTTAGATCCATTTGTTGATTTATCTTATCACACAAATGAGCATCTTCAAGTTTGTAACCTACTTTCATTTGTTAATATTTATCCTTATCAACTCCATAATCCATTGAACCCAAACCTAGGCCATCTCCTCTATAGGTTATACTGCTACAAAAGATTGATACCTATGGTTCAAATGCAAAGGGACATTAAGGGATCTATACATGATCCAAGGTCAATAAGTAAGCAACGTGCTTATTCCATTGCCGGATTGGATAAGGTTTTAGATTAGGATAAGATAGGGTAATTAGAGACTAGGGAGAATGCAAGAAAAATTGTTGGAGTTGGGCAAGGAATCTGGGACAAGGGAAGGAGCGGGGCAAAAGAAAACAAAAGGAGAACTACATAAATGTGGGAAGATGGAAGTAGGCATGGGTCTGCAGAAAATCTATACCGAGGCACATAGGATCATAGTCCAATGCAGGTGCCTAGATAGCATAGAGTAACAAGGCATCAAGAGGTGAGAAGTCGAGCCGAGATTAGTGCAAAGCACAATGCTTATTAGTGGTGCCATTACTAGATAGGGCCATCAAGTGGTGCCCATTGTAAGCTTAAAGTTGTTGGGGACTTCCAATGGTGGTACCGCCAGGTGGCATTACCAAGCAGGAGTTGACTAGGTAAGGAGAGTAATTGGAAACTGAGTGAATGGGCTTAGTTGGGAAGAAGCAACAACAAATAATGAAAGAAAGAGAGATAGAAAGAGCAGAATTCTTTTTATATTAGATCATGATGTTATCTGCATGTGTGTCAAAGAACTTGAATATTTGATTTGTTCAGTGGAATCTGTGTTGGATTTGTGTCCTAGAAGTCAATTGTTGGCTGACACATTATGTATTTCTAGGGTCTAAATTTGTACTTGTAATACTTTCATTATAAATAAAGAGCTTTTTCTTTCCAATCATGCTTATATGTCCATGATTTGTCCTAGAAATTAACAAAGATGATTTTTGTATATTCTTAAAAAGTTAAGAATTTGAGACATACATTAATTAGTGGTTAATTTCTAAATGCTCCCGATCAAAGGATCATCACGGAGGACAGTGATCAATCCATTTGAGATCGGTGCACGGTTCACCTCCCTTGTGGGTAGATGAGTCTTGGATCTGCAGTGTAGAGATACTGGGGTGAAGGTGCAGGTGGTTGTTAGAGAACAACTTACACTAAGCGTGACCAACATGAGAACCACATGGATGTCTACTCACTCGTCAGTGATCTTCTCGATGCTGCAGTGGTATGAGTGGTCCTTTGACCTGCGGTGATATTGGCTATTCGCAGCGAGGCTACTGAATTTGACTGCACGTTCTTTTGATCCCTAGCTATTCGGGTTCTTGCTGTGTATGTTGGCTTCAGTAGGTTCAGATTCGCTGTTTAGAGTAGGATGCACCTAAATGAAATTTATCGATCTTGGTAGAAAAGGAGAAGTCCTATGTGATTTGCAAGATTGAGTTCAGAAAGTCTTTGGCCAAAGCAAGTATGAATACTGGAAAAGAGTTTTCATGGGATTCACAAATGAACTCGAGTCGGCCAATCTTACATAAGACTGACGATGGAGTTTGACGAGTTCTCCATGACCTCCGTCAAGTTGGGACTCACAATAGAAGAACTAAATCATACGATAACTGCATCTAGGGGTTCATATTTTCATTCTACTGAGTCACCACTACATACTGCTAGATGTCACTAGTAGATTGTGAGACTCATCGGGCATCATCTTGATGATCGATGGCTCTCGAAGGATAGAATTGAAAATATTTCAATCCATCGAAAAGAGTTTCGATGATATTGTGATAGAGATCACAATATATCTCACTACCAGATAGAATAAAACCTATGGGACCACACATTAAGGGATTTAATCTCGAATTTGCCAATTGGACTTATGAAATTCTAATTGGGTTAAGGTTTATTTGAAACTCTATTAGGTTTATGAGAATCATGCTAGCACATGATTAAACCTAATTTTTTTCGAGACTTTGATTTGATCAAGTCTATAGCCTTGAACCTAACCTAAATTTATTTGGATTTAATTGGGCTCTTAATTATAAGTCCAAGAGGATTTAATTAAATCAATCAGTTGGCATAATTATCCTAACATTATCTCTTCCATATCTCCTAATTATCTCTAAGTATAAATATGGAATAGATGGAAGAATGGATGGCGTAATTTTTTTTGAAAATTATCGAACACCATATCCTAGAGGGGCCCACCCCCTCTTATGTGTCATGGTGTGAAGGAGAGAGGATAGGGTCCATGCCCCATCTCTTATGACTGGAGATCCCTTTGTAGGGCACCAAGAGTTGGCGTCCCAACCACCTAACATTTATTCCATGGATGACTATTGCACATGCTTAAAAGAGCTGATTAATTATTTTTTATATCTATTTTATTTGGCATAAATCATATTTAAAAGGTAGAAGATTCTTATGAGATAAGGATCTACCTTTTTAAGATGACAGGGTTCCTAATATGTGTCAGGGCTTATGTCTATTTAAAGGGAGGTCTCTAGGATTTCTTAGTATTGATTTTTCATCAAAAAAACCTTCCCTCTCTCCATCTCCATGCCTCCTCTCTCTCATATTCTTCCTTTCCACGCCTAAAGGTTGGGTGTTCTCTCTTCCACACACTTAGAAGGAGTTCTGGTGACTTAGAGATCAAGAATTGAGGAGAAGAAGAAGAAGGCTGCAGATCAAGAAATTGATCTCTCAGTTAAGATCAAAAGAGTTGATCAGAGTCCTCAAAGCCAAGGTTCTTCTTGAGAAGAAGAATTTCTACGAGAAGAAAAGTTCGAGATTGATTTCGGTGGATACCCGTAGAGGCCGGACACGTGTACGGCTCCATCTTCTACGAATCTGAGATCATCTGAAGCGGTGAATTTCTACCCGCGTAAAGATAATGAGATATGATCTCATATTTTTTTTAAATTTCAGATTAATTATATGTGCTTTCTTCTGGGCTTGGGTAGGTTTAGATCTGGTATCTTACATGTGGGGTTAAAGGGTTTAACCCGATTTATTTTTCGCTGCATGTTTTCAAAATTTTAAAATCTACACATGCTGCCTACCCTGTTTTCTATCAATCTGAACCCAAACAAGAGATCTATTAAGCACAATCTTCTAGATTCAAATCCAATAAGGGCTGAATTTGGATAGGATTTGCAAAATATTAGCCTACATTGCCACCCCATATTGTTACACTGCAACCCTTACTTGCCTCTTTTAATGTAAAGCACTATTGCTAATTGCAGAACATATTCAGCCATTATTTAGCAAATTTGCTGAGGAGATCCCTTTTAAGGTCAAAAGCAATGCTAAAGATAGACATAGTCATTTTATTGTGTTCGTCTACCAGGCTATCGATGTTGCATTCTTTATTAATGATATAGGTCTGTGAATGTCATCATACATATATTCTACGTGTAAAATACCATTTATGTCATGCATTGCTCATCTGGTGTGAGACACTGAAACATGTTTATGCTAGGCTGGCACCATTATATTTTAAAAATTCTCCAATACTTGATCTTCAAGTTCTAATAGCAATCAAGTTTAGTAAAAAATTATTATCAAGTTACAAAAAAGTTAATTGTCAGTAAAACTTTTACTAATCATTGGATTTTGGAGCTGTAATAGAGCAAGAGACTACAAAACTGCAACATGGAAATGATAGAGGACCTATGAGTTCATGCAATTCTAAATGCCATACCTTTCTCGGCATTGTTTTCCAATACGTCCAGGTAATGCTTGAGCGATGGTGGACCACTTCTTTGGTCCATATTTATTTACCATTTGAATGATTTTCTCATCTTCCTGTTGAAAAAAAAAAAAAGAAAGAAAAACAATAGGCAACTTTATTTATAGATGGGTCCAATGTTTTCTTGGGAACAGTTCAAACAAATCAAAAAAAAAAAAAGGCAGTACATCAGGGACAAGTTGCATAGTTATATAGTATATGTCTAGAATGTGTTACCTCTTTTGACCATGGTCCTTTCACAAGCTCAGGATTTAAAACCTTCTGCCACCTGTGCAAGCACTGAACATCGGTCCTATCTGGAAAACATTCGGCTGCAAGGCAGATAGACGAAACAGTAATAAAGCATGCTTATAAAACTTCAATATATGAGAAGAAATAAGCTGCATTTCCACATACATGCAAGATATAACCTCTAATTGCATAAACTGAACAATGCCACTATACGAAAAATCATAGCATCTGCCTACTAAATTAGAAAGCTTAAGTTTTTTCAAGCAGAATAGAGTGAACTACTAAAAATCTGGCAAACAGAATAAACAAACTTGAGAAGGAATGAAAAATTTCATAATTTCCTACAAAAATTTTAAAAAAATATTTAATAGACAAAACTATTAAGAGAACAGCCTAGATTCTGAGGATGTATCTCTTTCTCATTTATCCAAAATTTAGAGAGAGAGAGCATGATAAAAAGGTCCGTTCATTTGCTGACAAACATCACAAGGAACTAAATATACCTACAAAAGTGAATATATGTCTTCAGAGTGAGTTCAGAGAAGATGCACTTAGGCATGAATGCCTATAGCTAACAGTTTGAAATTAAAAGAATTAAAATATAATTTCTATTTATATCTAAAAATGAAGGTAACTTTACTGTAAGACTTGCAGACCAGATTGTAATCAACTTAGTAGTTAAGGCTACAAAGGTGACAAAAAGAAAATATGCCAGATCTATGGATAAAAAGATGGAAAACACTTTCAGATGGAAAATTAGTTGTTCTACACTGGTTTACTCTATGCATATCTTTTTAGTTACTATCTTGATGGAAGCCATGAGTGCAAAGAAAAGCACATTGAAACTTTCAAAACACATCAGAAGCTCTAATAATTAATGTATTCAGTATTAACTTGGATTTCAATGTCCAAAATTTCCTAGGAAAATTCTCATATTGGAAAAACAAATAAATGTGATTCTCATATAACTGTTGAATAGACCCACAGATCGATGGACTATGAATGAGAATGAGATTGAGCATAGCGGACTGCAAAAAGATAGGATAACATGTTTAAGTGAATTTGTTAATAATTTTTTTAAAAAAAATCATAAAACTTGCTTAACATACCGAATAATAAAATTCAATACAACCAAAAAAAGAATAAATCATCTTGGCTGCTTTCATAAGCTAGCATTAGGATATAAGTTACATCAACTTTTCATAATGAGTACCTATCTTTTTCCAATTTTTCCCTCTAAACTTTTGGACAGCTCTGCACAATATTGCATCCTGCAAGTATAATCAAAGCAATACATGACATCAATTACACAAACCCAAAAAAACACAAGCTGTGAATGAAACAGAAAAAGCAAAATAGCCTCTGATAGATTAGAACAAGAGATATGTTTCATCATATCTAGCCAGTAAATTAGAGCCGATCAGCATGTGTGCAAGACAACTCGGCTTCTCAGAAGCAATATAACATGGTTACCACCTTAGTCATGAAGAACCAGGGTGAACACAATCATAAATTTGTAGAGAACTAGTCAACCTTTTCAAACTCGAAGAAGACTGTTCCGAGACATCCAAAGATCCATAATTTAATATGTACATTACTTATGAATGTACTAATCAGAGTTTTGAAAACATCTCCTGATTGACTTATGCTTGAGGACCATGTGTTAAAACAAGGCTGAAACAGGAACCATTGGGCAAGAAGACGGTGACAATTTACTCACTAGACTGGAGATTCAGCAGAAAAGATCATTTGGTCCAACTATCGCAACTATCACAAAGCAAACCATGGGGGTAAAGCATCGTTTGCTATGTAACATGGTAGGCAATCACATTTTGTATGAATATAGTCTACAAATTGGTTGAGTAAGTTATCAGCAATAAATTATCACAAATACTTCACATTTTCCTCCAAATTAAGAAAAATTTGTAATTCTTTTGAACTTACAAATTTTCGTATTGGCCTTCGGCCTCAGCCGACTTTTGCTCCAATAATAGAAACCATGACCTTAGTTACCACACTCACTAATTGATGATATTGTTGGTGGGATTTTGAAAAATCATAATCTCCCATTGGGAGAATTAAATAATTCACTTTAGCCAATTTAGAGGAGAATTCAAAATAAATAGATGACCATTAAACAAGAAAACTACATTATAAAATTTAGAGTTAACCAAAACAAAAGTCATGAGGATCAATTGTTGAAAATACTAAAACACGAGAACGACGAGATGTA
Source organism: Elaeis guineensis (assembly GCF_000442705.2). Classification (NCBI taxonomy): domain Eukaryota; kingdom Viridiplantae; phylum Streptophyta; class Magnoliopsida; order Arecales; family Arecaceae; genus Elaeis; species Elaeis guineensis. The sequence goes on from NC_025995.2 coordinate 112,876,066, forward strand.
CACTAACATGAAAACATCTAAAAATGTGACATAAATTTCAAGGAAAACAACCAGAATGTAAATCATAAAACTTTTCCCTGGATCCAGATCATAGAAAGCAAGAAGCATATTAGGAAAAGGTTGATCTTCCAAGATGGTACACAAGTATCAGATTTCTGCAGTCACAACTTTTCCGATCTACATAATGCAAATGCAGAAATGTAACAAAATATATCTATGATCACAATTCCTTCTACCGTTTATATAACTGCTTAGCTTAATGTCCAAACACAATAACTCTTAGGATCACATCAGGATATAATATACAAACATCTAAGATTACCTCTTCAGGTGTCCACTGCCCTTTGGTTGAGCGGCGTGTTGGACCAGTGGTCCTCCTGCAAAACAATCCAATCGATGTATTAGCTGGATCTTCCTCTGCAATAACCCACTATCAATCATTTTCTATCATACCAACAAATCTAAATCAGTGGACCAATTAACTGGGATATACCATATATCTAACCCTCGACCACTAAAGCATGGAACTCAAGTCAGAGTTTCCAGATATGGAAATGAAGATAACCCAGGTCTGAAATGCATTAAGTATCAAGGACTTACCCATGCAATAGCCGCTGTCTTTGAAGCTCATCACTACTCCCATCCTGAACAGCAGTAGAAGGAGATGCAGAAGTTTCACCTTTCTTAGCACCCTTTTCCTTGTCACTTGCCATCGTCCCTTAACTGATGAGCGAAGAAAGAAGTCCCAATCCCCAGTCGGTTGCAGAACTCCAGAGAGAAAGATCTCCAAACCATCATCAGGAACAAAGGAAGGCGATGATAGATTCCTCTAACAAAAGAAAGACCACAGACTGGAAATAGAAATGGAAACAGAAAAATGATCTTTAGTCTCCATAAGATCCAGCGTATCCCAGAAGATTCACAAGAAGAACACCCGTTTGATGGGCGATGAACAACATAACTCGACCAATTCAATGCCAATCAAAAGGAAGGTCAATCAACGAAAAAGATTTCAACTTGGCAAGCTAGTTATCAAGTAAAATTTCAAATTGGCAAGATAAGCTGAGAAAAGCCAATCAAGGAACGATCCAAGTTGCCAAATTTCCTATACGGATCTGTTAACCCCGCCAAATACACCTAATCATCAAAAAAAGGCAACTCGTTGAACCAATTATCCCCTCCAGAGTGAAACCAGGCCCAGAAAGGAACACCTAGAAGGACCGTAATCATCAATTTCTTCAAGAATTCGAGATTCAATGGAAGAAACGATCAAGATCTCAGGCGCCTCGCCTCAGAGAAAAACCCTAATTGAATATGGCACTCGAGGAATCGAAATCGAAAGAAAAAAAATTCAGGAACTCACCGTCCGAATGCAGTCAGAGAGCGAGGACTCAATATATCCATGGCACATTTGAGATCTCCGCGAGCTTTTTCAAATTGAGAGAACGGTCCGAAGACTAAGAGGAGGGCGTTTTTTATTGTTCTTTTCGAACTTGACAGGGGCGGACGAGGGCAGTTTCAAACCCTACCTTTAAACGTCGAGCAGCTCTTCTGCGATCGGACGGAGGTCGCTTCTCTCTAAAGTGCATGGAAAGATCCACACCGTCCGTTCCGAGGGCGTCCATGTCGGATTTCTCTTCAGCATTTTGAATCGCAACGGCTGTCAACCGGCTACAGGCGGTGGAATGGTGGGTGGGTGACCGACTTGGAATTTGTGGTGATCGTTAATTGCAAATCAGTGCTGTTCAACTGATGGGGTATTTGGCTCTGATTAGCCACAGTCTGATGGATTCAGCTTCTTGATTTCCTGGTGACCCAAACCATATATACTAAAAAAAAAAAGGATGTGGTGACCCTGGCACCAAAGTGGGTGTGAATTTGTGTGATGTTAAGTGAGTGGGTTGATGTGATGTCGTTTTATGATCATGGTTTTGTGAGAAACTAATGCTATGGGAGGAAAAACCTGGTTTTTGTTTAAACTTTTAGGGTTGTTTATCTGAGAGTAAAATCTTACTAAAATAGATATTCATCAAAATGATTTTTTTTTTTTTTATAAAACTCTTTTTTATTGGGGCTCCATGACGTTGCTTTTGTGGAAAACAACTAAACAACTATTTTGGTAAAACCTATTCATTTTGAATTTTTTGTTATAATATTTTAATAAAATTTGTTAACCAAAAGACCTCTTAGTGCATAGTAGACAACCAAGGCCAGCAAAATATTTCTAGCATATGATGTTTTCTATCATATAAAAGAAAATTTTGCGTTAATATCCATAACTTTAGTCCTTGTAGCATTTCATTATTATTTGTCAAAGCATGACCCTAAATTGAATATTTTATTTAAACTTGTAATGAACTAAATGTCTAACAATTGTACAAGCAAGATCAGCAAAAGCTATCTATCTTGGGTAAGATTAAAAGATATATCGCTTTGTAGGCATGGTTTTAGAAAAGATAGATGATATGAGCAGAAAACTCCCAGTTCTTTATTAAATTTTGTGTGCATCATTTAATATCTAACAAACAAGTAAGACTAACTAAAATAGTCCTAGCGCATTACATCTCACATCAAAAAAAAAAAGAAAATGTCATGACAGCATCCTTGACTTTTGTTACCTTTGCAGCATTGAACCATCATCTAGCACGACATAAAAATTTTTGTGCAAAATTAAATGCCTGAAAATTGCATAAGAAAAACCAACGAAGAATTCCTATCTCAGGTGGATAAAGAGATATCGACTTATGGTTTTCTAAGAGACAAATGCTATGGAAATAGACCCATGGTTTTTCTTTAAGGTTTTTTTTTTTTCAGCAAAAGGGAGATGAACCTCTATTTTTCATCGCTGTCCTTGGAAAGTACAACATATCAAATTAGGAGAAAAAAATAGGAGAGTTTAGGGGGAAGAACATTTGGTAAGGACCAACTTGCTAGTTGGCTTACTACTCACCTTGACTGTAAATAAGCTAGAAGTTGTGTTGTTCTTATAATACCATATATCAGAGCCAAAGGATATGCATCAAAAGGTTGTGATCTTGGATTGATGTTCCATGAAATAACTATGGTAGAATCTCCCTCAAGATATATCTTTTTGAGGATGAAACAACTCCATGGTAGCAAGTAAGCCTTCCCATGCCGCTCTTAGGTCAATCAATGGAGTAGGTAAAGGACAAACTAATTTGGAAGCAATATGTATAACCCAACCATCTGACTCTCTTATAACATAACCAATGTCACGCCCCAAATCCGGGACATAACACGACCATGCTACCGAGGGATGGAACCCACGATAACACGAAGCCAATTCATCATAATCATCTAAAAATCCGTCAAATAAAAAAGATTCAATTCTATTATTCATCAAATAATCGAACCAATATGGGTTCAGAGCATCTAAATCCAAAAGTAAGTACTAACCCGAATCTCAACATTCATGAATAACTATAAATTCATGATTATAAAATAAATTAAACTTCTGCTATCAATTTTTTCAGCTTGCTATGTCGATCTTCAAGCTTGGATTCCTTTGCCGATCCTAACCTTATTTCTCTGTTCAAACAAAAAGAAAACAAAAAGAATATGAGCTACACTAGCCCAGTAAGTAGAACTTGCACTTCCTTATCGGATCAAGCATAAATTTTTCATGATAATACAATATTTAGAAAATAACAGATAATACAAAATAAAGTATTTCATAGAGCATATAACAAAATAAGTTATAAACTCATCATGCATGCATAAATCATGTATATTTCACAATCATGAATCGTAAATCATTTTCATCATGTATTCATGTCATGTTTCAAAACATTGCTCACAGATATTCGTGCTAAGGTCACTATTATACCCGTGACAGGGTCATGTTTCTTAATCGACAGAGTTCTTAATTCATGTGCCAACTTTATACCCGCTGGCAGGGCCATGTTTCGTGTGGATGCTAGCTTCGGATGTCGACCTTCCCGAAGGGATTCATTCATAGCCATCTGAGAGCCTTTGAAATCTTTATATCTTTTTCTTAAAGCATACATATACATAGATGGAAAAAAAATGAAATTCATGCTTCATAATCATGCTATTTTCATAAGACATATTCATGAAATCAATGCTTACAATAAAACATGCTTTTTCATATCACATATGCCGATCCTTAGTTTATAAAAAAAATTATAATTTCATCAATAGCAATTCTTTGCATAAAAATATATTTATTTAAAAATAAATAAGGAGCATAAGATCTACTTACCTCGTTCATCTTAGATCTTCGGACTTCGTTAGAAGAATCAGCTAATCCTATTTAAAATATCAAATCATCATCAATTTCTACTCCATAAATATAATAAGATTAAATCATAAGGAAAGAGGATTGTTGTCCGGAGGTGTCGGTCCATCCAGATACCAGAGCAATTTAGGATCTTTGATCTGAGAGTCAGATTCAAGTGACTTGATCAAGAAATCGTGAGGCACAGATCGAATTAAAGTCAAGATCAATCAATAGGGTTCTTTAATAATAAATTTGAAAGATCTTTGATACGATCAGATGAGGTTGACATACAGCACGGATATCAAAGCAACTTCAGATCATCTTGTTAGAGTCAATATGAGCTTCTAAAAGATAAAGGCATGACTCGATACAGGATTCATAGATCTTTTTTTTTTAGAGAGAGAAAGTCGGTCATGAGAGAGAAAGTAGAGAGAGAAAGTGGAGAGAGAATCTTCGTATCCTTTAAAAGTGGCAATCATGATTGAGATCATCAGAGGTCATATCAAGGTGACTTAATATAGATTAACCATGATTGATATTATCAATTTCGAAAAAGAATCGGATCGGGATCCGATCTACTGCACGAATTTCGGAGCAGTCCCAGATCATCATATTTTCATCTCAAGTTTATCCAGGATCTGTGATGTAATCAGAGAGAGAGAATAACCCTAGAGAGACGAAATCCATAATGAGAGAGAAAGGTCTAGAGAGAGAAAATAAGAAAAAATCTAGAGAGAGAAAATAGAGAGAGAAGGTAGAGAGAGAAAATCTAATTCTAGAGAGAGAAAGACATAAGAGAGAGATGAAAAAAACTTTCTCTCATATATATATTTTTTTATTATATATATATATATTTTTTTCTTTTTCTTTTTCTTTTTCTTTTTAGAGAGAGACAATAGAGAGAGAGAAAGAGAGAGAAAGAGGGAAAAAGAGGGGAGAGAGAAAAATTTTCTCTTTTCTTATTATTTATTTTATTTATTTTATTTTTTTATTTTGCATTTTCTTTTCTTTTCTTTTTCTTTTTCTTTTTTCTTTTCTTTTTCTTTTTCCTTTTTTTTCTTTTCTTTTCTTTTCTTCTTCTTCTTTCCGGGCTTTCATTGGGCCGAAACAGAGGAGGGACACGAGGCGAGGGAAAACTTGGTGGCTCGTGCTCCGGCGAGGTACTGCGGTATGGCTGGAGGTCCAACAGTGGCAGCCGACGGCGGGGGCAAGAGATCGCCGACAGTGAGGCTCGGCCGGCAGGAGTTTTATAAAAAAATCGGAAAACAGGGAACCCGATCCCTTTCCTTGAATTTCTCCGGTCATTGACCGATCACCGACGGCCATAACCTTCGGAGAAGGAAGGTAGGGAGGTGGGGGTCATGCTACAGGGGTGTGGCACCACGGGCGGTGGTGCCGGTGGCCCGAAAAGAGGAGGAAATGGCTCGACCGAACAGGGCAGAACAGGGTCTCGCTTTTTCATCAATTTTTCCAACGATCCCGACGGCCGACGAGGGTGCACGAAGCCATGGGAAGGAGGGGAAGGAAGAGAGGAAGGAGGGCCGGGGCTTACCTTCGACTTCGGTGAGGTTTTCGGTGAAAAATCGCGGCGAGCACAGGTCGAGGGGTCACAGCTTCAAACGGGAAAATCGGAGAAAAACTCCGACGATCGTCGGTGACCGAAGGATCTACACTTAGAGGAGAAGAGGGGTTTCTTATAGAGCTCGTCCTAGGGTCTTTTAATGGCCCTAGGACTCCGATTTTTGATCGGAGACGGGGAAGAGGAAGACTCCGATCGGGAGTCTTCCTCCCTGCTCTGTTTTTTTTTTTTTTTTTCTGGTGGGCTTTGTGGGCTGATTTTGGGCCCAATTGGGCCGGATTATCACATTCTACCCCCTTAAAAAAAAATTTCATCCTCGAAATTTAACATACCTTCATTTTCAAATAAGTGTGGATATCTCGTCTTCATATCATCTTCAAGCTCTCATGTGGCCTCTCTCTCTTCATAATTACTCTAATGAATCTTTACATATGAAATGATACGCCGTCTTAGAACTTGCTCTTTTCGATCAATAATTCAGAGAGAAAATTCTTCATAGGTTAGATCTTCGTAAACTTGCAATGGCTCATACTTTATCACACTGATCTGGTGGTAAGGCTAGTTCATAAGCAACATCTCCTACTTGATTTAAAATTTCAAAAGGTCCATTATATCGCGGACTCAGCTTGCCATGTCTCCCAAACCTCATGATACTTTTTGTAGGTGATATTTTTAGAAAAATATGATCATCAAAATAAAATTCTAATTCTCTTCTTTTTCTATCTGCCCAACTCTTCTGTCTATCCTATACTGCTTTGAGTCTCTCCTTGATCAGATAGATTTTCTCTCTAGCATCCATTTATTATCAGTAAAATCCTTCCTTATTTACAACTAACGTATTTCATAATATCTTTAGATTTAAAGGATTAATATTTCTAATCAATTCAGACCATCACGCTTTTGCTGCGCACTCTGATCTCAACTTACCAAATTATCTAAGTCTATCAAAAATAAAAGATATCTTTGTATATTAAATCAATCAGAGATAGATCCAACTTTCAGATTTCACATACAATTAAGGGTAAAATTTAAGATTTCCTTGTCATTACTATCTCTTAGGCATAGCACATCAAAATTAAATCTTCATCCACCTTCTATGTTTGAACTTATTACATAAGTTTCACTACTCCTCGAGAATCCAATATGTCTAGAATTAATTTGAGTTAACCTTCGATTTACTTTACAATCATTTAGACAACTTCCAAACCAACTTTTCTTTGCAAAGAAATTAACATCAAAATCAGTAAAATTATCATATCCTTTATCCATATAGGTTTAGCATTCCAATATCATCAAATATACCTAACATAATATATCAGTACCTCCTACTTCATTCTAGGGTCAGCACTTCTCGTATTCAGGTCAACCTTGCTAATTGAAATCTAAGATATAACTCGTCAATTCTATTATAGACATCATATGCCATTTATACATAAATTTCATCATAATACCTATTGATTCGAAATCAAATTATTGAATCATTTTTTTTATATCTATCATGTTCCTCATGATCTTAGCCTCAAGTTCAAATATCATTAAAGTCATAATCTCGAATAATGATAATCTTAAGCTCAAATACCACTTAAGTCATATTCTCTAGTGATCATAACCTAAACTTTATATCATTCTATCATGTCCTTAATGATCATAATCTTAAGCTCTGATATTATCCATTATACTTCACTCGGTCACATCCTATTGATCATACATAAAGTTTTGATATCACTTTATAATCTTAATGATCTTAAACCTAAGCTCTGATACCATAAAATGTCACGCCCCAAATCCGGGACATAACACGACCATGCTACCGAGGGATGGAACCCACGATAACACGAAGCCAATTCATCATAATCATCTAAAAATCCGTCAAATAAAAAAGATTCAATTATATTATTCATCAAATAATCGAACCAATATGGGTTCAGAGCATCTAAATCCAAAAGTAAGTACTAACTCGAATCTCAATATTCATGAATAACTATAAATCCATGATTATAAAATAAATTAAACTTCTGCTGCCAATTTTTTTCAGCTTGCTATGCCGATCTTCAAGCTTGGATTCCTTTTGCCGATCCTAACCTTATTTCTTTGTTCAAACAAAAAGAAAACAAAAAGAATATGAGCTACACTAGCCCAGTAAGTAGAACTTGCACTTCCTTATCGGATCAAGCATAAGTTTTTCATGATAATGCAATATTTAAAAAATAACAGATAATACAAAATAAAGTATTTCATAGAGCATATAACAAAACAAGCTATAAACTCATCATGCATGCATAAATCATGTATATTTCACAATCATGAATCGTAAATCATTTTCATCATGTATTCATGTCATGTTTCAAAACATTGCTCACAGATATTCGTGCTAAGATCACTATTATACCCGTGACAGGGCCATGTTTCTTAATCGACAGAGTTCTTAATTCATGTGCCAACTTTATACCCGCTGGCAGGGCCATGTTTCATGTGGATGCTAGCTCCGGATGTCGACCTTCCCGAAGGGATTCATTCATAGCCATCTGAGAGCCTTTGAAATCTTTATATCTTTTTCTTAAAGCATACATATACATAGATGGGAAAATAATGAAATTCATGCTTCATAATCATGCTATTTTCATAAGACATATTCATAAAATCAATGCTTATAATAAAATATGCTTTTTCATATCACATATGCTGATCCTTAGTTTATAAAAAAAATTATGATTTCATCAATAGCAATTCTTTGCATAAAAATATGTTCATTTAAAAATAAATAAGGAGCATAAGATCTACTTACCTCGTTCATCTTAGATCTTCGGATTTCGTTAGAAGAATCAGCTAATCCTATTTAAAATATCAAATCATCATCAATTTCTACTTCATAAATATAATAAGATTAAATCATAAGGAAAGAGGATTGTTGTCCGGAGGTGTCGGTCCATCCAGATACCAGGGCAATTTAGGATCTTTGATCTGAGAGTCAGATTCAAGTGACTTGATCAAGAAATCGTGAGGCACAGATCGAATTAAAGTCAAGATCAATCAATAGGGTTCTTTAATAATAAATTTGAAAGATCTTTGATACGATCAGATGAGTTGACATACAGCACGGATATCAAAGCAACTTCAGATCATCTTGTTAGAGTCAATATGAGCTTCTAAAAGATAAAGGCATGACTCGATACAGGATTCATAGATCTTTTTTTTTAGAGAGAGAAAGTCGGTCATGAGAGAGAAAGTAGAGAGAGAAAGTGGAGAGAGAATCTTCGTATCCTTTAAAAGTGGCAATCATGATTGAGATCATCAGAGGTTATATCAAGGTGACTTAATATAGATTAACCATGATTGATATTATCAATTTCGAAAAAGAATCGGATCGGGATCCGATCTACTGCACGAATTTTGGAGCAATCTCAGATCATCATATTTTCATCTCAAGTTTATCCTAGGGTCTGTGATGTAATCAGAGAGAGAGAATGACCCTAGAGAGACAAAATCCATAATGAGAGAGAAAGGTCTAGAGAGAGAAAATAAGAAGAAAATCTAGAGAGAGAAAATGGAGAGAGAAGGTAGAGAGAGAAAGTCTAATTCTAGAGGGAGAAAGACTTAAGAGAGAGATGAGAAAAACTTTCTCTCATATATATATATATTTTTATTATATATATATATATATTTTTCTTTTTCTTTTTCTTTTTCTTTTTAGAGAGAGACAATAGAGAGAGAGAAAGAGGGAAAAAGAGAGAGAGAGGAAAATTTTTTCTTTTCTTATTATTTATTTTATTTATTTTATTTTTTTATTTTACATTTTCTTTTCTTTTCTTTTTCTTTTTCTTTTTTCTTTTTTCTTTTCTTTTTCTTTTTCCTTTTTTTTCTTTTCTTTTCTTCTTCTTCTTCCCGGGCTTTCATTAGGCCGAAACAGAGGAGGGACAAGAGGCGGGGGAAAACTTGGTGGCTCGTGCTCCGGTGAGGTACTGCGGTATGGCTGGAGGTCCAACAGTGGCAGCCGACGGCGGGGGCAAGAGATCGCTGACAGTGAGGCTCGGCCGGCAGGAGTTTTATAAAAAAATCGGAAAACAGGGAACCCGATCCCTTTTCTTGAATTTCTATGGTCATTGACCGATCACCGACGGCCATAACCCTCGAAGAAGGAAGGTAGGGAGGTGGGGGTCATGCTACAGGGGTGTGGCACCACGGGCGGTGGTGCCGGTGGCCCGAAAAGAGGAGGAAATGGCTCGACCGAACAGGGCAGAACAGGGTCTCGCTTTTTCATCAATTTTTCCAACGATCCCGACGGCCGACGAGGGTGCACGAAGCCATGGGAAGGAGGGGAAGGAAGAGAGGAAGGAGGGCCGGGGCTTACCTTCGACTTCGGTGAGGTTTCCGGCGAGAAATCGCGGCGAGCACAGGTCGAGGGGCCGCGGCTTCAAACGGAAAAATCGAAGAAAAACTCCGGCGATCGTCGGTGACCGAAGGATCTACACTTAGAGGAGAAGAGGGGGTTCCTATAGAGCTCGTCCTAGGGTCTTTTAATGGCCCTAGGACTCCGATTTTTGGTCGGAGACGGGGAAGAGGAAGACTCCGATCGGGAGTCTTCCTCCCTGCTCTATTTTTTTTTTTCTGGTGGGCTTTGTGGGCTGGTTTTGGGCCCAATTGGGCCGGATTATCACAACCAATCCCTACCACAACATTTAATCTCTTATAGATAAGCAGGCAAAATATTCATAGCTCATGATGTCACATGTTACATAAAAGAAAATATCGATAACGATACGCACTAATTATATGGCCTTCATAGCATTTTGCTATCATATAGCATGGCGTAGGACAAAATTGAAGTTTTCCTTTAATGGGTATTTAATTGTCGATCCCTCAATTGACGCCACTATAACAAAACTTTTCATTGACCAAAATTATAACTTTCAATCTTTACTTATCATGACCCAAAAGTTTTGGCGCGAGATAACTTTAAATAATATCCAAAATACTCTTTCAAACCCCATCAGGCAAAAAAAAAAAAAAAAAAAAAGAGGAAGAAGAAGGAGAGAGACAAGATGAAGAAGACTTCCAGTGGATGCCGCATCCGAACCTCATCTTCCCCTCTCCGGCCTGTCCTCCCTTTCCCGACGACCACCCGCGGCGGCCTCCCCATGCCGGCCCACGATGCGACGGCCCCCCTCCCCTCCCCGACATCTGAAATCCCTCTTTTCCTCCTTGGTGACCGCCCCCCTCCCCTCCACAGCGACTACCTGTAACAGCCTCCCCTCATCGTGCTCCCTGTGGTCACCGACGTCGGCCTTCGTCGGTCCACAAAGAGGACCATGAGCTACGAAAAAGGGGCCGAAAATACCTTTTGATCCACGCCTCACTTCATGAACCGCATGAAATTTTATTTTAAATAATAAAAAATAATATAATAAAAAATAAAAAATAAAAAAAATAAAAAAAATATAATAATATATAATATATAAAAAATAATAAAAAATTTATTTTTAATAATAAAAAATAAAATATATAAAATAATAAAAATAATATAATATAAAATAATATAAAATAAATATAAAATAAAAATTTGATCGATTTTGCAATCAATTTTGAAAATTAAAATATTATAAAAAATAAATTGCAACTAATTTTGCTATCAATTTTTTCATTAAAAAATTTAAAAATAATTAGCTATCAATTTTATGATCAATTTTATTAATAAAAAATATTTTAACAAAATTAGCAACTGATATTATGATCAATAAATTAATTAAAAAAATTAAAAATAGTTATCGATCGATTTTGTGATAAATTTTATTAATAAAAAAATTTAAAAATAATTAGCTACTATTTTTGCAATCAATTTATTAAAAAAATATTTTAATAAATTTAGCAATTGATCTTGTGATCGATTTTAGCGATTGATTTTGTAGTCGATTTTTAAAAAATAAAATATTATAAAATTTAAATTATTCTTCATGGTCACTTGTTTATCAAATAAAATGGTCATTAAATTAATATAGTATATAGTTAACTAACTATGATACACAGTTTAATTAACATGATACATAGTAAATGAATACTATATACAGTTAAATTAATATGGTATATAGTTAACTAAATATGGTATACAGTTAAATTAATATAGTACATAGTTAATTAAATATGATACACAGTTAAATAAATAGTATATACAGTTAAATTAATACATTACACAATTAACTAAATATAATACATAGTTAAATTAATACGGTATACAGTAAATAAATACTATACACAGTTAATTTAACATTATACACAGTTATTTTAATACTATACATAGTTAAATGAATCCTGTACATAGTTAATTTAATACTGTACACAGTTAATTTAACACTGTATATAATTAAATAAATCATGTATACAGTTAATTTAACATTACACATAGTTAATTTAACACTGTATATAGTTAAATTAACTGTGTGTATGATTCATTTAACTGTATGCAATGTCAAATTAACTATGTACAGGATTTATTTAACTATGTATAGTATTAAATTAACTGTATGTAGGATTCGTTTAACTATATACAGTGTTAAATTAACTATGTGTAATATTAATTTAACTATGTACAGTATTTATTTAACTGTATACCGTATTTAGTTAATTATATACATTATTCATTTAACTGTATACAATATTCATTTACCATGTACCATGTTAATTTAACTGTGTATCATATTATTATTATTTTATGAATAATAAAATATTATTATATGATCAATAATAAATTATTATTATTTGATTAATAAAAATATTATTTATTATTATTAAACTATAATTTTAAAAATATTATTTTTAAAAAATAATATATTATTATTTTTAAAAAAATAATTTAAAAAATAATTTTTATTTATTATTAAAATTATCAAGGGAGCAAACTCAGACTTTGACACTGGAGGGGGGTTATGGGTGTTCGGCACAGAACTGCAGGAGCAGACTCAAACTCATCATGGACTGAGATACCAGGTATACTTATGCCTCTCTTATATGGCATCAACTCCTCACCAAATTGACTAAACAAAAATTATTATAAAAATTATAGTAAAAAATATTAATTTTAAAAAATAATTTTAAAAATATAAACCATCGCATATTTTTTAAAATTATTTTTTAAAAATAATATTTTATTATTATTTTAAAAACTAAATAATTTTTATTACAAAAAATAATTTATTTTTATATATTTTTTAATATTTTATTTTATCTATTTATTTTTTTAATTTTTAGTTATTTTAAAAATTATTTTTAGAAAATATTTTTAAAAACTATTTTAGAAAGAATTATTTATTAATAAATCATTAATTTTAAAAATATAAATAAATAAATAAGTAAAATATATAAAATATTTTTTCAAAAGGGTGACTCATTAGAAATATTTTAAAATTATAAATAAATAAATAAATTATTATTATTTAATATTTATTTTTATTTTTATTATTTTTTATTTTTCTTCTACTTTCTCCCCGCATGCCACAGACTCTCCCCTCCCCCCTGGGGTGGCCCCGAGCTCCTCCGTGCATGCCACCCCCGGTCGTACCTTCGGCACCACAGCGGCCCCCTATGGCTCCCGACGCTGTCCCCTGGCCATCCGCACCGACCGTGCTGCTCCCGGCAACCCGCACTGCCCCTCTGGTCGCCCGTACTGCCTCCCGACCACCCGCATCGTCCCTTGACTGCTGCTCCATGCCGTCGGCACCGCACCCTGGTCCCCCAGTTATCCACACTGCCTCTAGCCACCCCCTCTGTTCGCCCCCCAAAAAAAATGGAACATGATTATAACTATGTGTCGGGTATTTTTGAGGAGGCACTGTGAGCAGATTGGAGACGTTCTTCAGCTGTGTGTGGCAAAGGAAGAAGAAATTTTGGGAAGGGGATTTAGATAGGACAGTTATCGTATTAAAAATGAGGGTAATTTTATTTCATGAGGGACTCAAACACCTAATTTTAATGGATCGGATGTTATATTTTGGATGAACATGGTTTAAATGTTAAAGTCCGGTCCACAAATGGATCGGGCATCAAAATCCCCTTTGTTTAAATTTATTAGGTACAAATATGTCTGTTGCGGCCAATCCCCCCATCGCCCGATCGCCGGTGTCGTGCACCTGCAAGAAAAATCCTCACAGACCGGATGCCTCCGGTGGAGACCCTCCGACGGTCAAGCCAGAGAGGAGACTAGGCAACAGTAGAAAATCAGGGGCTCAGCGGGAGAGAGAGAGAAAGAGCTCAAGAGCTAAGAGGCGCTTCAGAGAGCTTGAGGAAGCTTGCTCAAAACTTACCAAGACTGTTGCCTTATCCCATTTTATAGTGGAATGCGGTATGGTCCCGTCATTAATGGTGCAGACAACTGGAGAGTTATCAAATCGTCGGGAGCTGTCAAACCACCGTGGGTTGTCAAGTCACTGGAATTAATCCATGTTCTTGACAGGACAATACCCCAGGACGGCCATACCGCATGTCCTTGACAGGACAACTACCCATAGCGATCGTACGGCGTTTGGGTGGGCTGGCCGACTATATGTCGGTATTCGACTGCCGGGTGATGACTCGGAGATACCGTCGGCTGGTCTGGTGCCTTGCAGAAGTCGGACGTCGGCTACCACCCGACAGTGAGTCGGTGATTTGGGCTCGGTCGCTTGGCCGGTCGGGGACAGTATGAGTCTGTTCGGTCGACATACCTTCTGTCGGATATTGTTGGCAGCCATTGTCGGCAGTCATCGTCGGAGTTGTCCGTCGGTCTGGTCGGTAGAGTCGGACGTCGGTCGAACCGGTCCGAGGTAAGTTGGCATACATGGGTCGGTCGGTATATCCCAACAGCTGCCCCCCCACTCCTGAGTCGGATGTCGTATTGGCCAGTGTTTCCACATGGGCGACGGCTTCGGGCGAAAGGAGTGGTTTCCCATCACGTCATGCTCTGACTCTGACGATCGTACCAACGAGCGATCCGATGTCAAACATCCCATTGGAAACGCAAACCACCGTCTCCTTGGGAATGGAACTGCCGTCTCTTTGGGAATGCGAACCGTCGTCTCCTTGGGAACACGAACTGCCATCGGTTAATAAATTCTGAGATGCGATTTTTCTGCCACGTGTCAGGGGGCTATTGGGCCAGAACCGTTCACGCAGATGGAGGTGATGTGGCTTGATCTGGTGGCAGGTGCGTCGAACCATCGGACCGAGGAAGGATCCAAGCACTACCATGTGTCGGCATCCGGGAAGCCCTCGTTCGATGTGCTTTCATCTCAACCATTGAAGGGCCTTATATATATGCGGCCACTTACATCCAAAACTTCACTTTTTGCTGCAAATCCATTTCTGACGCTGAGGCCCTGTCGAGTTGTCCCCCAGTCCCAAGTAGTTATCTCCATCCTCTTCCTTTGAAAACCCCTCTCGAAGTTTTCTTTTCCGTGCCTGTTTCCTTGCATCCTTTCTCCTTTGCCATTTTTCTCTTTGTTCTCCTTTCTGGGGCTAGCGTTATGGCTTGGACTTCTCCTCGAGGAAGTCAGTCGGAGAACCCGATCGATGATTCTCAATCGACCCCAGAGGTGGAGGCTTCTTTACTTTCGGGGTAGAACATCGAACGGCTCAGGGAGCAGTACGGTATCTCGGAGCAGTTCGAACTCTTTGCCCCTGGGGCTGAGGGTCGGGTTAACAACCCGCCCCCGAGCCAGGTGGCCTTCTATGTCGAGGACCTTCGAGCAGGTCATCCGTCATCACTTCTCGATTTTAGAGTTTGTCCGGAATGTTTTGGATTATTACGGGCTTTGTCCGGTGCAACTGGCGTCGAACTCAATCCGGTTAATAATCAGTTTTGCTCTGTTGTGTCGGCTTTTGCCGACCTTTCCCCGTATTTCTCTCTTCCTGGCATTCTTCATCCTCCGACCCCACACGAAAGTTCGAGGGTGGTGGTTCTTCAATCTTCGGAAGGATCTTTTGTTTATTACCGGTCTTCCATCGTCGATCTATGGGTGGAAGAACTAATTTTTCTTTGCTTCTTCCTCGCTTCCTTGGGGGTTCCCTTCCCGCTGGGGCGATTCTCGGATTCAGTCGAACGAAAATAGTCGGGTGGAGGCTGGAGATCGAGAGGACTTTCACCGACTGAAGGATGTGTCGGTGCCGAAGCAGAAGGAGCTTGTCACCGAGCAAGCTCTGTATGACGCCGACCTGAGTTCGGTTCCTTATTTAGGTACAGTTCGATCTGTCGATAGTTTTTTTATCTTTTTATCTGTCCTTGGACTTGTGCTGATCCTTTGTTGAAATTGCAGGCATGCCGTCGAGAGTGAGGCTGACAGATGCCGACATTCGGCAACATACAGTGCGGAAGAGATCGACGTCCGGGACCGGACCTTTGCGGCCTCCCAAGAGGCCTCAGATATCATCGCCGACCGACATTGCGATGGCGGGAGCACAGCCCGACACCGAACGTACGTCGGGCTACGAGCCGGTCATCGCTCTGTCGGCGCCGGTGGTGCCACCTAAGGCACCGACCGAGGAAGGGACAACTGAGGGGGCAGCCGAAGGAGTGTCGGCTCCCCCACCCACGGAAGAGGTCCGGGCCGAAGTACGTGAGCCCGAACGACCTGCGACGGCCCCCGTCACGCCCTCAGGAGGGACCTAGTCGAGCTCGAGCTTCCCGTCTCTCTCCGACCTCTGGGCCTAGGCGACCGACCGGGGGAAGGCACCGATGGCGTCGACGGACGATACAAGGTCGGCGGGCCACATCGCGTCATCCGATGTCCAGGTTCTCGAAGGAGCATCGACCCTGGCCAACCACAATTTGGCTAGGAGGTTGTGTCAAGCGACCATCCTCCCAGCCGACCGAGAGCTCCTGAAGGGTTGGTCGGTGTCTGACATGCTTTCTGCTTTTTACCCAACCATGATCTAGGTGAGCTCTTCTTCTTTTTCTTTCTCCTTCATTGTTATTTCTATCATTCCATTTTTGTGACGATCAGCCTTCTATTTGTAGCTGATCTACAGCATGTCCGAGCTGGAGGTCGGGTACCGGAGGTTCGGCGACGTCCGGACGGCCTGGAAGAATCGGGCCGAAACCGCCGAAGCGGAGAAGGCAATGCTGGTGGACCAGCTGAAGTTGTCGGTCGATCGTGAGGCTAGGCTCGAGGAGGAGATCACCCAACTCACCAATGGCCTAACCGCCTCGGAGGTCGAACTTCAGTCGGCTCGCGAGCAGATCCAGCGCAAGACCCGCTCCGTTCACCGACTGCGGCGAAAATGGGACGGCTGCGTCAGGGAGCTCGAGGCCAAGCACGAACAGCTTCACGTTAGCCTAAAGAACCTGGCTAAGGTCGAGGAGAACTTGTCCTCCGCCCAAGCCAACGCTGACATAGCGAAGTCGGAGGCGAAGTTGGCCAAGGAGGCACTGAGCCGGACGGTGGAGGACTTTCATGGCTCGGACGAGTACCAGAAGGAGCTCCTTGAGAGCGGCTTCACCTCCTATCGGGTGGGGTATGAGGATGCCCGAGATGTGATTCAGAGTCTGCACCCGGAGCTCGATCTGAGCGACATCGTCCCTCCAGGGTCGGAGGACCAAGCCACAGAGGAAGAGGCCGAAGGAACGAGTTGCCGAAGATGAGGCAGCTCCAACCCCCGGTCCCTCCCCGACCCGAGCGGGCACGTCGGTTGCTCCCGAACTCCACCTGGTGCAAGAAGTCGACTCCGACGAATAGTCGGAGTATCTACCCATTATCTTTGTATTTCTTTTTTTCTATTTAGTCTTTGATATTTATAATCGGGCTTCGTCCCAATTTTGTAACCAGACTTCGGCCCAATTTTGTAATCGAACTTCGATCCAATTTTGTAAGTCATTTCAACTTAACAAAATCAAAGACTTTTCACACTTTTTTTCACGTGCGGTTGAATGTGTTTAATTTGCCGAGCCATCTCCGAGTGCATAGGTCGTAGCTCCGACATATCTCATTAGGACGTTCAGTAGGATCTAGCGTAGCCGATCAAAGTAGTCAGTAGCGTGCACCACGCTAAGGGCAGCGCAAGCCCCGATCGCAGGCCGGCATCCCGATCGTCATACAGATAGCGTAGGATCTGATGGTCGAGAGCCATACTGATTGTAGGTCGAGTGCCCGCCGCCCGGACCTTGGTCGGGCATGTACGTCAGGCCGAGTGTCGGTCGATCACCGAACGTAGCTCGTCAACATGATCATTCCATAGAGTCTGATAGTCGAGTAGAATAACGATGAAGTGTTGAATATCCATTGTCCGGCCCTTGGTCAGGCATGCACGTCGGGACATATGATAAACGATGGCAAGCCAAATATCCTTCAATCGATCGTGATCAAGTCGGTTTGTCGCAAGTCGAATACCCGTTGCCCAGACCTTGGTCGAGCGGGTACGTCGTGGTGCATGATAAACGGTGGCAAACCGAATATCCTTCGATCGATCGTAATCGAGTCGATATGTCGTAAGTCGAATACCCATTGCCCAGATCTTGGTCTGGCGGGTATGTCGTGGTGCATGATAAACGGTGGCAAGCCAAATATCCTTCGATCGATCGTAACCAAGTCGGCAATCGTGTCGTAGATTCGGCATAGAGTCGTAGACTCGACGTAGAGTCGGCGATCGAGTCGTAAATTCGACGTAGAGTCGTAGACTCAGCATAGAGTCGGCGATCGAGTCGTAGATTCGACGATCGAGTCGTAGATTCGGCGTAGAGTCGGCAATCGAATCATAGATTCGGCGATCGAGTCGTAGATTCCCAATGGGACGTGGGGCTCAAGTCAGGATGTCGAGGCTCGTACTTCTGGCGAGGGCCGACCCTCGACGGAGAGCCAAACTTTGTAGACTCTGGAGTTTTAAAATTGTATTGTATTCTAAGCAAGAGGGGCATACAGAATTCATTGATAATATAATTTCAGGTTGTCAGCATTCCAAGTCTGGAGAATGGCCGTCCCTTCCAGGGTTTCAAGTCGGTAGGCACCCGGCCTGCAGGTGTCTGCAATCTTGTAGGGTCCTTCCCAGTTTGGGGATAGTTTTTCTTGATTCTGAGGCTTTGAGACTTCCGCCTTCCTTAGAACCAGGTCTCTGGGTCTGAAAGACTTTGGCCTAATTTTAGTGTTGTAGTATCGGGCCACTCTTTGTCGGTAGGAAGCCATGCGGAGTTGAGCATCGCGTCAGAGCTTGGGTAGGAGGTTCAAGTCAACTCTCCGACACTCGGAGTTGTCCGGTTCGTGATATTGCTCAACTCTAGTCGATGGTAGCCCGATCTCTAGTGGGATCATTGCCTCCGCCTCATAGGCCAGGTTGAAAGGAGATTCTCCGATCGGGACCCGAGGTGTCGTTCGGTATGCCCATAAGATCGAGTGCAACTCTTCGACCCAGAGGCCTCTGGCTTCGTTCAGTCCAGTCTTCAACCTATGCAGAATGGTCCGGTTGGTTACTTTAACTTTTTCGTTGAACTGTGGATGGCCGACCGAGGTCAGCCTGTGCGTGATGTGAAATCTCGTACAGAACTCTCTGAAATCATTATTGTCGAATTGTCACCCATTATCGGTGATGATGGTGTGCGGTAGTCCGAACCTAGAGATGATGAATTTCTGGACAAAGTCTTCCATCTTGCGCTCGGTGATTTGCATCAGGGGTTCGACCTCTATCCACTTGGTGAAGTAGTCGATTGCGATGACTATAAACTTTCTTTGGCCAGACGCCAGAGGGAAAGGGCCGAGTATGTCGATCCCCCATTGGGTGAAGGGCCATGGGGCGACGATGGCAGTCAGTTGGTTGGTGGGCCAGTGTTGTAAGTTGACGTACTTCTGACACGGCTCATACCTTCGAACCAAGTCAGCCGCATCTTTTTTCATGGTGGGCCAGTAGTAACCTTACCGCAGGATTTTGTAGGCCAAGGATTTGCCCCCCAGGTGACTCCCACAGATCCCTTCATGCACCTCTCTGAGTGCGTAGTCCGCATCCATCGGTCCCAAGCACCGTAGCAAGGGAAGGGAGAACGATCTTTTGTAGAGTCGCCCGTCCATCATTACATACTGGGAGGCCGCCCACCGAAGTCGCTTGGCTTCTACGGGATCTTCGGGGTTGGTTCCGTCAGTCAGGTACTGAACGATCAGGTCCATCCAGCTTGGCTCGATCGTCAGTTAGAGTACCTCCTCAGCCCTGTCGATGCTTGGTTGCTCGAGACTCTCCACGACTGTCCGATCCAAAATACCGTAGGCAGATGTCGCAAGCCTGGAGAGTGCGTCGGCCCGAGCATTCTCCGACCTGGAAATATGGGAGATCTCGAAATACTTGAGGTGTGCCACGAGATCTCTTACTTTCTGGAGATATTTCGCCATGGTCGGGTCCCGCGCTTCGAATTCACCTTTGACTTACCCCACAATCAGCTGGGAGTCGGAGAAGACTCTGAGGCTGTCGATTTCGAGCTCCTTCACCACTCTCAAGCCAGCGAGAAGCGCTTTATACTCGGCCTAATTATTGGAAGCTTTGAAGTTGAATCAGAGGGCGTACTCAGTAACTATTCTCTCCGAGTTGGTGAGCAGGAACCCAGCCCCGCTCCCTTGGGCATTGGAAGCTCCATCTATGTGTAACACCCAAGTTGACCCGAGGTCAAATTCAGAAGTCGCAGCTTCTTTGGAGCTTCCATCTTCCGACATTTGGTCGGCTGTCGGGCATTCTGCAATTAAGTCGGTCAGGACTTGGGCTTTCAAAACAGGTCACGGTCGGTACTGGATGTCAAACCCGCTCAGCCTCATCGCCCATTTTGCCAGTCGTCTTGATGTGTCGGGGCGATGGAGGATCATCCTCAGGGGCTGGTCGGTGAGGACAACGATGGTGTATGCTTGAAAATATAGATGGAGTCGTTGCGCGAATATGACCAAGGTAAATATCATCTTCTCCACCCTTGAGTATCGAGTTTCAGCCCCATGGAATACTTTGCTGGTATAATATACGGGCTAGTGAGTTCGGCTCTCGTTCTTCCGGACGAGTACCGAACTAACAGCCTCTAGGACGGTGGTCAAATAAAGGTACAATATTTCTCCGACCTCTGGCTTTGCAAGCAGGGGTGGAGAAGTCAGGTACTTCTTCAAATCTTCAAAGGCTTGCCGGTACTCATTTGGCCAAGAGAAGTCCTTCGTCTGCCTCAGGGTTTTGAAGAACGGGAGGCATCTCTCAACCGACCGAGAGATGAATTGGCTGAGCGCGATGATCTTTCCACTGAGCTGCTGTACCTCTTTTTTGGTGTTCGGGTGCCGCATGTCGATGATCGTCTTTATCTTCTCGGGGTTGGCCTCGATTCTGCATTGAGAAATGAAGAACCCGAGGAACTTCTCCGAAGCTACCTCGAAGACGCACTTAGTCGGATTTAGCTTCATCCGATGTTGCCGAAGAGTGCGAAAGGTTTCTTCCAAGTCTTGGACATGATCTGAAGCCCGTGTGCTCTTCACCAGCATGTCATCTACGTACACCTCCATGTTGCGTCCGATTTGATCTTTGAAGATCTTATTGATGAGGCGTTGGTAGGTGGCTCCGGCATTCTTCAGATCGAAAGGCATCACTCTGTAGCAGTAAAGGCCCTTGACGGTCATGAAGGCCGTATGCTCTGTCCTCGGGTGCCATCCGAATTTGGTTATATCCGACGAAGGCATCTATGAAGCTGAGCAGTCGATGACCGGACGTCGCATCCACCAGTTGGTCGATCTTCGGCAGTGGAAAGCTGTCCTTCGGGCAGATCCGATTCAAGTCAGTGTAGTCGATGCAGATCCTCTACTTCTCATTGGCTTTCTTCATCATGACGATATTTGCGAGCCAGTCGGGATATGTGGTTTCTTTGATGAAGCCCGCCTCGAGTAGCTTGTCCACTTGCTCGTCGATAGCCTTCTATCTTTCGGGGGTGAAAGTCTGTTTCTTCTGTCTCACCGACTTCACATCAGGGGCGATGTTGAGTCGGTGAGTCATTGTTTTCGGAGGTATGCTAGACATATCCGCCGCCAACCAAGCGAATATATCGGCATTAGCTTTCAACAGCTTTATCAACTGCTGTCGCTCCGGGTCGGACAGCTGCGACCCGACCCAGACGATCTGTTCAGGATTCTTTATCATCGGGATGGGAATCAGCTGTTCAGCCGGTTCACCCCGCTCTTCCTCTTTCCATTGGTCCAGCTTGTCAACCGTCAGGGAGTCCTTCAATTCATTGCTTTGAGTAGAGATTTGGAAGCACCACCGAGCGAGTTGTTGATCCCCATGCATTTTTTCGGCTCCATTTTTAGTCGAGAACCGGACCAGCAAGTGGTACGTCGAGACTATCGCCCTGAGGGCGTTTAGTCCGGGTCTTCTAAGTATGGCATTATAGGTCGAAGGTACTTGGACGATCGTGAATGTCATGTGGACGGTGCTTTATCGTGGTTCGGCCCCAGCTGTCACGGAAAGAGTAATTTTTTCTTCTACTGCGACGGCTTCCCCGACGAAACCCACTAGGGTTGTAGAGACTCTCCTGAGTCGGTCGGTTGATAGTCGCATTCGGGAGAAGGTCGAGTAAAATAAAATATTAGTGGAGCTTCCATTATCGACAAGAATCCTTTTTACATTATAATTCACTATTGTTGCCGAAATAACAACAGCGTCATCATGGGGAGTTTGGATTCTCCGAGCATCCTCATCTGTGAAGATGATTACATTATCCTGGCGCGGCCTCTTCATCGACTCCCCTTCAGTAGTCGTTCCTCGATCCAGTCATCTAGAGATCATGTTGATGACTCCAGCAGTAGGCTGGTTATTCACTACCTCTTCAGTCGGTTGGGATCGTTGGTCGGGAAGGGATCGAGCCGGCAGGTCCCTTCGGTACTTTTCGAGATATCTTCGTCATATGAGAGCCTCTATTTCATCCTTGAGTTGGATGCATTGCTCGGTGGTGTGACCGTGGCCCCGATGGAACCGACAGTATCTTCTCTGGTCGAGGCCATTTGCCTTCAGAGGCGGGGGCCATCGCAGGTATTCCGATCCTTCGATCTCCATCAGGATCTACGCACGAGGAGCAGAGAGAGGAGTGTAGGAGTCATACCTGCGATGCATCGGTCTCGGACTCCAGCGTCGGGGCGATCTCGGACTCCGTCGTCGGGGCGAGACCCGTTTATCAGTCGGGGGCCTGTTGGGTTCAGCAGCTTCCCGATTTTTCTTCCGCTTCTCCTTCTAGCCCGTGCCTTCAATCAGGCACCGGTCGGAAGCTCCTTCGTCCGCACGCATGTATTTGTACATACTTTCAATAATTCGGCATACGTCCGGGAGAGAGTCTTGTCCAAAGAATATGTGAACTGGGACCCCCTTAACCCCCTCTTCATGGCTGAGATAGCCATGTCTTCGTTGAGGTCCCGGACCTCAAGTGTGGCCGCGTTGAATCGAACCACAAAGTATCGGAGCGTCTTATTTTCTCTCTATTTGAGAAAGAAAAGACTGTCCGAGGTTCGTGACAATTTTCGACTAGTGCTGAAATGGGCCACGAAAAAATACTCGAGCTGTCCGAAGGAGTGGATACTCCCTGAGCGGAGGCCAGAGTACCAGGCTCTGGCAACTTTACGGAGTGTGGCGAGGAAGCCGATGCAGAGGAGGACATCGGTTGCCTCCTGAATTGTCATGAGAGCCTTGTAGCTCTCCAGATGGTCAACTGGATCGGTGGAGCCGTCGTAAGGCTCCACGTGAGGCATCTTGAACCGACTAGGGATCGGTTCGTCGAGGATAAATTGGAAAAGAGGTTGGGTGGTCCGGAAGTCGACGTCGTTTGAAGACTTCTAACCATCCGCCTGGAGTTGGACAAGCCAATGGTCGATTTCTTCGAACTTACATTCGTAGTCGTCCAACCGTCGGTGTTGTGAGACCCCAGGGGTCGAACCTCCCGATGAACTTGAGAGTGAGGCGGACGGTGTCCGCGGCCGCTTCTCCTTCCTCGCCTGCTCCAGCTGGGAAGGAGAAGGACGTCGAGACCGATGGGTGTCACACCGCGGCCGCCTCGCCCCTTCTCAGTGGGAGTGCTGAGACGGCTGCTCTTGAGGAGGAGACGAAAGTTGATGCGGACGTCGACAGCTGCTTCTGGATGGCATAGGGTGTGCCGTCGGTTGTTCCACCGGCGGTTGCGGCAACTAAGTCGGTTGCTGTTGGAGATTTTTGATCGCGTCCGTCAGAATGGTCATTTGCTGCACGATCGCCGCGATTTGCGCCTCCGTGGTTACCACCGGATGCGGAGAGCTGGGCTCCGCCATGGAAGGTGAAGGAGGGGCCTCTTTCCGATGGAAAGAGCACCTCGCCGACCCGGTAGCTCTCGATCGTTGAGCCCTGATTTTCGTCATCTCGAGAGATTTTTTTAAGCTCTGTGGAGCTCGCTGGCTTACCTCTGTCGATTATCCCTATCTGACGCGCCAAATCTGTTGCGATAAATCCCCCCATCGCCTGATCGCCGATATCGCACACCTGCAAAAAAAGTCCTCACAGATCGGAGATGCCTCCGACGGAGACCCTCTGACGGTCAAGTCAGAGAGGAGACTAGGCAACAGTGAAAAATCAGGAGCTCAACGAGAGAGAGAAAGAGAAAGAGCTCAAGAGATAAGAAGCGCTTCAGAGAGCTTGAGGAAGCTTGCTCAAAACTTACCAAGACTGTTGCCTTACCCCATTTTATAGTAGAATACGGTATGGTTCCGTCATTAATGGTGCAGACAACGGAGAGTTGTCAAATCGTCGGGGGCTGTTAAACTGCCGTGGGTTGTCAGGTTACTGGGATTAATCCATGTCCTTAGCAGGACAATGCCCCAGGATGGCCATACCGCATGTCCTTGACAGGACAACTGCCCATAGCAGTCGTACGGCGTTTGGGTGGGCTGGCCGACTATATGTCGGTATTCGGTTGTCGGATGATGACCCAAAGACACCGTCGGCTGATCTGGTACCTTGTGGAAATCGAACGTCGGCTACCATTTCCGACAGTGAGTCGATGATTTGAGCTCGGCCACTTGGCCGGTCGGGAACAGTATGAGTTTGTTCGACCGACATACCTTCGATCGGATATTGTCGGCAGCCATTATCAGCAGTCATCGTCGGAGTCGTCCGTCGATTTGGTCGGTAGAGTCGGGCGTCGGTCGAATCGATCCGAGGATAAATTGGCATATAGGGATCGATCGATATATCCCAACACTATCTCAAATGGATTAAGTGAGATTGTTTTACGGTCACTATTTCAGCTGGAGAAACCAATATGGAAACAGAATCCACATTTTCGATTTACGTTTTGGGCAACTTTTACTCTCTGACATGTAGCTATGACCAGTGTGATATTTCAAACTTGTGATGTCTCAAATCAGATAAATCAAAATTTCATAATAGTATTCTTATATTCCTTTGTGCTTATAGCATTTTAATACCATCTTGCTTGACATGGTACTAATTGAAGTTTTTGTTTAAATTTGTTGCTCAAATTTACACATCTAATGGTCATTCAGACAAGACCATATTTTAAGTCGATCAAGCCATATTTCTCTACCGTAATGGTTTTCAAGAGAGACCACTGCTATGAGAACAGAATCTGTGGTTTTTGTTTCAGCTTTTTGTGCAATATCCAATGTCTGCAAGATTTGCAAAACATTTCTAGCATGCCATGTCAAGGGAGCAAAAAAAAAAAAATCGCATATTAATAAGTTCTATTAACCTGTGTAACATGTTACTATTATCTAGATTGGTGTGGCACAAAATTTAAGTTTTGGTTTGAATTTATTGTGGAACATTGTCTTAGATTCAAGCAATCAGGACTAACCAAAAGTACACATCTATTTGGGCTTGGATCATCCAACTTTGTAAGACTTCAACCTAGCTCTACAGAAAATGCTAGCAGCTAGTCTATGTTCGTGGATCAAACCAATCCATGAATCATAATCTCAAATGAATGCCAGGCCACAAAATTACATCAGTTTGTGATGTATCCTATTGCATCAAATCCACTTGAGCCTTGCATAAAAAAACTTAGTTAATATGGAGCTTAATGGTGCTCAACTTGGACTTATATATATGATGTATAATCCATCTGACAGAGGAGCATTGAGAAAGTTTTGCACCAGTTCTTCCAAAATTTTTGGGTGAGATTTATGAATTACTAAATCCACTACTTAAATGTAGTAAGAAGAAGAGCTTCGGAGGATGAAATTTAACCAAACGTTTTCAATGTAGTAGAGTTGTTATGGACTAATTAACTAGAGACAGTGGATAGTTTACATGACCAAATTGGGAGACTCTTTTAGCTTTTAGTAGGAGGAACGGAAACTTGTTCATGAAAGCCTACAAAAGTCCACTACTTTTTATGACCTTACAATGGACTTGTCACGTGGTGGGAAATTCTAAGATGACAACAAGGACGGTACGTTCAACGTTCAACGTGCGTTAGGCCAAAAGATTCAAACTACCAAAGCGTAGTTTAACCTGATCCAATCTCAGCTAAAAGCACTTAGATTGCATGTGCTTGCAAAAACGGACCTCCAAGGTCAACATAATCCCTCCATAGTCGCTTCACCGGGACATAAATTTTTGTTTTAGAAAAAGGAAAAACTCCTCATGCCCGCATTATGTAGATCTTAATTTGTTATATATTATTAAACCATCATGTATTTGCATAATAATCCCGATCTTTGTTTCTCTTTGAGGCTTTCATGAGTGAGGGACACAAGTATCTTAGTAACTTACCAACCTAGAAATTAAGATATATACAACCTAATAAGTTGTTATTTATTTATTTATTTATTTTTATTGAGAACCTGATAATTTTGTTTAGTTCTATATGGCACATGCTTCTCTCCAAAGGCCTGTTAAACATCAATCAAGCCAGAAATGAACATTGGAGCTGCTACAGTTTATCATTAACATTGATGGAGATATAATCCCAATTCTGGAGGATGGTATTCCAATATTCCATGAAGAGGACAAATTAGAACTTAATAAAGAAAACTCTATATATTCTATGATTTAAAAAAAAAAAAAAAAAGTGTGCCTGAAACTAGCTCAAGACAGGGCAGTGCACACTTGAGAAGATGAAGGCCCAAGCTTGATACAAAGTAGGCTCTCACAATCATTTTCGACAAAAAGACAATTCAACACTCAAAAAAAAAAAAAGAAAGCAATTTTCTCCAACAATTTCTAGCTACATCATATATATATACCTGAGCATATATATGAATGAATTGTTTGTCTGACCTTTTATTTTCTTTTTTGGTTGGGTGGGGGGAATGACAGACTTGTCGAGCTGCCAGAATGCATTCATATTCCGATGTGAATTAAAGAAAATAATAAATTTTATTATAATCCAATCATTGACCTCTGATCATATTTTTGAATTTGTTTTCCCTTTTTTGGTGCTAAAGGATGGGAAATCACTAATAATTATCAGTATAGGGGTGACATGGTATTGAAATGTAATGTTGACCCATTCCTCCGGGCGAAAGTAAAGGGACCGTACAAAAAGGTGGGATATAATATATATCCCAAATGGTTTCCAAACTTCCAGCTCAAGTGGGCCACCATCAGGAAGCAAAAAGGGGCACATGGAGGAACCAGAAAAGGAAGAGAAATAAAGAAAGGTAAGCAAGCACATTTAAATGGTGAAAGCATATAGATGTATAGGATTAACTCTAGTAAATGGTTCCCTCATGTGATGCAAGATAGAAAATGACTTTGAGGCATCTAATTTGGTGTGTTATCAAGACCATCTATCACATTTTCTATATGCAAGTCATATTTTTCTTTCACATTTTGTTTAGTTTCTCTGGCATTTTTTTTTAAAAAAATATGTTGAATAAACAAAAGAAGAATCTGCATTTGGGCAGCTCAACAAGCTGACTTGTTGGTTATAAAAATATCATCTTCGTATTCTAATCATCATAAAGTTTTCGAGACATCTATGACTAAAACGTGCATGTTGAGGAGACTTAAGATTTCTTTAGTTTATATATGTGTCATTTCCTTCCACCTTTTGTGATGAACTTAGGCGGTGGTGGACTTTTTCATGTTTCGGTTTCACAAGTAACATGAGATTCGGTAGCAACCTCAACATGGGAGTTTTGTGATTACATTTAGCAAGCTTCTTGTATACTTGTTGCTCCCCTTTTTCTTTGGGCTAGATCTTCTACTCAAGCCAATGACCAAAGTAACTCTAAGAATCTGCTTGAATATTCATATAGGATGGAATGAAAATCATGTAAGACTCGTGAATTAAGCTGTCACGCTTACCAAGTACCATCTAGTCTAAATTCTTTGGGAAGAAAAAAAAAAAAAAAAGGCCTTCACAGGTTTTTTTCTTTTTCATGCAGCCCAAACATTAGGATATAAGCTAGATTTGGAGAGGCTCGTAGAAAATACAAAATGGATGAATCAACAGACTTGGTTTCTATAGGATTTTCAGTCTACTTTTATAAGAACACTCAAACAAGCTCTAAATAATCTATAAATGAAGTATGGCTAAAACCAGATTGGATACTAATATATTCATATCTATAATTATTTTAGTTGACAAATACAAATATAAATATTAGTTGGATATAAAAATTTATATCTATATTTATTTTAAACAGATACAGATATAAGTTAGATACTAGAAGTATAGATATAATTCGAATAAGGAAACTTTATGACCACATAATTAAAGATATTTCTAAGTGGGTAATAAATTAAATTAACAGTATGTTAATATGATTATATATTTTTTTTAAAAGTTAATGAATGCTATATAAAATCAAACAAGATTATAAATAAAATTAGATATTCAGATATAGATCGGATAGTTGTCTAATCACATTCATACTTATTTTCTTCAATGGATATAGATATGGATACGGATATTAGTTAGATGCTCAAATTTCTATCGATATTGTAATAAATTCAGATTCAAAAATAGATTCAGACAGACATTATCTAGGAATGACAATTTTAGCCAACTCATTGGATACCCAATTCAATCCAAATGAGACATGTTTTATCTAATCCAATTAGAAACCAAGATAGATATGGGTTCTAGAAAAATATATTTAAAATAGATTCAAATCAGATACGGATAATGGTATGATATATTTCTAATCTTAATTTAATTTTTTTTCAAAATTATAATTATTTTATAGTATTTAAATGATGAATTCTTTATCTGATCCAATTCTATCTGATCCAATTTTTTTTTTAGGGTAAACTAATAAAAAATCTCCAATTGAGTTTAAACTTAAAAGTAGCTCCTCATTTAAGTTTCAAATAAAAAATACTTTTCATTTGAAACATAACTTAAAAACAGCTTCCTAAATGGCATGAAATGATCGAATTGCCTCTGCAGTTATAAAGCAATATTATACTATTATAAAATAATACTGTGCTATTATGAAATAATACTACCTTATTGTAATGTAATACTATCTTATTGTAAAAGAATATTGTCTTATTGTAATACCGCATTAATATAATATAATACTATACTATTATAAAATAATACCGTACTATTATGAAACAGTACCGTCTTATTGTAATGTAATATTGACTTATTATAAAAAAATACTGTCTTATTGTAATATTGCACTAATATAATATAGTACTGTTTTATTGTAAAAGAATACTGTCTTATTGTATAAGGATATAAGGATAATTTTAGTTAAAAATAAAAAATTAATTTTAATTTTTATTTAAAATGTGAAACTATTTTTATATAAAATTCAATCAAAAAATTATTTTTAAATTCAAAATAAAATTAAAAATTTATTTTTAATTTTTAATTTTTTTTATATATCTGATCATATTTGATCAGTATATTCGTTCTAATTTGAGGTAGATATGGAATGGTGTAGATATTAAATTTTTAATTGTATAATAAGTATAAAAATCGATCAATTCATTCCATTGTCATCTTTAATATTATACGATCTATTTTCATCCTGAAGCTAACACCAACAACATGGTGGACAACTCACCTTTTGCGTGTGCCTGTGCAATTGCGTTCATGCTTCCGAATATAATGAGATGAGAGAGCCAAAGCCAATGGATGACCGAAGCCATTAAGTGTGGCATCCAACGACATTTTTACTGTCTGAGTTGGGTTAGCACGGAAGTACCTGAACAAGGACAGAGTAGAGGGATGAAAAAGGACCAGGACCGCTTAATGCAGTGGCATCCAACAGCATTTTTATTCCCACAGGGCTCTTGCCCACGGAGAGGGAGCATCCATTGGTATGTCTAAGGAGTTCTGACACTTTCTCTGATCAAAGCATTTAAGCGGATGCGGACCGCAATAAGAGTTCTCGGCTGTAATGCCAATAAAAAAAAATAAAAAAAGTAGCATCCCCATCCATACTTCTGACCTCATCTAACCACATGGGCTTGACATCCTCCACCAAGGACAAGGGAGGAAAGGTGGCCCAAGAAAGAAGACCTGTGAACTTTTTTTGGCTGTTTGATCTTTCTCACTGCCTTCTTCGAGCTGGCTTCCTCTGTCTGTTTCTTTACCGACGTTTCGTCTCTTCCATTAAGCATGGAGATATCGCTATCCTTTTTCTTAACCAGATGTTGCTTTCCTTTGGTAGTCGTTTTCATACACTGGGCTGTATTATTTTCTTCATGAAAAAGAAAAAGGTGTATTATTCTCTTGACATGTACAAAACTGACAGATCCACCATATTAATTCAGAGTAAATGAGCCTTGCTGAGAGGAACTCCAACCAGCAAACTATCCTTTACTCTTCTTCTCCTTCTTGAACACTAAATTTTTTTGAAGAAGTCCATGCTCCAGAAGATAGAAATTGGGGCCTCTCATGGAAAAAGATCTGCAGTGCATCTCAAAGACCCATCGAAGTAGGGGGGAAAACACCCGGAATTCCTTTGGTTTGCAGGTGAATCTTCTTTTTTTCATTCACCTATTCAGTTTTGGTAGTTAACCATTTGCATTTAAGACCTGTTTGATCAAAAGAAAACTATTTAACCAAACAATTCGATTCCACCTTGCGAAGTCTCTTGCATTCACAGCCTCTGGGAATAATTAAATCTTTGCATTTTTCTTGTTCTTCTAAATCTCTTACGTTCATAGCCTTTACAATCCCTAAGTCTTTGCCTTCATCATGTTCTTCATTGAATCAGACACTCATGAGGAGTTTATGGGTCTTGGGAGTAGATTTTTAGAAGCCTGCAGTGCTCTGCAAGTTCCAAATCATGTAAGTTTCTTTTCTAGAAGTAGCGTTTGGGTTGGGGAGTTGGTTTTGTGGGTGGCATCTGACCTTGTCCTTTTTTTTTTTTTCCTTGTCAATTCTTCTCAGTAGGATATGCCTCAAGACAATCTAAGATCAGCTGTTCACAAATCTTTAACAAAGAGCATTCCTGTTGGATTTGAAGTTGGGAATGAAACAGTCCAATGTGGGACAAGCAGAAGGTCCAAAAGCTCCCCATTTGTTGCATTAGAGCCTATAGATCGAAGAGGCCGCCGTGGCCCAGATCCGATGGCCTTCAGGGTTAAGGAAGAAGAGAAGGTCATGGCCTACCAAGAGGACAGCGAGTTGCAGCTGTTGCATGTCTCCAGAGGAGCTCAGAAGCTGAACCAGATGATTGATTCGTGGTCAAAGGCACCAAATCTGGATGGGCGATCAAAATATTTTGCAGAAGATCTTCTGAGAAGTGCTTTGGATCTCCAGGAGTCGCTGATCATGCTCGAGAAGCTACAAAATGCCTCAAAGAGAATGTTCAGGATGAATAAGAAGCAGAAACCAGAGTTCATATACGAAAGAGAGCAAGAACTAGAACAAGAGAACTCTCCTGAAGCATTGGGCTCTAAAAGATTTGAAGCTGGTGGCCACCACAATTGGTTGCAGGAACCAAGGCTTTCTG
This sequence comes from Elaeis guineensis, assembly GCF_000442705.2. Lineage (NCBI taxonomy): Eukaryota > Viridiplantae > Streptophyta > Magnoliopsida > Arecales > Arecaceae > Elaeis > Elaeis guineensis. The sequence goes on from NC_025995.2 coordinate 112,907,762, forward strand.
TCAGTGGATCTTCAAGGAATCTTGTCGAGGAGCTGAAAAAAGTGATAGAGGACAGCCTCAGCAGGCAGAACCTCTTGTCGTTATGCTCTGATGATGAGAAGGCTTCTTCGAGCAAGTCGGCTAGATACTCTCAAAGCAAGGTTTCCAATGGTAAGCGTAGTGAGCAAAAGGTAGAGGCAGTTGGTTCCATTCGTGCCTCGAACAGAACTAAGAAGCCAAAAGCTCCATGTTTGATTGGTAAGCTTATGGGTCTGGAAGAAGTCCCTTCACAAACTGCTCGGCCAGTCAAAAAAGAAGAGAAGGGGAAGAACATAAATTCCCCAAGGCACAGTCTTGATATTGAGATGCCAAAGGCAAGGAAGCTGCAATTTGTGCAGCCAATTCCAGATCCAAAGAGAAAGACACTCCAGGAAATCATTGAAACAATGCAATGCAAAGGGCTTTTGAAGGGTAACAAACCTAAAGACCGCAGATGTCAGCCTTGTTTCTCTCCTACTCCACAGCTGCAACAGTGTGCCAGAGATTTCCATGGGGATGACAATGTGCCACCAATTGTGATTGTGAAACCTTTGCATTTACAATGCTGGGAGAGAGGAGAGATCCATAAGGAACATGCTTTAGAAAAGCTCGCAGTTAAGGAAGACATTGGATCAACTAAGTTGGGCCAGGAGGATAAAGTTTCTGATCAGAAAATTATGGTAATCAAAACATTAAAAAGAAAAGAAGTAAAGCCCATGGGCAAAATCAAAGACAAATCATTTCCAAATGTTAAGTCTGTTTCCGTAGCTTCTTCATCTCAGAATCAGCAGAAGAAAGAGGCTTTTAAGACTTGTCAAAAACCCAATAAAGGACAGAAAGAATTATTTTTGAATAACAAGAAACAAGAAGAGAAGAAGGATGTCAAAGCAGCCACAAAGAAGTTAATATCACCTTCCAAGACCTCTGCAGCAGCAGCAAAGAATGATAAAAGACAAGCAGCAGCAAGGAATTATGGTTCCACGCAGCTAAACACATCACAAAATCAAAATCTAAGACGCTCATCAAAATTGGTAGCACAGAATTTCTCAGGTTCCACGAAGGAGAAGAAGACCACAGGAGCAAAACCAGTTAGAAGATCTAACAAAGCAGTTGTGAGTTTATTCTCCAAAAATCTTCTTTACATTATAACTTGTTTGTTAAGCAAAGGCTAGAGGTTTCAAATAGCAACCGGTAGGTCTCTGTCTGCTGGTTTCTGATACTCTCCTTCATGCAATTGCTAGGGAGAGATTCTGGTTTCGAAACACAGAAGGTGGTAATCCCACCATATATTTCACAAAAAAAAAAAAAAAAAACTAAACAGAAAGAAAAGGAAAAAGATTTTCAAGAAGCATGGATGATTGGCATCAATGCACTGTATACGTGATTTCCAATAGAAACATAGTCAAGGAAAACATTTAATTTTACAGATATGGTAATTCTATTTTCGCACATTTTTTGGTAGTCTAGGTTGCCATGCAATCAAGTTTTATCAGATGAGTACATCACTGACCTTTTTTTTTGCAATACATCATGTTTTATTGTAGAATGGTGATAAGAAATACAATGAAGATGGCAAAGAAGTCAATTCTCATTATCAAACCGATTGTGTTTCAACAGCAAGCAGCACTTTCTCAGGTGATGAGCTCTCCAAACAGGCAGCCCAAGACGCACAACCCTGCAGCAGAGGTAAACCATTTATATAATTTTGAGATTTAGCCACAAATCCTCTTCTTCTAGTCATAAGTCTTGCTTCAATTTGCACATTTTTATTAATTGTGTCTGTATGTATACTCTTCAATTCAGATTGTTCAAGGTGCCTGTTGGCTAGTTAATAAGTTCGTACATGGAACTTGTAATTTTAGTTTGAATCCATGTTTAGTATTTTTTTCTGCAAAGTGAGACCACAGCAGAAAACTTATAGTCAACTGCATATTTTTTAAATTGCAGATGATGCAGTAAAAACTTGTAAAGTGTTATGTGAAGTTATTGGAAAGATCAATCAAGATGGAAATGTCTCTGGGTTAGGAGAAGAAGCTATTCAACTTCCTGAAAAGAAAGCGACTACAGGAGAAGCAGCTGCAATAGAAGATGACCTAAAACTGTTACTTCTGAGCAACCAACCATTCCTTAACCGTGCACAAGAACTTTTCAGTGTTGATGATAATGGACATTCATACTATCAGAATAAAGGCACAGATGAGGTTGGAAAGAGAAATGCTAAGCTCTTCTTGGACATTGCAGCAGAGCTGATGATGTGCAAAAGCCACCACCAGAAGCACTTGATTCATTCATCACTTCAAGCCCATTCGTGGGGCAGAACAGTATATTACACTATAGACCTGTTGGTGGAGGAAATTGGTAACAAGATCAGTAAACTGACTAATTACATTACAGTTGGTGATGATGCTACCACAGATAGCCTTTATAGAAGACTGGAGAGAGATCTCAAATGCAAGGACCCAATGATAAATGCCATGTGGGACTTTGGCTGGGTGGATTGGACTTGCATGGAAGAGACAGACCAAGTTGCAGGTGAAGTAGGAGAATATGTCTTGGCTTGGCTCATCGAAGAGGCTGCTATAGAATTAGTGTATTAAAAAAGCTTTTATGTTTTTAGGGACGTTAGGTTATGTTTGTAAATCGAACAACTGCTAACTTTTCTATTTTACACATGATGCTGCATTCTGTAGTCCGAAAACATTCTGGTTTTATGGGAAAACATAGAACAATATAATCAATCGAAAAAGAGCATTGAAGATCAGTTAAGGTGTTGCAACTGTCCGAGTGCTATTTGAAAAGGTTGTTGTGACTTGCTTAAAATGTGAGAGTTTCTTTTTGGCAAGCACCGGTGGTGATCAATTAGCATAAATCTTCATGATTCTTCTTATGAAAATTATCTCTTGTTGGTTTAGACTTAATATTTTATCTCTTTTTCATGAAGTATCAGGCCTGGAAGCTATATGATAGGCAGCGCTTGCGTTTGTTCTTTGAGAACTTAAAATGTGCTTAATCTGTCTGTCTACTTGTTTTACCTAGTTTCTCCATTTACAGGAACAACATCCTGGATCAAATTTCATTTTTATTTTTGATATCAGAAGGTTAATTCATCTGGCCAACATGATGCTGTCATGATTATTGTGCTTATATATAGCTTCAGTTTCACAAAAAGAGTGGTAAATCCCACTCAAACCAAAGCCAACATGACTAATCGTCGGTTGAATGGGCCTTTTTTGGTAAGATTTGAATAATTTCTTCAAAATAGTATATATAGTTCTGTTGGAAATCTATGCCTTAGACCTTCCTAGTTCTTGCAAGTTGGATGGGCCTTCCTAGCCGAGGAAAATGCTGCTGCTTTGATGAAAAAATGACGATGGCTAAGAGTTAATATGTTTTTAAGGCTTCGATGTGACAGTTGGATTAATGTAGAGACCTGTCTTACCAATTTGGTTTCCAGTGGGCTTTCTCCTCTACTGCTAGTTCCCAGGCTAGAAATCTGAGTTGCAGGATGGTGTGCATTGATTGAAGCCAAGATACCACTCGCTTTGGCAACAAAATAATATATAAAGGCAGCGATAATGAGCTTTCAAAGCATGGCTCACTGAGGCGGTAATTGTGATGGCTTGAAAGAATGAATTTGGAGGAAAGCTTTGTAGCAGGGATGTTAAATTTGGATGGAGAAATGGAGCGTTATGGAGAAGCATGATGAGACGAGGAGAGAAGGTTGCTTTTTGGAAGGGGGTGCAGTATAAAGATTTAAGAAATAACCTAAATAGAATGGAATAAAAACAAATGCAATAAAAGCTTCTTATTTTCGGTTTTCTGTTCCTTTCGTCAGCATCTCCTCTGCTGATTAGTCTTGTAGCTTGTTTCTTCAAAAGAGGAAGCAGCCTTGTTTCTCTTATACAGTTTTATTTTATAAATTCTGGGTTGCAGCTCTGCTGCTTCCCAATTCATCAAAAGAAAAAAAGGGGGCTAAGCTAAAGCCATGCAAGTACGCAATTTCTATTTGAAGCTTTGGGTCGAGATGGCTGAGAACTAGATGAAAGAGAGAGAACTTTGATGGTTGTTAACTCGGACACTTCCAGGCTTGCAGTCTTATTCCTTCGCCACAAAGCATTTGGTAGCATCTTATTTGCATGATCATATATCTTTATGATCATATTGAGGCGATGAGCCATTGGTTCTCTTTGTGTTCAGCAGCCATGCCCGCACAAAAGAACTCTAGAATGTGCATACCAACTTGGAATCATTTGTATAATAAATGAATTGGCAAAAAATCTACTTCAATTTTAGTAAATTTTTAGCTCATTGGCAATTGTCATTACATAGCTATGCTGTATCTTTGCATGATAGCAGCCAAGGTGACCCAATCAATTCAGTCTTGCCTGCATGCCTCCTGAACAAAAGTAGTAATGTAAAATATGCAGCATATATCTAGTTGATGATCTGACATATATCTTCGCTAATCTAATATAGATCAAGTAATTTCTGATTTATATCAACACTCTTCAAGTCTTTAAACACTATTTTTGATAAATAAATCTGATCCATGTAACTGTCCCGATAGATGTGGTCTGTGCATGACTATGTGCATTGCATGCAGGACATCTATTATGTGCAGATTTAAGACAGGCATCAAGAAAAGGAGCTTGCATGAGTTCTCAAAAACCTGTAGTTGTACAGTTGTGCCGGAGATCAAAGACGGATATTTGTGGAGCTGGGAAGTATTCCCCATCGAAGATGTAGAGCTTGTGATTGGGTTTTGTCGCCCCGGGTCTGCGATTTCTTTTGCTCATTGCCCACTCGCTATTGATCATAATGCCCGGGAGAGCAACGTGGCTCGTGGTCTGATCTCTGATAGTGCGAGGATTTGGGATAGAGTAGATAGGGCTGGCGATTCGTGTTCAGGGCCGTAAATAAACTGTATCGATTTGAGAATATAATACAGGTTAGCTCAATTCGAATATGATTTATTTAAATGGATTGACCTATGAAATACGAACATAATATAAATATATACGGATTGACACGACATAATTCATCTGATATGATTAATAATCATATTGACGGATCAAATGAATACACAATTCGTCTAATTATTTAATTTATTTATAAATTTTAATTAAAATAATAAAAATTTAATCAAAAAATTAAAATAATATAAAAATAATTTAGTTACCTGCTATGCTAATTTATAGTTCTGAAAACCATCGTTGTTTATTTCAGATTAGGATTATAATTTTTTAATTTTCTTCATTGGTCCTCAAATAGTCTTAAAATAAAAATGTTAAATATATTTAAACATGTCGTGTAACCCGTTAATCTATTTTAATCCATTTAATCAAAGGGATCAAAATAGGTTATACCTGCTTAAGATACAAATTTATCATATCGTAAATGGGTTGATTCGTTAATGATCTGAACTCATGTATTCTAAATCCAAACCCATCAAAATATGTATTATGTCGTGTTTGTGTCAATGGGTTATGTCGAAAATTACCAATCTTAAGAGGAGCCATTGAGACATCGCTTGGCAGTGGGCTCAGCTCTTGAGTTCTCTCCTTGGCAGTTCCCTTGGGGGATTATTCGGACCAATTAGTAGGGGATGAAATGATCTCTAGCAAGGTCAGTGAGTTGTAATCTTTGATCAGGGGCTGTCGAAAGGCCAAGACTTAGGATGGATGTGGATGGAGACTACAGGTACATCCCAAAGTGGCCCTTTCCATCTGCAAGGTTGGAGGGGATCGGTTGCCTCGTAGGAGTATTTTGCACTACCAGGGTGTTGCTGTGACTCCCTTTTGTGACCTGTGTGGAGATGCAGTGGAGACTGTTGATCATGTTATCTTCTTCTCTCATGTTGCCCAAATTATTTGAAGTTGCATGTTCGACTTGGTTGGCGTTTAGTTCCCAATCTTGGGATAGGGAGGTATTCATCCATTTCATTGGTCGAGAGAACCAAACAGGAGCCCCACGATAAGAGTTGATGACTTGCTTATGCTACATTGCTCATTACATTTGGGGAGCCAGGAATAGCAGGATTTTTGAAAGTATCCAAGATAATCCATTGAGGATGATGATTAGAGCCATGGCTGAAGCCACTGCCTTAATGAGGACTAGGAGTTCCAAGGGATCCTTGATAGCCGGAAAATTGGGATCCCACCTCAATAGTTACTATGTCTCAGGTGATCCAATCTTCATAGGAACCCTATCACTCAGCTTCTTCAAAATCAACTTCGATGGCAATATAAAAGATAGAGGACAACATAGTGAAGCCGGATTTATTATTTATGATGCAAGTTTGAGATGGATTGCCATTAGGCTTGACAATTGATTGAATCGGGTATAGGTTTGGATCGATCCGAACCCTATTCGATATCTCATTATTTTGATCTGAACTTGATCCGTGATCCGGCGGGTCAATACCTTTTTTATCCATACCCGATTTGATTGGATGTCGGATCATCCGATCGAATGCTCAATCCACTTAAATGAGATTTGTTAGATGAAAATAGAAGTATTGAATAAGAACCTACTACTATTCTTCAGTCTTTGAAATTTTAACCAAGTCTAAAGACTATAAGATCTATATTTTATACAACCAGACTATATTTTTATAATATATATGCATAAGATTGGATTAGATTCGAATCGGGACGGTCACTATCTGAATCTGATACGATCCAAAATATAAATTTATCAGTTTTGGATTGGATCGGATCGGATCAAAATTCGATCAATATTAATAGATCGGATTGGAACGAGATATGTTTGGATCGGATATAATTGTCATGTCTAATTACCACTAATGGCCCCTTTCTTTTTGATTCATGGATACTTCGGGCAAAGTTGAAAGCTGCCTACGAGGATTTGGTGTACGTCGTATCATTCTAACAGCTAATAGAGTGATCTCTGAAGGCAACTCCCGGACGGTAATTTCTTAATTGTCTTCTACTACCAAGCCCTCAATTGGCAATCATTTCCCACCAGCTGATACTCCGAGACTCACCATATGCAGTGCTCATGTTGTTCGCTAACTTATAGAGAGGAGACAGTATAGCTAATTGGATGGTGTCCTACATGGCCAAGCACATTGAAAGTATGCTTTGGCTGCAGGAGCTAAGATTCCGCATCGTGTACATATTTCGACAATGTCGGATGCTTTTGGATGCATTTGTGCCAGGCTATTGAGTAGCCGGTCTCAACCAAAAAAAAAAAAAAACAGAAAATTGCTCACCAGCTGGCCTCAACCAAAAAAAAAAGGAAAAAAACTGCTCACCAGCTTCATCCTCATCCATCTGACCCGTCCAAGAAAATAATCTACGCCAGAGGCCTCGAACAATACCACGGACGATACGCGTCATGCAAATGCTTGTCTAAAACAACAGCAGCTATTCTAAGGAGAACATCTGATCCGGGATTCGATATTCGTCCCCTTATTTACCGCCAGCCTACTCTCGCCGGCGAAATGAAACCAACCAAGTGCCGAGTGGAAGAACGAGGAACCGAGGACGACAGAAACCCTAACCCTAAGCCTTTTACTTCTCTTACTACGCCGCCGCCGGCGATGGAGTCCCTTGGCGTCCTCCTCACCTTCCCCGCGAACTCGTACCTCGAGGAGGAGCTCAACAAGCGGTGCAAGCTCTTCCGCCTGTGGGAGACCCCTCCAGAGAATTGGCGGCAGTTCCTCCGGGCGAACGCCGGCTCGATCCGGGCGTTGGTGGGCAATTCAACGGTCGGGGCGGACGCGGAGATGATCGACGCGCTGCCGGCGCTGGAGATCGTGGCGTCCTTCAGCGTGGGGCTCGACAAGGTGGACCTCGCCAAGTGCCGGGAGAGGAGGATCCGGGTCACCAACACCCCCGACGTCCTCACCGACGACGTCGCCGACCTCGCAATCGGTCTCGCCATCGCCACCATGCGCCGGATCTGCGAGGCCGACCGCTACGTCCGGAGTGGGGCGTGGAACGCCAAGGGTGATTATAAGCTCACCTCCAAGGTTTGGGAAGGATTCTTCTTCTCTTCTATTAGGATTCTTTCATGCAAGTCTCAAAAAAATCGTGTCTTTTATTAAGAATTTACATCAGATAGCATGACTACTGTTGTGCTTGCTTTCGTATTTCTCCTCCTTTTTGGGGTTTCTATTATTGATGGCTGGCTGGCTACTGTGAGCTATAGTGCCGGAGATTAGTAACCGGCTGGAAATGCTGGGGACCATAGGGATCCCCAGGATGTTTTGAACTGGTCAATGTTGCCAAGGTGGGAAGAATGAATGGGATGTATGGATATAGCGAACAAATGTTGCCGAGATGGTCTGTTGGGCATCTGGAGTGGTTTAGTGGGCAAGTAGGCGGCTGCTTATTTGGGCTCATATCTACAATTTATTTTTAGCTAGTGTGTAGCAATTAGTTGAATTAAAGTTTTTGAAGTTATTTGATGCTTGCAGTTAGTTGTTAAACTATATATCACTTAGAATATTATCATTGTTTGCGCAGTTTACATACTTTTTATAACGTAAGAATGAGAATTTGTTATCATATATGTCTACTTAATGCATCCTGCCAATCTCTTATTTTTCGGTTCAAACGCAACCTAAAATATTCTAGCTTATTCAAGGAGAGGACAAAAGGGGAAGATGTTTCAGCCATATTGCCATAACTCTCGAAGAAGAAAAGGAAGAGACTGCCATCTAATTATTATTGATGTCTGATTGGTGATTTTCTCCCATTACTTTTCCAGTTCTTTTTTTGTTACCCCTTTTCATCCTATTTCCTTTTCTCTTTCCTTTCACCTCTATGTCCTCTAGATCTCTATCTTTTCGTACCCATATCCGTCCTCTACTCCCCCCCCCCCCCCCCCCCCCCTCTTCTTCTTGCCTATGTATCATGTGGGGGATGCAAAGATCAAACGCAAACTATGATGCATACGAGAAGCATAGGGGCTGAGGGGAGACCCTTGGGGTTTCGTATGACCCACCATGAGAAGAAATTTTATTCATAACTCAAAGAAGATGCTTTATTGAATTTGTAGGTATATCCTTCTCTATTTACGAAGCCATCAAGAATAATTTGTAAACCAAGACACTTGTAAAGTACTTCCCAACCAACATCATACCACCTAAAACTTCTAATTCAGCCAAAAAATAAGATAAAATTTTTATTAAAATGACGCAAACTCAACACTAATCCAATTTTGAAACTTTAAGCCAAACTTTTGACCCTCCAAATCACCAAACTAGCTGAAACTCAAAATATAGAACTTGTTGGACTTGAAGTTAGCTTCAAGACAACTACTATCATATCCCAAAGGAACATGTACAACTCAAGTTATGTCCCTGGAAAGAGAGCTCCCTTGAAAGACCAGAAAATTAAGAAAATCCTAATTCTAACAGGAAGCTTGATCTGCATCAAAATATTATCAGAATATATGTCGCATTCCCCATAGTTGAGGAGGAATATTGCTTGGTGTACCTTAGTGTAAGCTCCATTATGAAAATTTTAGATTAAGAAGTGTGTGCAATTTCAAAAGACCATTAAGGTGGAACTAAAAATTAAATGTTGCCAATAATCTGCATGGCATACTAAACCTCGACCTTTATGAAGCTCATTGGGTAATCTAGTGGACCTAGAGTACATGGGTTACTTCATATAGTTTTTTCTTTATTATTATTATTACAAATTGGTTACAAAGAATCTTCTTTGTGGTCTATAAGGCTTATGATATTTTATATAAAGCAATGAGAAGTGACAGGTCAACACATGGGTGCTAAATAATGATAGCCTCAGAACTATCAGATGTTAAGGACTAGCTTTCTTTTGGTCATGTCTTGTTATTGTATGAAGTGTAATTCAGATTTGCAAAACTAGTAGGTATTCCATATACTCTCTCACCCCTTCCTCTCTCTCTCTCTCTCTGTGGTATCAGGGTGACCATGGCAAAGGAAAGCTTAGACCTAGGTTTAAGAAACAAAATGGGAAAGAAATAGAGGCGGTGAACACTATTCTATGGTAGTTGGGCGAAGCAAGGAAGCTTTTTGGTTTTGATGGAGCTTCCAGCACCATTTGCTTATTGTAGGCAAAGAAATTGTTTGTGACTAGGGCAAAAAAAAGCATTTTCTGTGTTGTTAACATAATTCATTTTCTTGACATGCGTTAATGCCATACCGTAAAAATAATCAACTGTAAATAAGATAAATACAAGTTATCATTCTATCATGTTAGCTAGTATATTTAATATTAGATAATAACCAGCTGTCGGATCATCAAGTTAATGGTCAAGCAGATTAGATAACTGCTTAGCAACAAAGCAGATATGTAAATGTCTAATATAACTAAAATAGCCTCTTTTTTGGTTAAATGGGTACTGCTTAAATGGTACAGAATTGCATGACTGTTTAAGTGTCTGTTTTTGATAACCTGCCTTTTTTTTTAATATTTAAATCTTTTTTAATGATGGAATTGTGTATGTTCAACTTAGTAGCCCAATTATACTGATTAAGAAAATATCACATTTGTCATAAAAGATAATTGTAAAAATATCATCTTATAAGCTGAGGGTCATAGTCATATCAGAAATAAGGTACGTCATTTCTGGAAACCTTGGTGCCTTATTAGGTTGATTAAGGCCTCTTTCCTGTATTTTAAGGTAGTGCCTTTTTCTATGTTTAAATCTTTTGTTTATGATGGAGTTGTGTGTGTTTAAATCAATAGCTCAGTTATACTAATTATGATATCTTGTCATAAAAGATAATTAAGGAATGCCATCTTGTAAGCTAAGAGTTATAGTGCACATCTGAAATTAGGACGATTATTTCTGAAAAGCATGATGCTTTGTTAGTTGAAACATGTCCTGTTTCCCAAATTTTACGGGGCGTCAGTATCCTGCTAGACTACACCAAATCTTGAATATTTCAACTTCTATCTGTTGATGTGCTTATCCGAACAGGAGCCCTTTAACTGTCATTCTTTCTTAATTTCAGTTGCAGATGTTTGGTAAGATAAAAGATGGAATATTTGAAGATCTGTAAGTTGTGAATCAACTCTGGGTCTAGGATGGACCTTCACCTGTCACAAGAGACAACTTTAGCAAATTATAATGAGGACTGCTCCTACATGTCCGAATTCTAATTAGATTAACTCCACCTCACATTGTAAAAAATTGACAAATTTCAGTAGGACTCCATGCATTCGGTTTATACACTTATATGCATGTAAAAGCTTAAAAGATAATTCAACCAACAATGAGTTATCTGAAACAAAAACTGTTCATGTATAGCATAATGTCATAACCTAGTGAATTGTCAAATAGGGGTTTGGTTTATAAAACTTTGTTCACTGATTGTTCATATTAATGTATTGCTACTAGCTTTTGTAGGTCATTGCTAGCAAGTTATGTTTATGTGGCTCTGTGTTTTTCCTTCTACTTTTCCTACCTTTTCACATAGATCCGAGCTCTTCTTCTTGGAGGAGCCTTCTTCACTCCCTTCTTTCTAATTTCACAAAGCATCCATTCAACATTTCTATCCCACCGCCTTTTATCTTGTTTGCTTAGACTCTCTTCATTCCTTCACATTCATAACCATCCAAAACAGTGGGCCTCAGTGCTGTACTGTTATACTCGCTCTCAAGTCACTATGTCGTGCATCCATTCACATAACACCCGGAGAAACACCTTTCTATATCAGCTGCCTCACTCTTATTGTATTAGATTTGCCTTTCATGCATATCTCGATTCCTTAAGGGTACACATAACAAAACAATCGCAATGTCATAGTTTTTAGTCATCCATTTTGAGTGTCCCCAATAGAGTTTCTTTCCACCAAGATCAATTCAAATATAAGTGCAATATTCGTTGGTATGCAAACTACCACATCTGTTTGTCGGATGTGTATCGCCGCACAGCTTTCAATTTTACTGGGAAATTGAAAGCCATGAAGGTAGAAATGCTGCATCTCTCTACGCAAGTTTGAGTACCACGAAAACCATTTCCGACAAATGAAAACCCCCATCAGACATGCTGCACTAAGAAAAGATTTTAGGTTACATATCTTTTGCACTCATGTCATTTAATTTAAGAAACCTGTATTCGAATTTATACCCAACAGTCACCATGTCATCATTTTTTTTCCCTTGCAGTTCAGTGGCAAAACAATTGGTATAATCGGGCTTGGCAGGATTGGTTTGGCCATAGCCAAAAGAGCTGAAGCATTTGATTGCCCCATCAGCTACTACTCGAGATCAGAAAAGCCACAGACAAACTACAAATACTACTCGAGCGTTGTTGATCTGGCTGCTAACTGCCACATTCTCATCGTAGCATGCGCATTGACAGAGGAAACCCGCCATATTGTGAATCGTGAGGTTATGGATGCCTTGGGTCCAAAGGGTGTTCTTGTGAACATTGGACGGGGACCTCACGTAGATGAGGCAGAGCTTGTGTCGGCACTAATCGAGGGCCGGCTTGGAGGGGCCGCCCTCGATGTGTTCGAGCATGAACCCCATGTTCCTGAGCAGCTATTTGGATTGGAGAACGTAGTGTTGGTGCCTCATGTGGGGAGCGCCACCTGGGAAACTCGCAAAGAGATGGCAGACCTGGTTCTTGGGAACTTAGAGGCACATGCGACGAACAAGCCCCTATTGACTCCGGTGCTGTGATTGCTTGCATAAAATACAGTACGATTTTATTGTTTCAGGGAGTTGGTGAAGGATTTCATTGTAAATTTGTTTACTTGTTCTTCGGTTCAAAACTGATGTCACTTAGCCCCCTGCATGCTATGCTTATGAAAGTGTGCAGCTGGAGTCCATTTGTCATTTTTATCCTGGATGGATTTTTACTTCCTGCGGTAATCCCGTTGAGGTTAATCCTATGGTTCTCCTTGCTTGGAAACATCTACAGCTTCTGTAAGGAGGGTGGCTCTGTTGGCGATACCATTTAATTCCATGTTGTTCCTGTAATTCCGGGCGTCTTTATCTCTTTGAGGGTGCAGGAAGCCCACAAATGTGATGTTCAATTTAAGACCCGGACTTCATGCCTGTGCAAGTTCCAAATGACTTTTCCCATTCTGTTGCTGCATTTTCTTTTTCTTTTTCTTTTTCTGGTCTTGAATGCTAGCACTCTACCCTTCAGAATCAAGATGATGAACAGGATGGGAATATCTGTAAGAATTCGTACCAATTGGACCGTTTTTCTTGGTTCCAACACGAACTAAAATTAAATCATCAATAGATGAAGCCGGAGAAGGGTGGAAACTAGCTCTGAAGCAGATGGAAGATTTATCCTACTTCATTGCTTACAATTGAACTTTTGTTTTGTACATCGAGGAAGTTTTTCGCTTGAAACGCAAAATCCTAGCCAAGGATGGGAAACTCAGAAGGAAAAGAAATGTATATTGGGCACAAAAAGAGGAAAGAACCTGAGGCTAGGCAGCATCAGCCTTATAAGATGGAAGCAGAGAGTGGCAGAGGCGGGCTAAACAGGAGTAAGAGCAGCAGCTTTGAAGATGAGGAAGAAGAGTGTCTCGAGGCAGAAGTAGATGAAGGTGCCTCGCCTGTGGGTGAAGAAGCAGCCGAAGTTGGAACCCACCACGCAATGCCATCCGGGCCCATGCCTCATGTTAAACTCCTGCCACCGTCCCCCCCGGCATAAACAACATGGTAATTAATATTAATCCAGGATGCGAGTTGCGAAGAACAAAGACAGGAACTGGAGGTGAATCAGAAGGGTTCTCACCTTTGAATTCTATGGTATAAAGAAGATGATGATTAGAGAGAGAGAGAGAGAGACCTTTTTGATGTGAGTGGCGCCGGCGATGCTTTTGCAATCGAGGACATCAAAGAGGTCGAGGGCTTGGGCGGCGCAGGACCTGGCCTGCAGCTGCATCTTTACGGGCATGTCGGTATCCTGGATCGATGCCTTCCCGTCCAACATCCTCTCTTTCTTTCTCTCTCCAAAACCAAGTTGAAACCCGATGCTTGGGAGAAAGTCGCCAGAGCCCTGTCCTTCTTATCACTCTAAAAAGGCTTCCAAATGTTGAGGAATCAACGAAAGGAAAACTACCAACCATAAAGCTTTATTGCCTTCCATGAATGCCTACTAAGGAACGAACAAAAGCCACCCTCTCTCTCCTCTTTTTGCTTAAGACTCCCACTCTCTCTTTCTCATTGCTACCAGACAAACAAACGCTCCTCTCTCTCTCTCTCCGACGTGCCACTGCCAGCCACTTCCACGCGCAATAATGCTGCGGATAGAGGAGATGAGGCAATAAAATTGGTCGGCGTTTCATTGGATGAGGTATAAAATATATTTTTAAAATTATTAAATCTTGTGGGCTCCAGAGATGACTAACGAAAATACGGCCCACAAGGCAGGGTGCCCGCTAATCCTATTGTCGCTTAGCCACTTTTCCGTTTCTTTTTTTTTTCCACGAGCATCATCAAGACATGCACGGTTATATCATCGAAATGATCTATCAAGTACCAAACCAAGCAAAGGCGGCCTTGTGAACATGAAGGAATGTCACTACTTTTGCTCCATAATTATTACAATTAAACTATCTGGACGACGTATTAATTCAAATAGCTCCAGCAAAAGCGGTCGATGGGATGGACGATGGCCTTCGCAGTGAGAACGTCGCAGCACCCAATTGATAATTGAATGGTCGATTAAAAGTATAATAACGTGATTGCCATTCACTACCATTATTATTATTATGTCTTAATAGGTTGCACGCGAGTGCGCAACTCTTTTATGTGTTACTATCTTGAAATGAGTAGAAGAGCATATGAAAAAAGAATTCGCTCATCCACATGCAACTGGTTCATGAATCATTGCCCACATACATTCCAAGGGAGTTGTTCTATCAATCAAGATGTCCTTTTCATGAACTCTAGGATGGCTTAGAAAAGATGTCTTCGCGTTCGTGCATCCCACTCTTTATAATTCTTAAAAAGAAAAAAAAAAAAATGAAACAGAATCACGGCATTAGATTTTACAGGATCCGAATGCGATGGTGTCAATCGTCCAAAGTCGAGCCATACGTTCCCAATATCATCTTTTGGATTTCAACATACGACATTAGCTGAAGTGGACCCATTTTGATTGTACCCCAATAATTTTCCGTGTGGAACCTGTGTCATAGATGAAGCCAATAAGGTTGAACGGCAATATGGGATACCCTTTTTTTTATTATTATTATTTTTTATTTTATTTTGGATGGTGGTTCAGCATATATAATTTTGTAATGAGTGCAAAATCATAAAATAATTATTATTTTAATTTTTTATGCTCCGAAAAAAACATATGAATGCTTAGTATGATGAGATGGCACGTACTAATTTTGCAAACCATTTGTCCATTTGGGTAATCTAGCCCATTTCTCCCCATGCTCGGTCGAAAAGGGATGGTGATAACAAGGAGGTAGCAGCATAGAATTTAATTTTCATTTTCCACCCAAAAAAAAATAACTGTACAAAGTCAAAATAGAGTCGTTCCGAAGCCGAACAAAGAAAGAAAAGGGGTACTTCGGTGGTTTTGGCGCTGGTGCTTTGCTTTCCTTTCACGTGCTTGCTTTCCTTTCCCGTGAAGGGGAAAGAAAAATAACGGGTTTCAGGGGTAGCGAGATTCTTTGGGCACGAAGAATACATTGTTACATCCGATTGATCTATATATCCATCATCTTTTAATATATATTTAATATTTATAAATTAATTTTTTATTTAAAAATTTTATATAATATTTTTTTTTAAAAAAAAATTATAACATTCTACATTACATTATGACAATTTTAAACCATAATATACAGATGTCGTAATTTTTTTCTAAAGGACTGAAATATTTTCGTCATTCAAAATTTTCAAACGAAAAAAAACTAACCTGCAAAAATTAAATACGTATTAAAAAATAATTGGACAAAAATATCCATCTTATATTATGATATTCGAGATCATATTATGACATCGCAAGCTATATTATATCAAAGGATGTCATAATTTTTTTCAAAAAAAAGAAATATTTTTATCATACAAAATTTTTAAACGAAAAATCAACCTACAGACATTAAATGCACGTTGAAAAATGATGACTACATAAATCAATCGAATAAGACGGTGTACTCTACGTCGGATTTTCTACACCACTCATGGTGCATAAAAAATTTCCCTTCAAAGATATGTATAAATGAATTTTTTATAAAGCTGATCGATCTAAATCGATGTTTCCAGTGCCCAAGCCCAGCACACCACCGGTGCTAGTCTTTTAGACTCATCTCGATTGAAAAATTCTTTGTGCACCATGGACACAGACGATGCAGAACTGCATGCATCATCCGTAAAGATTGGCTCATACAGAAAAAAAAAAAAAATCACCCACCGCACCATAGCAAACCACCATGGGCGGCGCGTGCATTCTATGCCACCCACGGTGTACAAAGAATTTCTCAATCCCGATTTAGTTTGGTGACGCCCAACATGTACATAGGATTCGTATGCATGAGCTAAAAATAAAGAACCAGCTTCCAGTCATGTCAAATTATGGACCGCACGTACATGACATGGACTTAGCAGTTCTGCTGAAAATTAATTAAAACGACGGATCTTATTCCACTAAGCATGATTTACTATCGATCTTCACATAAACATTAATATACTTAATATTCAAAAAATTAGAAATTGAACCTTCTAAAATAAACAAATCAATTTAGTAAAGAAGACTGCACCAGAAGCTAAGACACAGCCTTCCTACGTCCTTCCATTCTACCATTAAATCCAGATATCTGAAAGTCTTTTTTCAGGAGAAGAACCGACAACGATTTCTTTTTTTAAAAAAAAAAGTTTTCGACTCATATCACAACAAGAAATTCAATTGGTCTACATCTTGATCCTAATTGGATCGAAGTTTTTGAAATATTACTCATCTCAATGGTAGGTATCAAGCAGCCAAGCTAAGCCACATCTTGCAAATATCTAGAGCTCAACAATGATTTACACTAGTCAAGGAGAAAGGAAAAAGCTCAGATTTGGCTCGGCCTGGCTGCTTTGGCATATAGCAAGGCTAATGATCGAAGCATTTTTCACATCAAGAACAGGATAGAAACTCCAGGTAGAATTGAAAATAATCATTCAAATAAGAAACATAAGACAATCTAAACCATTAGTCTTTCATCATCTGTGTAACAAATATACCTGTATCAACCACAACTGATAAATGATCCCATTCCTTGTTGACAACTTGTGATAAAAAACAGGTCTGAAGCTGTCGGCTTAACTAAGTCATCAGAACATTAGTTCTGTGTCCAAGTGACCTGAATCCTTCAACTTGCTGCACTGATCATGTGGAGCTTCCAAAGTTTGAGCTTTCTGCCAGCCACAAGTAACTTGCCGCAGTTACATGAAGTCTTCTTCCAGTTCTTGCAGGGATTTGTTGGTCGATGCAATCTGTTTGTTAGATGTCATCTTTTCTGACACCATCAGGCCCTTGTAGCTCCTTACCTCTGCCTGTCTCTCCTTCTCAAGCCTCTCCATCTCCTCTCTCCGTTTCTGCAAATGTCGGGATCACAAATGAGCTTTCTAGAGAATTATTTATTTACTGCTGGCTTTTTTCCCCCATAAAAGGTTGTGATCGTCCTCTTCAAAATAAAGCATCATCCAAGTTTTTTTTCCAAATAAGATGGGGTTTGCTATCACTCAAAACTCTAAATCAAGAAGGTTCCACGAAAGGATCAGATAATCTTTATGACAGTAGGTCAAGTTGATGTTAAATCTGTGATAATTGGTCTGCCAAATTCCTCACCAGGTCAACTTAAGAGAGAAGTCTGACAATGAAAACTAGACGCTAGTTGACACGAAGGGGCAACAGTCTTACTGGTCACTGCTTGTGCTCATCCAACCAAGGAGCATCCAACCCTTCAAAGTTCACTCGGACTTGGGAAGGACCAAATAATTAATTATTAAAATATCACAGCAAGATCCTCCTTAAACATGTCTCTTCTAAGAGCCATGTTTGATATTGATCTTAGTCAACAATTATAATGTTTTCCACAGATTTTCTTGTTGAACTACTTAACGTCTTTGTGGTAAAAAGGTACTCAAGGACATACTTTCTCTCTTAACTGAAGCTTTCTTTCTGCCTTTTCAGCTGCATTAACAGCTTCTCGCTCAGCTGCACAAGGAAACAGGTACAAATAAATTATCATATGTTTTAAGTATAGCATAACTATTATATAACCAAAAGATGCAGAGGAAAGTCCAAGAAAGGCCATCAATTTTTTGTGTGAAAACAAAGGATAGCAGCTATTTCTACTTTTAAGATTATAAGAATTAAATGTGTGTTGGGGGGGGGGTGGTGGGGTTCAACATACTCCAACTATAAACTGGTACAGCAAAAGTTCTCATTCTTTAGATTCAGATCATATTCCATTCATGCTTTCTTGACCCATTTCAATCACTGACATCACACTTAGAGTATGAACAAGAAGGCCTCATTAACTAAAAAGTTGTATCACAACTTAAGCAAAATCATATGTAAAACTTAAGCAAGATTGAGTAAATTAGTATTATGCATTATACTTGATTATGTTGTGTTAAACATATTTATGAATGATAAAATTCTAAGAGAGTATTTTTTTCTCCATGGGATCAAATGATCTAGCACCATCATGCAAAGTCACAGGATATGAAATTATAAATTGCCTATTTACAAACCTCAAAGCATAACAATCCCCTCTGGCAAGTTTTCTCCTAAGAATTATATGGATATTAACGATAGATATTTCCATGCTATGACATCATGCTTTATTATTTTGTTGGATTGGGTTGGTTTTGAATGGTGGGTTATTTTATGTCTTTGGGATGGGGGGGGGGGGGGGGGGGGGTTCCAGGGTGGGGGCATACATGATTTGTAGCATGCTCCATAAAATGTGTGCTTATCAGTTCATATATGCATCACCTGGCATCAGCTACTAGGCATTCTATCAAGTCATAACAAATGATATCAGGTAATACAGGGCAACATATGGTTGGTCCACAGATGCAAATGCACAATGTGCACACCCACTAAATTGCATCTTCATGTTAGTTTTCAGGCTTAGGGCTATTTGAAAGTACACCACATAACAGGAATGATCTATCAACAACCAGCACAAGTCGTCACCACCCTTAGAATGATAGATTTACCTAGCTAGATCCAACAGCATAATGAGTGTTCAAGGCATACCTACCTCCACCAGAGAGGAAGTCGAAGTAGTTTAGATGAAAAAATAATTAGAAAATCATATTGTACTTTAGTCAGTCGTTCTCTAGCTTTCTAAACAATGGTACCATGCCAACCTTGGACAGGCACAAACTAGCTAAAATAATGTTTAATCCTTGGCTTATAGTACTATTTTCATGAGACATAAGCCTGCTTAATGACCTGTCCATGACTGAACTATTTGACATTTTTACAGCTTCAACTTCAATCCACTCTTTCCTTCTCTTTTGTTTTAGGGAGTACACCAGCATTTGCAGGGATTTCCGAGTCCCTTTATAATCTGCAATATTAATTGTAATGATGTCATGTCTTTCTTAGTAGAGAAGCAATGATGGTTACCCGAAGACATCTTCCTCCTATTATTTTTATTAATTGTGTCTGTATGTATACACTTCAATTCAGATTGTTCAAGGTGCCTGTTGGCTAGTTAATAAGTTTGTACATGGAACTTGTAATTTTAGTTTGAATCCATGTTTAATATTTTTTTCTGCAAAGTGAGACCACAGCAGAAAACTTATAGTCAACTGCATATTTTTTAAATTGCAGATGATGCAGTAAAAACTTGTAAAGTGTTATGTGAAGTTATTGGAAAGATCAATCAAGAAGGAAATGTCTCTGGGTTAGGAGAAGAAGCTATTCAACTTCCTGAAAAGAAAGCGACTACAGGAGAAGCAGCTGCAATAGAAGATGACCTAAAACTGTTACTTCTGAGCAACCAACCATTCCTTAACCGTGCACAAGAACTTTTCAGTGTTGATGATAATGGACATTCATACTATCAGAATAAAGGCACAGATGAGGTTGGAAAGAGAAATGCTAAGCTCTTCTTGGACATTGCAGCAGAGCTGATGATGTGCAAAAGCCACCACCAGAAGCACTTGATTCATTCATCACTTCAAGCCCATTCGTCGGGCAGAACAGTATATTACACTATAGACCTGTTGGTGGAGGAAATTGGTAACAAGATCAGTAAACTGACTAATTACAGTACAGTTGGTGATGATGCTACCACAGATAGCCTTTATAGAAGACTGGAGAGGGATCTCAAATGCAAGGACCCAATGATAAATGCCATGTGGGACTTTGGCTGGGTGGATTGGGCTTGCATGGAAGAGACAGACCAAGTTGCAGGTGAATTAGGAGAATATGTCTTGGCTTGGCTCATCGAAGAGGCTGCTATAGAATTAGTGTATTAAAAAGGCTTTTATGTTTTTAGGGACCTTAGGCTATGTTTGTAAATCGAACAACTGCTAACTTTTCTATTTTACACATGATGCAGCATTCTGTAGTCCGAAAACATTCTGGTTTTATGGGAAAACATAGAACAATATAATCAATCGAAAAAGAGCATTGAAGATCAGTTAAGGTGTTGCAACTGTCCGAGTGCTATTTGAAAAGGTTGTTGTGACTTGCTTAAAATGTGAGAGTTTCTTTTTGGCAAGCACCGGTGGTGATCAATTAGCATAAATCTTCATGATTCTTCTTATGAAAATTATCTCTTGTTGGTTTAGACTTAATATTTTATCTCTTTTTCATGAAGTATCAGGCCTGGAAGCTATATGACAGGCAGCGCTTGCGTTTGTTCTTTGAGAACTTAAAATGTGCTTAATCTGTCTGTCTACTTGTTTTACATGGTTTCTCCATTTACAGGAACAACATCCTGGATCAAATTTCATTTTTATTTTTGATATCAGAAGGTTAATTCATCTGGCCAACATGATGCTGTCATGATTATTGTGCTTATATATAGCTTCAGTTTCACAAAAAGAGTGGTAAATCCCACTCAAACCAAAGCCAACATGACTAATCGTCGGTTGAATGGGCCTTTTTTGGTAAGATTTGAATAATTTCTTCAAAATAGTATATATAGTTCTTTTGGAAATCTATGCCTTAGACCTTACTAGTTCTTGCAAGTTGGATGGGCCTTCCTAGCCGAGGAAAATGCTGCTGCTTTGATGAAAAAATGACGATGGCTAAGAGTTAATATGTTTTTAAGGCTTCGATGTGACAGTTGGATTAATGTAGAGACCTGTCTTACCAATTTGGTTTCCAGTGGGCTTTCTCCTCTACTGCTAGTTCCCAGGCTAGAAATCTGAGTTGCAGGATGGTGTGCATTGATTGAAGCCAAGATACCACTCGCTTTGGCAACAAAATAATATATAAAGGCAGCGATAATGAGCTTTCAAAGCATGGCTCACTGAGGCGGTAATTGTGATGGCTTGAAAGAATGAATTTGGAGGAAAGCTTTGTAGCAGGGATGTTAAATTTGGATGGAGAAATGGAGCGTTATGGAGAAGCATGATGAGACGAGGAGAGAAGATTGCTTTTTGGAAGGGGGGGCAGTATAAAGATTTAAGAAATAACCTAAATAGAATGGAATAAAAACAAATGCAATAAAAGCTTCTTATTTTCGGTTTTCTGTTCCTTTCGTCAGCATCTCCTCTGCTGATTAGTCTTGTAGCTTGTTTCTTCAAAAGAGGAAGCAGCCTTGTTTCTCTTATACAGTTTTATTTTATAAATTCTGGGTTGCAGCTCTGCTGCTTCCCAATTCATCAATAGAAAAAAAGGGCGCTAAGCTAAAGCCATGCAAGTATGCAATTTCTATTTGAAGCTTTGGGTCGAGATGGCTGAGAACTAGATGAAAGAGAGAGAACTTTGATGGTTGTTAACTCGGACACTTCCAGGCTTGCAGTCTTATTCCTTCGCCACAAAGCATTTGGTAGCATCTTATTTGCATGATCATATATCTTTATGATCATATATCTTTATGATCATATTGAGGCGATGAGCCATTGGTTCTCTTTGTGTTGAGCAGCCATGCCCGCACAAAAGAACTCTAGAATGTGCATACCAACTTGGAATCATTTGTATAATAAATGAATTGGCAAAAAATCTACTTCAATTTTAGTAAATTTTTAGCTCATTGGCAATTGTCATTACATAGCTATGCTGTATCTTTGCATGATAGCAGCCAAGGTGACCCAATCAATTCAGTCTTGCCTGCATGCCTCCTGAACAAAAGTGGTAATGTAAAATATGCAGCATATATCTAGTTGATGATCTGACATATATCTTCGCTAATCTAATATAGATCAAGTAATTTCTGATTTATATCAACACTCTTCAAGTCTTTAAACACTATTTTTGATAAATAAATCTGATCCATGTAACTGTCCCGATAGATGTGGTCTGTGCATGACTATGTGCATTGCATGCAGGACATCTATTATGTGCAGATTTAAGACAGGCATCAAGAAAAGGAGCTTGCATGAGTTCTCAAAAACCTGTAGTTGTACAGTTGTGCCGGAGATCAAAGACGGATATTTGTGGAGCTGGGAAGTATTCCCCATCGAAGATGTAGAGCTTGTGATTGGGTTTTGTCGCCCCGGGTCTGCGATTTCTTTTGCTCATTGCCCACTCGCTATTGATCATAATGCCCGGGAGAGCAACGTGGCTCGTGGTCTGATCTCTGATAGTACGAGGATTTGGGATAGAGTAGATAGGGCTGGCGATTCGTGTTCAGGGTCGTAAATAAGCTGTATCGATTTGAGAATATAACACAGGTTAGCTCAACTCGAATATGATTTATTTAAATGAATTGACCTATGAAATACGAACATAATATAAATATATACGGATTGACACGATATAATTCATCTGATATGATTAATAATCATATTGACGGATCAAATGAATACACAACTCGTCTAATTATTTAATTTATTTACAAAATTTAATTAAAATAATAAAAATTTAATCAAAAAATTAAAATAATATAAAAATAATTTAGTTACCTGCTATGCTAATTTATAGTTCTGAAAACCATCATTGTTTATTTCAGATTAGGATTATAATTTTTTAATTTTCTTCGTTGGACCTCGAATAATCTTAAAATAAATATGTTAAATATATTTAAACATGTCGTGTAATCCGTTAATCTATTTTAACCCACTTAATCAAACAGATCAAAATAGATTATACCCGCTTAAGATACAAATTTGTCATATCGTAAATGGGTTGATTCGTTAATGATCTGAACTCATGTATTCTAAATCCAAACCCATCAAAATATGTATTATGTCGTGTTTGTGTCAATGGGTTATGTCGAAAATTACCAATCTTAAGAGGAGCCATTGAGACATCGCTTGGCAGTGGGCTCAGCTCTTGAGTTCACTCCTTGGCAGTTCCCTTGGGGGATTATTCGGACCAATTAGTAGGGGATGAAATGATCTCTAGCAAGGTCAGTGAGTTGTAATCTTTGATCAGGGGCTGCCGAAAGGCCAAGACTTAGGCTGGATGTGGATGGAGACTACAGGTACATCCCAAAGTGGCCCTTTCCATCTGCAAGGTTGGAGGGGATCGGTTGCCTCGTAGGAGTATTTTGCACTACGAGGGTGTTGCTGTGACTCCCTTTTGTGACCTGTGTGGAGATGCAGTGGAGACTGTTGATCATGTTATCTTCTTCTCTCATGTTGCCCAAATTATTTGAAGTTGCATGTTCGACTTGGTTGGCGTTTAGTTCCCAATCTTGGGATAGGGAGGTATTCATCCATTTCATTGGTCGAGAGAACCAAACAGGAGCCCCACGATAAGAGTTGATGACTTGCTTATGCTACATTGCTCATTACATTTGGGGAGCCAGGAATAGCAGGATTTTTGAAAGTATCCAAGATAATCCATTGAGGATGATGATTAGAGCCATGGCTGAAGCCACTGCCTTAATGAGGACTAGGAGTTCCGAGGGATCCTTGATAGCTGGAAAATTGGGATCCCACCTCAATAGTTACTATGTCTCAGGTGATCCAATCTTCATAGGAACCCTATCACTCAGCTTCTTCAAAATCAACTTCGATGGCAATATAAAAGATAGAGGACAACATAGTGAAACCGGATTTATTATTTATGATGCAAGTTTGAGATGGATTGCCATTAGGCTTGACAATGGATTGAATCGGGTATAGGTTTGGATCGATCCGAACCCTATTCGATATCTCATTATTTTGATCTGAACTTGATCCATGATCCGGCGGGTCAATACCTTTTTTATCCATACCCGATCTGATTGGATGTCGGATCATCCGATCGAATGCTCAATCCACTTAAATGAGATTTGTTAGATGAAAATAGAAGTATTGAATAAGAACCTACTACTATTCTTCAATCTTTGAAATTTTAATCAAGTCTAAAGACTATAAGATCTATATTTTATATAACCAGACTATATTTTTATAATATATATGCATAAGATTGGATTAGATTCGGATCGGGACGGTCACTATCTGAATCTGATACGATCCAAAATATAAATTTATCAGTTTTGGATTGGATCGGATCGGATCAAAATTCGATCAATATTAATAGATTGGATTGGAATGAGATATGTTTGGATCGGATATAATTGTCATGTCTAATTACCACTAATGGCCCCTTTCTTTTTGATTCATGGATACTTCGGGCAAAGTTGAAAGCTGCCTACGAGGATTTGGTGTACGTCGTATCATTCTAACAGCTAATAGAGTGATCTCTGAAGGCAACTCCCGGACGGTAATTTCTTAATTGTCTTCTACTACCAAGCCCTCAATTGGCAATCATTCCCCACCATCTGATACTCCGAGACTCACCATATGCAGTGCTCATGTTGTTCGCTAACTTATAGAGAGGAGACAGTATAGCTAATTGGATGGTGTCCTACATGGCCAAGCACATTGAAAGTATGCTTTGGCTGCAGGAGCTAAGATTCCGCATCGTGTACACGACAATGTCGGATGCTTTTGGATGCATTTGTGCCAGGCTATTGAGTAGCCGGTCTCAACCAAAAAAAAAAAAAAAACAGAAAACTGCTCACCAGCTGGCCTCAACCAAAAAAAAAGACAAAAACTGCTCACCAGCTTCATCCTCATCCATCTGACCCGTCCAAGAAAATAATCTACGCCAGAGGCCTCGAACAATACCACGGGACGATACGCGTCATGCAAATGCTTGTCTAAAACAACAGCAGCTATTCTAAGGAGAACATCTGATCCGGGATTCGATATTCGTCCCCTTATTTACCGCCAGCCTACTCTCGCCGGCGAAATGAAACCAACCAAGTGCCGAGTGGAAGAACGAGGAACCGAGGACGACAGAAACCCTAACCCTAAGCCTTTTTCTTCTCTTACTACGCCGCCGCCGGCGATGGAGTCTCTTGGCGTCCTCCTCACCTTCCCCGCGAACTCGTACCTCGAGGAGGAGCTCAGCAAGCGGTGCAAGCTCTTCCGCCTGTGGGAGACCCCTCCAGAGAATTGGCGGCAGTTCCTCCGGGCGAACGCCGGCTCGATCCGGGCGTTGGTGGGCACTTCAACGGTCGGGGCGGACGCGGAGATGATCGACGCGCTGCCGGCGCTGGAGATCGTGGCGTCCTGCAGCGTGGGGCTCGACAAGGTGGACCTCGCCAAGTGCCGGGAGAGGAGGATCCGGGTCACCAACACCCCCGACGTCCTCACCGACGACGTCGCCGACCTCGCAATCGGTCTCGCCATCGCCACCATGCGCCGGATCTGCGAGGCCGACCGCTACGTCCGGAGTGGGGCGTGGAACGCCAAGGGTGATTATAAGCTCACCTCCAAGGTTTGGGAAGGATTCTTCTTCTCTTCTATTAGGATTCTTTCATGCAAGTCTCAAAAAAATCGTGTCTTTTATTAAGAATTTACATCAGATAGCATGACTACTGTTGTGCTTGCTTTCGTATTTCTCCTCCTTTTTGGGGTTTCTATTATTGATGGCTGGCTGGCTACTGTGAGCTATAGTGCCTGAGATTAGTAACCGGCTGGAAATGCTGGGGACCATAGGGATCCCCAGGATGTTTTGAACTGGTCAATGTTGCCAAGGTGGGAAGAATGAATGGGATGTATGGATATAGCGAACAAATGTTGCCGAGATGGTCTGTTGGGCATCTGGAGTGGTTTAGTGGGCAAGTAGGCGGCTGCTTATTTGGGCTCATATCTACAATTTATTTTTAGCTAGTGTGTAGCAATTAGTTGAATTAAAGTTTTTGAAGTTATTTGATGCTTGCAGTTAGTTGTTAAACTATATATCACTTAGAATATTATCATTGTTTGCGCAGTTTACATACTTTTTATAACGTAAGAATGAGAATTTGTTATCATATATGTCTACTTAATGCATCCTGCCAATCTCTTATTTTTCGGTTCAAACGCAACCTAAAATATTCTAGCTTATTCAAGGAGAGGACAAAAGGGGAAGATGTTTCAGCCATATTGCCATAACTCTCGAAGAAGAAAAGGAAGAGACTGCCATCTAATTATTGATGTCTGATTGGTGATTTTCTCCCATTACTTTTTCCAGTTCTTTTTTTGTTACCCCTTTTCATCCTATTTCCTTTTCTCTTTCCTTTCACCTCCATGTCCTCTAGATCTCTATCTTTTCGTACCCATATCCGTCCTCTACTTCCCTCCCCCCCCCCCCCCCCCCCCTTCTTCTTGCCTATGTATCATGTGGGGGATGCAAAGATCAAACGCAAACTATGATGCATACGAGAAGCATAGGGGCTGAGGGGAGACCCTTGGGGTTTCGTATGACCCACCATGAGAAGAAATTTTATTCATAACTCAAAGAAGATGCTTTTATTGAATTTGTAGGTATATCCTTCTCTATTTACGAAGCCATCAAGAATAATTTGTAAACCAAGACACTTGTAAAGTACTTCCCAACCAACATCATACCACCTAAAACTTCTAATTCAGCCAAAAAATAAGATAAAATTTTTATTAAAATGACGCAAACTCAACACTAATCCAATTTTGAAACTTTAAGCCAAACTTTTGACCCTCCAAATCACCAAACTAGCTGAAACTCAAAATATAGAACTTGTTGGACTTGAAGTTAGCTTCAAGACAACTACTATCATATCCCAAAGGAACATGTACAACTCAAGTTATGTCCCTGGAAAGAGAGCTCCCTTGAAAGACCAGAAAATTAAGAAAATCCTAATTCTAACAGGAAGCTTGATCTGCATCAAAATATTATCAGAATATATGTCGCATTCCCCATAGTTGAGGAGGAATATTGCTTGGTGTACCTTAGTGTAAGCTCCATTATGAAAATTTTAGATTAAGAAGTGTGTGCAATTTCAAAAGACCATTAAGGTGGAACTAAAAATTAAATGTTGCCAATAATCTGCATGGCATACTAAACCTCGACCTTTATGAAGCTCATTGGGTAATCTAGTGGACCTAGAGTACATGGGTTACTTCATATAGTTTTTTCTTTATTATTATTATTACAAATTGGTTACAAAGAATCTTCTTTGTGGTCTATAAGGCTTATGATATTTTATATAAAGCAATGAGAAGTGACAGGTCAACACATGGGTGCTAAATAATGATAGCCTCAGAACTATCAGATGTTAAGGACTAGCTTTCTTTTGGTCATGTCTTGTTATTGTATGAAGTGTAATTCAGATTTGCAAAACTAGTAGGTATTCCATATACTCTCTCACCCCTTCCTCTCTCTCTCTCTCTCTGTGGTATCAGGGTGACCATGGCAAAGGAAAGCTTAGACCTAGGTTTAAGAAAACAAAATGGGAAAGAAATAGAGGCGGTGAACACTATTCTATGGTAGTTGGGCGAAGCAAGGAAGCTTTTTGGTTTGATGGAGCTTCCAGCACCATTTGCTTATTGTAGGCAAAGAAATTGTTTGTGACTAGGGCAAAAAAAAGCATTTTCTGTGTTGTTAACATAATTCATTTTCTTGACATGCGTTAATGCCATACCGTAAAAATAATCAACTGTAAATAAGATAAATACAAGTTATCATTCTATCATGTTAGCTAGTATATT
Source organism: Elaeis guineensis (assembly GCF_000442705.2). Lineage (NCBI taxonomy): Eukaryota > Viridiplantae > Streptophyta > Magnoliopsida > Arecales > Arecaceae > Elaeis > Elaeis guineensis. Next base: position 112,935,856 of record NC_025995.2, read on the forward strand.
TAATATTAGATAATAACCAGCTGTCGGATCATCAAGTTAATGGTCAAGCAGATTAGATAACTGCTTAGCAACAAAGCAGATATGTAAATGTCTAATATAACTAAAATAGCCTCTTTTTTGGTTAAATGGGTACTGCTTAAATGGTACAGAATTGCATGACTGTTTAAGTGTCTGTTTTTTGATAACCTGCCTTTTTTTTTAATATTTAAATCTTTTTTAATGATGGAATTGTGTATGTTCAACTTAGTAGCCCAATTATACTGATTAAGAAAATATCACATTTGTCATAAAAGATAATTGTAAAAATATCATCTTATAAGCTGAGGGTCATAGTCATATCAGAAATAAGGTACGTCATTTCTGGAAACCTTGGTGCCTTATTAGGTTGATTAAGGCCTCTTTCCTGTATTTTAAGGTAGTGCCTTTTTCTATGTTTAAATCTTTTGTTTATGATGGAGTTGTGTGTGTTTAAATCAATAGCTCAGTTATACTAATTATGATATCTTGTCATAAAAGATAATTAAGGAATGCCATCTTGTAAGCTAAGAGTTATAGTGCACATCTGAAATTAGGACGATTATTTCTGAAAAGCATGATGCTTTGTTAGTTGAAACATGTCCTGTTTCCCAAATTTTACGGGGCGTCAGTATCCTGCTAGACTACACCAAATCTTGAATATTTCAATTCTATCTGTTGATGTGCTTATCCGAACAGGAGCCCTTTAACTGTCATTCTTTCTTAATTTCAGTTGCAGATGTTTGGTAAGATAAAAGATGGAATATTTGAAGATCTGTAAGTTGTGAATCAACTCTGGGTCTAGGATGGACCTTCACCTGTCACAAGAGACAACTTTAGCAAATTATAATGAGGACTGCTCCTACATGTCCGAATTCTAATTAGATTAACTCCACCTCACATTGTAAAAATTGACAAATTTCAGTAGGACTCCATGCATTCGGTTTATACACTTATATGCATGTAAAAGCTTAAAAGATAATTCAACCAACAATGAGTTATCTGAAACAAAAACTGTTCATGTATAGCATAATGTCATAACCTAGTGAATTGTCAAATAGGGGTTTGGTTTATAAAACTTTGTTCACTGATTGTTCATATTAATGTATTGCTACTAGCTTTTGTAGGTCATTGCTAGCAAGTTATGTTTATGTGGCTCTGTGTTTTTCCTTCTACTTTTCCTACCTTTTCACATAGATCCGAGCTCTTCTTCTTGGAGGAGCCTTCTTCACTCCCTTCTTTCTAATTTCACAAAGCATCCATTCAACATTTCTATCCCACCGCCTTTTATCTTGTTTGCTTAGACTCTCTTCATTCCTTCACATTCATAACCATCCAAAACAGTGGGCCTCAGTGCTGTACTGTTATACTCGCTCTCAAGTCACTATGTCGTGCATCCATTCACATAACACCCGGAGAAACACCTTTCTATATCAGCTGCCTCACTCTTATTGTATTAGATTTGCCTTTCATGCATATCTCGATTCCTTAAGGGTACACATAACAAAACAATCGCAATGTCATAGTTTTTAGTCATCCATTTTGAGTGTCCCCAATAGAGTTTCTTTCCACCAAGATCAATTCAAATATAAGTGCAATATTCGTTGGTATGCAAACTACCACATCTGTTTGTCGGATGTGTATCGCCGCACAGCTTTCAATTTTACTGGGAAATTGAAAGCCATGAAGGTAGAAATGCTGCATCTCTCTACGCAAGTTTGAGTACCACGAAAACCATTTCCGACAAATGAAAACCCCCATCAGACATGCTGCACTAAGAAAAGATTTTAGGTTACATATCTTTTGCACTCATGTCATTTAATTTAAGAAACCTGTATTCGAATTTATACCCAACAGTCACCATGTCATCATTTTTTTTCCCTTGCAGTTCAGTGGCAAAACAATTGGTATAATCGGGCTTGGCAGGATTGGTTTGGCCATAGCCAAAAGAGCTGAAGCATTTGATTGCCCCATCAGCTACTACTCGAGATCAGAAAAGCCACAGACAAACTACAAATACTACTCGAGCGTTGTTGATCTGGCTGCTAACTGCCACATTCTCATCGTAGCATGCGCATTGACAGAGGAAACCCGCCATATTGTGAATCGTGAGGTTATGGATGCCTTGGGTCCAAAGGGTGTTCGTGAACATTGGACGGGGACCTCACGTAGATGAGGCAGAGCTTGTGTCGGCACTAATCGAGGGCCGGCTTGGAGGGCCGCCCTCGATGTGTTCGAGCATGAACCCCATGTTCCTGAGCAGCTATTTGGATTGGAGAACGTAGTGTTGGTGCCTCATGTGGGGAGCGCCACCTGGGAAACTCGCAAAGAGATGGCAGACCTGGTTCTTGGGAACTTAGAGGCACATGCGACGAACAAGCCCCTATTGACTCCGGTGCTGTGATTGCTTGCATAAAAATACAGTACGATTTTATTGTTTTCAGGGAGTTGGTGAAGGATTTCATTGTAAATTTGTTTACTTGTTCTTCGGTTCAAAACTGATGTCACTTAGCCCCCTGCATGCTATGCTTATGAAAGTGTGCAGCTGGAGTCCATTTGTCATTTTTATCCTGGATGGATTTTTACTTCCTGCGGTAATCCCGTTGAGGTTAATCCTATGGTTCTCCTTGCTTGGAAAATCTACAGCTTCTGTAAGGAGGGTGGCTTGTTGGCGATACCATTTAATTCCATGTTGTTCCTGTAATTCCGGGCGTCTTTATCTCTTTGAGGGTGCAGGAAGCCCACAAATGTGATGTTCAATTTAAGACCCGGACTTCATGCCTGTGCAAGTTCCAAATGACTTTTCCCATTCTGTTGCTGCATTTTCTTTTTCTTTTTCTTTTTTGGTCTTGAATGCTAGCACTCTACCCTTCAGAATCAAGATGATGAACAGGATGGAATATCTGTAAGAATTCGTACCAATTGGGACCGTTTTTCTTGGTTCCAACACGAACTAAAATTAAATCATCAATAGATGAAGCCGGAGAAGGGTGGAAAACTAGCTCTGAAGCAGATGGAAGATTTATCCTACTTCATTGCTTACAATTGAACTTTTGTTTTGTACATCGAGGAGTTTTTCGCTTGAAACGCAAAATCCTAGCCAAGGATGGGAAACTCAGAAGGAAAAGAAATGTATATTGGGCACAAAAAGAGGAAAGAACCTGAGGCTAGCAGCATCAGCCTTATAAGATGGAAGCAGAGAGTGGCAGAGGCGGGCTAAACAGGAGTAAGAGCAGCAGCTTTGAAGATGAGGAAGAAGAGTGTCTCGAGGCAGAAGTAGATGAAGGTGCCTCGCCTGTGGGTGAAGAAGCAGCCGAAGTTGGAACCCACCACGCAATGCCATCCGGGCCCATGCCTCATGTTAAACTCCTGCCACCGTCCCCCCCGGCATAAACAACATGGTAATTAATATTAATCCAGGATGCGAGTTGCGAAGAACAAAGACAGGAACTGGAGGTGAATCAGAAGGTTCTCACCTTTGAATTCTATGGTATAAAGAAGATGATGATTAGAGAGAGAGAGAGAGAGACCTTTTTGATGTGAGTGGCGCCGGCGATGCTTTTGCAATCGAGGACATCAAAGAGGTCGAGGGCTTGGGCGGCGCAGGACCTGGCCTGCAGCTGCATCTTTACGGGCATGTCGGTATCCTGGATCGATGCCTTCCCGTCCAACATCCTCTCTTTCTTTCTCTCTCCAAAACCAAGTTGAAACCCGATGCTTGGGAGAAAGTCGCCAAGCCCTGTCCTTCTTATCACTCTAAAAAGGCTTCCAAATGTTGAGGAATCAACGAAAGGAAAAACTACCAACCATAAAGCTTTATTGCCTTCCATGAATGCCTACTAAGGAACGAACAAAAGCCACCCTCTCTCTCCTCTTTTTGCTTAAGACTCCCACTCTCTCTTTCTCATTGCTACCAGACAAACAAACGCTCCTCTCTCTCTCTCTCCGACGTGCCACTGCCAGCCACTTCCACGCGCAATAATGCTGCGGATAGAGGAGATGAGGCAATAAAATTGGTCGGCGTTTCATTGGATGAGGTATAAAATATATTTTTAAAATTATTAAATCTTGTGGGCTCCAGAGATGACTAACGAAAATACGGCCCACAAGGCAGGGTGCCCGCTAATCCTATTGTCGCTTAGCCACTTTTCCGTTTCTTTTTTTTTTTCCACGAGCATCATCAAGACATGCACGGTTATATCATCGAAATGATCTATCAAGTACCAAACCAAGCAAAGGCGGCCTTGTGAACATGAAGGAATGTCACTACTTTTGCTCCATAATTATTACAATTAAACTATCTGGACGACGTATTAATTCAAATAGCTCCAGCAAAAGCGGTCGATGGGATGGACGATGGCCTTCGCAGTGAGAACGTCGCAGCACCCAATTGATAATTGAATGGTCGATTAAAAGTATAATAACGTGATTGCCATTCACTACCATTATTATTATTATGTCTTAATAGGTTGCACGCGAGTGCGCAACTCTTTTATGTGTTACTATCTTGAAATGAGTAGAAAGAGCATATGAAAAAAGAATTCGCTCATCCACATGCAACTGGTTCATGAATCATTGCCCACATACATTCCAAGGGAGTTGTTCTATCAATCAAGATGTCCTTTTCATGAACTCTAGGATGGCTTAGAAAAGATGTCTTCGCGTTCGTGCATCCCACTCTTTATAATTCTTAAAAAGAAAAAAAAAAAAATGAAACAGAATCACGGCATTAGATTTTACAGGATCCGAATGCGATGGTGTCAATCGTCCAAAGTCGAGCCATACGTTCCCAATATCATCTTTTGGATTTCAACATACGACATTAGCTGAAGTGGACCCATTTTGATTGTACCCCAATAATTTTCCGTGTGGAACCTGTGTCATAGATGAAGCCAATAAGGTTGAACGGCAATATGGGATACCCTTTTTTTTATTATTATTATTTTTTATTTTATTTGGATGGTGGTTCAGCATATATAATTTTGTAATGAGTGCAAAATCATAAAATAATTATTATTTTAATTTTTTATGCTCCGAAAAAAAACATATGAATGCTTAGTATGATGAGATGGCACGTACTAATTTTGCAAACCATTTGTCCATTTGGGTAATCTAGCCCATTTCTCCCCATGCTCGGTCGAAAAGGGATGGTGATAACAAGGAGGTAGCAGCATAGAATTTAATTTTCATTTTCCACCCAAAAAAAAATAACTGTACAAAGTCAAAATAGAGTCGTTCCGAAGCCGAACAAAGAAAGAAAAGGGGTACTTCGGTGGTTTTGGCGCTGGTGCTTTGCTTTCCTTTCACGTGCTTGCTTTCCTTTCCCGTGAAGGGGAAAGAAAAATAACGGGTTTTCAGGGGTAGCGAGATTCTTTGGGCACGAAGAATACATTGTTACATCCGATTGATCTATATATCCATCATCTTTTAATATATATTTAATATTTATAAATTAATTTTTATTTAAAAATTTTATATAATATTTTTTTTAAAAAAAAATTATAACATTCTACATTACATTATGACAATTTTAAACCATAATATACAGATGTCGTAATTTTTTTCTAAAGGACTGAAATATTTCGTCATTCAAAATTTTCAAACGAAAAAAAAAACTAACCTGCAAAAATTAAATACGTATTAAAAAATAATTGGACAAAAATATCCATCTTATATTATGATATTCGAGATCATATTATGACATCGCAAGCTATATTATATCAAAGGATGTCATAATTTTTTCAAAAAAAAAGAAATATTTTTATCATACAAAATTTTTAAACGAAAAATCAACCTACAGACATTAAATGCACGTTGAAAAATGATGACTACATAAATCAATCGAATAAGACGGTGTACTCTACGTCGGATTTTCTACACCACTCATGGTGCATAAAAAATTTCCCTTCAAAGATATGTATAAATGAATTTTTTATAAAGCTGATCGATCTAAATCGATGTTTCCAGTGCCCAAGCCCAGCACACCACCGGTGCTAGTCTTTTAGACTCATCTCGATTGAAAAATTCTTTGTGCACCATGGACACAGACGATGCAGAACTGCATGCATCATCCGTAAAGATTGGCTCATACAGAAAAAAAAAAAAAATCACCCACCGCACCATAGCAAACCACCATGGGCGGCGCGTGCATTCTATGCCACCCACGGTGTACAAAGAATTTCTCAATCCCGATTTAGTTTGGTGACGCCCAACATGTACATAGGATTCGTATGCATGAGCTAAAAATAAAGAACCAGCTTCCAGTCATGTCAAATTATGGACCGCACGTACATGACATGGACTTAGCAGTTCTGCTGAAAATTAATTAAAACGACGGATCTTATTCCACTAAGCATGATTTACTATCGATCTTCACATAAACATTAATATACTTAATATTCAAAAAATTAGAAATTGAACCTTCTAAAATAAACAAATCAATTTAGTAAAGAAGACTGCACCAGAAGCTAAGACACAGCCTTCCTACGTCCTTCCATTCTACCATTAAATCCAGATATCTGAAAGTCTTTTTTCAGGAGAAGAACCGACAACGATTTCTTTTTTTAAAAAAAAAAGTTTTCGACTCATATCACAACAAGAAATTCAATTGGTCTACATCTTGATCCTAATTGGATCGAAGTTTTTGAAATATTACTCATCTCAATGGTAGGTATCAAGCAGCCAAGCTAAGCCACATCTTGCAAATATCTAGAGCTCAACAATGATTTACACTAGTCAAGGAGAAAGGAAAAAGCTCAGATTTGGCTCGGCCTGGCTGCTTTGGCATATAGCAAGGCTAATGATCGAAGCATTTTTCACATCAAGAACAGGATAGAAACTCCAGGTAGAATTGAAAATAATCATTCAAATAAGAAACATAAGACAATCTAAACCATTAGTCTTTCATCATCTGTGTAACAAATATACCTGTATCAACCACAACTGATAAATGATCCCATTCCTTGTTGACAACTTGTGATAAAAAACAGGTCTGAAGCTGTCGGCTTAACTAAGTCATCAGAACATTAGTTCTGTGTCCAAGTGACCTGAATCCTTCAACTTGCTGCACTGATCATGTGGAGCTTCCAAAGTTTGAGCTTTCTGCCAGCCACAAGTAACTTGCCGCAGTTACATGAAGTCTTCTTCCAGTTCTTGCAGGGATTTGTTGGTCGATGCAATCTGTTTGTTAGATGTCATCTTTTCTGACACCATCAGGCCCTTGTAGCTCCTTACCTCTGCCTGTCTCTCCTTCTCAAGCCTCTCCATCTCCTCTCTCCGTTTCTGCAAATGTCGGGATCACAAATGAGCTTTCTAGAGAATTATTTATTTACTGCTGGCTTTTTTCCCCCATAAAAGGTTGTGATCGTCCTCTTCAAAATAAAGCATCATCCAAGTTTTTTTTCCAAATAAGATGGGGTTTGCTATCACTCAAAACTCTAAATCAAGAAGGTTCCACGAAAGGATCAGATAATCTTTATGACAGTAGGTCAAGTTGATGTTAAATCTGTGATAATTGGTCTGCCAAATTCCTCACCAGGTCAACTTAAGAGAGAAGTCTGACAATGAAAACTAGACGCTAGTTGACACGAAGGGGCAACAGTCTTACTGGTCACTGCTTGTGCTCATCCAACCAAGGAGCATCCAACCCTTCAAAGTTCACTCGGACTTGGGAAGGACCAAATAATTAATTATTAAAATATCACAGCAAGATCCTCCTTAAACATGTCTCTTCTAAGAGCCATGTTTGATATTGATCTTAGTCAACAATTATAATGTTTTCCACAGATTTTCTTGTTGAACTACTTAACGTCTTTGTGGTAAAAAGGTACTCAAGGACATACTTTCTCTCTTAACTGAAGCTTTCTTTCTGCCTTTTCAGCTGCATTAACAGCTTCTCGCTCAGCTGCACAAGGAAACAGGTACAAATAAATTATCATATGTTTTAAGTATAGCATAACTATTATATAACCAAAAGATGCAGAGGAAAGTCCAAGAAAGGCCATCAATTTTTTGTGTGAAAACAAAGGATAGCAGCTATTTCTACTTTTAAGATTATAAGAATTAAATGTGTGTTGGGGGGGGGGTGGTGGGGTTCAACATACTCCAACTATAAACTGGTACAGCAAAAGTTCTCATTCTTTAGATTCAGATCATATTCCATTCATGCTTTCTTGACCCATTTCAATCACTGACATCACACTTAGAGTATGAACAAGAAGGCCTCATTAACTAAAAAGTTGTATCACAACTTAAGCAAAATCATATGTAAAACTTAAGCAAGATTGAGTAAATTAGTATTATGCATTATACTTGATTATGTTGTGTTAAACATATTTATGAATGATAAAATTCTAAGAGAGTATTTTTTTCTCCATGGGATCAAATGATCTAGCACCATCATGCAAAGTCACAGGATATGAAATTATAAATTGCCTATTTACAAACCTCAAAGCATAACAATCCCCTCTGGCAAGTTTTCTCCTAAGAATTATATGGATATTAACGATAGATATTTCCATGCTATGACATCATGCTTTATTATTTTGTTGGATTGGGTTGGTTTTGAATGGTGGGTTATTTTATGTCTTTGGGATGGGGGGGGGGGGGGGGGGGGGGGTTCCAGGGTGGGGGGCATACATGATTTGTAGCATGCTCCATAAAATGTGTGCTTATCAGTTCATATATGCATCACCTGGCATCAGCTACTAGGCATTCTATCAAGTCATAACAAATGATATCAGGTAATACAGGGCAACATATGGTTGGTCCACAGATGCAAATGCACAATGTGCACACCCACTAAATTGCATCTTCATGTTAGTTTTCAGGCTTAGGGCTATTTGAAAGTACACCACATAACAGGAATGATCTATCAACAACCAGCACAAGTCGTCACCACCCTTAGAATGATAGATTTACCTAGCTAGATCCAACAGCATAATGAGTGTTCAAGGCATACCTACCTCCACCAGAGAGGAAGTCGAAGTAGTTTAGATGAAAAAATAATTAGAAAATCATATTGTACTTTAGTCAGTCGTTCTCTAGCTTTCTAAACAATGGTACCATGCCAACCTTGGACAGGCACAAACTAGCTAAAATAATGTTTAATCCTTGGCTTATAGTACTATTTTCATGAGACATAAGCCTGCTTAATGACCTGTCCATGACTGAACTATTTGACATTTTTACAGCTTCAACTTCAATCCACTCTTTCCTTCTCTTTTGTTTTAGGGAGTACACCAGCATTTGCAGGGATTTCCGAGTCCCTTTATAATCTGCAATATTAATTGTAATGATGTCATGTCTTTCTTAGTAGAGAAGCAATGATGGTTACCCGAAGACATCTTCCTCCTATTATTTTTATTAATTGTGTCTGTATGTATACACTTCAATTCAGATTGTTCAAGGTGCCTGTTGGCTAGTTAATAAGTTTGTACATGGAACTTGTAATTTTAGTTTGAATCCATGTTTAATATTTTTTTCTGCAAAGTGAGACCACAGCAGAAAACTTATAGTCAACTGCATATTTTTAAATTGCAGATGATGCAGTAAAAACTTGTAAAGTGTTATGTGAAGTTATTGGAAAGATCAATCAAGAAGGAAATGTCTCTGGGTTAGGAGAAGAAGCTATTCAACTTCCTGAAAAGAAAGCGACTACAGGAGAAGCAGCTGCAATAGAAGATGACCTAAAACTGTTACTTCTGAGCAACCAACCATTCCTTAACCGTGCACAAGAACTTTTCAGTGTTGATGATAATGGACATTCATACTATCAGAATAAAGGCACAGATGAGGTTGGAAAGAGAAATGCTAAGCTCTTCTTGGACATTGCAGCAGAGCTGATGATGTGCAAAAGCCACCACCAGAAGCACTTGATTCATTCATCACTTCAAGCCCATTCGTCGGGCAGAACAGTATATTACACTATAGACCTGTTGGTGGAGGAAATTGGTAACAAGATCAGTAAACTGACTAATTACAGTACAGTTGGTGATGATGCTACCACAGATAGCCTTTATAGAAGACTGGAGAGGGATCTCAAATGCAAGGACCCAATGATAAATGCCATGTGGGACTTTGGCTGGGTGGATTGGGCTTGCATGGAAGAGACAGACCAAGTTGCAGGTGAATTAGGAGAATATGTCTTGGCTTGGCTCATCGAAGAGGCTGCTATAGAATTAGTGTATTAAAAAGGCTTTTATGTTTTTAGGGACCTTAGGCTATGTTTGTAAATCGAACAACTGCTAACTTTTCTATTTTACACATGATGCAGCATTCTGTAGTCCGAAAACATTCTGGTTTTATGGGAAAACATAGAACAATATAATCAATCGAAAAAGAGCATTGAAGATCAGTTAAGGTGTTGCAACTGTCCGAGTGCTATTTGAAAAGGTTGTTGTGACTTGCTTAAAATGTGAGAGTTTCTTTTTGGCAAGCACCGGTGGTGATCAATTAGCATAAATCTTCATGATTCTTCTTATGAAAATTATCTCTTGTTGGTTTAGACTTAATATTTTATCTCTTTTTCATGAAGTATCAGGCCTGGAAGCTATATGACAGGCAGCGCTTGCGTTTGTTCTTTGAGAACTTAAAATGTGCTTAATCTGTCTGTCTACTTGTTTTACATGGTTTCTCCATTTACAGGAACAACATCCTGGATCAAATTTCATTTTTATTTTTGATATCAGAAGGTTAATTCATCTGGCCAACATGATGCTGTCATGATTATTGTGCTTATATATAGCTTCAGTTTCACAAAAAGAGTGGTAAATCCCACTCAAACCAAAGCCAACATGACTAATCGTCGGTTGAATGGGCCTTTTTTGGTAAGATTTGAATAATTTCTTCAAAATAGTATATATAGTTCTTTTGGAAATCTATGCCTTAGACCTTACTAGTTCTTGCAAGTTGGATGGGCCTTCCTAGCCGAGGAAAATGCTGCTGCTTTGATGAAAAAATGACGATGGCTAAGAGTTAATATGTTTTTAAGGCTTCGATGTGACAGTTGGATTAATGTAGAGACCTGTCTTACCAATTTGGTTTCCAGTGGGCTTTCTCCTCTACTGCTAGTTCCCAGGCTAGAAATCTGAGTTGCAGGATGGTGTGCATTGATTGAAGCCAAGATACCACTCGCTTTGGCAACAAAATAATATATAAAGGCAGCGATAATGAGCTTTCAAAGCATGGCTCACTGAGGCGGTAATTGTGATGGCTTGAAAGAATGAATTTGGAGGAAAGCTTTGTAGCAGGGATGTTAAATTTGGATGGAGAAATGGAGCGTTATGGAGAAGCATGATGAGACGAGGAGAGAAGATTGCTTTTTGGAAGGGGGGCAGTATAAAGATTTAAGAAATAACCTAAATAGAATGGAATAAAAACAAATGCAATAAAAGCTTCTTATTTTCGGTTTTCTGTTCCTTTCGTCAGCATCTCCTCTGCTGATTAGTCTTGTAGCTTGTTTCTTCAAAAGAGGAAGCAGCCTTGTTTCTCTTATACAGTTTTATTTTATAAATTCTGGGTTGCAGCTCTGCTGCTTCCCAATTCATCAATAGAAAAAAAGGGCGCTAAGCTAAAGCCATGCAAGTATGCAATTTCTATTTGAAGCTTTGGGTCGAGATGGCTGAGAACTAGATGAAAGAGAGAGAACTTTGATGGTTGTTAACTCGGACACTTCCAGGCTTGCAGTCTTATTCCTTCGCCACAAAGCATTTGGTAGCATCTTATTTGCATGATCATATATCTTTATGATCATATATCTTTATGATCATATTGAGGCGATGAGCCATTGGTTCTCTTTGTGTTGAGCAGCCATGCCCGCACAAAAGAACTCTAGAATGTGCATACCAACTTGGAATCATTTGTATAATAAATGAATTGGCAAAAAATCTACTTCAATTTTAGTAAATTTTTAGCTCATTGGCAATTGTCATTACATAGCTATGCTGTATCTTTGCATGATAGCAGCCAAGGTGACCCAATCAATTCAGTCTTGCCTGCATGCCTCCTGAACAAAAGTGGTAATGTAAAATATGCAGCATATATCTAGTTGATGATCTGACATATATCTTCGCTAATCTAATATAGATCAAGTAATTTCTGATTTATATCAACACTCTTCAAGTCTTTAAACACTATTTTTGATAAATAAATCTGATCCATGTAACTGTCCCGATAGATGTGGTCTGTGCATGACTATGTGCATTGCATGCAGGACATCTATTATGTGCAGATTTAAGACAGGCATCAAGAAAAGGAGCTTGCATGAGTTCTCAAAAACCTGTAGTTGTACAGTTGTGCCGGAGATCAAAGACGGATATTTGTGGAGCTGGGAAGTATTCCCCATCGAAGATGTAGAGCTTGTGATTGGGTTTTGTCGCCCCGGGTCTGCGATTTCTTTTGCTCATTGCCCACTCGCTATTGATCATAATGCCCGGGAGAGCAACGTGGCTCGTGGTCTGATCTCTGATAGTACGAGGATTTGGGATAGAGTAGATAGGGCTGGCGATTCGTGTTCAGGGTCGTAAATAAGCTGTATCGATTTGAGAATATAACACAGGTTAGCTCAACTCGAATATGATTTATTTAAATGAATTGACCTATGAAATACGAACATAATATAAATATATACGGATTGACACGATATAATTCATCTGATATGATTAATAATCATATTGACGGATCAAATGAATACACAACTCGTCTAATTATTTAATTTATTTACAAAATTTAATTAAAATAATAAAAATTTAATCAAAAAATTAAAATAATATAAAAATAATTTAGTTACCTGCTATGCTAATTTATAGTTCTGAAAACCATCATTGTTTATTTCAGATTAGGATTATAATTTTTTAATTTTCTTCGTTGGACCTCGAATAATCTTAAAATAAATATGTTAAATATATTTAAACATGTCGTGTAATCCGTTAATCTATTTTAACCCACTTAATCAAACAGATCAAAATAGATTATACCCGCTTAAGATACAAATTTGTCATATCGTAAATGGGTTGATTCGTTAATGATCTGAACTCATGTATTCTAAATCCAAACCCATCAAAATATGTATTATGTCGTGTTTGTGTCAATGGGTTATGTCGAAAATTACCAATCTTAAGAGGAGCCATTGAGACATCGCTTGGCAGTGGGCTCAGCTCTTGAGTTCACTCCTTGGCAGTTCCCTTGGGGGATTATTCGGACCAATTAGTAGGGGATGAAATGATCTCTAGCAAGGTCAGTGAGTTGTAATCTTTGATCAGGGGCTGCCGAAAGGCCAAGACTTAGGCTGGATGTGGATGGAGACTACAGGTACATCCCAAAGTGGCCCTTTCCATCTGCAAGGTTGGAGGGGATCGGTTGCCTCGTAGGAGTATTTTGCACTACGAGGGTGTTGCTGTGACTCCCTTTTGTGACCTGTGTGGAGATGCAGTGGAGACTGTTGATCATGTTATCTTCTTCTCTCATGTTGCCCAAATTATTTGAAGTTGCATGTTCGACTTGGTTGGCGTTTAGTTCCCAATCTTGGGATAGGGAGGTATTCATCCATTTCATTGGTCGAGAGAACCAAACAGGAGCCCCACGATAAGAGTTGATGACTTGCTTATGCTACATTGCTCATTACATTTGGGGAGCCAGGAATAGCAGGATTTTTGAAAGTATCCAAGATAATCCATTGAGGATGATGATTAGAGCCATGGCTGAAGCCACTGCCTTAATGAGGACTAGGAGTTCCGAGGGATCCTTGATAGCTGGAAAATTGGGATCCCACCTCAATAGTTACTATGTCTCAGGTGATCCAATCTTCATAGGAACCCTATCACTCAGCTTCTTCAAAATCAACTTCGATGGCAATATAAAAGATAGAGGACAACATAGTGAAACCGGATTTATTATTTATGATGCAAGTTTGAGATGGATTGCCATTAGGCTTGACAATGGATTGAATCGGGTATAGGTTTGGATCGATCCGAACCCTATTCGATATCTCATTATTTTGATCTGAACTTGATCCATGATCCGGCGGGTCAATACCTTTTTTATCCATACCCGATCTGATTGGATGTCGGATCATCCGATCGAATGCTCAATCCACTTAAATGAGATTTGTTAGATGAAAATAGAAGTATTGAATAAGAACCTACTACTATTCTTCAATCTTTGAAATTTTAATCAAGTCTAAAGACTATAAGATCTATATTTTATATAACCAGACTATATTTTTATAATATATATGCATAAGATTGGATTAGATTCGGATCGGGACGGTCACTATCTGAATCTGATACGATCCAAAATATAAATTTATCAGTTTTGGATTGGATCGGATCGGATCAAAATTCGATCAATATTAATAGATTGGATTGGAATGAGATATGTTTGGATCGGATATAATTGTCATGTCTAATTACCACTAATGGCCCCTTTCTTTTTGATTCATGGATACTTCGGGCAAAGTTGAAAGCTGCCTACGAGGATTTGGTGTACGTCGTATCATTCTAACAGCTAATAGAGTGATCTCTGAAGGCAACTCCCGGACGGTAATTTCTTAATTGTCTTCTACTACCAAGCCCTCAATTGGCAATCATTCCCCACCATCTGATACTCCGAGACTCACCATATGCAGTGCTCATGTTGTTCGCTAACTTATAGAGAGGAGACAGTATAGCTAATTGGATGGTGTCCTACATGGCCAAGCACATTGAAAGTATGCTTTGGCTGCAGGAGCTAAGATTCCGCATCGTGTACACGACAATGTCGGATGCTTTTGGATGCATTTGTGCCAGGCTATTGAGTAGCCGGTCTCAACCAAAAAAAAAAAAAAAACAGAAAACTGCTCACCAGCTGGCCTCAACCAAAAAAAAAGACAAAAACTGCTCACCAGCTTCATCCTCATCCATCTGACCCGTCCAAGAAAATAATCTACGCCAGAGGCCTCGAACAATACCACGGACGATACGCGTCATGCAAATGCTTGTCTAAAACAACAGCAGCTATTCTAAGGAGAACATCTGATCCGGGATTCGATATTCGTCCCCTTATTTACCGCCAGCCTACTCTCGCCGGCGAAATGAAACCAACCAAGTGCCGAGTGGAAGAACGAGGAACCGAGGACGACAGAAACCCTAACCCTAAGCCTTTTTCTTCTCTTACTACGCCGCCGCCGGCGATGGAGTCTCTTGGCGTCCTCCTCACCTTCCCCGCGAACTCGTACCTCGAGGAGGAGCTCAGCAAGCGGTGCAAGCTCTTCCGCCTGTGGGAGACCCCTCCAGAGAATTGGCGGCAGTTCCTCCGGGCGAACGCCGGCTCGATCCGGGCGTTGGTGGGCACTTCAACGGTCGGGGCGGACGCGGAGATGATCGACGCGCTGCCGGCGCTGGAGATCGTGGCGTCCTGCAGCGTGGGGCTCGACAAGGTGGACCTCGCCAAGTGCCGGGAGAGGAGGATCCGGGTCACCAACACCCCCGACGTCCTCACCGACGACGTCGCCGACCTCGCAATCGGTCTCGCCATCGCCACCATGCGCCGGATCTGCGAGGCCGACCGCTACGTCCGGAGTGGGGCGTGGAACGCCAAGGGTGATTATAAGCTCACCTCCAAGGTTTGGGAAGGATTCTTCTTCTCTTCTATTAGGATTCTTTCATGCAAGTCTCAAAAAAATCGTGTCTTTTATTAAGAATTTACATCAGATAGCATGACTACTGTTGTGCTTGCTTTCGTATTTCTCCTCCTTTTTGGGGTTTCTATTATTGATGGCTGGCTGGCTACTGTGAGCTATAGTGCCTGAGATTAGTAACCGGCTGGAAATGCTGGGGACCATAGGGATCCCCAGGATGTTTTGAACTGGTCAATGTTGCCAAGGTGGGAAGAATGAATGGGATGTATGGATATAGCGAACAAATGTTGCCGAGATGGTCTGTTGGGCATCTGGAGTGGTTTAGTGGGCAAGTAGGCGGCTGCTTATTTGGGCTCATATCTACAATTTATTTTTAGCTAGTGTGTAGCAATTAGTTGAATTAAAGTTTTTGAAGTTATTTGATGCTTGCAGTTAGTTGTTAAACTATATATCACTTAGAATATTATCATTGTTTGCGCAGTTTACATACTTTTTATAACGTAAGAATGAGAATTTGTTATCATATATGTCTACTTAATGCATCCTGCCAATCTCTTATTTTTCGGTTCAAACGCAACCTAAAATATTCTAGCTTATTCAAGGAGAGGACAAAAGGGGAAGATGTTTCAGCCATATTGCCATAACTCTCGAAGAAGAAAAGGAAGAGACTGCCATCTAATTATTGATGTCTGATTGGTGATTTTCTCCCATTACTTTTCCAGTTCTTTTTTTGTTACCCCTTTTCATCCTATTTCCTTTTCTCTTTCCTTTCACCTCCATGTCCTCTAGATCTCTATCTTTTCGTACCCATATCCGTCCTCTACTTCCCTCCCCCCCCCCCCCCCCCTTCTTCTTGCCTATGTATCATGTGGGGGATGCAAAGATCAAACGCAAACTATGATGCATACGAGAAGCATAGGGGCTGAGGGGAGACCCTTGGGGTTTCGTATGACCCACCATGTGAAGAAATTTTATTCATAACTCAAAGAAGATGCTTTATTGAATTTGTAGGTATATCTTTCTCTATTTACGAAGCCATCAAGAATAATTTGTAAACCAAGACACTTGTAAAGTACTTCCCAACCAACATCATACCACCTAAAACTTCTAATTCAGCCAAAAAATAAGATAAAATTTTTATTAAAATGACACAAACTCAACACTAATCCAATTTTGGAACTTTAAGCCAAACTTTTGACCCTCCAAATCACCAAACTAGCTGAAACTCAAAATATAGAACTTGTTGGACTTGAAGTTAGCTTCAAGACAACTACTATCATATCCCAAAGGAACATTGTCACGCCCCAAATCCGGGACATAACACGGTCATGCTACCGAGGGATGGAGCCCACGATAACACGAAGTCAATCCATCATAATCATCTAAAATTCATCAAATAAAAAAAATTTCAATTCTATTATTCATCAAATAATCGAACCAATATTGGTTCAGAGCATCTAAATCCAAAAGCAAGTACTAATCCGAATCTCAACATTCATAAATAACTACAAATCCATGATTATAAAATAAATTAAACTTCTGTTGCCAAATTTTTCAGCTTGCTATGTCGATCTTCAAGCTTGGATTCCTTTTGCCGATTCTAACCTTATTTCTCTGTTCAAACAAAAAGAAAACAAAAAGAATATGAGTTACACTAGCCCAGTAAGTAGACTTCCGCTTCCTTACCGGATCAAGCATAAGTTTTCTATGATAATGCATCATTTAGCAAATAACAATTATTGCGAAAATAAATATTTCATAGAGCATATAATAAAACAAGTTATAAGCTCATCATGCATGCATAAATCATGTATATTTCACAATTATGAATCGTAAATCATTTTCATCATGTATTCATGTCATGTTTCAAAATATTGCTCACAGACATTCGTGCTAAGGTCACTATTATACCCGTAATAGTGCCATGTTTCTTAATCGACAGAGTTCTTAATTCATATGCCAACTTTATACCCACTGGCAGGACCATGTTTCGTGTGGATGCTAGCTCCGGATGTCGACCTTCCCGAAGAGATTCATTCATAGCCATCTGAGAGCCTTTGAAATCATTATATCTTTTTCTTAAAGCATACATATACATAGATGAAAAAACAATAAAATGCATACTTCATGATTATGCTATTTTCATAAGACATATTCATGAAAGCAATGCTCATAATAAAATATGCTTTTTTATATCACATATGCCGATCCTTAATTTTACAAAAAAATATGATTTCATCAATAACAATTCTTTGCATGAAAATATGATCATTTAAAAATAAGGAGCATAAGATCTACTTACCTCGATCATCCGGGACCTTTTAATCTTCCTTAAAAGAATCGGATAGTTCTATTTAAAATATTAAATCATCAATAAATTTTATTTCATATATTTAATAAAATAATTAAATCATCAATAAATTTTATTTCATATATTTAATAAAATTACAATATAAAGAAATGACCGATTTGGTGATCAGTCCACTAAATCTCTTCTTTCGGCTCTAAACCGATCTAAGGTCATAGGTCCCTAAGTCCTTAGGAGTGGAGAAGATAGCCTAATAAGGGATTCATAGGATTTCTTGGAGAGAGAATTTTTTTTTAGAGAGAGAAAGTAGAGAGAGAAAGTATCCAATTCTAGAGAGAGAGACTTTAGAGAGGGATGAGAGAAACTCTCTTTTTTTTATATATATTTTTTTATTTTTATTTTTATATATTTTTTTTCTTTTCTTTTTCTTCTTTTCTTTTTATTATTATTATTATTATTATCATTATTATATGATTATATATTTTCTTTTTCTTTTTCTTTTTCTTCTTCTTCTTCTTTTCTTTTTCTTTTCTTTTTTTTTTTCCTTTTCTTTTTCTTTTTCTTTTCCTTTTCTTTTTCTTTTTCTTTTTCCCCCTGTGGCCTTCTTTGGCCGGAACAGGGGACCTAGAGGTCCCCGTTCCCTACGTCGGCCGTTCACGGCCACCCCTTGCCCGGCGGTGGCCGGCGGCAAGGGCGGCCTTCCCCCGATTTCGGAGGGCCCGTACCGGCGGTCGGGGATGACCGTCGGTGTCGGAAAATCAGAGAAAGGAAGAGGCAAAAACAGGGGTTTTCTTTTCCAGCAAAATCCGGCGACACCCGTCGCCGGCAATCGTGCCCACAGGCACGGGAAAGAAGGGAGAGAAGAGAGGGAGAGGAGGGAGACCTTACCACAACCTCCGGTGACCCCCACCGGCGTGAAATCGCGGCGAGCACAGGTCGAGGGGCCGCGGCTTCAAACGAGAAAATCGAAGAAAAACTCCGGCGATCGTTGGTGACTGTTGGATCTACACTTAGAGGAGAAGAGGGGGGTTCTTATAGAGCTCGTCTTAGGGTCTTTTAATGGTCCTAGGACTCCGATTTTTTATCGGAAATGGGAAAGAGGAAGACTCCGTTCCCTGTTTTTTTTTTTTGGGCTTAGTGAGCTTTTGGTTTAATGGGCCGGGTTATCACATTCTACCCTCCTTAAAAAAAAATTTCATCCTCAAAATTTAACATACCTTCATTTTCACATAAGTGTGGATATCTCGTCTTCATATCATCTTCAAGCTCCCATGTGGCCTCTCTCTCTTCACGATTACTCCAATGAATCTTTACATACGGAATGATGCGCCGTCTTAGAACTTGCTCTTTTCGATCAATAATTCAGAGGAAAAATTTTTCATAGGTTAGATCTTCATGAACTTGCAATGGCTCATACTTTATCACACTGTTTGGATCAGGTATAAATTTTCTTAGTGGTGAAATATGAAAGACATTGTGCACTTTAGATAATTCTGGTGGTAAAGCTAGTTCGTAAGCAACATCTCCTACTCGGCTCAAAATTTCAAAAGGCCTAATAAATCGCGGACTCAGCTTGCCATGTCTCCCAAACCTCATGACATTTTTTGTAGGTGATACTTTTAGAAAATTATAATCACCAAAGTGAAATTCCAATTCTCTTCTTTTTCTATCTGTTCAACTCTTCTGTCTATCCTGTACTGCTTCAAGTCTTTCCTTGATCAGATAGATTTTTTCTCTAGCATCCATCTATTATCAGTAAAATCCTTCCTTATTTACAACTAACGTATTTCATAATATCTTTTGATTTAAAGGATTAACATTTCTAATCAATTCAGACCATCACGCTTTTGCTGCGCACTCTGATCTCAACTTATCAAATTATCTAAGTCTATCAAAAATATCTTTGTATGTTAAATCAATCAAAGATAGATCCAACTTTCAGATTTCATATACAATTTAGGATAAAATTTAAGATTTTCTTGTTATTACTATCTCTTAGGCATAGTACATCAAAATTAAATCTTCATCCACCTTCTATGTTTGAACTTATTACATAAGCTTCACCACCCCTCAAGAATGCAATATGTCTAGAATTAATTTGAGTTAACCTTCGATTTACCTTACAATCATTTAGACAACTTCCAAACTAACTTTTCTTTAAAAAAAAAATTAACATTAAAATCAGCAAAGTTATCATGTCCTTTATCCATATAGGTTTAGCATTCCAATGTCATCGAATATATCCAATATAATATATCAATATCTTCCACTTCATTCTAGGGACAACACTTCTCGTACTCAGGTCAACCTTGCTAATTAAAATCTATAATATAACTCGTCAATTCTATTATAGACATCATATGCCACTTATGCATAAATTTCATCATAATACCTATTGATTCGAAATCAAATAATTGAATTCTTTCTTTTATATCTATCATGTTCCTCATGATCTTAGCCTCAAGTTCAAATATCACTAAAGTCACAATCCTGAATAATGGTAACCTTAAGTTCAAATACTACTTAAGTCATATTCTCTAGTGATCATAACCTAAACTTTATATCATTCTATCACGTCCTTAATGATCATAATCTTAAGCTATGATATTATCCATTATACTCCACTTGATCACATCCTATTGATCATACATAAAATTTTGATATCACTTTATAATCTCAATGATCTTAAACCTAAGCTCTGATATTATTCTATCATATCCTAATCATTTATATCATTTATATCATAATCCCCAATGATTATAACCTAAGCTCTGATACCATAAAATGTCACGCCCCAAATCGGGACATAACACGGCCATGCTACCGAGGGATGGAGTCCACGATAACACGAAGCCAATCCATCATAATCATCTAAAATCCATCAAATAAAAAAAATTTCAATTCTATTATTCATCAAATAATCGAACCAATATTGGTTCAGAGCATCTAAATCCAAAAGCAAGTACTAATCCGAATCTCAACATTCATAAATAACTACAAATCCATGATTATAAAATAAATTAAACTTCTGTTGTCAAATTTTTCAGCTTGCTATGTCGATCTTCAAGCTTGGATTCCTTTTGTCGATCCTAACCTTATTTTTCTGTTCAAACAAAAAGAAAACAAAAAAAATATGAGCTACACTAGCCCAGTAAGTAGACTTCCGCTTCCTTATCGGATCAAGCATAAGTTTTCTATGATAATGCATCATTTAGCAAATAATAATTATTGCGAAAATAAATATTTCATAGAGCATATAATAAAACAAGTTATAAGCTCATCATGCATGCATAAATCATGTATATTTCACAATTATGAATCGTAAATCATTTTCATCATGTATTCATGTCATGTTTCAAAACATTGCTCACAGACATTCGTGCTAAGGTCACTATTATACTCGTGACAGGATCATGTTTCTTAATCGACAGAATTCTTAATTCATGTGCCAACTTTATACCCGCTGGCAGGGCCATGTTTCGTGTGGATGCTAGCTCCGGATGTCGATCTTCCCGAAGGAATTCATTCATAGCCATCTGAGAGCCTTTGAAATCATTATATCTTTTTCTTAAAGCATACATATACATAGATGGAAAAACAATGAAATTCATGCTTCATAATCATGCTATTTTCATAAGACATATTCATGAAATCAATGCTCATAATAAAATATATTTTTTCATATCACATATGCTGATCCTTAATTTTACAAAAAAATATGATTTCATCAATAATAATTCTTTGCATGAAAATATGATCATTTAAAAATAAGGAGCATAAGATCTACTTATCTCGATCATCCGGGACCTTTTAATCTTCCTTAAAAGAATCGGACAGTCTTATTTAAAATATTAAATCATCAATAAATTTTATTTCATATATTTAATAAAATTACAATATAAAGAAATGACCGATTTGGTGATCAGTCCACTAAATCTCTTCCTTCGGCTCTAAACCGATCTAAGGTCATAGGTCCCTAGGTCCCTAGGAGTGGAGAAGATAGCCTAA
Organism: Elaeis guineensis; assembly: GCF_000442705.2. Taxonomy (NCBI): domain Eukaryota; kingdom Viridiplantae; phylum Streptophyta; class Magnoliopsida; order Arecales; family Arecaceae; genus Elaeis; species Elaeis guineensis. The sequence continues at coordinate 112,957,800 of NC_025995.2, forward strand.
TAAGGGATTCATAGGATTTCTTGGAGAGAGAATTTTTTTTTAAAGAGAGAAAGTAGAGAAAGAAAGTATCCAATTCTAGAGAGAGAAAGACTTTAGAGAGGGATGAGAGAAAATTTTTCTTTTTTTTTATATTTATTTTTATTTTTATATATTTTTCTTTTCTTTTTCTTCTTTTGTTATTATTATTATTATTATTATCATTATTATATGATTATATCTTTTTCTTCTTCTTCTTCTTCTTCTTTTCTTTTTTTTTTCTTTTCCTTTTCTTTTTCTTTTTCTTTTCCTTTTCTTTTTCTTTTTCTTTTCCCCCGTGGCCTTCTTTGGCCGGAACAGGGGACCTAGAGGTCCCTGTTCCCTACGTCGGCCGTTCACGGCCACCCCTTGCCCGACGGTGGCCGGCGACAAGGGCGGTCTTCCCCCGAGTTCGGAGGGCCCGTACCAGCGGTCGGGGATGACCGTCGGTACCGGAAAATCAGAGAAAGGAAGAGGCAAAAATAGAGGTTTTCTTTTCCAGCAAAATCCGGTGACACCCGTCGCCGGCAATCGTGCCCACAGGCACGGGAAAGAAGGGAGAGAAGAGAGGGAGAGGAGGGAGACCTTACCACAACCTCCGGTGACCCCCACCGGCGTGAAATCGCGGCGAGCACAGGTCGAGGGGCCGCGGCTTCAAACGAAAAAATCGGAGAAAAACTCCGGCGATCGTTGGTGACTGTTGGATCTACACTTAGAGGAGAAGAGGGGGGTTCTTATAGAACTCGTCCTAGGGTCTTTTAATGGCCCTAGGACTCCGATTTTTTATCGGAAACGGGGAAGAGGAAGACTCCGTTCGGGAGTCTTCCTCCCTGTTTTCTTTTTTTTTTTTTTTTTTTTGGGCTTAGTGGGCTTTTGGTTTAATGGGCCGGGTTATCACAAACATGTACAACTCAAGTTATGTCCCTGGAAAGAGAGCTCCCTTGAAAGACCAGAAAATTAAGAAAATCCTAATTCTAACAGGAAGCTTGATCTGCATCAAAATATTATCAGAATATATGTCGCATTCCCCATAGTTGAGGAGGAATATTGCTTGGTGTACCTTAGTGTAAGCTCCATTATGAAAATTTTAGATTAAGAAGTGTGTGCAATTTCAAAAGACTATTAAGGTGGAACTAAAAATTAAATGTTGCCAATAATCTGCATGGCATACTAAACCTCGACCTTTATGAAGCTCATTGGGTAATCTGGTGGACCTAGAATACATGGGTTACTTCATATAGTTTTTTCTTTATTATTATTATTACAAATTGGTTACAAAGAATCTTCTTTGTGGTTTATAAGGCTTATGATATTTTATATAAAGCAATGAGAAGTGACAGGTCAACACATGGGTGCTAAATAATGATAGCCTCAGAACTATCAGATGTTAAGGACTAGCTTTCTTTTGGTCATGTCTTGTTATTGTATGAAGTGTAATTCAGATTTGCAAAACTAGTAGGTATTCCATATACTCTCTCACCCCTTCCTCTCTCTCTCTCTCTCTCTCTGGTATCAGGGTGACCATGGCAAAGGAAAGCTTAGACCTAGGTTTCAGAAACAAAATGGGAAAGAAATAGAGGTGGTGAACACTATTCTATGGTAGTTGGGCGAAGCAAGGAAGCTTTTTGGTTTTGATGGAGCTTCCAGCACCATTTGCTTATTGTAGGCAAAGAAATTGTTAGTGACTAGGGCAAAAAAAAGCATTTTCTGTGTTGTTAACATAATTCATTTTCTTGACATGCGTTAATGCCATACCATAAAAATAATCAACTGTAAATAAGATAAATACAAGTTATCATTCTATCATGTTAGCTAGTATATTTAATATTAGATAATAACCAGCTGTCGGATCATCAATTTAATGGTCAAGCAGATTAGATAACTGCTTAGCAACAAAGCAGATATGTAAATGTCTAATATAACTAAAATAGCCTCTTTTTTGGTTAAATGGGTACTGCTTAAATGGTACAGAATTGCATGACTGTTTAAGTGGCTGTTTTTGATAACCTGCCTTTTTGTTATATTTAAATCTTTTTTAATGATGGAATTGTGTATGTTCAACTTAGTAGCCCAATTATACTGATTAAGAAAATATCACATTTGTCGTAAAAGATAATTGTAAAAATATCATCTTATAAGCTGAGGGTCATAGTCATATCAGAAATAAGGTACGTCATTTCTGGAAACCTTGGTGCCTTATTAGGTTGATTACAGCCTCTTTCCTGTATTTTAAGGTAGTGCCTTTTTCTATGTTTAAATCTTTTGTTTATGATGGAGTTGTGTGTGTTTAAATCAATAGCTCAGTTATACTAATTATGATATCTTGTCATAAAAGATAATTAAGGAATGCCATCTTGTAAGCTAAGAGTCATAGTGCACATCTGAAATTAGGACGATTATTCCTGAAAAGCATGATGCTTTGTTAGTTGAAACATGTCCTGTTTCCCAAATTTTACGGGGCGTCAGTATCCTGCTAGACCACACCAAATCTTGAATATTTCAAATTCTATCTGTTGATGTGCTTATCCGAACAGGAGCCCTTTAACTGTCATTCTTTCTTAATTTCAGTTGCAGATGTTTGGTAAGATAAAAGATGGAATATTTGAAGGTCTGTAAGTTGTGAATCAACTCTGGGTCTAGGATGGACCTTCACCTGTCACAAGAGACAACTTTAGCAAATTATAATGAGGACTGCTCCTACATGTCCGAATTCTAATTAGATTAACTCCACCTCACATTGTAAAAAATTGACAAATTTCAGTAGGACTCCATGCATTCGGTTTATACACTTATATGCATGTAAAAGTTTAAAAGATAATTCAACCAACAATGAGTTATCTGAAACAAAAACTGTTCATGTATAGCATAATGTCATAACCTAGTGAATTGTCAAATAGGGGTTTGGTGTATAAAACTTTGTTCACTGATTGTTCATATTAATGTATTGCTACTAGCTTTTGTAGGTCATTGCTAGCAAGCTATGTTTATGTGGCTCTGTGTTTTTCCTTCTACTTTTCCTACCTTTTCACATAGATCCGAGCTCTTCTTCTTGGAGGAGCCTTCTTCACTCCCTTCTTTCTAATTTCACAAAGCATCCATTCAACATTTCTATCCCACCGCCTTTTATCTTGTTTGCTTAGACTCTCTTCATTCCTTCACATTCATAACCATCCAAAACAGTGGGCCTCAGTGCTGTACTGTTATACTCGCTCTCAAGTCACTATGCCGTGCATCCATTCACATAACACCCGGAGAAACACCTTTCTATATCAGCTGCCTCGCTCTTATTGTATTAATGTATTAGATTTGCCTTTCATGCATATCTCGATTCCTTAAGGGTACACATAACAAAACAATCGCAATGTCATAGTTTTTAGTCATCCATTTTGAGTGTCCCCAATAGAGTTTCTTTCCACCAAGATCAATTCAAATATAAGTGCAATATTCGTTGGTATGCAAACTACCACATCTGTTTGTCGGATGTGTATCGCCGCACAGCTTTCAATTTTACTGGGAAATTGAAAGCCATGAAGGTAGAAATGCTGCATCTCTCTACGCAAGTTTGAGTACCACGAAAACCATTTCCGACAAATGAAAACCCCCATCAGACATGCTGCACTAAGAAAAGATTTTAGGTTACATATCTTTTGCACTCATGTCATTTAATTTAAGAAACCTGTATTCGAATTTATACCCAACAGTCACCATGTCATCATTTTTTTTCCCTTGCAGTTCAGTGGCAAAACAATTGGTATAATCGGGCTTGGCAGGATTGGTTTGGCCATAGCCAAAAGAGCTGAAGCATTTGATTGCCCCATCAGCTACTACTCGAGATCAGAAAAGCCACACACAAACTACAATACTACTCAAGCGTTGTTGATCTGGCTGCTAACTGCCACATTCTCATCGTAGCATGCGCATTGACAGAGGAAACCCGCCATATTGTGAATCGTGAGGTTATGGATGCCTTGGGTCCCAAGGGTGTACTTGTGAACATTGGACGGGGACCTCACGTAGATGAGGCAGAGCTTGTGTCGGCACTAATCGAGGGCCGGCTTGGAGGGGGCGCCCTCGATGTGTTCGAGCATGAACCCCATGTTCCTGAGCAGCTATTTGGATTGGAGAACGTAGTGTTGGTGCCTCATGTGGGGACCGCGACCTGGGGAACTCGCAAAGAGATGGCAGACCTGGTTCTTGGGAACTTAGAGGCACATGCGACGAACAAGCCCCTATTGACTCCGGTGCTGTGATTGCTTGCATAAAATACAGTACGATTTTATTGTTTCAGGGAGTTGGTGAAGGATTTCATTGTAAATTTGTTTACTTGTTCCTCGGTTCAAAACTGATGTCACTTAGCCCCCTGCATGCTATGCTTATGAAAGTGTGCAGCTGGAGTCCATTTGTCATTTTTATCCTGGATGGATTTTTACTTCCTGCGGTAATGCCGTTGAGGTTAATCCTATGGTTCTCCTTGCTTGGAAACATCTACAGCTTCTGTAAGGAGGGTGGCTCTGTTGGCGATACCATTTAATTCCATGTCCATGTTGTACCTGTAATTCCGGGCGTCTTTATCTCTTTGAGGGTGCAGGAAGCCCACAAATGTGATGTTCAATTTAAGACTTGGATTTCATGCCTGTGCAAGTTCCAAATGACTTTTCCCATTCTGTTGCTGCATTTTCTTTTTCTTTTTCCTTTTATTCTTCTTTTTTTTTCTTTTTAGGTCTTGAATGCTAGCACTCTACCCTTCAGAATCAAGATGTTTTTCTTGGTTCCAACACGAACTAAAATTAAATCATCAATAGATTAAGCCGGAGAAGGGTGGAAACTAGCTCTGAAGCAGATGGAAGATTTATCCTACTTCATTGCTTATAATTGAACTTTTGTTTTGTACATCGAGGAGGTTTTTCGCTTGAAACGCAAAATCCTAGCCAAGGATGGGAAACTCAGAAGGAAAAGAAATGTTTATTGGGCACAAAAAGAGGAAAGAACCTGAGTCTAGGCAGCATCAGCCTTATAAGATGGAAGCAGAGAGTGGCAGAGGCGGGCTAAACAGGAGTAAGAGCAGCAGCTTTGGAGATGAGGAAGTAGAGGAAGGTGCCTCGCCTGTGGGTGAAGAAGCAGCCGAAGTTGGAACCCACCACGCAATGCCATCCAGGCCCATACCTCATGTTAAACTCCTGCCACCGTCCCCCCCGGCATAAACAACATGGTAATTAATATTAATCCAGGATGCGAGTTGCGAAGAACAAAGACAGGAACTGGAGGTGAATCAGAAGGGTTATCACCTTTGAATTCTATGGTATAAAGAAGATGATGATCAGAGAGAGAGAGAGAGAGACCTTTTTGATGTGAGTGGCGCCGGCGATGCTTTTGCAGTCGAGGACATCAAAGAGGTCGAGGGCTTGGGCGGCGCAGGACATGGCCTGCAGCAGCATCTTTCCGGGCATGTCGGTATCTGTAACATCCCGGTCCAGAATCAGCCACAGCCCACAAAAAAAAAAAAAAAAAAAAAAAAAAAAGAAAAAAAGAGAAAAAAGAGAAAGAGAAAAATAAAAATAAAAATAAAATAAAAAAAAGAAGAAGAGAGAAAAATCTTTCCTCTCTCCTCTCTCTACTTTCTCTCTCATCTTTCCTCTCTAGTACCTGATCAGAGAACTGAAGAAATTTAATTTGTACCTATACAAAATTTTATGAATTATTGTTGAAATTAATTGTTATGGATGTTAAGGTTGTAATATTTATTTTTGGCCCTGCATATTCTTTAGGGCTTGCTCTAAGGAGTGTGCGGCCATCACGTATCCGACCCGGGTGTTGGGTTCGGAGCGTGACAGAATGGTATCAGAGCATAGGTTATGATCATTAGGGATTATGATATAAGTGATTAGAATATTACAGAATGGTATCAGAGCTTAGGATATGATCATTAGGGATTATGATATGAGTGATTAGAATATTACAGAGTAATATCAGAGCTTAGGTTATGATCATTGGAGATTACGATATAAATGATTAGGATGTGATAGAATAATATCAAAGCTTAGGTTTAAGATTACTAGAAATTATGAAGAGATATTAAAACTTTATGTAAGATCAGTAGAATGTGACAGAGTGGCATCTGAGCTTAGAGCTTAGGTTACATTCATTTGGAGACAATGATACAAGTGATTAGGATATGACAGAACAGTACTAGAGCCCAAGTTTAAGGTCACTAGGGATTGTCATATAAGTGATATCAAAACTTTGGGATTATAATCACTAGAGTATGATTGATAATATCGGAGTTTAAGATTTTGATCATTAAAGGTATGATAGAATGATATTAGAGTTTAGGTTATGATCACTAGGAAATATGATTTAAGTGGTATTTGAGTTTAAGGTTATAATTATTTAGAATTGTAATTCTAGTGATATCTGAACTTAGTTTATGATCATGAGGAACATGATAGATATAAAAGAGAAGATTCAATATTTAGATTTCGAATCAATAGATATTAAGATAAAATTTATGTATAAGTGGCATATGATATCTATAATAGAATTGATGAGTTATATCTTAGATTTCAATTAGTAAGGTTGACCTAAGTATGAAAAGAGTTGACCTTGGAATGAAGTGGGAGGTATTGATAAGTTATGTTGAATATACTAGAGGATTTTGGAATATAAAACTTATATGATTGAAGATCATGATATTTTTTTAATTTCGATGATAATTGTCTAAGCATTATGAATTCTGGACTTATCAAAGAGAGTTAATTAGGGTATGGTCTAAGAAGAAATTACATCATATGAGAGAGAAATATTTTTGAACACTAAACCCATAAGAGGTCATATATGAAACTCAATTTTAAATGAAAAATATACTTGAATTTTATTATGAGAATATGAGATACACATCTTGGTGAAATATTTGGTTACTTAAATATCATATTCTGAATATGATTCTTTGATCTTTCAAGTTGCATTGAATTTCAAGTCAAAAACTTACCTTTCTAAGTGGTTCAAAAGTATTTTGATATTATTGTTAAATTAAAGAAGAAAATTTATTGTGTCAAAGAATGATATACAGGTTATGATAAAATTTTTTAATAATTCATATTACTATCTTTGGATTAGATTTTTTTTTGTGATTATTGAAGATGGTGAAGTGTATTAATTATTCAAGTCAAAGTTCGAATTTTTAAATTAAATTAAGACATCTTGCTAATGTTAAATTTTGAATGACTTATACAAGGGACAAGATTTTGTATAGATTTATTGATTAATATTAAGGGTTGTGATGAAGGAAGTTCTATAAGAAATAATCAAGTTAATTCTATTTATAAAGATGTTGGCTTGAGTTCTTCTAATTTGTCAAGTTAGAATTAATTCTTTTAAAAAGAAAGTTTGATTTAGAAATTATCTAAATGATTGTAAGGTAAATCTAAAATTAACTCTAATTAATTCTAGATATGTTGGATTCTTGAAGAGTGATGAAACTTATGCAATGATTTCAAACATAGAAAGTAGATTAAGATTTAATTTTTATATGCTATACCCGAAGGTAGTAAAAATAAAAAAAAAAAAAACTTAAAATTTTGCCCTAAGTCTTATATGAAATTTGAAGGTTGGATCTATTCTGCATTGATCTAACATATAAAGATATTTTTATCTTTGATATAATTATATAAATTAATAAATTAAGATCAAAGTGCGCAGCAAAAGCATGGTGGGTTAAATTGATTAGAAATATTAATTCTTTGATTCTGAAGATATTATGGAATACATTAGTTGTTAATAAAGAATAATTTTTTTATCTGATCATAATCGGATAATTTTTGTTAGTAGGTTGCTTCATTGTAGATAATGCCAAGAAAGTCTAGATATCTCAAGTTTATTAATAGCTTGATAGTTCTGATATTAGTTCAAACTTAGAATGTCCTGACATAGATCTCATATTTTTTTTTAATCTAATATTGTTACTTGAACTAATATAGAAGATTGAGATTTCTCTTAAGATGAGAGTCTACATATAAAATTTATTGGAAGGTCAAGAGAAGAAAGAAATCGATAATCATGAAGAGTGTCCAATGTTCGACCTTTCTTTATTTACTTTCTATCAAAGTTAGTCTGAGATAATTATGAATTTCGAGTGAAAGGTATTAGATAAATAATGGTAGTATATTAATACAAGTTCAAAATATTACAGTTCTTCAAAAAAGTTGAGAAATCAATAAGAAGGGATGAGTTTGAGATTTCAAATAATTTTTGTTATAACAAGATCATGAGAAATAAAAGACATTATTGTAAGCTTGAGAATGATATGAAGAATGTATACTTTGAAATATGTCTCAACAACATAACTTAATTTCGAGGACGAAATTATTTGAAGGGGGAGAGAATGTAACACCCCGGCCCAGAATCAGCCACAGCCCATAAAAAAAAAAAAAAAAAAAAAAAAAAGAAAAACAGAGGAATCGGGAGGAAGAAGACTCCCATTGAGAGTCTTCTTCCCACCATGAAAAGGAGAGAGGAATCCGAGTAAAAAACGGATTCCTCCTCTATAAAACCCCCTCTTCCCCTCCTAAACAACCCATAGTGATCACCGGTTCTCTCTCTCCTTTCTCCTTGTTTTCTCCGGTTGAAGTCAAGGTCTTCCGTACTTGTGCTCGCCGGAAATTGGAGCTGACGACATTGTCGGAGCTCGAGGTAAGCCCCTTCTCTTTTTCCTCTCCCTCTTCCCTTTCTCCCCTGGCCCAAAGCCTCGCTGCCGGCCACTGTTTTTGCCGAAAATCAGTCGCGAAAGAATCTCCCTGTTTTCAAATCTCTTCTTGATTTTTCCCGACCGAACCCTGCCGCCGGCCGTCCGCTGCTGGCCACCGTCGGCCGAACCCCATCGTCGGTCGTTGTCGGATCTCCGGCCAAGCCACCGGAGCCCGAGCCACCGAGGTGGGGGGACCTCACGGTCCTCCCCTGTTTCAGCCAAGGGAGGCCGCGGGAAGAAAAGAAGAAGGAAGAAGAAGAAGAAAAGAAAAGAAAAGAAAAAGGAAAAAAAAAGAAAAAGAAAAAGAAAAGAAAAAGGAAAAAGAAAAGAAAAAAAAAAGGGAAAAAAGAGAAAGAGAAAAATAAAAATAAAAATAAAATAAAAAGAAGAAGAAGAGAGAAAAATCTTTCCTCTCTCCTCTCTTTACTTTCTCTCTCTAGTTTCTCTCTCTAGATTCTCTTTCTATTTTCTCTCTCTAGATCTTTCTCTCTTTTTGTGAATTTTATCTCTCTAGAATCTTTCTACTCTCTCTCTCTGATTGCATCACAGATCCTAGGATATATTTGAATTAAAAATATGATGAATTGAGATTGCTCCAAAATTCGTACAGTAGGTCTGATCCCAGTCCGATCCTATTCGAAATTTGTAACACTTGATTCATATTGAGTCACCCTGATAGGACCTCGGATGGTCTCGACCATGATTGCCTCATCTGAAGGATATGAAAATTTCTCTCTCCACTTTCTCTCTCTACTTTCTCTCTCTAGAATTTTCTCTCTCTTCATGAATTTTCTCTCTCTAGAAGTCTTATGGATCAGTGGACGATCCAGATACATAGACAAGTCCTAATTTTGGTTAATCTTAAGAGATCCTCGATCTGTATTATTAGGATCGATTATCGGTAATTTTCTCCATATATGATCTTTATATTTGATCAGGGTTACGAAGAGATGATTGTCTGCAAATGATATCGAGTGGAATATTTTGTTAAAGAAATTCATAAATCAAAGAAGAACATTGATTTCTGTATTTGGATCAGTCACCGGTAAAGGTAAGAATTCCTGTACATGATCACTATTATGTATATGCTATTTTGCTGTTGGTCTTGCATCGTTGGTTTTGCATCGTCGGATTTGAGATCGATGAATTTATTATACCTGAGATACTGTTATTTGATTTTGAGCATGAGTATGTTATGTCAATATATATGTATCAGAGATTGATGGCATGATTATATGGATATGACATATCTGAATTGATCATAATGCAAGACAGAATTGATTGATGAAATCAATACATAATGATTAAATGAAAAGAAAGAGATATATGGTATGGACTAGCCTTGTCATGTGGAACAGCCGGCCAGGAGCTTATGCTTGGGATAGCCCGCCAGGAGCTTATGCCTGGGACAGCCTCCACTGGCTTACAGGTGGATCAGCCGGCCAGGAGCTCATGCCTGGGACAGTCCGCCAGGAGCTTATGCCTGGGACAGCCTCTCACGGGCTTTGGTACGTGGGATAGCCGGCCAGGAGCTCATCCTGGGACAGTCTTGAAAGACTTTTTAAAGTGGATTCGATCCGGATGATGACTGAGGTATAGACTTGGATAGTCCAGAGTCAGAAAGAAAATGTTAAAAGTCATGTGATTATGAAAAGAGAAATGAAAGATAAGGCATGAAACAATTGTTGAACAAAAGTGTTTCACCTGTTAACATATGATGATGCATCTATTTTGACAAGACAGCAAATTTATGAATGTTTGCATTATTCTGGACATTGAACATGAGATTTTATATTTTATTGCTATTCTTTATTTTCAGACTATATTACTATATTAGTGTGATATGGGAATTCTTACTGGGCTGTAAAGCTCACACCCCTTCATCTTTCTTTTCTTTTCAGAGATACAGGATGTTCATGATTGGCCATGGCTTAGATTTATGGGTGAGCAGATGGATAGATAGAGTGTTATAGTACCTGATCAGAGAACTGAAGAAATTTAATTTGTACCTATACAAAATTTTATGAATTATTGTTGAAATTAATTGTTATGGATGTTAAAGTTGTAATATTTATTTTTGGCCTTGCATATTCTTTAGGACTTGCTCTAAGGAGTGTGCGGCCATCACGTATTCGATCCGAATGTTGGGTTCGGGAGGTGACAGTATCCTGGATCGATGCCTTCCCTTCCAACATCCTCTCTTTCTTTCTCTCTCCAAAACCAAGTTGAAACCCGATGCTTGGGAGGAAGTCGCCAGAGCCCTGTCCTTCTTATCACTCTAAAAGGGCTTCCAAATGTTGAGGAATCAACGAAAGGAAAACTACCAACCATAAAGCTTTATTGCCTTCCATGAATGCCTACCAAGGAACGAACAAAAGCCACCCTCTCTCTGCTCTTTTTGATTAAGACTCCCACTCTCTCTTTCTCAATGCTACCAGACAAACAAACGCTCCTCTCTCTCTCTCCGACGTGCCACTGCCAGCCACTTCCACGCGCAATAATGCTGCGGATAGAGGAGATGAGGCAATAAAATCAGTCGGCGTTTCATTGGATGAGATATAAAATATATTTTTAAAATTATTAAATCTTGTGGGCTCCAGAGATGACTAACGACTATACGGTCCACAAGGCAGGGTGCCCGCTAATCATAATCTCGCTTAGCCACTTTTCCGTTTCTTTTTTTTTCCACGAGCGTCATCAAGACATGCACGGTTATATCATCGAAATGATCTATCAAGTACCAAACCAAGCGAAGGGGGCCTTGTGAACATGAAGGAATATCACTACTTTTGCTCCATAATTATTACAATTAAACTATCTGGACGACGTATTAATTCAAATAGCTCCAGCAAAAGCGGTCGATGGGATGGATGATGGCCTTCGCAGTGAGAACGTCGCAGCACCCAATTGATAATTGAATGGTCGATTAAAAGTATAATAACGTGATTGCCATTCACTACCATTATTATTATTATGTCTTAATAGGTTGCACGCGAGTGCGCTTGCTTTATAAGCCAACTCTTTTATGTGTTACTGTCTTGAAATGAGTAGAAGAGCATATGAAAAAAGAATTCGCTCATCCACATGCAACTGGTTCATGAACCATTGCCCACATACATTCCAAGGGAGTTGTTCTATCAATCAAGATGTCCTTTTCATGAACTCTAGGATGGCTTAGAAAAGATGTCTTCGCGTTCGTGCATCCCACTCTTTATAATTCTTAAAAAAAAAAAAAAAAAATGAAACAGAATCACGGCATTAGATTTTACAGGATCCGAATGCGATGGTGTCAATGGTCCAAAGTCGAGCCATACGTTCCCAATATCATCTTTTGGATTTCAACATACGACATTAGCTGAAGTGGACCCCAACAATTTTCCATGTGGAACCTGTATCATAGATGAAGCCAATAAGGTTGAACGGCAATATGTCATACCCTTTTTTTTATTATTATTATTTTTTATTTTATTTTGGGTGGTGGTTCAGCATATATAATTTTGTAATGAGTGCAAAATCATAAAATAATTATTATTTTAATTTTTTATGCTCCGAAAAAAACATATGAATGCTGAATTTCTGCACCGCGCGCGGTGCACAGAGAATCGCTCCCGGTACTACCATGGTATGATGAGATGGCACGTACTAATTTTGCAAACCATTTGTCCATTTGGGTAATCTAGCCCATTTCTCCCCATGCTCGGTCGAAAAGGGATGGTGATAACGAGGAGGTAGCAGCATAGAATTTAATTTTCATTTTCCACCCAAAAAAAAATAACTGTACAAAGTCAAAATAGAGCCGTTCCGAAGCCGAACAAAGAAAGAAAAGGGGTACTTCGGTGGTTTTGGCGCTGGTGCTTTGCTTTCCTTTCACGTGCTTGCTTTCCTTTCACGTGAAGGGGAAAGAAAAATAACGGGTTTCAGGGGTAGCGAGATTCTTTGGGCACGTAGAATACACTGTCCCATCCGATTGATCTATATATTTATTATTTTTTAATATATATTTAATATTTATAAATTAATTTTTTATTTAAAAATTTTATATAATAATTTTTTTTAAAAAAAATTATAATATTCTGCATTATATTATAACATTCTAAAACAATAATATACGGATGTCGTAATTTTTTTCTAAAAGATTGAGATATTTTCGTCATTCAAAATTTTCAAACGAAAAAAACTAACCTGCAGAAATTAAATACGTATTGAAAAATGATTGGACAAAAATATCCATCTTATATTATGATATTCGAGATCATATTATGACATCGTAAGCTATATTATACCAAAGGATGTAATAATTTTTTTCAAAAAGAAAAGATATTTTCATCATACAAAATTTTTAAACGAAAAATCAACCTACAGACATTAAATGCACATTGAAAAATGATGACTACGTAAATCAATCGAATAAGACGTGCACTCTACGTCGGATTTTCTACACTGCTCATGGTGCATAAAAAAATTCCCTTCAAAGATATGTATAAATGAATTTTTTATAAAGCTGATCATAGGCCGAACATCGGACCAAAACTATATTCATTTTAGACAGACTACAAGTCAGGCCTATCTAAAATCGATGTTTTCAGTGCCCAAGCCCAGCACACCACCAGTGCTAGTCTTTTAGACTCATCTCGATTGAGAAATTCTTTGTGTACCATGGGCACAGACAGCGCAAAATCGCATGCACCATCCATAATGATTGACTCATGTGAAAGAAAAAAAAAAAAAAAAAATCACCCACCGCACCATAGCAAACCACCATGGGCGGCGCGTGCATTCTATGCCACCCACGGTGTACAAAGAATTTCTCAATCCCGATTTAGTTTGGTGACGCCCAACATGTGCATAGGATTCGTATGCATGAGCTAAAAATAAAGAACCAGCTTCCATTCATGTCAAATTATGGATCGCACGTACATGACATGGACTTAGCAGTTCTGCTGAAAATTAATTAAAACGACGGATCTTATTCCACTAAGCATGATTTATTATCGATCTTCACATAAACATTAATATACTTAATATTCAAAAAATTAGAAATTGAACCTTCTAAAATAAACAAATCAATTTAGTAAAGAAGACTGCACCAGAAGCCAAGACACAGCCTTCCTACGTCCTTCCATTCTACCATTAAATCCAGATATCTGAAAGTCTTTTTCAGGAGAAGAACCGACAACGATTTCTTTTTTTAAAAAAAAAGTTTTCGACTCATATCACAACAAGAAATTCAATTGGTCTACATCTTGATCCTAATTGGATCGAAGTTTTTGAAATATTACTCATCTCAATGGTAGGTATCAAGCAGCCAAGCTAAGCCACATCTTGCAAATATCTAGAGCTCAACAATGATTTACACTAGTCAAGGAGAAAGGAAAAAGCTCAGATTTGGCTCGGCCTGGCTGCTTTGGCATATAGCAAGGCTAATGATCGAAGCATTTTTCACATCAAGAACAGGATAGAAACTCCAGGTAGAATTGAAAATAATCATTCAAATAAGAAACATAAGACAATCTAAACCATTAGTCTTTCATCATCTGTGTAACAAATATACCTGTATCAACCACAACTGATAAATGATCCCATTCCTTGTTGACAACTTGTGATAAAAAACAGGTCTGAAGCTGTCGGCTTAACTAAGTCATCAGAACATTAGTTCTGTGTCCAAGTGACCTGAATCCTTCAACTTGCTGCACTGATCATGTGGAGCTTCCAAAGTTTGAGCTTTCTGCCAGCCACAAGTAACTTGCCGCAGTTACATGAAGTCTTCTTCCAGTTCTTGCAGGGATTTGTTGGTCGATGCAATCTGTTTGTTAGATGTCATCTTTTCTGACACCATCAGGCCCTTGTAGCTCCTTACCTCTGCCTGTCTCTCCTTCTCAAGCCTCTCCATCTCCTCTCTCCGTTTCTGCAAATGTCGGGATCACAAATGAGCTTTCTAGAGAATTATTTATTTACTGCTGGCTTTTTTCCCCTATAAAAGGTTGTGATCGTCCTCTTCAAAATAAAGCATCATCCAAGTTTTTTTTCCAAATAAGATGGGGTTTGCTATCACTCAAAACTCTAAATCAAGAAGGTTCCACGAAAGGATCAGATAATCTTTATGACAGTAGGTCAAGTTGATGTTAAATCTGTGATAATTGGTCTGCCAAATTCCTCACCAGGTCAACTTAAGAGAGAAGTCTGACAATGAAAACTAGACGCTAGTTGACACGAAGGGGCAACAGTCTTACTGGTCACTGCTTGTGCTCATCCAACCAAGGAGCATCCAACCCTTCAAAGTTCACTCGGACTTGGGAAGGACCAAATAATTAATTATTAAAATATCACAGCAAGATCCTCCTTAAACATGTCTCTTCTAAGAGCCATGTTTGATATTGATCTTAGTCAACAATTATAATGTTTTCCAAAGATTTTCTTGTTGAACTACTTAACGTCTTTGTGGTAAAAAGGGACTCAAGGACATACTTTCTCTCTTAACTGAAGCTTTCTTTCTGCCTTTTCAGCTGCATTAACAGCTTCTCGCTCAGCTGCACAAGGAAACAGGTACAAATAAATTATCATATGTTTTAAGTATAGCATAACTATTATATAACCAAAAGATGCAGAGGAAAGTCCAAGAAAAGCCATCAATTTTTTGTGTGAAAACAAAGGATAGCAGCTATTTCTACTTTTAAGATTATAAGAATTAAATGTGTGTTGGGGGGGGGGGTGGTGGGGTTCAACATACTCCAACTATAAACTGGTACAGCAAAAGTTCTCATTCTTTAGATTCAGATCATATTCCATTCATGCTTTCTTGACCCATTTCAATCACTGACATCACACTTAGAGTATGAACAAGAAGGCCTCATTAACTAAAAAGTTGTATCACAACTTAAGCAAAATCATATGTAAAACTTAAGCAAGATTGAGTAAATTAGTATTATGCATTATACTTGATTATGTTGTGTTAAACATATTTATGAATGATAAAATTCTAAGAGGAAATTGGTAACAAGATCAGTAAACTGACTAATTACAGTACAGTTGGTGATGATGCTACCACAGATAGCCTTTATAGAAGACTGGAGAGAGATCTCAAATGCAAGGACCCAATGATAAATGCCATGTAGCCTTTATAGAAGATGTAGAGCTTGTGATTGGGTTTTGTCGCCCCGGGTCTGCGATTTCTTTTGCTCATTGCCCACTCACTATTGATCATAATGCCCCGGAGAGCAACGTGGCTCGTGGTCTGATCTCTGATAGTGCGAGGATTTGGGATAGAGTAGATAGGGCTGGCGATTCGTGTTCAGGGCCGTAAATAAGCTGTATCGATTTGAGAATATAACGAATATGATTTATTTAAATGGATTGACCTATGAAATACGAACATAATATAAATATATACGGATTGACACGACATAATTCATCTGATACGATTAATAATCATATTGACGGATCAAATGAATACACAACTCGTCTAATTATTTAATTTATTTATAAAATTTAATTAAAATAATAAAAATTTAATCAAAAAATTAAAATAATATAAAAATAATTTAGTTATCTGCTATGCTAATTTATAGTTCTGAAAACCATCGTTGTTTATTTCAGATTAGGATTATAATTTTTTAATTTTCTTCATTGGTCCTCAAATAATCTTAAAATAAAAATGTTAAATATATTTAAACATGTCGTGTAACCCGTTAATCTATTTTAATCCATTTAATCAAAGGGATCAAAATGGGTTATACCCGCTTAAGATACAAATTTATCATATCGTAAATGGGTTGATTCGTTAATGATCTGAACTCATGTATTCTAAATCCAAACCCATCAAAATATGTATTATGTCGTGTTTGTGTCAATGGGTTATGTCGAAAATTACCAATCTTAAGAGGAGCCATTGAGACATCGCTTGGCAGTGGGCTCAGCTCTTGAGTTCTCTCCTTGGCAGTTCCCTTGGGGGATTATTCGGACCAATTAGTAGGAGATGAAATGATCTCTAGCAAGGTCAGTGAGTTGTAATCTTTGATCAGGGGCTGCCGAAAGGCCAAGACTTAGGCTGGATGTGGATGGAGACTACAGGTACATCCCAAAGTGGCCCTTTCCATCTGCAAGGTTGGAGGGGATCGGTTGCCTCGTAGGAGTATTTTGCACTACCAAGGTGTTGCTGTGACTCCCTTTTGTGACCTGTGTGGAGATGCAGTGGAGACTGTTGATCATGTTATCTTCTTCTCTCATGTTGCCCAAATTATTTGAAGTTGCATGTTCGACTTGGTTGGCGTTTAGTTCCCAATCTTGGGATAGGGAGGTATTCATCCATTTCATTGGTCGAGAGAACCAAACAGGAGCCCCACGATAAGAGTTGATGACTTGCTTATGCTACATTGCTCATTACATTTGGGGAGCCAGGAATAGCAGGATTTTTGAAAGTATCCAAGATAATCCATTGAGGATGATGATTAGAGCCATGGCTGAAGCCACTGCCTTAACGAGGACTAGGAGTTCAGAGGGATCCTTGATAACCGGAAAATTGGGATCCCACCTCAATAGTTACTATGTCTCAGGTGATCCAATTTTCATAGAAACCCCCACCACCCAGTTTCTTCAAAATCAACTTCGATGGTAATATAAAAGATAGAGGACAACATAGTGAAGTCAGATTTATTATTTATGACGCAAGTTTGAGATGGATTGCCATTAGGCTTGACAATGGATTGAATCGGGTGTAGGTTTGGATCGATCCGAACCCTATTCGATATCTCAGTATTTTGATCTGAACTCGATCCATGATCCAGTGGGTCAACACCTTTTTTATCCATACCCGATCTGATTGGATGTCGGATCATCCGATCGGATGCTCAATCCGCTTAAATGAGATTTGTTAGATGAAAATAAAAGTATTGAATAATAACCTACTACTATTCTTCAGTCTTTGAAATCTTAATCAAGTCTAAAGACTATAAGATCCATATTTTATACAACCAGTCCATATTTTTACAATATATATGCACAAGATTGGATTAGATTCAGATCGGGACAGTCACTATCTGAATCTGATACGATCCAAAATATAAATTTATCAGATTTGGATTGGATTAGATTGGATCAAAATTCGATCAATATTAATGGATCTGATTGGAATGAGATATGTTTAGATCGGATATAATTATCAAGTCTAATTACCACTAATGGCCCTTTCTTTTTGAGTCATCGATACTTCGGACAGAGTTGAAAGCTGCCTACGAGGATTTGGTGTACGTCGTATCATTCTAACAGCTAATAGAGTGATCTCTGAAGGCAACTCCCGGACGGTAATTTCTTAATTGTCTTCTACTACCAAGCACTCAATTGGCAATCATTCCCCACCATCTGATACTCCGAGACTCACCATATGCAGTACTCATGTTGTTCGCTAACTTATAGAGAGGAGACAGTATAGCTAATTGGATGGTTTCCTACATGGTCCAAGCACTTTGAAAGTATGCTTTGGCTGCAGGAGCTAAGATTCCGCATCGTGTACATATTTCGACAATGTCGGATGCTTTTGGATGCATTTGTGCCAGGCTATTGAGTAGCCGGTCTCAACCAAAAAAAAAAAAAAACAGAAAACTGCTCACCAGCTGGCCTCAACCAAAAAAAAAGACAAAAACTGCTCACCAGCTTCATCCTCATCCATCTGACCCGTCCAAGAAAATAATCTACGCCAGAGGCCTCGAACAATACCACGGACGATACGCGTCATGCAAATGCTTGTCTAAAACAACAGCAGCTATTCTAAGGAGAACATCTGATCCGGGATTCGATATTCGTCCCCTTA
Organism: Elaeis guineensis; assembly: GCF_000442705.2. Taxonomy (NCBI): domain Eukaryota; kingdom Viridiplantae; phylum Streptophyta; class Magnoliopsida; order Arecales; family Arecaceae; genus Elaeis; species Elaeis guineensis. The sequence goes on from NC_025995.2 coordinate 112,976,357, forward strand.
TTTACCGCCAGCCTACTCTCGCCGGCGAAATGAAACCAACCAAGTGCCGAGTGGAAGAACGAGGAACCGAGGACGACAGAAACCCTAACCCTAAGCCTTTTTCTTCTCTTACTACGCCGCCGCCGGCGATGGAGTCTCTTGGCGTCCTCCTCACCTTCCCCGCGAACTCGTACCTCGAGGAGGAGCTCAGCAAGCGGTGCAAGCTCTTCCGCCTGTGGGAGACCCCTCCAGAGAATTGGCGGCAGTTCCTCCGGGCGAACGCCGGCTCGATCCGGGCGTTGGTGGGCACTTCAACGGTCGGGGCGGACGCGGAGATGATCGACGCGCTGCCGGCGCTGGAGATCGTGGCGTCCTGCAGCGTGGGGCTCGACAAGGTGGACCTCGCCAAGTGCCGGGAGAGGAGGATCCGGGTCACCAACACCCCCGACGTCCTCACCGACGACGTCGCCGACCTCGCAATCGGTCTCGCCATCGCCACCATGCGCCGGATCTGCGAGGCCGACCGCTACGTCCGGAGTGGGGCGTGGAACGCCAAGGGTGATTATAAGCTCACCTCCAAGGTTTGGGAAGGATTCTTCTTCTCTTCTATTAGGATTCTTTCATGCAAGTCTCAAAAAAATCGTGTCTTTTATTAAGAATTTACATCAGATAGCATGACTACTGTTGTGCTTGCTTTCGTATTTCTCCTCCTTTTTGGGGTTTCTATTATTGATGGCTGGCTGGCTACTGTGAGCTATAGTGCCTGAGATTAGTAACCGGCTGGAAATGCTGGGGACCATAGGGATCCCCAGGATGTTTTGAACTGGTCAATGTTGCCAAGGTGGGAAGAATGAATGGGATGTATGGATATAGCGAACAAATGTTGCCGAGATGGTCTGTTGGGCATCTGGAGTGGTTTAGTGGGCAAGTAGGCGGCTGCTTATTTGGGCTCATATCTACAATTTATTTTTAGCTAGTGTGTAGCAATTAGTTGAATTAAAGTTTTTGAAGTTATTTGATGCTTGCAGTTAGTTGTTAAACTATATATCACTTAGAATATTATCATTGTTTGCGCAGTTTACATACTTTTTATAACGTAAGAATGAGAATTTGTTATCATATATGTCTACTTAATGCATCCTGCCAATCTCTTATTTTTCGGTTCAAACGCAACCTAAAATATTCTAGCTTATTCAAGGAGAGGACAAAAGGGGAAGATGTTTCAGCCATATTGCCATAACTCTCGAAGAAGAAAAGGAAGAGACTGCCATCTAATTATTGATGTCTGATTGGTGATTTTCTCCCATTACTTTTCCAGTTCTTTTTTTGTTACCCCTTTTCATCCTATTTCCTTTTCTCTTTCCTTTCACCTCCATGTCCTCTAGATCTCTATCTTTTCGTACCCATATCCGTCCTCTACTTCCACCCCCCCCCCCCTTCTTCTTGCCTATGTATCATGTGGGGGATGCAAAGATCAAACGCAAACTATGATGCATACGAGAAGCATAGGGGCTGAGGGGAGACCCTTGGGGTTTCGTATGACCCACCATGAGAAGAAATTTTATTCATAACTCAAAGAAGATGCTTTATTGAATTTGTAGGTATATCTTTCTCTATTTACGAAGCCATCAAGAATAATTTGTAAACCAAGACACTTGTAAAGTACTTCCCAACCAACATCATACCACCTAAAACTTCTAATTCAGCCAAAAAATAAGATAAAATTTTTATTAAAATGACACAAACTCAACACTAATCCAATTTTGGAACTTTAAGCCAAACTTTTGACCCTCCAAATCACCAAACTAGCTGAAACTCAAAATATAGAACTTGTTGGACTTGAAGTTAGCTTCAAGACAACTACTATCATATCCCAAAGGAACATTGTCACGCCCCAAATCCGGGACATAACACGGTCATGCTATCGAGGGATGGAGCCCACGATAACACGAAGTCAATCCATCATAATCATCTAAAATTCATCAAATAAAAAATTTTCAATTCTATTATTCATCAAATAATCGAACCAATATTGGTTCAGAGCATCTAAATCCAAAAGCAAGTACTAATCCGAATCTCAACATTCATAAATAACTACAAATCCATGATTATAAAATAAATTAAACTTCTGTTGCCAAATTTTTCAGCTTGCTATGTCGATCTTCAAGCTTGGATTCCTTTTGCCGATCCTAACCTTATTTCTCTGTTCAAACAAAAAGAAAACAAAAAGAATATGAGTTACACTAGCCCAGTAAGTAGACTTCCGCTTCCTTACCGGATCAAGCATAAATTTTCTATGATAATGCATCATTTAGCAAATAACAATTATTGCGAAAATAAATATTTCATAGAGCATATAATAAAACAAGTTATAAGCTCATCATGCATGCATAAATCATGTATATTTCACAATTATGAATCGTAAATCATTTTCATCATGTATTCATGTCATGTTTCAAAATATTGCTCACAGACATTCGTGCTAAGGTCACTATTATACCCGTGATAGTGCCATGTTTCTTAATCGACAGAGTTCTTAATTCATATGCCAACTTTATACCCGCTGGCAGGGTCATGTTTCGTGTGGATGCTAGCTCCGGATGTCGACCTTCCCGAAGAGATTCATTCATAGCCATCTGAGAGCCTTTGAAATCATTATATCTTTTTCTTAAAGCATACATATACATAGATGAAAAAACAATGAAATTCATACTTCATGATTATGCTATTTTCATAAGACATATTCATGAAATCAATGCTCATAATAAAATATGCTTTTTCATATCACATATGCCGATCCTTAATTTTACAAAAAAATATGATTTCATCAATAACAATTCTTTGCATGAAAATATGATCATTTAAAAATAAGGAGCATAAGATCTACTTACCTCGATCATCCGGGACCTTTTAATCTTCCTTAAAAGAATCGGACAGTTCTATTTAAAATATTAAATCATCAATAAATTTTATTTCATATATTTAATAAAATAATTAAATCATCAATAAATTTTATTTCATATATTTAATAAAATTACAATATAAAGAAATGACCGATTTGGTGATCAGTCCACTAAATCTCTTCTTTCGGCTCTAAACCGATCTAAGGTCATAGGTCCCTAAGTCCTTAGGAGTGGAGAAGATAGCCTAATAAGGGATTCATAGGATTTCTTGGAGAGAGAATTTTTTTTTAGAGAGAGAAAGTAGAGAGAAAGTATCCAATTCTAGAGAGAGAAAGACTTTAGAGAGGGATGAGAGAAACTTTCTCCTTTTTTTATATATATTTTTTTATTTTTATTTTTATATATTTTTTTTTCTTTTCTTTTTCTTATTTTCTTTTTATTATTATTATTATTATTATTATTATCATTATTATATGATTATATATTTTCTTTTTCTTTTTCTTCTTCTTCTTCTTTTCTTTTTCTTTTCTTTTTTTTTTCTTTTCCTTTTCTTTTTCTTTTTCTTTTCTTTTTCTTTTTCTTTTTCCCCCCGTGGCCTTCTTTGGCCGGAACAGTGGACCTAGAGGTCCCCGTTCCCTACGTCGGCCGTTCACGGCCACCCCTTTCCCGGCGGTGGCCGGCGGCAAGGGCGGCCTTCCCCCGATTTCGGAGGGCCCGTACCGGCGGTCGGAGATGACCGTCGGTGTCGGAAAATCAGAGAAAGGAAGAGGCAAAAACAGGGGTTTTCTTTTCCAGCAAAATCCGGCGACACCCGTCACCGGCAATCGTGCCCACAGGCACGGGAAAGAAGGGAGAGAAGAGAGGGAGAGGAGGGAGACCTTACCACAACCTCCGGTGACCCCCACCGGCGTGAAATCGCGGCGAGCACAGGTCGAGGGGCCGCGGCTTCAAACGGAAAAATCGGAGAAAAACTCCGGCGATCGTCGGTGACTGTTGGATCTACACTTAGAGGAGAAGAGGGGGGTTCTTATAGAGCTCGTCTTAGGGTCTTTTAATGGTCCTAGGACTCCGATTTTTGATCGGAAATGGGAAAGAGGAAGACTCCGTTCGAGAGTCTTCCTCCCTGTTTTTTTTTTTTGGGCTTAGTGAGCTTTTGGTTTAATGGGCCGGTTTATCACATTCTACCCTCCTTAAAAAAAAATTTCATCCTCGAAATTTAACATACCTTCATTTTCACATAAGTGTGGATATCTCGTCTTCATATCATCTTCAAGCTCCCATGTAGCCTCTCTCTCTTCACGATTACTCCAGTGAATCTTTACATACGGAATGATGCGCCGTCTTAGAACTTGCTCTTTTCGATCAATAATTCAGAGGAAAAATTTTTCATAGGTTAGATCTTCATGAACTTGCAATGGCTCATACTTTATCACACTGTTTGGATCAGGTATAAATTTTCTTAGTGGTGAAATATGAAAGACATTGTGCACTTTAGATAATTCTGGTGGTAAAGCTAGTTCGTAAGCAACATCTCCTACTCGGCTCAAAATTTCAAAAGGCCTAATAAATCGCGGACTCAGCTTGCCATGTCTCCCAAACCTCATAACATTTTTTGTAGGTGATACTTTTAGAAAATTATAATCACCAAAGTGAAATTTCAATTCTCTTCTTTTTCTATCTGTCCAACTCTTCTGTCTATCCTGTACTGCTTCAAGTCTTTCCTTGATCAGATAGATTTTTTCTCTAGCATCCATCTATTATCAGTAAAATCCTTCCTTATTTACAATTAACGTATTTCATAATATCTTTTGATTTAAAGGATTAACATTTCTAATCAATTCAGACCATCACGCTTTTGCTGCGCACTCTGATCTCAACTTATCAAATTATCTAAGTCTATCAAAAATATCTTTGTATGTTAAATCAATCAAAGATAGATCCAACTTTCAGATTTCATATACAATTTAGGATAAAATTTAAGATTTCCTTGTTATTACTATCTCTTAGGCATAGTACATCAAAATTAAATCTTCATCCACCTTCTATGTTTGAACTTATTACATAAGCTTCACCACCCCTCAAGAATGCAATATGTCTAGAATTAATTTGAGTTAACCTTCGATTTACCTTACAATCATTTAGACAACTTCCAAACCAACTTTTCTTTTAAAAAAAAATTAACATTAAAATCAGCAAAGTTATCATGTCCTTTATCCATATAGGTTTAGCATTCCAATGTCATCGAATATATCCAACATAATATATCAATATCTCCCACTTCATTCTAGGGACAACACTTCTCGTACTCAGGTCAACCTTGCTAATTAAAATCTATAATATAACTCGTCAATTCTATTATAGACATCATATGCCACTTATGCATAAATTTCATCATAATACCTATTGATTCGAAATCAAATAATTGAATTCTTTCTTTTATATCTATCATGTTCCTCCTGATCTTAGCCTCAAGTTCAAATATCACTAAAGTCACAATCCTGAATAATGGTAACCTTAAGTTCAAATACTACTTAAGTCATATTCTCTAGTGATCATAACCTAAACTTTATATCATTCTATCACGTCCTTAATGATCATAATCTTAAGCGATGATATTATCCATTATACTCCACTTGATCACATCCTATTGATCATACATAAAATTTTGATATCACTTTATAATCTCAATGATCTAAAACCTAAGCTCTGATATTATTCTATCATATCCTAATCATTTATATCATTTATATCATAATCCCCAATGATTATAACCTAAGCTCTGATACCATAAAATGTCACGCCCCAAATCGGGACATAACACGGCCATGCTACCGAGGGATGGAGTCCACGATAACACGAAGCCAATCCATCATAATCATCTAAAATCCATCAAATAAAAAAATTTTCAATTCTATTATTCATCAAATAATCGAACCAATATTGGTTCAGAGCATCTAAATCCAAAAGCAAGTACTAATCCGAATCTCAACATTCATAAATAACTACAAATCCATGATTATAAAATAAATTAAATTTCTGTTGTCAAATTTTTCAGCTTGCTATGTCGATCTTCAAGCTTGGATTCCTTTTGTCGATCCTAACCTTATTTTTCTGTTCAAACAAAAAGAAAACAAAAAAAATATGAGCTACACTAGCCCAGTAAGTAGACTTCCGCTTCCTTATCGGATCAAGCATAAGTTTTCTATGATAATGCATCATTTAGCAAATAATAATTATTGCGAAAATAAATATTTCATAGAGCATATAATAAAACAAGTTATAAGCTCATCATGCATGCATAAATCATGTATATTTCACAATTATGAATCGTAAATCATTTTCATCATGTATTCATGTCATGTTTCAAAACATTGCTCACAGACATTCGTGTTAAGGTCACTATTATACTCGTGACAGGATCATGTTTCTTAATCGACAGAATTCTTAATTCATGTGCCAACTTTATACCCGCTGGCAGGGCCATGTTTCGTGTGGATGCTAGCTCCGGATGTCGATCTTCCCGAAGGAATTCATTCATAGCCATCTGAGAGCCTTTGAAATCATTATATCTTTTTCTTAAAGCATACATATACATAGATGGAAAAACAATGAAATTCATGCTTCATAATCATGCTATTTTCATAAGACATATTCATGAAATCAATGCTCATAATAAAATATATTTTTTCATATCACATATGCTGATCCTTAATTTTACAAAAAAATATGATTTCATCAATAATAATTCTTTGCATGAAAATATGATCATTTAAAAATAAGGAGCATAAGATCTACTTATCTCGATCATCCGGGACCTTTTAATCTTCCTTAAAAGAATCGGACAGTCTTATTTAAAATATTAAATCATCAATAAATTTTATTTCATATATTTAATAAAATTACAATATAAAGAAATGACCGATTTGGTGATCAGTCCACTAAATCTCTTCCTTCGGCTCTAAACCGATCTAAGGTCATAGGTCCCTAGGTCCCTAGGAGTGGAGAAGATAGCCTAATAAGGGATTCATAGGATTTCTTGGAGAGAGAATTTTTTTTAGAGAGAGAAAGTAGAGAGAGAAAGTATCCAATTCTAGAGAGAGAAAGACTTTAGAGAGGGATGAGAGAAAATTTCTCTTTTTTTTATATTTATTTTTATTTTTATATATTTTTCTTTTCTTTTTCTTCTTTTATTGTTATTATTATTATTATTATTATTATTATTATTATTATTATTATTATCATTATTATATGATTATATCTTCTTCTTCTTCTTCTTCTTCTTCTTTTTCTTTTCTTTTTTTTTTCTTTTCCTTTTCTTTTTCTTTTTCTTTTCCTTTTCTTTTCTTTTCTTTTTCTTTTTCCCCCGTGGCCTTCTTTGGCCGGAACAGGGGACCTAGAGGTCCCTGTTCCCTACGTCGGCCGTTCACGGCCACCCCTTGCCCGACGGTGGCCGGCGACAAGGGCGGCCTTCCCCCGAGTTCGGAGGGCCCGTACCAGCGGTCGGGGATGACCGTCGGTGTCGAAAAATCAGAGAAAGGAAGAGGCAAAAATAGAGGTTTTCTTTTCCAGCAAAATCCGGTGACACCCGTCGCCGGCAATCGTGCCCACAGGCACGGGAAAGAAAGGAGAGAAGAGAGGGAGAGGAGGGAGACCTTACCACAACCTCCGGTGACCCCCACCGGCGTGAAATCGCGGCGAGCACAGGTCGAGGGGCCGCGGCTTCAAATGAAAAAATCGGAGAAAAACTCCGGTGATCGTTGGTGACTGTTGGATCTACACTTAGAGGAGAAGAGGGGGGTTCTTATAGAACTCGTCCTAGGGTCTTTTAATGGCCCTAGGACTCCGATTTTTTATCGGAAACGGGGAAGAGGAAGACTCCGTTCGGGAGTCTTCCTCCCTGTTTTTTTTTTTTTTTTTGGGCTTAGTGGGCTTTTGGTTTAATGGGCCGGGTTATCACAAACATGTACAACTCAAGTTATGTCCCTGGAAAGAGAGCTCCCTTGAAAGACCAGAAAATTAAGAAAATCCTAATTCTAACAGGAAGCTTGATCTGCATCAAAATATTATCAGAATATATGTCGCATTCCCCATAGTTGAGGAGGAATATTGCTTGGTGTACCTTAGTGTAAGCTCCATTATGAAAATTTTAGATTAAGAAGTGTGTGCAATTTCAAAAGACTATTAAGGTGGAACTAAAAATTAAATGTTGCCAATAATCTGCATGGCATACTAAACCTCGACCTTTATGAAGCTCATTGGGTAATCTGGTGGACCTAGAATACATGGATTACTTCATATAGTTTTTTCTTTATTATTATTATTACAAATTGGTTACAAAGAATCTTCTTTGTGGTTTATAAGGCTTATGATATTTTATATAAAGCAATGAGAAGTGACAGGTCAACACATGGGTGCTAAATAATGATAGCCTCAGAACTATCAGATGTTAAGGACTAGCTTTCTTTTGGTCATGTCTTGTTATTGTATGAAGTGTAATTCAGATTTGCAAAACTAGTAGGTATTCCATATACTCTCTCACCCCTTCCTCTCTCTCTCTCTCTCTCTCTGGTATCAGGGTGACCATGGCAAAGGAAAGCTTAGACCTAGGTTTCAGAAACAAAATGGGAAAGAAATAGAGGTGGTGAACACTATTCTATGGTAGTTGGGCGAAGCAAGGAAGCTTTTTGGTTTTGATGGAGCTTCCAGCACCATTTGCTTATTGTAGGCAAAGAAATTGTTAGTGACTAGGGCAAAAAAAAGCATTTTCTGTGTTGTTAACATAATTCATTTTCTTGACATGCGTTAATGCCATACCATAAAAATAATCAACTGTAAATAAGATAAATACAAGTTATCATTCTATCATGTTAGCTAGTATATTTAATATTAGATAATAACCAGCTGTCGGATCATCAATTTAATGGTCAAGCAGATTAGATAACTGCTTAGCAACAAAGCAGATATGTAAATGTCTAATATAACTAAAATAGCCTCTTTTTTGGTTAAATGGGTACTGCTTAAATGGTACAGAATTGCATGACTGTTTAAGTGGCTGTTTTTGATAACCTGCCTTTTTTTTATATTTAAATCTTTTTAATGATGGAATTGTGTATGTTCAACTTAGTAGCCCAATTATACTGATTAAGAAAATATCACATTTGTCGTAAAAGATAATTGTAAAAATATCATCTTATAAGCTGAGGGTCATAGTCATATCAGAAATAAGGTACGTCATTTCTGGAAACCTTGGTGCCTTATTAGGTTGATTACGGCCTCTTTCCTGTATTTTAAGGTAGTGCCTTTTTCTATGTTTAAATCTTTTGTTTATGATGGAGTTGTGTGTGTTTAAATCAATAGCTCAGTTATACTAATTATGATATCTTGTCATAAAAGATAATTAAGGAATGCCATCTTGTAAGCTAAGAGTCATAGTGCACATCTGAAATTAGGACGATTATTCCTGAAAAGCATGATGCTTTGTTAGTTGAAACATGTCCTGTTTCCCAAATTTTACGGGGCGTCAGTATCCTGCTAGACCACACCAAATCTTGAATATTTCAAATTCTATCTGTTGATGTGCTTATCCGAACAGGAGCCCTTTAACTGTCATTCTTTCTTAATTTCAGTTGCAGATGTTTGGTAAGATAAAAGATGGAATATTTGAAGGTCTGTAAGTTGTGAATCAACTCTGGGTCTAGGATGGACCTTCACCTGTCACAAGAGACAACTTTAGCAAATTATAATGAGGACTGCTCCTACATGTCCGAATTCTAATTAGATTAACTCCACCTCACATTGTAAAAAATTGACAAATTTCAGTAGGACTCCATGCATTCGGTTTATACACTTATATGCATGTAAAAGTTTAAAAGATAATTCAACCAACAATGAGTTATCTGAAACAAAAACTGTTCATGTATAGCATAATGTCATAACCTAGTGAATTGTCAAATAGGGGTTTGGTTTATAAAACTTTGTTCACTGATTGTTCATATTAATGTATTGCTACTAGCTTTTGTAGGTCATTGCTAGCAAGTTATGTTTATGTGGCTCTGTGTTTTTCCTTCTACTTTTCCTACCTTTTCACATAGATCCGAGCTCTTCTTCTTGGAGGAGCCTTCTTCACTCCCTTCTTTCTAATTTCACAAAGCATCCATTCAACATTTCTATCCCACCGCCTTTTATCTTGTTTGCTTAGACTCTCTTCATTCCTTCACATTCATAACCATCCAAAACAGTGGGCCTCAGTGCTGTACTGTTATACTCGCTCTCAAGTCACTATGTCGTGCATCCATTCACATAACACCCCAGAAACACCTTTCTATATCAGCTGCCTCGCTCTTATTGTATTATTGTATTAGATTTGCCTTTCATGCATATCTCGATTCCTTAAGGGTACACATAACCAAACAATCACAATGTCATAGTTCTTAGTCATCCATTTTGAGTGTCCTCAATAGAGTTGCTTTCCACCAAGATCAATTCAAATATAAGTGCAATATTCATTGGTATGCAAGCTACCACATCTGTTTGTCGGATGTGTATCGCCGCACAGCTTTCAATTTTACTGGGAAATTGAAAGCCATGAAGGTAGAAATGCTGCATCTCTCTACGCAAGTTTGAGTACCACGAAAACCATTTCCGTCAAATGAAAACCCCCATCAGACATGCTGCACTAAGAAAAGATTTTAGGTTACATATCTTTTGCACTCATGTCATTTAATTTAAGAAACCTGTATTCGAATTTATACCCAACAGTCACCATGTCATCATTTTTTTTCCCTTGCAGTTCAGTGGCAAAACAATTGGTATAATCGGGCTTGGCAGGATTGGTTTGGCCATAGCCAAAAGAGCTGAAGCATTTGATTGCCCCATCAGCTACTACTCGAGATCAGAAAAGCCACACACGAACTACAAATACTACTCAAGCGTTGTTGATCTGGCTGCTAACTGCCACATTCTCATCGTAGCATGCGCATTGACAGAGGAAACCCGCCATATTGTGAATCGTGAGGTTATGGATGCCTTGGGTCCCAAGGGTGTACTTGTGAACATTGGACGGGGACCTCACGTAGATGAGGCAGAGCTTGTGTCGGCACTAATCGAGGGCCGGCTTGGAGGGGCCGCCCTCGATGTGTTCGAGCATGAACCCCATGTTCCTGAGCAGCTATTTGGATTGGAGAACGTAGTGTTGGTGCCTCATGTGGGGACCGCGACCTGGGGAACTCGCAAAGAGATGGCAGACCTGGTTCTTGGGAACTTAGAGGCACATGCGACGAACAAGCCCCTATTGACTCCGGTGCTGTGATTGCTTGCATAAAATACAGTACGATTTTATTGTTTCAGGGAGTTGGTGAAGGATTTCATTGTAAATTTGTTTACTTGTTCCTCGGTTCAAAACTGATGTCACTTAGCCCCCTGCATGCTATGCTTATGAAAGTGTGCAGCTGGAGTCCATTTGTCATTTTTATCCTGGATGGATTTTTACTTCCTGCGGTGATGCCGTTGAGGTTAATCCTATGGTTCTCCTTGCTTGGAAACATCTACAGCTTCTGTAAGGAGGGTGGCTCTGTTGGCGATACCATTTAATTCCATGTCCATGTTGTACCTGTAATTCCGGGCGTCTTTATCTCTTTGAGGGTGCAGGAAGCCCACAAATGTGATGTTCAATTTAAGACTTGGATTTCATGCCTGTGCAAGTTCCAAATGACTTTTCCCATTCTGTTGCTGCATTTTCTTTTTCTTTTTCCTTTTATTCTTCTTTTTTTTTCTTTTTAGGTCTTGAATGCTAGCACTCTACCCTTCAGAATCAAGATGTTTTTCTTGGTTCCAACACGAACTAAAATTAAATCATCAATAGATGAAGCCGGAGAAGGGTGGAAACTAGCTCTGAAGCAGATGGAAGATTTATCCTACTTCATTGCTTATAATTGAACTTTTGTTTTGTACATTGAGGAAGTTTTTCGCTTGAAACGCAAAATCCTAGCCAAGGATGGGAAACTCAGAAGGAAAAGAAATGTTTATTGGGCACAAAAAGAGGAAAGAACCTGAGGCTAGGCAGCATCAGCCTTATAAGATGGAAGCAGAGAGTGGCAGAGGCGGGCTAAACAGGAGTAAGAGCAGCAGCTTTGGAGATGAGGAAGTAGAGGAAGGTGCCTCGCCTGTGGGTGAAGAAGCAGCCGAAGTTGGAACCCACCACGCAATGCCATCCAGGCCCATACCTCATGTTAAACTCCTGCCACCGTCCCCCCCGGCATAAACAACATGGTAATTAATATTAATCCAGGATGCGAGTTGCGAAGAACAAAGAAAGGAACTGGAGGTGAATCAGAAGGGTTCTCACCTTTGAATTCTATGGTATAAAGGAGATGATGATTAGAGAGAGAGAGAGAGACCTTTTTGATGTGAGTGGCGCCGGCGATGCTTTTGCAATCGAGGACATCAAAGAGGTCGAGGGCTTGGGCGGCGCAGGACCTGGCCTGCAGCTGCATCTTTACGGGCATGTCGGTATCCTGGATCGATGCCTTCCCTTCCAACATCCTCTCTTTCTTTCTCTCTCCAAAACCAAGTTGAAACCCGATGCTTGGGAGGAAGTCGCCAGAGCCCTGTCCTTCTTATCACTCTAAAAGGGCTTCCAAATGTTGAGGAATCAACGAAAGGAAAACTACCAACCATAAAGCTTTATTGCCTTCCATGAATGCCTACCAAGGAACGAACAAAAGCCACCCTCTCTCTGCTCTTTTTGATTAAGACTCCCACTCTCTCTTTCTCAATGCTACCAGACAAACAAACGCTCCTCTCTCTCTCTCTCCGACGTGCCACTGCCAGCCACTTCCACGCGCAATAATGCTGCGGATAGAGGAGATGAGGCAATAAAATCAGTCGGCGTTTCATTGGATGAGATATAAAATATATTTTTAAAATTATTAAATCTTGTGGGCTCCAGGGATGACTAACGACTATACGGTCCACAAGGCAGGGTGCCCGCTAATCATAATCTCGCTTAGCCACTTTTCCGTTTCTTTTTTTTTCCACGAGCGTCATCAAGACATGCACGGTTATTCATCGAAATGATCTATCAAGTACCAAACCAAGCGAAGGGGGCCTTGTGAACATGAAGGAATATCACTACTTTTGCTCCATAATTATTACAATTAAACTATCTGGACGACGTATTAATTCAAATAGCTCCAGCAAAAGCGGTCGATGGGATGGATGATGGCCTTCGCAGTGAGAACGTCGCAGCACCCAATTGATAATTGAATGGTCGATTAAAAGTATAATAACGTGATTGCCATTCACTACCATTATTATTATTATGTCTTAATAGGTTGCACGCGAGTGCGCAACTCTTTTATGTGTTACTATCTTGAAATGAGTAGAAGAGCATATGAAAAAAGAATTCGCTCATCCACATGCAACTGGTTCATGAATCATTGCCCACATACATTCCAAGGGAGTTGTTCTATCAATCAAGATGTCCTTTTCATGAACTCTAGGATGGCTTAGAAAAGATGTCTTCGCGTTCGTGCATCCCACTCTTTATAATTCTTAAAAAGAAAAAAAAAAAAAATGAAACAGAATCACGGCATTAGATTTTACAGGATCCGAATGCGATGGTGTCAATCGTCCAAAGTCGAGCCATACGTTCCCAATATCATCTTTTGGATTTCAACATACGACATTAGCTGAAGTGGACCCCAACAATTTTCCGTGTGGAACCTGTATCATAGATGAAGCCAATAAGGTTGAACGGCAATATGGGATACCCTTTTTTTTTATTATTATTATTTTTTATTTTATTTTATTTTATTTTGGGTGGTGGTTCAGCATATATAATTTTGTAATGAGTGCAAAATCATAAAATAATTATTATTTTAATTTTTTATGCTCCGAAAAAAACATATGAATGCTTAGTATGATGAGATGGCACGTACTAATTTTGCAAACCATTTGTCCATTTGGGTAATCTAGCCCATTTCTCCCCATGCTCGGTCGAAAAGGGATGGTGATAACGAGGAGGTAGCAGCATAGAATTTAATTTTCATTTTCCACCCAAAAAAAATAACTGTACAAAGTCAAAATAGAGTCGTTCCGAAGCGGAACAAAGAAAGAAAAGGGGTACTTCGGTGGTTTTGGCGCTGGTGCTTTGCTTTCCTTTCACGTGCTTGCTTTCCTTTCACGTGAAGGGGAAAGAAAAATAACGGGTTTCAGGGGTAGCGAGATTCTTTGGGCACGAAGAACACATTGTTACATCCGATTGATCTATATATCCATAGTCTTTTAATATATATTTAATATTTATAAATTAATTTTTTATTTAAAAATTTTATATAATAATTTTTTTTTAAAAAAATTATAACATTCTGCATTATATTATAACATTTTTAAACCATAATATACAGATGTCGTAATTTTTTTCTAAAAGGACTGAAATATTTTCGTCATTCAAAATTTTCAAACGAAAAAAAACTAACCTGCAAAAATTAAATACGTATTAAAAAATGATTGGACAAAAATATCTATCTTATATTATGATATTCGAGATCATATTATAACATCGCAAGCTATATTATACCAAAGGATGTTATAATTTTTTTCAAAAAAAGAAAATATTTTTATCATACAAAATTTTTAAACGAAAAATCAATCTACAGACATTAAATGCACGTTGAAAATTGATGACTACGTAAATCAATCGAATAAGACGTGCACTCTACGTCGAATTTTCTACACCACCCATGGTGCATAAAAAATTTCCCTTCAAAGATATGTATAAATGAATTTTTAATAAAGCTGATCGTTAACCGCACATCGGACCAAAACTATATCCATTTTAGACAGACTACAAGTCAGGCCTATCTAAATCGATGTTTTCAGTGCCCAAGCCCAGCACACCACCAGTGCTAGTCTTTTAGTCTCATCTCGATTGAAAAATTTTTTGTGCACCATGGGCATAGACGGTGCAGAACTGCATGCACCATCCGTAATGATTGACTCATACAGAAAGTTGAAAGAAAAAAAAGAAAAAAAAAAAATCACCCACCACACCATAGCAAACCACCATGGGCGGCGCGTGCATTCTATGCCACCCACGGTGTACAAAGAATTTCTCAATCCCGATTTAGTTTGGTGACGCCCAACATGTACATAGGATTCGTATGCATGAGCTAAAAATAAAGAACCAGCTTCCATTCATGTCAAATTATGGACCGCACGTACATGACATGGACTTAGCAGTTCTGCTGAAAATTAATTAAAACGACGGATCTTATTCCACTAAGCATGATTTATTATCGATCTTCACATAAACATTAATATACTTAATATTCAAAAAATTAGAAATTGAACCTTCTAAAATAAACAAATCAATTTAGTAAAGAAGACTGCACCAGAAGCCAAGACACAGCCTTCCTACGTCCTTCCATTCTACCATTAAATCCAGATATCTGAAAGTCTTTTTTCAGGAGAAGAACCGACAACGATTTCTTTTTTTAAAAAAAAAAGTTTTCGACTCATATCACAACAAGAAATTCAATTGGTCTACATCTTGATCCTAATTGGATCGAAGTTTTTGAAATATTACTCATCTCAATGGTAGGTATCAAGCAGCCAAGCTAAGCCACATCTTGCAAATATCTAGAGCCCAACAATGATTTACACTAGTCAAGGAGAAAGGAAAAAGCTCAGATTTGGCTCGGCCTGGCTGCTTTGGCATATAGCAAGGCTAATGATCGAAGCATTTTCCACATCAAGAACAGGATAGAAACTCCAGGTAGAATTGAAAATAATCATTCAAATAAGAAACATAAGACAATCTAAACCATTAGTCTTTCATCATCTGTGTAACAAATATACCTGTATTAACCACAACTGATAAATGATCCCATTCCTTGTTGACAACTTGTGATAAAAAACAGGTCTGAAGCTGTCGGCTTAACTAAGTCATCAGAACATTAGTTCTGTGTCCAAGTGACCTGAATCCTTCAACTTGCTGCACTGATCATGTGGAGCTTCCAAACTTTGAGCTTTCTGCCAGCCACAAGTAACTTGCCGCAGTTACATGAAGTCTTCTTCCAGTTCTTGCAGGGATTTGTTGGTCGATGCAATCTGTTTGTTAGATGTCATCTTTTCTGACACCATCAGGCCCTTGTAGCTCCTTACCTCTGCCTGTCTCTCCTTCTCAAGCCTCTCCATCTCCTCTCTCCGTTTCTGCAAATGTCGGGATCACAAATGAGCTTTCTAGAGAATTATTTATTTACTGCTGGCTTTTTTCCCCTATAAAAGGTTGTGATCGTCCTCTTCAAAATAAAGCATCATCCAAGTTTTTTTTCCAAATAAGATGGGGTTTGCTATCACTCAAAACTCTAAATCAAGAAGGTTCCACGAAAGGATCAGATAATCTTTATGACAGTAGGTCAAGTTGATGTTAAATCTGTGATAATTGGTCTGCCAAATTCCTCACCAGGTCAACTTAAGAGAGAAGTCTGACAATGAAAACTAGACGCTAGTTGACACGAAGGGGCAACAGTCTTACTGGTCACTGCTTATGCTCATCCAACCAAGGAGCATCCAACCCTTCAAAGTTCACTCGGACTTGGGAAGGACCAAATAATTAATTATTAAAATATCACAGCAAGATCCTCCTTAAACATGTCTCTTCTAAGAGCCATGTTTGATATTGATCTTAGTCAACAATTATAATGTTTTCCAAAGATTTTCTTGTTGAACTACTTAACGTCTTTGTGGTAAAAAGGGACTCAAGGACATACTTTCTCTCTTAACTGAAGCTTTCTTTCTGCCTTTTCAGCTGCATTAACAGCTTCTCGCTCAGCTGCACAAGGAAACAGGTACAAATAAATTATCATATGTTTTAAGTATAGCATAACTATTATATAACCCAAAGATGCAGAGGAAAGTCCAAGAAAAGCCATCAATTTTTTGTGTGAAAACAAAGGATAGCAGCTATTTCTACTTTTAAGATTATAAGAATTAAATGTGTGTTGGGGGGGGGGGTTCAACATACTCCAACTATAAACTGGTACAGCAAAAGTTCTCATTCTTTAGATTCAGATCATATTCCATTCATGCTTTCTTGACCCATTTCAATCACTGACATCACACTTAGAGTATGAACAAGAAGGCCTCATTAACTAAAAAGTTGTATCACAACTTAAGCAAAATCATATGTAAAACTTAAGCAAGATTGAGTAAATTAGTATTATGCATTATACTTGATTATGTTGTGTTAAACATATTTATGAATGATAAAATTCTAAGAGAGTATTTTTTCTCCATGGGATCAAATGATCTAGCACCATCATGCACAGTCACAGGATATGAAATTATAAATTGCCTATTTACAAACCTCAAAGCATAACAATCCCCTCTGGCAAGTTTTCTCCTAAGAATTATATGGATATTAACGATAGATATTTCCATGCTATGACATCATGCTTTATTATTTTGTTGGATTGGGTTGGTTTTGAATGGTGGGTTATTTTATGTCTTTGGGATGGGGGGGGGGTTCCAGGGTGGGGGGCATACATGATTTGTAGCATGCTCCATAAAATGTGTGCTTATCAGTTCATATATGCATCACCTGGCATCAGCTACTAGGCATTCTATCAAGTCATAACAAACGATATCAGGTAATACAGGGCAACATATGGTTGGTCCACAGATGCAAATGCACAATGTGCACACCCACTAAATTGCATCTTCATGTTAGTTTTCAGGCTTAGGGCTATTTGAAAGTACACCACATAACAGGAATGATCTATCAACAACCAGCACAAGTCGTCACCACCCTTAGAATGATAGATTTACCTAGCTAGATCCAACAGCATAATGAGTGTTCAAGGCATACCTACCTCCACCAGAGAGGAAGTCGAAGTAGTTTAGATGAAAAAATAATTAGAAAATCATATTGTACTTTAGTCAGTCGTTCTTTAGCTTTCTAAACAATGGTACCATGCCAACCTTGGACAGGCACAAACTAGCTAAAATAATGTTTAATCCTTGGCTTATAGTACTATTTTCATTAGACATAAGCCTGCTTAATGACCTGTCCATGACTGAACTATTTGACATTTTTACAGCTTCAACTTCAATCCACTCTTTCCTTCTCTTTTGTTTTAGGGAGTACACCAGCATTTGCAGGGATTTCCGAGTCCCTTTATAATCTGCAATATTAATTGTAATGATGTCATGTCTTTCTTAGTAGAGAAGCAATGATGGTTACCCGAAGACATCTTCCTCCTATTATTTCAAAATTTCATAAGCCTCCAGCCTGCTACACAAGAGTGCAGACAAAGATAGTATTCAACTTGTTTACATCATTATATATTACTGGCAAGATACTTCCCTCGTATCTTCATACAATGGATATATATTAACCATTGTGGTCTAGAGGTGCTGATCCAAATAGTAGTGTTAGGTCTGCAGATATCCTATGGGTTCTATGCCTTACATAAAATAATGGTCACCGAGCTTTTAAGTGTAGATACGGGAATTAAGAAATAAGACATCACATAATATAAGGATATAATTTATGTGATGGTGTATAGAGAATTAAAAAAATCTGAGATTGCATAATGCAAATAAAAAAAGATAGAACTTGGCAAATGTAAATTGACAAAACACTGTTATATCTCCATCACGATATAACGTAGCAGCTAATTGAAGGCTATATTAATTTTCAAAAATGAAAAGAAAGGTTGGACCAAGAAAATCTAAATACTGGTGTTTAATGGATTTAGCATGACCCAATATGAGAATGGTAGGACATAATAAGCCACACCCAGCTAGCACTGATAAGGTTGTTTTATATTTGAATAACTCCTGCCTGTTGGATTGCATAACTATAACCCTATTTATACAGATAATTATTTATGATGTCAGTTCTTGCTATAACAGTCAAATTCTCACAATGCCCTTGTTATTGTATGTTTAAGGCGTTTCCATACACATCAAACAATTTGATTCTTGTACATACCGACAAAAACTTTGACTCTTTTGATTAATAAGCCAGTATCCATTAGCACAAGTACAAGTGACAACTAGATACAAAAATGAACTACATCTGCCTGTTGATGGCAAAACAAAACAACACATAAACATGTGCAAAATATGTTTATTATAATAACATCTCAAACAATTCTTCAAAAATATGGAGAAACGATCTTGCAATATGCTACTCACTTTGTTTATTTGTTTTGGATTAAGTAACTCCCATTTTCATGCATATGTATCAAGATCAGCTTTAATGTAGAAGGTCTCACACTGGCTTCATGATGAAACAAATCCAATCAAATATAGTTAACAGTATTGCGCACATGATATGCACGTGGTGTGGTAAAGAAGAGGAAGGATGTAATAATTGGTAGATCATGGAGACCCCACGAAAGTTATAAGCTGATGCATGTTCATCTATTGAACAAAACAAATATATAGCATGGAAACATATGGTTTTTTAATTAATAAGTAAGGCTGCATTCCTAAACTGTTTGTTTTAAAATTTAAAATGTAAGCGGTCTTCCATAGATCAAAAGCCTATCAAAATGTTGCATGTAAGTAACAATATTTTATCGATACTTTGATTCTAATATTTAGAGATAATATATCTTAAATGCATTTAAGTTAAATACTAAAAGTAAGAGCTTATTTAGTAGTTCAAGCATTTGCTAACGAGTGAATGCAAGCACTGATCAGTCATTTGTACTTGAAATGCTTTACAGTCTCATGTCAGCATCCACATAAGGCATTTCATATCATTTACGACTGACTTGAAATAATTTGAAAGATCATGCGGTATTACTATAAAAGAGATTTCATCATGATTTCTCAAACAAGTGTTACAAGAACTGTAATGTTCTTACCTTTCAAGTCTGGCTTTCTCTCCACCTTCGTCTTGTTCAACCTGTTAACAATCTCATTTATGCGTTTATCTACCTTTACAGTACGGACCTGTAAATAAATAATTAGGTCACTTAGAACAGATGCCCGGGGGAAGGCTCTGCTAAGAAATATATCACATTATTTAAAGAAGTTTCACAGAACAATTAAAGAATATTTTCAGCAAAGTGTATCTTACCTTCATTAGTGACAATAAAGTTACTAAAATATAAACCATTACTATTAAAATGAGTGCTCATAGCTATATAAAAATGATCATAAGTCAAAAAAAAAAAAAAGTAGCAGGCTAAATCAAAGTCATACAACCAACAATGAACAGCATCACAAGGCAAAACCAAACATGAGGGACTGATGAGCTCCTTATGTGTTGCTCAAAAACACCGAGCATACCAAAACATCCATAAATTACACTTCCCTCTCTATATTATCTGCTCTAATTGCACAGTGAATAAACTTGGGAGATTTTTTTTTAATGACTATAATAACACCAGTCTAATCAGAGAGCATTATCACAAATAAGAAAGAGAAGGGGCTGACATAGGACGCTTAAAAGTTCTAGTTGTTGTCCATTCTGAGCCAGGGAAGAAAGGGTGAGAACTGATCTTATGCCAACACTGTGTGCAGCAGCAGTGGCAGTTAAATTTTAATTTCCTCAATCAAGCAAGCGACAAGCCCCAACTCATCTGGAGGGAAAACTGAGATAACTCAAACAGAAATGGGAGAAAACAACTTAGATAAACTTTTGTTGGCAGGCAAGTTGGCAAAGGAATCGAATACCCAAATTATGAAAGAAGATTAGGAATTACACATATAAAATAAATAGATAAAAGGAAATACCAGTAATAACTAATAAGTGCTATCACTAGAAAGTTCATTCTAATGAAAACAAAAAAAATGATTCATTATTCTGAAACCCAATCATCAGTTCAAGGTTTGCTAGTACATTTCAGGTTGTAACTACTGAAAATGGATAAAATAAATAAACCTGCGCCTCAAGGAGAAAGTTTGCCAGTCAAGTTTCAAGATAAATCATAACTTCAGCACTGTAGAGGAAGGTTGCACCAATGTGCAATCCTCATGTTTTATTTTGGCCATTCCAAGACTTTTAAGGACTCAGGTTGCAATGTTATATAAAGCAGAGGTTAATTCCAAAAAGATAAACTTATTAGAATAAGAATAAGACTTAAGTAATGATGTATCAAACAATTAAAATAAAAAATAAAATAAAATAAAGTTTGAACCGCCATCAGCTTAGCAAGTTTTGGTGAATGACCATGTCCAAGAAGTCAGAAGTCACATAATTCAAGTAGTGCCTGTGATGCTGCAACAAGGTCAAAAGATTATACACAGAGATGACTCACCATCTTAGGATTGTGGAAACCAACTTGACCAACATCCATTGAAGGAGTTTTCTTCAAATTATACCACGGAGTATAAACAACATCAACGTTGTTCACTTTATTGCCTGCACAAATATAAACAGGATACAAAGGAAACAGCTAGCTTGAATTGCCAGAAGACGACAAAAAGTCAGCATACAGGGATCAGATACAAAAAAAAGTGGCACTAGAAAAGTGGAAAAACCACCAAAGCACAGCTATATCTTGACAATTGCATTTGATACAACAAATATTAGCTGGATATTACCTTGAATCGAATTGGCTTTAACGAGCTGGGCACAATCTTCCAGCAGACCTTCACTTATATCATCAATAGTCTGACCTTTTTTCAATCTGAGATAAACATGAGCAGAGGACATTTTATCCACATGAAACCTGCAGTCATGACTGACCCAGTAAGATAACTTGTAAACACAAGACATGCTAGATGCTGAAGAAGTAACAGTCTACAAGTATTCTAAGACCTCAAAAAAATGCTTATGCACAACGTAAAACATTGGAGATCCAGAACACAGTCTCGAATGTAAAGAAATAAATCAAAAAAAATAAGCTGTTCATCTATATTTATGAATGTAATAAATTACCAAAATAAAAACAGACGTGGTAAAAATTAGGGAGGGCCACATTTTAGGCACAAGTAAATTTCTGGCAGAGAATGCATAAATTGAACCAAGAAATCAGGGTGTCATATGCATTATTCACGAAAAAAAGCGAGGGACTAAGTACCAAGAAAAACAGAAGAGAGTGTTGAACAATGTAGTCCCTCATAACAGGATCTATGGTAGAGAAAAAAACACTAATGTGGCATAAACTCCTCAAATAACAACCATAAACCCCATCACATAGTACTAGGAGGATAAGTCACAACTCGCAAAATCTTCGCCCTAGAAGCACCTCTACAACACCCAACTATAAGTTTAAATTTCCCATTTGTCTCTCCATTTTTCTGCAGTAAATGTGCACCAGCGCTGCACAAAGCACCACAAGGCACAAGGAAGACAGTGAAGCAGCATAGCCTTGCTATTCACAAAGGAGGGAGATCAAAAAGGTGAGCAGCGAACTAGAAGGCAACAGGCTAAGGAGGGTTAATTTATTGACATTGTAGATAATATGAAGGTTGAGGAGGCACAAGCAAAGGAAGGTGATCATGGGAAGGATGAGGAGATAAGCAGTGACAAAGGGCATAAAGGAGGCTGGGTTAGCAATGGAGGCAACACAAGGGAGCTACACTAGCAGGAGGAGGAAAAACAGGCTAGGGTGGAGAAGACGTGAAACTATGGAAGTAGGTGTCCTAGTAGGGATGTTGGATGTCCTTGCATGACCAATCCATTTGAAGGTGAGATTTGTTTAGCAAGATGTAGGGTACAAGGGACAAGAGCTTGTAGCATTTGAATTTTTAACTAGGCATTTCTAGCCCCTAGCCCACCTTTGGGTAGGCCTAGGTTGTAAGATTTGCCCGAATCAAGTTCTCAACTCAATCGTAACTTAGAATGGGCTCAGGTTTACTACATTTAGCCCAACCAGGCAAAAATCATACAATAATATAATAAACATAAATATTTCATATAATATAACATATGTTACATTCTTAAACCCTAAAGCTACATAAAGATTAAAGGCCAAACCCTCTGCCAACCTTTCTCTGAATCATTTCCCCCTTCCTCCTCTATTTTCTCCACCAAGACTATCTTCTCTAATCCCTGTTCTCTCCAGCAAGGCTACGTCTTCTCCAATCCCACCAAGCGCATCCTCCTCTTCTCTCTTTTACTCATCACTCATGCTATCATCACTATAGTTGGACCAAGAAACCACCTTCCCTTTCTTCCTCTCACCATCACCAAATTGTGCCCACCCTCATTCCCTTTCTCCCTACCTGGCATAGCTACCACTTAATCAATCATCACTACATAGAATCATTGCCACAAGGCCCACAATGGAGCTACCAAAATTACCTCCTCTCCCCTACTTTCCACATGGAATCCTAGTCTATGGAAGAAAACATGAATATCTGGGTTGAGCTAGGTCAAGTCCAGTGATCAACCCATCCTTTAGAAATGCCAAATTTATATTTTCTCTAGCATAAATTCTCATCTTGATAAGTATGTCACCATGTTCTGCACAAAAATATACCAGTTATAGCATATTATTTGTTCCCTGCCCGGATAAAGAAGTGAATGAGCATAGCCAAACACATGGAACCCTAACTAGTACCTCCAAATCAGAACATCTGTTCTATTATTCCCAAACTACCAATAAAACCAATAGAAGTAGTATTTTCTTCTTCAGTTTTAAATGTAAATAAACAGAATATCACTAAATTATGTCAAGCATGCTTTATTGCTTATCAAGTGATCACCCTTGTGGCTTCAAGAAAGCAAACCTTAATGACCGCTCAAACCCAAAGCACAGCTCCCCTTAATATGTGATCAAGAAAAAAGGTATAACGATGTATAGTGAAAGAAATCAGAATGGGTCGGAAGGATATTGCTTAATGACCAAAAGGAAGAACTCCTGTGGATTTGGATAATGGATACATGGGGCAACCTTGACAGCAAACTGAAAATAAAATATTAACACTGACAATGCTAAGAACCAAAAACGTGCTGCACGAATCCTATATCAGAGAATAAACACAACGAAAAGGAAATGGCAAGAAAATACAATTCAAAGAACAAATCTTTGAACGGAAATTAGGGAGTTTACCAAGAAATCGTCACGTTCAGATAGAGAATCAACAGAAATTGTAACGAGAAAATAAGAAATCTGCGACAAAAGGAGTCAGATCAAGGTAAAGAAATTACCATATATCCTCAGGAAACCCGTACTTGATGAGCTCCTCGTTCTCGTACTTGTCCAACCCCATGAAGATGGTATAATCACCCACTTCAGGCCGCGCCTTGAAGTAGAAAACCATCTCCTCCTACCCCTAACCAGGACGCGGAGATTTAGGGTTTCGGCGCTCCCTTCAGATGCAACGAGAAGATCTCGAATTGGAAACTAGGGCTTGAGGCGACGACGGAGTATACTTATTGCGTGCAATCGATCAAATTCATGAAGTGGAAGGTGGGATTCTGAATTGATTCGACACTAGGGCTTCCTTGGACTGGAGGAGATTTCGAGGGAAATTTCTTGTCTGCGGTCAAGAATCGGACGAAATTAGGATCGCGTAAGTCGGCCCGGGAAATCGAGTTCCGTTTTATATGTGTTGATGTCTATGGAACTTGTCGACGGTTTCCTAATCCCAGACCGCAAACTACTGGTAATTCTTTGTACACCAGAGAGTAATTTTTGCACACGGTATGTGGTGTAAAAAAAATATGGGTGCTTTTGGTTACACTTTTTGATTTTTAATTTTTAATTTTTTAAAAATATTTTTTTTATTTTTTATTTTTATTATTAAATAAAAAATAAAAAAATATATTTAATAACTATGTTGTTATAAAGTAAAAAGTAACATTTGAAAATAGCAGATAAAGAGCTCCATGAGAGAGGAAGGTTCAGAAAGGAAGAAAGAAAGAGATAGGAAGGTGAAAAGCTCAACGAGGGAGAAGATTTCGGGCTCTTTATTTTTTGATTCAGCGTTTTAGAGATGCGAAAGTAAAAAAAAAAAAAATAATAAAAAAATAAGTTTTAAAAATCAAATATTTTTTATTTTACATATAAAGTGATTATTTTGATTTTGTTTTTTGCTTTTCATAATGTTACCAAATATTTTTTTTATTTTTATTTTTTAAAAATTAAAAAATAAAAATATATATATATTTTTAATGGCTAACCAAATATATCCTATATCGTCCCATCTGATTAGATCACATAACTACTATTTTTTAATACATATTTAATATTCATAGTTTTATTTTTTATTTAAAAATTTGAATGATGAAAATAATCCTCTTCTTCTAAAAAAATTATGACATTCTATATTCATATTATGTCAAATTATAATTTTTTATTTATAATTTGATCACGGAATGTCATAACGAAGGAAGAGATATTTTCGTGATTTAAAAATTTCATAAAATTTTAATAACAAAAATATCTTTCATTCTTTATGTTTTTAAAAAAAAATTATGGCTTTCTATGTGCAGGATATCATAATATAGCTACAGGATATTATAATTTTTTCAAAATATAAGAAGAATTTTTATCATTCAAAATTAAAAAAAAAAAATAAAGGTATTAAATGCACATTGAAAAATAGTGGCTATGTGCTTCAATGTGGTTAGATGGTGTGCTCCGCATGTGATGTAGAAAGATTTTCTCTCAGCCTTTGACTCAGAAACTCCCACCACTTCATGAAAAATTATTTACAATCCTTGATTTAATGGTGAAGTGCTCCACTCTGAATTGCAGAATGTCATTCGGTATGCATCCTGCGGGGATTTTTTTTTTCAAAAAATTAAGGAAGATTGTTTATCTTTACTTACAGTAGTACATTTTTTTCTAAATAATAGTAAATTACTTATAATTATCTTGATTACAACTTAATTCTATATTTGGTTGAAGTTATAAGAGGATGAATGGATAAGATTGAAAGGATGGATAGCTTCCGTCCATCATTTGATTCAAAAAAATTATAAGGAGGATGAATGAAAAAAAGGAGTTATCCATCCATCCTAATCCAACAATTTACATCTTTTCAAATTAGAAGGATGCAAGAAATGATGAATGAAGCATTGATGGGTGGATTTTTGTATTGATAAAATTATCCATCATTAATTTTGTTAATAAAACTATAATATTTATATATCTTTTATTCATATTATTTATATATATTTTTATATATACTATTAATCATATACTATTAAATTTTATTACTAATTATTTTAATTTTAGTATATAATATCAATAATTATAATTAAATAATAAAATTATCTTCTATTTCTCTATTTTTATTTACTATTTTTAATTAGCTATTTGTATAATATTAATTAACTATTTAAATTAAAATTAAAATTAATTAGTTATTTATATAATTAATATATATATATTTAAATTATTAATAATAATTTATTAAATTATTTATTAAATTAAATTAAATATTTATATAATTTTATATATAATTATAAATTATAATAATTACAAGTTTATATATTGTTTACTTCTTTAGTATAAATATATATTATAAATTAATAATAATAATATTTTTATCAAATAATAATTTAATAAAAATGTTCTATAAATATCATCCATCCTTTCTTTCATTCTTCCTATACCAAACAGAAGAAGGAATCATTTACATCCATTCTTTCATATTTTATTAAATATATAAAAAGATGAATAGAAGATTCATCTTTCTTTCAATCCATCCTTCGTACCAAACAGAGAGTTATAAAGCTATGTATGAAGTTGACTTAATATACATCTTGTATGATTTTAGATAGAGGACTGCTTAACTATCAGAATTTTCAATGCCTCAAATATCAAATAATTATGGCATCTTTCACTTGGAGGAAAGAATGAAATAAAATGATTTTTTTAAAAAGGAGTACCAAAAATCCATTATTTCATCTTTTCATCTTATTTTACGTTGGCTATGCATGCATAGGCTCAGGAGACAGATTCGGATACCTATTATCCTTTGAAGGAGATTGGGAGACCTATTATTTTTTTTAAGGATCTCCCAGACAAAGAGGTGATGGGGTGTATTCATGAGTCTTTTTTTTATAATTGAACTAAACTCGTAAACCTTACCCCATCATATTGATTTTTGGTACGTTAGCTAGGTGGTGACTCCAAATCAAATGGTGAATTATAGGAAGTGTCTCAAAAAAACAAACAATCTATGTGCTTTTGTCTTGTTGGTCGAAATTTTAAGAGCAGCATCAATGAGTTAAGATGATTAGAGACCTTGAAGCAAGACAACCAAATTGCACCTAGATATAAAAGAGATCTGTGTGAGTTAACGAGCTGTAATGGGCTGGCCTGTTTATGACTTAACCTCATGCATCATACATCTAGATCGGCATGTCAAATTGATGAGTTCGGGCATACATTGTTTTCATTATTTTCTAAATGCATTTGATTTTGCAGTCAAGGTTGGAATTGAAATTAAAATAGATTGGAATAAGAATTAGAATGACTGTATCTCCTAATATATTTGGTTTCCGATTAAAATTAAAATCTGAATGGGATTTAAATATCAAAAAAAAAAAGGATTGGATTTTAGGGAAGGAAAGCATTTTCATTCTATCTATAATCAGAATGGAAATAGGACTTCTTCCAATCAAATAGTTAAAATAGAAATTACCCATTCTCATTTTTATTCTACAATCCAACTCCTCTAATCAAACATATCTTTTATGTATTTCAACATATCAATGCAACAGAAACTTTCAAATTTTGTATCTCATCGATGCATATGTTAAAGATCACTAAATTATATTAATTTTTATTTTTAAAAATTTTTAGACATGTAGATTATAATTAATGGCGTGGATCCTCTGTGTCCGATTACTTTGGATTTGATACCCTTTTTTCTCAAGGACAACATAAGACATCTCTCTCCCTCTCCATTTCGTTCTCAGAAAATGAAAAGAAAAAACGTTGAGAATGGAGAAGACGAACCTTTGGAAACTATAGAAATTTTTTGTGCACCACCCACGGCATAGAAAATCTAACATAGAGCGCACCGCTTCATCCTATTGGATTACGTAGTCATTATTTTTCAATACATATTTAATATCCATAGTTTTACTTTTCATTTGAAATTTTAAATGACGAAAATATCTTTTTTAAAAATTATGATATCTTATCTTAAAAATTATGATATTTTTTTATAAAAAATATAACACCTCTTTCTTTTCGAAAAAATTATGATATCTTGTGCTGATATTATGGTATCTTATATTAAAATTATGATTTTCTGTATAGAATATCATAATTTTTTTCATAGAATATCATAATTTTTATGAAGAGATATCATAATTCTGTAAAGGGGTGTCATAATTTTTTTGAAAGAGAAAGGGTGCTATAATTTTTTTAAAAAGATATTATAATTTTTAAGAAGTATATTTTTATCGTTCAAAATTTCAAACGAAAAAATAGGATGGTGCATAAAAAATTTCTCGAAAATAATTAGCCTAAGCTAACCCCAACTTGCATCTAGCCAGCCCAACCCAAGACACTTTTGGGTTCAGATTGTGTCTTCCGCACGAAAGCATGATTGATCCTCCTTCATGATCGACCACTGAACCGCGCTTTGCACCGATCTCCAAGTACGCCGGACCCCTTCGGCCATCCACCTACGCGGCTCCTGAAGCGACCATTCCAACGGTGGATCGTCTGGTCGGGAAACTTTCCCGCGCTGTCCACCAATTTCAATTTCGTTCGCCGCGATAGGAACGGCGAACTTAGAACATGGCTACAAGCCTATACTTTTTTTTTTTTTTTTGTGTAAATGTGGTCTATATATATCAAATCCTGTCCGATTCTGCGTGACGTGAGAGGTTCTGAGAGACTGCATAAATGGACGGATGTGATTATTTAACGGGCATAACAGATGGCCCATAACATCCCTACGATAATATCTATGAGGCATTTTTTTTGTTTTTAATATGGTCTAATATCAAATCCTGTCCGTTTCAGCGTGACGTGACGTAAGATACACCAAGGCTCTGGGAGAGCGCATAAATGGACGGATGTGATTATTTAACTAGGCACAACGGATGGCCCATAGCATCCCAACGATTATATCTATACGCCTTATACGAACGCCTCTTGATGCGATAGCTTGCATCATGCGCATCCGAGAGGACCGACCGTCATCAGCCTTCTATAAATACCGGCCGTGCTCGTCGACTTCTTCTCGTTTGATTGAGACCGCGCAACGGTGAGCGCGTAGGAACCAGCTATATATATATATATATAGAGAGAGAGAGAGAGAGAAAGAGTAAGAGTAGGAACCAGCTAAGGCCTAGTCAACTATGATATGTTTATTTCATTTGATCAAATTTTAGAACTAAAAAGTGTAGAAAGAGCAGGAGATTAGTTCATTTTTCCTTCTTTGATGCAATGAAGGAAAATAATGACTGATAAAATTGGATGTAGGTCGATTGACGTATCCAGATCCTTTTTGTTGTTTTTAGACTTGTAACTTTGCATCCATCTTATGTGATACAAACTAGATAGTTGATGTTTCCGATCCAGGACCGATGCTGTGGTTGGTTTCTTATCCATTAATCAAAGGTGCATTTGGTTATATTTTTTTATTTTTAATTTTCAAAAAAATATTTTTTATATTTTATATTTTTTTTATTGAGTATAAATAAAAAAATATGTTTGGTAACTACATTGTCATAAACCAAAAAGCAACGTTTGGAGATGACAGATGAATAGCTCGACGAGAGAGAAAGATTCAAGAAGGGAGGGAGAAGAAGACGGAGAGGTGATGAGCTTGAGAAAAGAGAAGGATTCGGCCTCTTTACTTTTTGGTTTGGCATTTTAGACTTGAGCAAGCAAAAAAAAAAATAGAAAAATAAATTTTAAAAAATAAAAATTTTTTGTTTTATAAATAAAATAATTATTTTGATTATTTTGATTTTGATTTTTTGTTTTTTATGATGTTACCATATATTATTTTTTGATTTTTATTTTTTAAAAATAAAAAAATAAAAAAAAAATATATATTTTTTCAATGCCTAACCAAACGCACCCTAATATTATTTCTTCTCCGCATATATCGTTATGCTTCCTTTGTTTAGGTTTATTGCCGTATGTGCAATGAATGTGTCTATACTAGTGAAAAAGTATGATACTGATCAGTTAAAGGTTGTTGAAAAGCTTTTCATTGGATGTGCACCAAGCAAATTTGGACTTCCAACCACCATAAAATTTCAAGGGCCTTCAAACATGTAAAGTTTTTTCCCCCAAATATAATATAGCTGTACCTGTACCCCTTTTATAGCTACTCAAATTTGTATGCAAAATGTTAAAAACACAAAGCAAACTTGTCCGTTGAAATGAGGATCTTACATGTTGAGTGTTGTTGGTTAGTATGCTTCATGGTCTTATACCATAGCCTTATTTTCTTTGCTTACGCTTGTTCTAATACTTTTTCCCTCAACCTCTCTCTCTCTCTCTCTCTCTCTCTCTCTCTCTTTCACACACACACACACAGTGTTAGTATTGTTATTTGCAATGGATTGGTGACAATATGCCATTTATAGGCATGTTTGGTGTTTGAAAATTTTCTATTACAGCTTTTAAAGCAAAAATTCATTTCGTACAGATGATATTCGCACACACGTACACAGACATATGTTTATTTTGGTGTAATTTGATAAATGATACTTCTTAGATAAGTAGAAATTAGCAAGCATCTTTCTGGAGAAACTAGTTTTTGCTTTATGCCTAATCATAGCTGCTACTCTGATTCTCATAGCTGATGATTTTGTCTTGCTTAAAAGTTGACTTATTAGTGATGCAAGTCGATCGGCTTAATCCTAATTCAACCCAGATTAGCACGTATTCTACTTACCCAAAATTGATCATGTGGGTTGGACCTCCAAGTTCTTCTTGTACACTTGAAACCTGAATCGACTTGCATGAAGGTCTAACAAAAATGGACTGATGTTCCTACCATGAAATAGAATGGACTTGATATTGCTTTGAATTATAAGATAGATGCATAAAACTCAGATGCAAAACCAACTATATTTGGACTCTTACCTTGATGTAAAGTTTATAAAATGATCCTACACTTATGTCCAACTGAGGTCAGTCCTACTCATTTCGTTTAGAAGAAAAAAGAGATCAGACCTACTCATGCAGTCATGCTAGACCTAACTGCTATCAGAGTAATAAAATAGTTATTATACTTTGTGTCCATCAAGCATTTAGCATGTAAAGTACTTCTCCTTGATGCATTACGTTAGAAATGCTTCTGGATGTAGAAAAGCATAAGCATTATAGGCAGCACAGCCTTAGAACTCTAGCAAGTGAATGGGCATGGAACAGCGAACAGATTGATGGAAGACAGGTCTGCGATAGAGATTCTATGGATGGGTTGAATGAGTATAGGACTTGATCAGGAGAACCATGGACCAGCTTGGATTATTTGGTGCTGGCTTACCAGGGAAGAATAGCTTCTTCACCATGTGAAGGTCATGTTCATGTATTCATTGTTTGATCTTGTGATGATCACATTTAGGGATAGGAAGTTAATATGAAGATATATAAGAGGTATAAATTTTCAGTTGTTAAATACTGACAGTTCTACCTTTATGCTATGCAAGATAAAATACTTACTCTGTTGATAAGTTCTCCAACCCAGGGGGGCTGTGTTGGAATAGGATTATTTCTATCTGGAGGATTTATGTGTAGACCACAGTTGCAGCAATTGAAGATGGTGAAATTAATAGAAGGATTCAGGTGAAAAATGTATTCTGTTCTGATCTCTCTTTTAATAACAAATATGGGAAAAAAGATTTGCATGTCAGTTTTAAAGCTGAAATTGCATTGGTACCTTGCTTTTCGGTGCCTCTTATGCTTTTTTCCTTCATTGATATGGTGACATCTGCAACCGGAGCAAGCAAGATAGAAGAATCATCAATGTTTCTACCTTTCTGAATGGGCAGGCAAACTTTAAGGTTATTGTTGTCATGGATGTCAACTTTGTTTGGTGGTGATTCATGAATTAAATGTTCATAAACCAAAGGATTCCAAGAGATCCTTTAACAATCTTCATGGGAAATTTGATGGGGTGAACAGTGAAATTTTGCTGCTAATGTTGGCCCAGCCAGGAGGGTTAGCCTTGCCGACTGGGCCTACTGCTCCGCTGATGTTCTTCGGAGGTTGTCAACCTGAGGATCCAGTCATGTGGATGCATTGGTGGGTAATCTTGTAGTTCTTACCCTTTTTCTTTCTTCTTGTATAAGATTTGACCATCTTTTCAGTGCTTTACAATGCCAGAAGACATGAATGGAATTCCTTTCTTTCTTTTTTTTCTTCTCTTCTTCCTTCTTTTTCATGATGGATGGATTTCTTATTTCTTGTGAAATATTGTTGTGCTATCTTACTGATTTATTTGGAATACATACATATATATATATATATATATATATATATATATAGAATGCTTGAGTAGAACTACTGCATTTTTTTTGATTTCTTCCTTCCTTTCTTTGTTCCTTCTCCATGCCTAATAGATTTTTCTTATTTCTTGCGAAAGATTTGATCTTGTTCTATTTTGCTAGTGTGTTCAGTAATTCTATGTTACAGTAAGCACAAAAATAAAGCACACACAGATTCGTACAATCACACAGAATAGAGAAGAGAAGAAAAACGGACATAGGATTTTCATGGTTCGGCTGAAAAGCCTACATGCACAGGCAAGACACAAGAAAAAAATTTTACTATGATGAAAAAAGAGATACAATCATTTAGAACTCTCCAAACCTTAGCCGCAGTTTGATTTCTCAAACCTCTCACATAAAACTGTCAAGATTGGCAGAAAGTACAATATTTATACTTGTACGTACTACCATAGACCTCCCAAAAAGTTCCATTTAGGTTGCAATGCGGATTTTTCGGATCGGGTCATAGTTCGAGCCCACAAAAATATTCAAAATTCAAGCTACATTAACATTCTAGTCTTGGAAGATTGAAAGAATTGCTTTCTGATTCGATCTTTTATTATTTTACAGATTTATTCAGTGAAAACAGGATTGGAATGATTGAATATAATTATTATAGTGCACCTTCCCTTTTTCTATGCTTGATTTATTTCTTCTTTTGTGAATGATTTGATTTCGTGCTATTTTACTAATGTGTTTGGTGATTTTGAATCTTTATTCTGTAGTGCTTGAATGGATAATTGCTTTGCAGTTTCCTTCTTTCTTTTCTTGATTGATAGAACTCTTTCAAAATTGAATTTGATAATGGCTTATGATTTATGAGGATTAACATGGATATTAGTTAATAGAATGTATTGTTTGGCCCTATTTTTATTTTGTGTTTCCTTGAGAATATTTAATAGAATCGGGCCAATTTGAGTTTATATAGGAAGGCATCGGATATTGAGGATTAACATGCATATTAATTAATAGAATGTATTGTTTAGCCCTATTTTCAATTTGTGTTTCCGTGAGAATATTTATAGAATCAGGCCAATTTGAGTTTATATAGGAAGGCACTGGATATTGAGGTGTAGAAGATTGAAATAAACACTAACAATAGCAGTATTATTAGAAAAAAAATATGTTTCCCACAAATTTGACAGCATGAGGTATTACATTTTGATTGTTTTTACTAGTAGCGTCTGGGCACATAAGATAAGTGAAACAAAGATGAAAATGCTGAGGTGGAAATGTAGCAAAGTTTAGATTTTAGATAAATACTGCAGTAAGCGTATCGTATATATGCTAACGGACGATGAAATCATGTTGAACACACTAATGTTGAACCCACCAAGGAAAGTTGGTTGATATATGTTGAATGATTTCAAAGAAATTAAGTATAATACAAGATAACCTAAGTAGAAGTGGCGAAGGGATTTTAAAAGCACGAAGTGACAGTAGATGTATCCTTTGTAGAAAGCTATGACAACAGAGACCTTAAAAAGCTCATTCCAAAATAGAGATAAGCTTATTAATTATTTTTTCTAGGAGAAACAAATAACTTTATATGTATTTCCAACTCTTATTCCTTCAAAACTGGGATGGGAAAATAAATTTCTATGATTTTAATGATCTTTGTAATACTTCTGTTTTTTTAAGTGAAACACCAACGCACCATTATTTGATATTTTCATTTGGAAAAATGTTTCACCACACTGCTCCCCCCGTATCAGTCCCCAAATGTGTTGATTAATGGCTGGTACACACGGCCTGCTTGTCACCCACATGACCCCCACGTACCACACACAAATCCCTGACTTCCACAGGGGACTGGTTCTGTGAGTGAGGGATGAGTGGTTATTGGAAGCAGCACTCTTTCATTTATGTAGAATTGTAAAGCTTCCAGAATCCAAGCCAAGGTTCCAAGTGCTGCAAATTCTGCTGGTGGACAGGATAGTGGTGGAGAACTGACTTAATTGTTATGAACACTTTCGACACAGATTCGAGAAGTCTCTGATAGGGTGAGCTTGAATTTGTGTTGTCATACCACAATATGTTGTACTGAAAAACCTAAAATGATCTGAATGAAAGTGTATGAAAAGATGGTGGTGACAACAATTCTAAACCGCTCAAAGAAATGGATTCCAGAGCAGGACTCATAAAGTTGATTGCAATATTTGGGGTAAGGGTTCTTGTTTATAGTTTTTGAAACTTGGTTGATTGGAATCTATAATTTGGTGCTTGTGATTCCTGCTCGTGCAGTGAAGATGATATCTGTCTCATGTTCGCATTTTGCTTCTTTCTCGAATGCAGTTATGGATTTATTCATTTTTTTTATTGGCTGTCCTGTGACGTTTGTTTTCATTTGCCGGCAACTTTTTTCTAATTTCCAATCATCTGTCCTCTTCCACAAGTAATCCTTAACAAAGCCCTGCTCATGATAATATTGCCTATGATACCCGCATTGAATTATAAAAGTTTCTGCTAATGCCAAACAATATTTATTAGCAAGCTTGATGTCTTCACATGTTGATTAATTTATTTTCTTTGTGTACGTAGTCCTTGATTTGCCTCCTTCGTTAATCTAATTATTTCTTATTTACTTTGTTTTTTGATTTGTCCTGCCTGATAAGTTTAAGGCTGAATTGCTTAAGCTGGAGTTAGGATCCTGTATGGGGAGGGCTAATAAAAATGAACAAGTATGTTTAAGTCATTGCCCTAAATGTTTTCTGTTAAATTACTCAAAAAAGTTCTCCATTTAAGCTATTTTCTTTGTTTTGCATTACCATTGTAATTTTAAGGAAAGCTTGTCCTTTACTATGATCTTGAAATGCTAGATGATGGGTAAACACATTATTTGCTTTGTAGTTAGATGCTATTATTCTTGCTCAACAACTTCAAAAGAAATTCTTTGATCAAAACTCCCCCTGTCGTCTTGTCAAGTAATGCATCACCACATTTGGTAATATTTTGCTGGTTCGTGGTTACTTACCATTAGCATATTTTGTTCTTATAATTCTAGCCTTTCTGCTGCTTTGTCTTGACAACTAGTTAAAACATTTCCTTTCATATTCCGGATTTGTACAGAGCTTTGTTATTTATGCCATTTTGCCAATCAGTGTTTGAACTTAATAATATTTTTGCTTCTCTATTTGTGTGCATTTGCATGGGTCATCTACTAGGTAAGATGGCGGTTTTACTAATAAAATAATACTAGATAATGAAAATTCTTTCTCTAAGAAAGTATTTTTAGATCGGAAAGTTATGAATTTCAAATCTGGCTGAAAAATGAGACTGTAGGACTTGGGTCTCAAACATGCATATCTAATGTGTTTCCATATCGTGGGCATCACCAAGAGAAATATCTGCAAGTATTAATGTTTGTAATTGGCCATAAATTGTTGAGGAGAAGAAATTACTGAGTGATATTCAAATATTGCATGTAGCAGTTAGGGAAATTCTATCTTATTACTAGAACTAGCTCAACAATCTAGTTCTGAGGCTGATAATGCTACCTTGTAGTGTTCATCTCAAGGACGGTGGAATCGTCCTGACTGGAACAGTTCCGGCAAGCCAAACGAGAAACCGACGATAGAGAGGGAGAGGGAGGGATAGAGATGTTGGAGAGGGAGAGAGAGGGGGCTCGGAGGCCCTCCTCTCCTCTCCTCCTTCGATCTCTTAGGCAGAGCCAAACCTTTGCGAATAAAACAGGTCCGATTCCTATGGGATTTTCAGCTCAATCACGTAGGATATCCAAACAAGCGCTTGGTGTTTTTTCGTGATTGACTTGAGCTGCAAACACTCGTCGGTGATACAAGTACACAACAATATTGATTTATTTGATTCTCTTGGAAGGAAAGAACATTGGAACAATATGCAAAATGGACTTTTTAGGGTCCCTTGTTATTTATCATGCGTTTGCTGTAACTAATAATGTTCCAACAGGTTTTTTTTTTTTCTTATGGGATTCGGATCAGCCCACTTACAAAGTGGTCTTAGATAATTATAAAATAGGTCTAGTTCAATCTATAATTCTATAGAAAAAATTTTTTGTACACCACCTGCGGTGTAAAAAATTTGACATGGAGCATACCGTCTCATCCGATTGGATCACGTAGCCATCACTTTTCAATACGTATTTAATGTCATTTAATGTCCGCAGTTCTACTTTTTCGTTTGAAATTTTGAATGACAAAAATACTCCTTCCCTTCCAAAAAAAAATTATGACATCTTGCACCGATATTATGACATCTTGCGTTGAAATTATGACTTTCTGCATAGGATATCATAATTTTTT
This sequence comes from Elaeis guineensis, assembly GCF_000442705.2. NCBI lineage: Eukaryota > Viridiplantae > Streptophyta > Magnoliopsida > Arecales > Arecaceae > Elaeis > Elaeis guineensis. The sequence goes on from NC_025995.2 coordinate 113,012,911, forward strand.
TACAGGATGTCATAAAGAAGGAAGGACGTTTTCATCATTGAATGAAAATTTTTTAATGACAAAAATGCGCTTCTCTCTTAATGATATTTTGTGAAAAAATTATGATATCATGTGCACAAAGTCATAATTTCAACGTAGGATGCCATAACATCGGTGCAGGATGTCATAATTTTTTCGAAAGAGAAGAGATATTTTCGTCATTCAAAATTTCAAACGAAAAAATAGAACTGCGGATATTAAATACACATTGGAAAGCAGTAGCTATGATCCAATACGGTGAAGCGGTGTGCTCCACGTCAGATTTTCATAACAATGCACGTGATGTACAAAGAATTTCTCTAATTTTAGATTTTTGATGGTTGGACTCTGAATCTCATAAAATTTTGAGTCTAACCATCCAAACATATCTTTAATAGAAGCTTGGCTGTTACTAATCTGTCATATTTGTTGTCCAGTTGGTTGGCTATACAACGGGAGGTGTCCCTCCCCTAACAATATGCCATCTTGCTTGCCTTTATCCATGCATAAATCCTGCACGCTTTAGACCATGTGTGCCCATGAGGGTACTCAATTTCGCAAGCTCCTGCAAATCAGCAGTACTTCAGACGTTTGGGATGCAGGGATGCGTGTCAGTTTATGCTGCAAGACATGATTGTCAACCTCTTCTTTTAATTGGAGTGACAAGTGAAATGCCACTTGTCCATGCTGGAAGTTATTGTACACGAGGCATCGCTTATGTCCGGTGGATCTTTAGGCCACAATTGGCATTTATCATGCTGGTGAGAGCTGAGAAGTCAATTTGGAATTTCAGTTGTTGGATTGCTGTAAATTGCCGTGTCACGCATAACCATTCTGTTGGGGGAATACCCGCTGACCGACCGACTGTCAGAGAATCCGATCGACCGAAGGGCCCGACCGACTGCTGGAGGGCCCGATCGATCGGAGGACCCGACCGACTGGACGGCCCGACCGTCCGACCGCCTGGCGGCCCGACCACCCCCGTTGGATAACTCCGACTGGTCGATAGGCCGACCGATCGTCGGTCGGAGCGACCGACCGACGGGAGCCACCAGCGGCTAATCGCCGACTTGGGGTATGTCGGGCGTATCCATCCCGACCGACTGAACCCGGGGGTCTGAGGCCCGACTTACATAAAGCTCGCCGACCGACCGGAGGAACCCGACGCCACTCCGTTGGCTGTCGACCTAGGGTCGGCTGACTCCTCCAACCGCCGTACAGCCGCCAGACGTTGTCAGCTCTGACACGGACATGCGGCACAGTTACCTAGGGACAACCTAGGGGCATTGTCCCGCCGAGGGCCGGGTCAACCCTGGTGATTAGACGGCCGCACGGCGACATGACGTTTTCACGGCGGCTCTGACAGCCCACAGTGAGTTGACAGTTCCTCACTTGTCCGCGCCATTAATGACGGCGCCATACCTAGCTCCACTATATATACCGGGGAAGGCAACAGTGCAAGGGATCGATCCGCCCGTCTCTTCCACATACGCAGACTCGCTCCTCTCTCTCTCTCCCTCTCTCTTTCTCAGAGCTCTCCGTCTGCATTTCACTGTTGCCCAGTCACCTCTCTGACTTGACCGTCGGAGGGTCCCCGCCGGAGCCGCCTCCGGTCAGTGCGGACTTCCTTTTGCAGGTGCACGCTTCCCGGCGATCGGGCGACGAGGCGATTGGCCGCAACAGATTGGCGCGCCAGGAAGGGGTACAGCATGACAAAGACAAGAGCTCAACGATCAAGAGTCACTGGGTCGGCCAGGCGCTCTTCCCGCCGGGAAGAAGCCTCCCCGCCCCCACTGGCGGCGGAGCCTAGCTCTCCGCGCCCTGCAGTGACCACGGAGGCCCAGATTGCGGCCATCGTGCGGCAGATGACCGTACTGACCGACGCAGTCAAAAGCCTCCAGCAACAACCGGCGGCCCGACCTATGCCTTCCAGGAGCAGCCGCCGACGGTCGCGCCGACCCCTGTCGCCTCCATGCGAGCGCTCCCAACAGCGCTCCCACGGAGAGGAGGAGGGGCGACCACGGCGCGACGACCGACGGTCCCAGCGGCCCTCTCCTTCCCCGTTGGAACGGGCGAGGAAGGAAAAGCGGCCGCGCACACCGTCGGCCTCTCTTTCAGAATCCTCCGGAGGCTCCACCCCTGGGGTCTCCCAGCATCGACGAGCGGACGACTACGAGCGACGGTTCGAGGAGATCGACCGCCGACTCGCCCAACTGCAGATGGACGGCCAGAAGTCTTCGAACGATGTCGACTTCCAGACCGCCCAGCCTCTCTCTCGACTGATCCTCGACGAGCCGATTCCCAGTCGGTTCAAAATGCCGAACGTGGAGCCATACGACGGCTCCACCGACCCAGTCGACCACCTCGAGAGCTACAAAGCTCTCATGACGATTCAAGGGGCAACCGACGCTCTTTTCTGCATCGGCTTCCCCGCGACGCTCCGCAAGGCTGCCAGGGCTTGGTACTCCGGTCTTCGATCAGGCAGTATCCATTCCTTCGCGCAGCTCGAGCACTCGTTCGTGGCCCATTTCAGCACCAGCCGAAAGCCACCGCGAACGTCGGATAGCCTTTTCTCCCTCAAACAGGGGGAAAACGAGACGCTCCGATACTTCGTGGCGCGATTCAACGCGGCCACGCTCGAGGTCCGGGACCTCAACGAAGACATGGCGGTTTCAGCCATGAAGCGGGGCCTGAGGTCGTCCCGATTTACTTATTCTCTGGACAAGACCCTCCCCCGAACATATGCGGAGCTACTGGAGCGCGCATACAAGTATATGCGCGCGGACGAAGGAGCGTCCGATCGATGCTTGGTCGAGCCCAGAGGTCCGAAGGAGAAGCGGAGAAAAGGTCGGGAGCCCGCCGAACCAAGCAGGCCCCCGGCCAATAGTCGGCTTTCTCCACCCCGACAGATCCAAAAATCACCCCGCCGACAGACTCCGAGGCCGGTGCGTCCCAGGTATGACTCCTACACTCCTCTCTCCGCTCCCCGTGCGCAGATCTTGATGGAGATCGAGGGGGAAGAATACCTGCGACGGCCTCCGCCTCTGAAGGCAAAGGGCCTCGACCATCGGAAGTACTGTCGGTTCCATCGGAGTCACGGCCACGACACCGAGCGATGCATCCAGTTGAAGGATGAGATCGAAAATCTCATCCGTCGGGGGTATCTCGGCAAATTTCGAAAGGGTCCGCCGACCCGACCGACTGCCGATCGACGCCCCCAGCCGACTGAAGAGGCGCCGACTAACCAGCCGACGGCTGGAGTCATCAACATGATCTCCAAGCGACTGGGATCGGGGACGTCTACAGGGGGGAGCCGACGAAAAAGTCGCGCCCGGACGGCGTAATCACCTTCTCAGAAGACGACGTTCGGGGCATCCAGACTCCCCACGACGACGCTGTTGTTGTGTCGGCGACAATAGCCAATTATGATGTAAAACGAATTTTTGTTGATAATGGAAGTTCGACAAATGTTTTGTTTTACTCGACCTTCTCCCGAATGCAACTGTCAACTGACCGACTTAGGAGGGTCTCCACGCCCTTGATCGGCTTTGCCGGAGACACCATCACGACAGAAGGAGAAATCACCCTGCCCGTGACGGTCGGTACCGAACCACGGCAAAGCACGGTCTCCCTCATTTTCGCGGTCGTCCAAGTTTTTTCGGCCTACAACGCCATACTCGGGCGACCCGGATTGAACGCCCTCAGAGCGATCGTCTCGACGTACCATCTCCTTGTTCGATTTCCGACCAAAAATGGAGTCGGGGAGATGCGCGGAGATCAACAGCTCGCCCGACGATGCTTCCAAATCTCCGCTCAAAACAACGAGACAAAGGATCCCCTGACAATCGACAAACTGGATCAACGGGAGGAGGAAGAACGGGGTTCGCCGGTCGAGCAGCTCGAGGCGATCCCGATAGGAGAAAATCCCGACAGAAAAGTTTGGGTCGGGTCTCAATTGCCCGACACAGAACGCCACCGACTGGCGGAACTGCTGACGGCCAACGCCGACATATTCGCTTGGTCGGCAGCAGATATGTCGGGCATCCCTCCAGAAATAATTACTCACCGACTCAACATCGACCCGACAATGAAGCCGGTGAGGCAGAAGAAAAGGTCCTTCGCCCCAGAAAGGCAGAAGGCCATCGACGAAGAAGTGGACAAGCTGCTCGAAGCAGGCTTCATTCGGGAATCCACGTATCCCGACTGGCTCGCCAATGTCGTCATGGTCAAGAAAGCCAACGGGAAATGGAGGATCTGCATCGACTATACCGACCTCAATCGAGCCTGCCCGAAGGATAGCTTTCCACTCCCGAAGATCGACCAGCTGGTGGATGCGACGTCCGGATTTCGACTGCTCAGCTTCATGGACACCTTCGCCGGGTACAATCAGGTCCGAATGGCGCCTGAAGACGAGGAGCACACCGCGTTCGTGACTCCCAAGGGCCTCAACTGTTATCGGGTGATGCCCTTTGGATTGAAGAATGCCGGCGCCACCTACCAGCGACTCGTCAATAAGGTCTTCAAAGACCAGATCGGGCGTAACATGGAGGTGTACGTGGACGACATGCTGGTAAAGAGCCCGCAGATCCCGGATCATGTTCAGGATCTCGAGGAGACCTTCCGCACCCTTCGACGACACCGAATGAAGCTCAACCCGACCAAATGCACTTTCGGGGTGACCTCAGGGAAGTTCCTCGGATTCCTCATTTCTCAGAGAGGGATCGAGGCCAACCCTGAGAAGATAAAGGCGATCCTCGACATGCGTCATCCGAACACCAAGAAGGAGGTCCAACAGCTGAACGGAAGAATCGTCGCTCTTAGCCGATTCATTTCCCGATCAGCTGAAAGGTGCCTCCCGTTCTTCAAGACCCTGCGCCGGGCGAACGGTTTTTCTTGGTCGGATGAGTGTGAACAGGCCTTCGAAGACCTGAAAAGGTACTTGGCTTCCCCGCCGCTGCTCGTAAAGCCGCATGTCGGGGAGACCTTGTATCTCTACTTGGCCACATCTTCTGAGGCGATCAGCTCGGTGCTCGTTCGGGAAAACGAGTGTCGGACTCATCAGCCCATCTACTATGCCAGCAAAGTGCTCCACAGCGCCGAAGCCAGATACTCGAAGACGAAAAAGATGGTTTTCGCCCTGACCGTCTCCGCGCAACGGCTCCGACCATACTTCCAGGCCCACGCCATCGTGGTACTCACTAACCGGCCCCTGAGGGCCATACTGCGCCGGCCCGACACATCCGGACGACTCGCTAAGTGGGCGATGAAGCTTAGCGAGTTCGACATTCAGTACCGACCGAGGCTTGCCTTAAAGGCGCAGGTCTTGGCCGACTTCATCGCCGAATGCCCGACGACCGACCAAGGGTCGGGGGCTGAAGGCCCGGGACGAGATTCGGTCTCTGAGCCAGACCCGATCTCCACCTGGGTACTCCACATCGACGGAGCCTCGAACGCTCAGGGAAGCGGGGCCGGGCTCCTGCTCACGAATTCGGATGGGGTAGTCACCGAATACGCCCTCCGGTTCGACTTCAAGGCCTCTAACAATCAAGCCGAATACGAGGCACTCCTCGCGGGCTTGAGGATGGCGAAGGAGCTGGGCATCGACAGCCTCCGGGCATTCTCCGACTCTCAGCTGATCGTGGGGCAGGTCAAGGGCGACTTCGAGGCGCGAGATCCGACCATGATCAAGTATCTTCAGAAGGTAAAGGATCTCGTGGCCCGCCTTGAGTATTTCGAGATCTCCCACATCCCCAGGACGGAGAACGCCCGTGCCGATGCTCTCTCCAGATTGGCAACGTCGGCCTATGATTCTTTGGGTCGGACGTTCGTCGAAAACCTCCAGCAGCCGAGCATTGATCGGGTCGAAGAAGCGCAGCAGCTAACGTCTGAACCAAGTTGGATGGACCCGATCGTCCGGTACTTGTCCGACGGGACCAGTCCCGAAGATCCCGCGGAGGCCAAGCGACTCCGATGGTCGGCATCGCAATATGTGATCATGGACGGCCGACTCTACAAGAGGTCGTTCTCCCTCCCTCTGCTCAGGTGCTTGGGACCGACCGACGCCGACTAAATGCATCTACGGAAGTCCGAACCCCTAACCTTTACAAGGTTCGGTCGGCTCCCGACTCAACGGATGAACCCAACTGGCAACTTCGACTACCCGAAGCCGACCTAAAGTCGGGACCCATCCACTTTCAGGGCTATGCAAGTTGTCGGAGTCCTACCGACTCACGTGAGTTAGTGGCTTACTTAAGTTAGCAACTAAAGTTCGACATCGCAGCTATAGCCGGCATCACAAATAACAAGGAGAGAAAGAAAGAAGTTTCATTCATTGATGAAAAGGAATTACAGAGTCGGGACGAAGCCCGATTACATGTATTTTCAAAAAGACAAAAATAAAGATGGTCGGCAGGGCCGATCACCCGTCCTGGTCGATCTCTTCGACCGACAGAGGATCGGGGATGATCGACGTCTCGGCCATAAGCGACGCTTGGTCGGCCGCCGAGGGATGGGCTTCGGTCGACAAAGGAACTTCGGTCGGTGCCTGCTCCGGGACGGCTTCCTCCACCGCGATGACGCCTCCCGACGGCTGGTCGGCCATCTCTTCCGTTCCTTCTTCTTCGGCTCCTTCCTCGGCGAACGGAGGGACGACGCGGCTGACGTCCACCTCCGGGTACAAGGCACGGACGGCGTCCCGACCATCCTCGAACCCGACCCGGTATGAGGCGAAGCCCGATTCGAGCATCTCCTCCCGATGTCGGTCGGATGACCGGAACTCCTCCACCGCCCTCTTGGCCGACTCCCTCGCCGACATCGCCTCGTCCTCGGCTCGGGCGAGCTCCTCCCTCGCCGACTCCGCCTCGACCTTCGCCATTTCGGCGTCGATCTGGGCGATGGACAGCTTCTCTTCGGCTTCTGCGAGCTTCTCCAGGCTGGCCCGGAGTTGCTCGCGTTCCCCTTTGAGTTCGGCAGTTGCACCATCCCGTTCGCGTCGAAGGCGGCGTACGGCCCGACCTTTGTGCTTGGCCTCCTTCTTGGCCGACTGCAGTTCGGACCCAAGCCGGGAGACCTCGTCGACTAACTTGGCCTCCCGGTCGGCCGACTGCAGGAGTTGTTCGGCCAACATCGCCCTCTCAGCTTCGGCCGCCGCCGACCTCTCCTTGAAGGCTGCCCGAACGTTGCCGAACCTTCGGTACCCGGCCTCAAGTTCGGACATTGTGAAAATCAGCTGCCGACCAAAAAGCTTCGTCAGAATTGCATGATAAGCAAAAATTCCTAAGGAAAATCTCTAAGGAAGAGAGGACTCGAAGCTTACCTCGACCATTGTCGGGTAGAACCGAGACAACATCTCGGACACCTGCCGAGTTCGCAGCAACCCCACATCGGTTGGGAGGAGGATCCCTTGGCACAACCTCCTCGCAAGATCGTGGTCGGCCAACGCCGACGCACCCTCGGGGTAGTAGGCGCTTGGGGGCATCGACCGGCCCCCCGACCTATCCTCCTCTGCGGGCTCCATCGGGGCTTTTCCCCGATCAGCTGCCCCGACCGACGGGACTGGCAGCGACGGGACGCTGGAGTTCGATCCGGCGCCCCCTGTTGCACCGACGGACGCCGCCGAACGATGTTCGATTTCCCGAACGTCATCCGGCTCCACCCGCACCGGCGAAGCCCCCGATACTTCTTCAGCCGCCTCCTCAGTCGGCCTCTCCTCGGCTCGGACCGTCGGAGCCACGAGGGCTATGACCGGCTCCGACTGGTCGGTCGCCGACGCCTCGACGGTTGGCGGAGCTGGGGTTGGCTTCTTTACAGGACGCGAAGGGCCGGCCCCCGATGCAGGCCTCTTCCTCTTGGCGAACTGCCGAATCTCGGCATCAGTCGGCCTCATCCTCGGTGGAGTCCCTGCAATACCGACAAAAGAGTTAATGGCTGGACCAAAAGCCGACCAAAAGATGGATAAAAAAGAAAAGCCGGAGGATCGGGCGATACCTATTCGGGGGACCAGACTCAAGCCGGCGTCATAGAGAGCTTGTTCGGTAACAAGCTCCCTCTGCTTCGGTACCGACATGTCCTTCAGTCGGTGGAAGTCCTCCCGGTCGTCCGCATCCACCCGACTGTTTTCGTTGGCCACGGTTCGGGGTGTACCCCAACGAGAAGGAAAGCCCCAAGAAGAGGAAGAGGAAACAAAGAAAAACTGGTTCTTCCATCCATGAATGGATGATGGAAGACCAGTTATGAGAGCAAGACCCTTCCGGGGGTTGAAGAGCCACCACCCTCGGGCTTTAGGGTGGGGTCGGAGTACAAAGAAGGCCCGGAAGAGGGAAACGCGGGGGTTGGTCGGCAAGAGCTGACACAACAGCGCGAAGGAAATGATTAGCCGAATAGAGTTCGGCGCCAGTTGCGCCGGACAGAGTCCGTAGTAATCAAGCAGATTCCGGACGAACTCCGGAATCGAAAGTCGAAGACCCGCGCGAAGGTCTTCAACATACAGCGCCAGATCGCCAGGCGGAGGGTTGTTGACCCGACCGCCGGCCCCTGGAGCGGAGAGCCGAAACTGCTCCGGGATGCGATAGTGCTCCCGAAGCTGATCGACGTTCGGCCCCGAAAGCGAGGAGGCCTCATCTTCCAGAGCCGATCGGGAGTCGTCGGTCGGGTTCCCCGACCGAGCTCCCTGAGTCGGTTTCCTGGTCATTATGCAGGGACCGAAAGAGGAGAAAGAGAAGAAAGGAAGGAAGAAGGGGAGGGAGGACCACGAACCGGATCCGGATGGACCCTCCGCAGACGAAGAAGAGCTCTGCCCGCGACGACTGAAAAATCCCCCGGACAGAGTTTCCCCAGCGAGATGTGGCAAATGTGGGTCAGGGTCCGGGAGGTCCTATATATATAGGGCCGGCCGACGGCCGAGATCCTTCCGCGCCGACCGAAGACCTGCAGATGCGCGACGCGTGGCGCCCCCCGGTTGGCGGAAGATTTGGCGCGCCCCGCCCCGGGACGGCTGCACCGCCCGCATTAAATGCTGGAGGGGGCGCCGGCCAACCACCTTGGCACGCGGCACGCGGGGCGCGGCCCCGCATTCACGCGCCCGCACCGGTTCGCGTTCCCGATGGGACGCCTGACAGCGGCCCTCTCTTCCTCGATCGGCGCCGAATATCCGATCGACTGACGCTGTATCGTCCGACGCCCGATCTTCTGACACCGGCGTGACGACTGACGACGACAAGACGTGGCGTCTGACACCTGACGCCGACGTGACCTCTGACGTCGACTGGACGTCCGGATCGCTGGGCATTCATGAGGCGTCTGACATCGGATCACCCGACAGTACGGTCGGATCTACACATGCGACAAATCCACTCCCAGTCGTCCGGGATTGCTGCCCGAATGGAAGCCTCGGCCAGTCCACCACCCGACTTGGGAGTGGAGGGGGGCAACTGTTGGGGAATACCCGCTGACCGACCGACTGCCGGAGGGCCCGACCGACCGGAGGGCCCGACCGACTGCCGGAGGGCCCGACCGACCGGAGGGCCCGACCGACTGCTGGAGGGCCCGACCGACCGGAGGGCCCGACCGACTGGACGGCCCGACCGTCCGACCGCCTGGCGGCCCGACCACCCCCGTTGGATGACTCCGACTGGCCGATAGGCCGACCGATCGTCGGTCGGGGCGACCGACTGACGGGAGCCACCAGCGGCTAATCGCCGACTTGGGGTATGTCGGGCGTATCCATCCCGACCGACTGAACCCGGGGGTCTGAGGCCCGACTTACATAAAGCTCGCCGACCGACCGGAGGAACCCGACGCCACTCCGTTGGCTGCCGACCTAGGGTCGGCTGACTCCTCCAACCGCCGTACAGCCGCCAGACGTTGTCAGCTCTGACACGGACATGCGGCACAGTTACCTAGGGACAACCTAGGGGCATTGTCCCGCCGAGGGCCGGGTCAACCCTGGTGATTAGACAGCCGCACGGCGACATGACGTTTTCACGGCGGCTCTGACAGCCCATAGTGAGTTGACAGTTCCTCACTTGTCCGCGCCATTAATGACGGCGCCATACCTAGCTCCACTATATATACCGGGGAAGGCAACAGTGCAAGGGATCGATCCGCCCGTCTCTTCCACATACGTAGGCTCGCTCCTCTCTCTCTCTCTCTCTCTCTTTCTCAGAGCTCTCCGTCTGCATTTCACTGTTGCCCAATCACCTCTCTGACTTGACCGTCGGAGGGTCCCCGCCGGAGCCGCCTCCGGTCAGTGCGGACTTCCTTTTGCAGGTGCACGCTTTCCGGCGATCGGACGACGAGGCGATTGGCCGCAACACATTCTTTAGTGCATTATGTGCTGCAGAATTTGCATCAGATAATTGTGAGTAATGATCTGTCATTATTTTTTCTGCAAGTTAAAATAATGTCATTGTAAATGTCATGAGTTTTGCAGTCTGGTATTCACATTCACATTCTTTCAGTTCAAGAACTCTGATCACCAATATGCTGGAAGTGCAGAAGATGCAGCTCATCATGCTATTGGAGTCTCCTGGTGGTTGCACCAAATAGTTGGGTTTGAATCCTCCTTTCACCAGCTTTTGGGAGGTGGTTAAGTATTGTTTGGGGGAAGGCCAGTCTCGCCTGCTGGCCTCTTCTTCCAAAACACGGAAAATGGCTGACAGCATAAGGATATACAAAGTTTACTATGCTGCTGTCCCAGTGATGTAAATTTTGGCCTGTCGACCAACCCATTTGCATCCTGGCCATGGAGTTGATGTTTGATGATTAATGTTATCAATACTGATTTATCTGAAGGGGGACGTGAGCATGTGAACTGGGAATATAAACTTTATTATTTGCATGGATTTAAGTTTCCTCTAATGTAAGTAGCTGGTTAGCGGCGATTTTGTTGGAGGCAAATTTGAAACTCCGTTTACAATCCTCATCAACATAGTATCCGAAGTCCATTGTTTTCGAGCCTTTTCTAACAAATAGAATTAGAATCCAAGTCTCTAAAATTTCCTAGAGAGCCTGATCGATGAAACGTAAATGATCATAATGAATATTTTATACTCTTTCTTTTTTTGGTATCATATTTTATACTCTTTACAAAGGTGTTTAGAATAAGCGAGTTAACTTCTCAAGGTCAAACACCAAAATGGTTCAAGAGCCGGTTACATAAATAATGAGCCTTATTTACTTCAATAAAAGAAAAATCGTAGTAACAAAATGAGAAGAGATCTTCAGTAAAGATAGTCCTAAATTTTCTTTTTTGGCATTTTTTTTTTTTTTTCTCGTGACTGACATCCAATTCATGCGGAACGTAAGATTCAAGAAGAGCTGCGTGCATTAACTACGTTAACTGCACGCTTGGCATTTTCGATTATAGAAATAGTTCTTCAATTACATTATTCTTCTTATTGTTTGTGAGGTTCATTTTTGCTAAAAATTAATGCATTAACACGTTCGGCATTTAAAGTCAGGTAAGAATTTTCCTAATCGAGATTGTATCTGGAATCCATCCATCGTGGATCCTAATCCGAACTCATAAGATCTCAGCCGTCCGCTGGATGGGTTTGCCTCCCTCATCGTATTCTCCTCATACCGGCCAGCTCTTTTCCGGGAAATGTGACAACTCACGGATGCTTCTCCCTGTCCCGTGCTCGCCTTTAGCTGGAAGGCATCTGGTATCTGAGATCGTCGATTGGATCGACGTAACGTTCCCCAGTGGGGCCCCATACTGAACCAACCTCCTCTCGGCCTCCCTATCCGCTGCTTTCCCCTCTTTCCCCTCTATTTATTTTTATTTTTCCAGAGAGAGAGAGAGAGAGAGAGAGAGAGAGTGGTGAGGAGAAAGTCGGCTCGGCAGATCCTTCCGCTCTGGAATGCCCTAGAGATAAAAGAGAGAAAGAAGAAACCATTGCCTAGTTGTCTTCAATCTGTTCCTCTTCTATAATCCAAGAGAACGAAAAGTATAAATCGAGAGAGAGAGAGGGAAGCTTTTGGGATGAGAGGGTGATGGGAGACGAGAAGAAGGCGTCTAGCGCGATGGGGAGCAGAGAGAGAGATCGGGAGCTGCTGATCCCGGTGGCAGAGGACCCCGCCGAAGACTCCGATTCCAAGGCCTCGGCCTCCTCCTCCGCCGCCGTCCACCACCACTCCGGTCGTGAGGTGTGCCCTAATGCCCTTCATTTCTGCATGCTTCACATTTTAGAGTTTATTTTTGGTTGAAAACTGGCATCCGGTTTATTTTTGTTGAATTCTGGAATCTTACGTCATTTCTTGGTTGTCTTAAGGGGCGATTAGAGGGTCTCTTTTCGATTTAGGGATCAGGTTATTGTGATTTCCGTTCTCCTGGGTTTGTTATTTTGGTTATGAGGATTTGGTGGAGATCCAATTTGTCCTGTATGTTTCAATTGGTTTTCGTTTGATTGGAGGATCGACTGTTGGAACAGTCATCCTCTCACATGAGGAAAGGCACGCCGGCCAGCTGCGCTGAGGCTGGTCGGCAATTGGAGGATCGATTGTTGGTTGAATGGTTTTGCATGGAATTGAATTTGGTTTGAGCTTTTCTTTCTTGCATTTTTATTAGGATTGTCGAGTTGAAATCTGTCAATTTTCAAAAAACCGGCGTCTTTATCTTGTTTTTCTTCTATCTGGGTTTGTTTGTTGGTTGGGTGGACTAATTATGTGGTTTTCAAAGGAAGGTTTTCTCTTTGGTTTTGGTTTTGTTTGTTTTTAGCTGAGCTTGATTTTGATTTCAATGGCGGACTTTATGGTTCATACTTGGCAGTAGGGATGTTTGACTCCTTGCTATGGATCTATTCAGTTTGAACTATAATTCTCTGCATGTTATCTTCTGCCTTAGTAAATGTGAGAATTAGTGGTGGGATTATGTTCTTTACATGACATCATACATGTGTTGTGGCTTGAATAATATATCATAGTGGTAGCATTTGCAGTGCTTGGGGAAGAAAGAGTGACGCAAAATTTTGGAAACAAGAGCTTACCTACATGACAACTAATGGAATGGTGGTGATATATCTTAGCCCACCTAATGAATAAAACTGTGTTAACTATAATATGAGATCCATCACCCATGCACCTTGGTCTGTTCACATAGCTCATGCCTCATTAAGTTTTTCTATAATGATGCCTCTTGGATCCTTACCTAGGTATGAAATGTGTTTAAAGGTCTTTGTTTAGCTTGCAAAGACCCAACAAGTGTAAGTACATGCTTGCAATGTACACATTCCACTAAGAACTTATGCCCACAAGGATTGAAGCAAAGTTGACTAAACCATAATGGGAGGTCATACTAGTTGGCGACTGATTCATGTAATATGTATGTCCCATACTAAGCCGAGGTGTGCCAAAACTTGGGGCAGGGAGAGGGTGAGGGGGGAGAAGGAGAGGGGGAGATAGGCACACCGGTTATCATCATTGTGGAATGGAACCCTAATGGCTAGCATCGTCATGCTGTTGCATTGTCATTGTCTTGGAGAGGTAGCTTGGGAGGAGAATCGAGAGAGAGAGAGAGAGAGAGGGGTGTATCAGTTGTCATTGTCACAGAACTGAACCCAAACGGCTGGTTTTGTCGAGCCATCATTGTCTTGGAGAGGAAAATTAGAAGGAAAATTGAGAGAGAGGGAGAGGAGAATTGAGATTAGAGATCGAAAGAGAGGGTGAGAAGTATCGAGACTTCAAATCAACCAGCCACACCATCCTAATAATCAATCAGTCCGCCTAGGTACACCTCGAACTTATCTATTCAGAACGATTTGTCTGTCACCAGATTGAAGTGTAGGTCAAAAAATTCGTATAAGTTGTTTGTTGAACCACTCTGAACCGGATGGTTTGGGGCATGCTGAACCGTACCGACAGCTAACCGGTGCGGCTTGGACATTCCATTCGGAATGCCGGCGAAAACAGAGCAAGGGAGAATGAAAGAGAGGAAGAGAGAGAGGATGAGAGGCAAGGAAAGGGAAAGGCCGTCGGTGGCCTGTCGAGGCTGTCGGAGCTCTCAGTCCTCCACGAGATACGAGAAGAGAGAGATAGAGAGGGGAAGGAAAAGAAGAGGAGGGAGGAGAATGCGGCGGGGAGGCTGTTGGAGGGCTATCGGATGGCTGTCGTGGCTGTCGGACGGCCCAAAATAGCCCCGCAGTTGCCACAGGTTCGAAACAAGGGTGAAGCTCCTGTTTCGTCGTGTCTTGGAAAATGCGATACACAGTGAAACCGGCAATGGATTTTGGGTTTCATTGTGTATCGTGTTTTTTAAAAACATGATGAAACAAGAGTTTCATCCTTGTTTCGAACCTACAGCAGTTGAGGGGCTGTTTTGGGCTGTTCGACGGTTTTCCGGCGGCCTCCCTGGTGTCTTTTTCTTCCTCATCTTCTTTTCCTTCCCTCCCTCTCTACTCTCATTTTCTCTCGTGGAGAACTGCAGAGCCTAGGAGGCCTCCGCGGTCCTCTAGCGGCCTCCGCGGCTCTTCGATGGCCACCGACATCTCTACCGGCATCCTTTTATTTCCCTCCCTCCCCCATCTCTCTTTCTCTCACTTTTTCTCTTCAGTTCATCCCTAATTTCAGTGTTAGTTTGGGCCTAGTATGGTATGGTACGGGGGTGTACCAACTCATATTGCCGGTCGATTGGTAAAAGATCTGGTTTTGAATCGGCGATCCTTGTGTTTAACAAAAGGAAAGCCTTTATATCTCCTCACCCCACAAAAAGAAAAGAAAAAAAAAAGAAAACTCATTCTAAGTAAGGTTTTAAATCCTTTGGGATGGAGATGTCTCGGTCCGTTGTCCCATCCCATTTCAATAGCAATTCCGGTCACACATTCTGGTAGATATCCTTCATCTTTCTTTATTTCTTCATTCCTTTTTTTCTTTCTTTCTTTTTCTTTTTTTCCTTTTGTATTTTCTTTTTTTTTCTTCTATCTTTGTTTCTTTCCTTGAATTTTTCTTTCTCAACTTATTCCTTCCTTTCTTTATTTTTCCTTTTTCTTCTCTCTTTCTTTTCTTTTTTTTCTCCTTCCTTTCTTTTCTTCTCCTCTCCTTTCTTTCATTTACCTTCTTTTCTTTCACTTTTTCTTCACCTTTCCTTTCTTTCGTTTGTCTTTCTTCTCCTCGCATGGATGGGTTTGGAATCCCGACCGCGACCCCGTTCCAGTCTCATTTTCTCTCAAGAATAGAATAGGATGGCCAGGATGTTCTCCGTCCTGCTGGGATGTAAAACCTTCATTCCAAGTAAACTTCTAGAAATTATTTTCTACTGTTCCAAATGCTTAGAAGTGAATTTTGCTTTCAAGGAACTTACTTTCAAGAAGCCACTCTCATGATGTAGTTTGTGGAATTTCTCGAGTCCTATCATCGCATAATTTTGGTCAACCTTTTAATTACAATAAATTATTTATGTTGGCAAACCCTTGTGAACCTCGTCTATCATATGGTCCATTTCCCTTAAGGTTTTTGTTTTCTTTTAAGCTTATCATGCTATTGAATTTGAATATTACTTAATATACGAGATGTTCTATGATGCTACCATTGTCTAGAAAAATTTTTGATGTGAGACATGTGGCCAAGGTATGTAAGTGCTAGGCGAATTCCTAGCAGTGACAAGCGTTGCTAGTAGCACCATTTACAGCCATACTTATTGGTGACTTCTCCAATAGCACTATCATCAATTGTGATCAAGGGAAATGACAAGAGAGGAAAGAAAAAAGATTACCCCCTTATTTCAGCCACTAATCCATGAGAATTGCAGCTGCCACATAGAAGAGCGATGCACTGCAGCACTGATGCTACTGAGCACTATACCAGCATTTCTCTTCTCTCCTTCATTCCATTTCCACTTTGTTGTCATGAAGGGTTAAGGCGTGTGGAAATTGACAGAAATTTGTGAAGCACCTGCCTTAGATGCAAACACATGCATAATCAGCTGCCTAGTAATGGGACCACCCAGGCCTGTCAGAGCACTTGGTTGCCTTGACCCACCCAGGCCTTGGTGCCTTGATCCACCTAGGGCAGCCCCCCTGGCCGCGCTTATTTTGCTTTTCAAAACAATGGGTTCTAGACATATTTCATAGTCTTGTCGATGCGAATCATTTAAAGAAATCAGTTGTTGAAGGCTTGAGATAGACAAGGGTTGAAGGAGGGAGATTGAGAGAAAATTGGCAGAATTCTAGCATGTGAGAGTTTGTTGGTATTTCATCATGCTATTTTCGGGTTGTGAACAGTTTTAAGATTTTATTATGTACATCCAGTAGTCTCCTTGTGTTTGGTGTATCAAATAGGTATATTGCTGACTAGCCTACATTGTGATGTCTAAATAGTTGTGTTGGTGATCAGTCTCTGTTATGATAGCCATTTCACTCATAAGGGGATTAGAAGAGGCATGTTGCAGAAGGAGATCAGTCTGAAATGTTTCATCTTCTGCAGCAACCTCTCTTTAAGTTGAGACATGTACCTTGTGACATATTCTCTAGTAAGTTTTGAGCTATCTGGACCTTCTAGGAACCTATTAAGCATCGCACCCCCCCTTTTCCCTTTTTTCTTTCTTTGATGTCTAACCCTTTTGAGCTTGTAATTCCATTTAAGGAAAATTGGAGAATTATAGTCCTTCTGTCTTGGTTTATATATGGGCTTTTGTTTGACCTTTTCTTACTTATTAAAATCTTTATAGTTATTCATGTTTTGCTATAAAATTTGTGAATTTTATGCCTTTATATTAGCACCTTCCAGGCTAGCCAACTAGTTCAATTTGTAAAGAACATTGGACTTATATTTGAATCTAGTCTCTACTATTTATAGTTGGAACCCTGAAGTAGCTGTTGAAGAAGGCTAGAGTGAGCAGATCATTTCCTATAAATCTCTCTTTTTGTTTTTTGCGAGAAAATTTCTACGTTACACTATTCTGCATATATGACATTTCTATCAGCTATTAATTGTTCAATAGCACTCAAAAATATGATACTTTTTTGAGAACTAAGAATTGTTATGCAAACTGTGTGCTGGATTTTAAACAAAAACAATTCTACCATGCAGGCATTTTATAAAGTTGTTCGTAGTTGGGCTTCAAAAAAGTTCATGACTGGATGGTATGTTTCGTGTATTATATGTTTTCTATTCATATATATTGAGTCAAGTATGCACTTCTTTGTTGCTTCTCTGTTTAGTTCTACATATCTTATACCAACTGTCATTCACACTACATTATAATTTCATTAGTTGGAACTGTTTAACATGACAGATTAGACTTCAGGACTTGTACTCCTGCTTTTACATGTTTAGTGCCCATACTCAGGCATAGCTTGTTGCTACCAACTTCCATTAAAACCTACTTTGATACAAAAGTTTCATTTGCATGTTATTTTTAAATTTCTATTTTGTGCTTCTTACAACATTTATAATATTTGATGCTTCTTAATTTCCCTTGATAGCAGGGATATTTCAATCTATTAACATGAACAGTAATCTTCAAATTAATTATGTTAGCTCCAGTTGATCTTGTTTTACTATTTGTTCCTATTTTATTAGGCCTAGTTCTTTGACTGTGTTAGGTGCTTCATGGAAGTGGCTTTCATAGAAAGTGATGCAAAGTAGGAGTTTCCAGGAAGCTTTTGCATAAAATGTTACTACAAGCTATAAATCTTGCTTAGTGATTTTTTAGAAAAAGTAAGGGATAAAATAGATGATATACTTAAGGTTGAGGTAAATTTTTTTTTGGGGGGGTATTTGAGAAACAAGTAATTTAAATGGCGAATGGTAACATTCATCTAAGATATGCACCATAAAACTTGGAAGATCTTCGGAACCATGTTTAAAATAACACCGAACTATTTTAATCACAGGAATTGCGATAATTTTGGTTGATAAAAGAAAGTCAGAGCAAAATTTGACAAAGAAATCCTTTGTTAATAAGTTTCGGCGACCCAGACCAACATCCAATGGTAGTAATCACCAAATGACTGTCTCATGGTGTGTTATTTATTGATGTTTATCTAATGTGTGTGTGTGTGTGTAGTCCACAACTCAACTCAACTAAGCCTCATTCCCAAACTAGTTGGCGTCGGCTACATAAATCCTTTTCCTCAGCTAGGTTTCCTGTTCATAGGATGTCACTATAGTTTCATTATGGCTGTCAACCTACTTTAACTGGGGGTGACTGCTGCAACTGGGAGCGCCTATGTACAAAGTATTATGCACAGGCAGAGTTCTTTTTAAGTCAACAATTATAATCTTTTATAAGAAATTAGATCATATTTTAAGAATTTGTCAAATCTAAGTATTCAACTGATGATATTTTTATTTGGAAAAAAAAAATCTCTGGATTATTGAATTCAGTTTGTATATTTGTTGGATGCGTGTAGCATTTTTTTTTATTAAACAAAACAGATATGATAATTGTCTCTCCATCCATCCATAGGAGTGACCAGTCTTGCTGTCATATCTATTTTGAAGAAGAATCTGAATGCAGTTGAGGATGAGCATAAAACAGAATATGGTCTATTTTGCTTGTATGAAATGGATTGATATAGTGCAATACCATGGTGTCCTGATCCCATTTGATTTGATAAAATAGATATATAAAACATTGGATTCAGTAAGAGACTGACAAGAGAATCCCAAAATTATGTTAGGTTTTTTTATGATTAATATGAAACCAAAGCGAGTTTTATGCTGTATCATTTTTTTTAACTTGTTGGTTGTTTTCCTTACCTCTTTCTGCATCTTGCAGTGTTATCTTGTTTCCAATAGCGATCACCTTCTACATCACCTGGTGGTTTATCCATTTTGTGGATGGATTTTTCTCTCCAATTTATGCTCAACTTGGAATCAACATATTTGGTATGCATCATTATTCATATAGTCCTTCTATTTGGTTATGAATTTCTACTTCAGTATTCTATGCATCGTTTATGGATGACATTCCTTTTCCCTTACATTGTTTATGCTTATTATCAGCCCGGGAGCTTATCATACTTAAGTCATTTGATTTGTCGTTAAGCTGAACTAAATGTTCATTATTTTCTTATGTTTTAGGATACATGCAATGAAACTTTAGCTAAATATTGTCTAGATTTATCAGCGAGACATCACTATGTTTCCTTTTAAATGTCCATTGGATTCGATCTTTTTTCAACAATCTAAGTGTCAACTCTTAAGTGTCGCTTTGTATCTCCCAAATTCCAACAACAAATAAAGTGGAGATAGTTGTTTTATTTTTTTTTCTGCAAGAGTTTCATGATAAAGTTTTCAATAACTTATCCAGTTATTGCTTGCCATTTTTTGTGTATGCAGTGAACAAGCATGTGAATATTTAGGTGCCAAAACTTGGAACTGTAAGCTAGTTCTTGCACTAGAAAACCAACCATGTATTATTCATCTTAATTGCAACTATTTTGCATAAAATTGCCATGGCAGGAACAAGGAATATGCTTTTACTTGGCACTATGTTGTGGGCGATCTGTTTGTTTTCTTGTTTTAGTTTTGTTTGATGTTTGTAGGTGGGAGGAGGGGAGGGTATCAAGGGAGTTATTTTGTTGATTCTCTTATTTGTTCTGTTCATTCTTCATTCTTTTTGCACAGTGATATCTCCTAGGCTTCTAGTTATTGCTTTTATCATTTGGTTAGTTTTTGTTCTTTACTCTCAATGTAAGCTAATTTTGAAGTTCTAGTTAATTAAATTCATATGTTGCCTCCCGTTTCCAACATTTCTGAAAAAAAACCTGTATTTATTGCTTGACTTTGTTAGGACTTGGTTTTGTTACTTCCATATTGTTCATCTTCTTGGTTGGAGTGTTCATGTCATCATGGCTGGGGGCATCTGTTCTTAGCCTCGGCGAGTGGTTTATCAAGCGGATGCCATTTGTTCGACACATATATAATGCATCGAAACAAATTAGCGCTGCTATATCACCTGGTGATGTTCCTTCACTTTCATGATTATGTCAGTCTTAATTTACTTTCTGTTGCTAACATTGGTGATGTTCCTTCACTTTCATGATTATGTCAGTCTGTCATTTACTTTTCTGTTGCTAATATTCTCTAATTACAGATCAAAATACACAAGCCTTCAAGGAAGTTGCCATCATAAGGCACCCCCGTATCGGAGAATATGCATTTGGATTCATCACTTCAGCTGTTGTTCTTCAGGTCCAAACATCAGGCACTGAGTATTATTGGTTTCATGCATTTTCATTATTGCTCATGCTTGTTTGTTACATTACGTATGCATAACCTTATTGACTACTCATCGGGCATGCCAAAATTTTTCTATGATGGTTTGTGTAAGTCTATGGTATTAATTTGGATTATCTTGTAAGGTTGAGTTAGGATTCTAAGTTATATAAACTTTCTTTCTGCCAGATGCATCGGACGAGATGTATATTTTAGTAAACAAAAATTGTCTGTATTCCATATAATTTAACAAGTTGTTGGAAAGGATGAAAAATGTGCTAGATTACCATGTAAGATTGAGGGGTTTAAGATTGGGATGATTTGGTGGATAGGTTTGTTGACGGGGAGTTGGTTGGATAGGAGAATAGGCTTGGTTAAACCAGCCAAAAAGCTGTTTCTCCAATTTGTTGGCATTTTTCTTTCTTTTCTTTTTTTTTTTTTTCCCTTATCATGGATTGATTAAACAGAGGGGTGACACATCAAATAAGAGGTGGGCTTTTTGTATGAGATGTAGAATATTTTGTGAACTTTTGCTGTTAATTTAAACTTCTGGGGGAGACATAAGTGCTCAAAATGATACTGAAGCGTATCTTATGCATAAAAATAGTTCAGGGCTTGCGATAAACTTTGTGGAAATATAATGCAGGGATAGTTCTGTGGTATAGGTGGAAGAACATAGTGAGAGAACTAGGATGTCTTGGAGTTCCACTACTATGGGTTAAAGAGATATGGTGATATTGATATTTGAGAATTTAGTAGTATAATCATGTAGTACAAAGACTTGAGAAGAGGACATAGTAAGAAAGGGGGCTCCAATATTTTTAATGAAAGGCCTAACTAGATCAACATGAATATTGTGCCGAAGGAGGTGGCAGGGCTCATATTAAGAAGCATGTGACATTACGTAGGATGTAGTAATGGATGTATGCTTTACCTCCGAATGTATCTATCTATCCATATCTATATATTATATATAGACACACACACACACACGCACACACACACGTGTGCATGCGTGCGTGCGCGCGCACTTGAGGTCCTAATGATGGCCTTTGTAAGAATAAACTGCGTGCGTGCATGCGTGTACTCAAGGTCCTAATGATGGCCTTTGTAAGAATAAACTGCATGCGTGCGTGTACCTGAGGTCCTAATGATGGCCTTTGTAAGAATAAACTGACTGCCCTGGATGCATTAGGCCCAGAGCCAAGTCATGGTTCAGCGTGCGTGCTGTGTACTTGAGGTCCTAATGATGGCCTTTGTAAGAATAAACTGAGTGCACTGGATGCAGTAGGCCCAGACCCAAGTCATGGTTCAGTGTGCAGGTCAAAAGTCGGGTTTTCCTACATGGCTGTATGTATGTATGCATATGCATGCAGAAATCTAAGTCGAGCACGTTGGTTTTAATTCAGCTACATTCTCTTTCATCCTTCTTCAAATAATTATTAGTGTTATCCAAATTTTAGTCATTGAATAATTGATATTTTTTTCTCTACAGGGTTATTCTGGTGAAGAGGAGCTATATTGTGTCTATGTTCCAACCAACCATCTCTACATCGGTGATATATTTCTGGTCAATGCCAAGGATGTCATTAGACCAAACTTATCTGTCCGTGAAGGAATTGGTAAGCTGCCATCTTCTTGATCAGTTCTCTTGCAAGGTGTTAGATGCTTATTATTCCTTTGCTATTTTACTGAATGCAGTCATAATTGAGCTAGTGCTTTCACTGTTCTTCAAAGAAAAAAAAAAAAAAAGAGAAAAGGCATCTTGTCAGTTCCTCAAATGTTAATGATGTTCTTTAATCATGTTTACCATGCAGAAATTGTAGTCTCGGGGGGCATGTCAATGCCCCAAATTCTCTCAACGCTGGATTCACATACAATCCAAGTGGACAGAACCAGATCTAGTCGAAACTGAGACACACATGCGTTGTTTTTATTTGTTTGAGCTGCCAGAATTGATCACGTGGTTCGTTCCTTATGGTTTCAGTTCGTCAAATTTCCGTTTTTGTATCAGCCAGACAAATTCTGGTGGCATGTAACATTTTCCCTTTGTTAAGGTTTCTGTTGCTGTGTAAAAAGTAGATGAAGCTGACAGCAGATCTGGCTCGATATTTTGTATGGGTTTTACATCAAAAGAACAAGGTTTATTTCAGCTCTGAGTGTGTGCACTCTCTTAAGATCGTGGGTCTATTAAGAATTTGAAGCGGTTCCATATTGCAAGTGTCCCCACGTTCATAGTCATTCGTGTGACAGATTTTTTAAGCGGTTCTGGAATTTGTTTTCCTGCATGATGTTGAACTGTGCGACTCCAGATGCCGCCCACCTGAGCATCTATTTCTTGTGCAACTTCCATTCTCATGAGCAGCTTAGCCCATTTAGACTTGAATTAAAAAGTTAACTGATCCAAGCTTTGGTCGGTGGGCGTAGTGGCAGCCATTGCCTTTTGATCAGCTCACCAAAAGAAAAAAAAGAAGCTGCTGGATCTATCAAGGCCCCGGGGCCTTGGCAGTTATTGTCGTTGCGAGGTTGTTTTCTTCTTCTTTATTTTTTTTTTATTTTATTTTTTTGTGGTTGGTCATTGGAGAATCCATTCTCTCTTATTTTAACAACATTGCCTGCAACCCATTTATTAGGGGAAGGTACCAACTTGATGCTTCAGATGATGGATTTGTTCATTTCTTCCGTTCCATGGAAAACAAATGGCGGAAGCCAGATACGGCAGATGATGTTAAACTATTTTCGCAACAAGCTTACATGATTACCATGAAGAATACTGTGCTTTCATACAAAAGATGCAGTTGGCCATTGGGGACTCAGCATTGACAAAATGATGGTTGGATGCATGATCGAAAGGCATCTTCTAACAAACGCTATGCTTCCAAGTCGGCTCTTTAGTGAGCACTATTACTGCTGTAAAAGAAGAGACACAATAACAATATTCCTCAAAAATTAAAGCATCTTTGTAATTATTTTCTTTCTAGCAATGATTGTTCCTGTCATTCAGGTTTGAAGACTGAACATGTAACCCCTCTCACTTCGAAAAAAACAAGCATTTTCGTATGTTATTTGTCACAACCTATGGGCGAGATAAATGTACAGAGAGTTTAAGGTGCCAATAACAATAACCCAAAATTTTGACCTCAGCAGCGCAAGTTGTATTTGATGTATAGCTCTAATGCATAAGTGTGCATACATGCAAATGGGGCATCTCTCATGTAGGTGGGAAGTGTTAGGACTCATGTAGGTGGGAAGTGTTAGGAATGGTTACTAGTAAGCTAAAGAAATTAGGGTATGTTTAGTTGGGAAAGTTGGACTCTAGAATGGAAAATAAGGATGAGTGATTTTCTTTCTAGTCATTTGGATCGAGAAAGTCCTATTTTCATTCTGAGTCTAAAAAGAGACAAGAATATTTCAATCTTTCAAAGACCAATCCCTACTCTTTGCTAGTATTCAAAGTTCATTCAAATTCCAAGTCCGACCGAACCAAATATGTTGGAAGATATGGGTATTCTGATTTTTATTCCAATCTATTTTGATTCCTGTTTGAAGCCAATCTCCTGTTGTGCACGTTGTTGGAGAAGAGCACATGCAAAATGAATCCTCACTGACCGAAGTTGTATTCGACGGAGATCTTCCGATGTTTAAGTCAGTAGGAAGTAGTCAAACAATAAGTAGAAAATAAGAAGTGGCAGAGTTTTAGTCCAGAATTACCTTACCAACACTGTTCATTTACCTCCCTTTTATGGACGAATGATTGGTAACCGTTTGTAACGGTTAGGCATGTGGGTCCTGCTTATTTCGGCACTATGTGATCATGGAGTAGACAGTTAATGTCCACTGTTCATTTACCTCCTTTTTATAGACGAATTGTTGGTAACTATTTGTAACGGTTAGGCACGTGGATTTCACTTATTTCGGCACTATGTGATCGTGGGGTGGACAGTTAATGTCCATTAATAGTTGTGGTATGTAGTCATTATGCACTGGTAGTTTCTGATATACCGATTTTATATCGGTAAGTATGACATACCAACCATATGTCGGTGCTATTGATATTCTGACTGACCATCGGTTGGTAACTCCGATATACCGACTGGTCAGTGATTATGCAGTTGATCTAGTCGTTATGTCGTATCTGTCAGAAAAGTCGATCGAATGTTACCGATAGCCGGTCGGCTTGTCGATTAATAGTCGGCTATTTGTTTCCTGATACTGATAGAAAGTTGGATGTTAAGACTTGTAGAAGCTGTAGTCGAATCAGACCTCTTTTGGCGGCTTGGCTTTGACGGTCTATCGTTTGTCACCGACCCATAATTGAGATGATCGAAAATAAGTCAGGAAGCTGATATTAAATCAGAGAGAGTAGATTCGA